>NC_139222.1:160848963-161454796 GCF_055691185.1 Crinia signifera
ACTTCTAGACAACTGTAACAATATTCATAATCAGGATTACTTTGTGGGTCAGTTTGGCCCATATTACGGTCTTGTTCACACTTCATTCATTTTATTTACATTCAATATATTGATAAAAATTATGCCATAGACTAGTGTGTATACATTCCATGCATCCATATTGCATGTAAAGATCAGGAAGTGTACTCATGAGGTTTCCACTTTAATTTCATATCTATAAAGATAATCTGCTTTACATTGTTTCAAGTCTTGGGACAGTGTACATTGTTGAAAATATTATAATATCAACATTGCTAATAACCGCATTCATAAAAAATATATAAATAAAGTGTGCATCATGGGAATCCGCACATTGACAAAGCCTGCAACATAACTAAAGTAAAGCCGTGTACACACGGGGGCGATTGTTCTAAGCGATTTTGACTATATCGTAAAAATCGCTTAGAATGTTTCCCTGAATCGCCCCGTGTGTACACAGCAGGTGATAGCGATGCACAGCCCTGCAGCATCGCTATCACCGAGCAGATTAGACACAGCAGGCAAGAATATTTTGATTAGACCCTGCAGTGTCCATTCAGCTGTACACGCGGGCCTGCTGCTGAGGATTTCTGCTGGCAATGACTGGCCAATTTTGACTAAACAAAAAATCTTGATTAAAATCGCCCAGCTGCAGCCCATGTGTGCACCCCTTAAGACTGTACTGGTGATCAGTTTATGTGCAGCACACAAACCAACGTCAATAAAACAACATTTCAATACAATAGAATATCTCTGTGTCTACTTAGAACTGCTATTGACACCCGCTCCTCAGCATGCCACCACTCCATAGGACCTTCTGTACTCACACTACAATCCCTGACTGTGGGGAGTATGACATTCCATTCATGTGCTTTCTCTTGCTTTTGCTACATTACAGTATATTAATGAAATTACTGAAACTGCAAGTGGTGTAAATAATTTATATTACTCTCCTATACCTACTCCACTAGTCATATCCCTCAAAGAGCTCTTAATACAGTGGATGCAGGGAGAAGTGTGTCAAATTGTAACCTCAGATTGGAGTGACACTCAGCTTCTTAATGCAAACAGGTATTGCAGAGTGTAGTGATACCAAGAGATGTACAGTAGATAAAAACCATTGGGGCTATAAAGTGAGACTCTTATCTCTGCCTCTATTATTTATGTGCCAGCTGGAAGAAGGTTTTCACCTTCTGGGTAATGGGGCCTACTACTCACATAGCGACCCCAGGCATTTTCTAAGCAATCTCACTAGATAACTTAGAAAATGCCCAATACATCGCTCCGTGTGTAGGGGCATAGCCATAGCAATGCGTGGCACAAGTGCCCCAGCGATTAATATCCAGCACACTGGATAAATCTAGTTAATCGCCGGGAACAGGGACAGTGTACTCACAGAAAACACTGGCCCTGACAGATCGCTCAGAGGCACATCACTGTGCATGCTGTGTGCTGAGCGATCTAGCATTACTCAGAACGCTCATATCCCCAGATCGCTATGTGTGTAGGCCGCTTAAGACTAAATCATTTGAATTCAGAAGGAGACACAGAAAAAGTACTCGCGCCTTTACTTTCCGTTGACACCGGAGACGTGACTGGTTCATTTTTGCGAGAAAGTACATTTTTAACAATGTATATATTTATTACACATAAAATAATGGATTTACAATATTTACAGATTAAAAAAAAAAAACTTTACACAGTCCATTCAGCTCAGTGCCAGCGCAGAGGTGGCTGAAATATATGTCCCTTTCAAAATACCTATATATAATTCTGTACATATTTTGGTGAGGTGTGTTCTTGGGGTCAGTATGCTGTGATTTCATTCTAACTACCAGTAAGAGCTAAAAACATCAATTTATTGCTGTCACTTTCTTGTTCTTAGTCGCATTTAATATACATACAGTCTATCACTATTAGGTTACTTTTGCTGTCTCCTCTCATTCTTGACACTGAGATACCTGGAATACAATGTCACACTGTTCCATTTCCATAAGCATTTTTTGCTTTAATTTTCTTTATTGTCTTTCGCTTTGTCTTGTCACCAGAAGTTTCTCACCTCCCCCTCCTTGCCATATAACAGGCATGACCTGCTTTCCCTATCTGTGACCCTGCTACACAGACACACACACTAATCCTGTCTTTCTCAGCATATTTGCCTTTCACTAGTATATTTTATACGTGCACAGCTGGTAGCCACTGTCACTTAATCATCTTCTCTCTCAATATTTCCAATATAACCTGTCTCTCCTCCCTTTCTAGTTCAAACCTTCTCTCCCTCTCACTGCGCTCAGCCTCCTGCCTCTCTCTCTCCAGTGCTGCTCTCTCTCTCTGTAACTGCAGTTCTTCTCGACGTAGCGCCAGCTCCTCTTCCCGCAGACGCTGCTCTGCTTCAGCTCTCCGCTCCAGGTGTTGCAGAATACGAGCGTAGGCACTGCAGCATCCTTCACACTCCTGTTTTCTGATCAGTCTCTCCCCCATATTGTTTTCTTCTTGTTTGGACTCCATAACTGAAAGGTAATTTAGTACAGAGGTATATAGGATTATTTGGACATTAATAGATTTAATTGATAAATAAAAAGTTGTAAAGCTACGTAAAAAGGCAGTTCAGATTGTGGTCATCACTGGACATTATTTCCACTAATCCCAATCATCGTACAGCACAAATCAATGTTTGAAATCAATTATCATTAAAGAATAAAGCAGTTTTCCAAAAACATGAGGTTTTTAAATGTCTTGTGTGCTATGTGGTGCTGGTGAACTTAAGCCATGTACACGATTTTGACTAGATCGTCAAAATCACCTAGCAAGTTAGGCAGAATTGCACCGTGTGTATACTGCAGGCGATAGTAATGCGCGGCCTCGCAGTGTTGCTATAACCCGGCAGGACACAGTGCAGGCAAGGCAATTTTGACTAAGCTGTGTATTTGGCCTATGGCCAAATCAGCCTAGTTAAAATCGCTCACGGGTTTAGCAAACATCAGCTTTGTCAAAATTGCCTGTGCATGTGTCCTGGTGTACACTTCTTTAAGGCGCGCACACACGGTGCGATTTTTTGCTAGTGGATGATTTTAGCTAAGCTAGATGCACTGGTGATTTTGTCTATGTTCACTACGATAAGTGATCTAGTCCAAATGTCCTTGCCTGTGCAGTCTATTTTGCTAAGAGATTCTGACTTAGTGGGACCACGCATCGGGATCAGTTGCATGTTTAACCCCTTGAGTCGTGAGTTTTCCTGTTGCAGGACAAACCTACCAGGGCAGGTTTGTCCTGCCCCAGAAATACTCTCCACAGAACTTCGGGGCAGCCGCTGCTCCCCTAGGGCTGCTTCTGGCAGGTTGGCTGTATGATCGCCTGGGTTGGCAGCCGGGACTGGCTGGAGGTGAGCAACAGGGGGGTGCCCCTAGAGGTGGTGCGCCACTGGTGCACACCTCCTTATCGGTGGTAAGCCAGAAACGTTCTAGGCGACTTAGGCCATGTGCCCTTTTAACGGCTTTGTTAGAAATCACATAATTATCAAATAAGGTAAATCACAGAGGCTGGTGTGATTTCTAACAAAGCCACCGTCCAGTGACACCGGTCCTCATTTGCTTGGGTGATATGCTCCTTTATAAGAGGTATGTTCACTGTTACTTTTGTATATGACTTGACAACAGTTAATAAAACTGAAAGGTTGCCGTTACACGGGGGAGTGTAACAGCAGACAGCGACACCCCAGGCATGGAAGAGGAACTGCATGGGTTTTCAAAGATAGCGGGTGCTAAAATGAACAATATTACTACATTTTAAGATGCTGGAATACCTGAGATTCAAATCCATTACATGTGGCATTGCAGTCAGACACTATATTCATGAGCTATCTGAGCCATTATAGAAAGCTGGATAATTCTAGCTATTTGATTTATGCCCTTAGTGGAAAAATGGGGGACTCCAATTCTCTTTCTGGCACTGGGAACTAAAACGTCTAGTTACGGTTCTGACAACGGTTACAAGCAAATAAACTACTGCGAGGCTAAAGACATCACACTGCCGTGCTTACTTGATGCACCATACATATACATCTCTCCTTTGTTTAATAGCAAACAAGCCAGGTCTATTGTAGATGCATGAAAACAGTGTATTATCCCTTGGTTTTGTATTTGTAATTAGTACTGATATTGGAAGCAGAGGACAGCTCAATACTAAGATCTATTATTATACTCTCCCTTGAGTCAGGTATTGACATGGTATTCTCATCCTGCAATCCAGTGGTTCCCAAACTGTGCGCCTAGGCTCCCAGGGGTGCCTCGGGTTGGTTGTCCAGGACCAATTCAAATAATTTATGATCAATTATTTCTGGACAAAACCAGTGCTGGTGGCTGGCAATCATAAAATTTGTACAATCAGAACCAAATCCTGCCCTTTACCACATAACTGAACCTAAGAAGCACATATAAACACAACCTACTTAATTTTATATATATTTTTGGGGCCTAAGGGAGCCTTGGAAAAATTCTGATACTCTAGGGTGCCGTGATTAGGAAAAGATTGGGAACCCCTGCTGTAATCTATTTGGCTATACAATATATCAACTTGTACATAGGTGACCTTATTGCCATCTACTATAGGTCAAAGTATTGTTAGGGTTGACTTTAAAAACCCTCTGTTTAGGTTTCATTATTTGGAAAAAGGGTAAAATAATTTAACTTCAACACACCTGTGCCCTTTTGCCCTGCCCTGGGATACCAGTGATGGACAACAGGCAGGCCACAAAACCTTCACCTGTGGTCCCAGGTGCTTCCTGCTTTATGTATCATTTGTCCTCTTTTCCGCTCTATGCCACAATTCTTATTCTCTGCTTTATGCCTCTCCGAGCTAAACCCATAATCTCAGCTCATGTGGGGAAATACGGCAGTGGGTGAAGCTTGTCGTTTCATAAAACAGAAAAGACAAAAATACAGTTATTATTTGCCTAGAGCAGCCATTCTCCAAATCAGCAGCCTCTTCTTTTGGGGATGCAGTTTAAATCCCGGAGGTTGGGATCCCGGCGTTCAAAATCCCGAACTCTGAAATCCCGACACATTCTCCCTCCGTGGGTGTCCACGACACCCTCGGAGGGAGAATAAATTAGTGTGCCGAGCGTAGCGAGGCACCGGGCCCGCTACGTGGCGAGCGATCCACGTCCCCCCCTTGTCGGGATTTCGGCGTCCGGGATTCCGGCGTCGGGATTTTGAACGCCGGGATCCCGACCGCCGGCTTTTCATGCCGAATCCTTCCTTTGAATAGCTTATTCGGGCCTTGCAGTCTCTACTACCATGCTCTCCCTCCTACTTTAAAAGGAAAGCTACATGGCCTTTCACAGTCAAATCAATGGATAAATCTAGAAACTGCAGTCTCATTTCAGCAAACAACCTGAATAATTCTGCCTACTACACTTACTGTACTATTTGTTACAGTCTCTGGTCAAACATATGCTACCCACAGCCAGGGTTTGCACTTTGGTGCCCAATGCTGTATTCAGGTCCAATAAAAGAAAATGACACTAAGGAGGGGGTATCCAATTGTTGGTGAAGGGTGCGAGTTGTCATTGAAGCAGCGTTGGCACACCAGCAGCAGCACTACATCTCGCATCCCCTCGCTGCATGCTCTCTAACACAAATTCAGGGGAAAAGCAAAATAGTTTGAGTCTGAGCTGCCATAAAGAGCAGGTTGTTTCCACGCTAACTTGCAGGGGGTGAGACACTGAATGCAATTGGATATGTGAGTATGAAGACAATTTCCGCTCTCTATATAGAAGTTTTTTTTATTAAATAGCCCCTAAAAAAAAAAAATGCATATTCAGTCAAAAACTTTACATTTAGAGGTTTATTCATACTGTTGTGACTTGTTAAATGATAGCAGATTAATTTGAAGTCAGACTAGTAGATAAAAAGCACAGGACTTAACGGCATATAAAGAGCACTTGGCCCAACTGGCCTGCCCTAAACACACGAACATGCACACAACACACTAGGGTAATATATATAATTTTGTCTGGGCCAAATAAACTACCAGTAAATTTCTGTATTGTGGTAGGAAACCAGAGTACCAGGAGGAGCCCCATGCAAGCAATGGGAGAATATATAAACTCCCCACAGTTATGGCTATGTTGGTAATCTAACCCTTGACTTCAGTTCTGTAATACAGTAATGGTTACCATTACACCATGACTATTCATATGACTAGACTGACATTATTTGGGGGAAAGTTAAAGAGATTTGAAGATAAGATGTACAGACCAGGTGGAGCCGACGCTTCCTCCTGTGCCCTGCGTAGTGTCTCCTCGGTGACGGTAATAGACATGGTGTCTCTGAGAGGGTCCCTATGCCGTGGATCAGAGCCAACTTCTCTTTTCTCAGACTCCAGTTCCAGAATTTTCTGCAGCAAATCCTCCTTCTCCATATACATAGCCTCTGTGCCACCCCTGTGTAGAGTGCTCCATGTCAGGTTTAGCAATTTATGTTGTACTTAACAAAGCAATGTACTGTGCAGACTATTCAGGGATGTACAGATTGCAGAGCATAGCATACAGAGCAACAGTTATAATGAATAAAGACAGGACAGAAATAAGAAGTTATGGTCCAATAAATAAAAAATAGTTGGGAAATGCAGTTTGATTGATTTTATTAAGGTGGGAGTAGACTTTCTTGCAGTGTAATTTACTGATTGTACACCTAAGCCAGGGTTCATAGTAAGCATTGGAAAACTGCATTAATCCAGAAAGCTGAATGATGGAACTGCTCTTGTACAGTTGTAGAACATCTGTACACTCAGCTAGGTTTAGGTTACCCTTAATATCACAAGGTTTTCATTTATTCTAAGCATTATAGCAGTGGTTCCAAAACTCATTTTTCCAGGTACCCCAACAGCACAAGCTATCCATGCTTGATCAGTAAATGTTAAATCAAATTTACTGACATACTAATTTAGCCAACTGTGCTCAAGAACAGATATCCTGAAAACCTGGACTGTTCGTGTGTCTGGACTCGGAGGTAATAGTTTAGGAACCACTGCAGTATACTATTTGTAGACAAATGCCATATATCCTATACCTAATGGCATTAGAAGCAATGGAAATAGGATCATAAAACATTGACTTAAGCTGTAGGTCTGCAGCCCACTTTTCATTGATTATTCAATAATCTTTGCTATGAGATAACCCGCCATGAGATATAGATATATATACGAGATTATATATATATATATATATATATATATATCGCTCTGGAATGCCCAGGCTTTATTTCACGTTAAATTCTGAACTGGCTATATTGAATGGCTAAAGGGGCATACACACGTGGTGATTTGAGCCCCTGTATGCCCTTAAGCGATGGCAATGTGCTGGCTTTGCCAATAAAAAATATAACCAAAACCCCGCTCAGGATGATCACTTAGTACACAGTATCACTTGGTGAAATTTAATAGGATAAGAGATTTAGAAAGTTAGAGATTTGGTAAGAAATCTCCAGGTTTTATTAAAGCGGCAATCATTTACACTGCAAAACCAGTTTGATTTTAATGTGTTAATTATTGCTGCTATAAAAAAACTGGAGATTTCTTATCAAAATCTCTCACTTTCTGAATCTCTCATCCTATTACACTTCACTGTGTGTGTGTGTGATATGTGCTGAAGCATGTCGCTCAGCAAAAGTGCCGAGTTTCCCTGCCCTGTGTGTACGGAGCTGACCAGTGCTAAACATAACTAATGAAAATGTACATATTTTACTTTCTATCACACCACAAATAACAGGAACGTCCACAGAACGGATGAAAAAGAAACACGTGTCATTAGGTAATTACCACATGCATGTCTATACTACACACTTGTGTCAATACATTTCAGATGGCTATATAAATAAAAATATACTCTAGAACTAGAACTTTATAGGCCCCATAGTATAATTTTGAAAGCCCCCAGAAGAAGGAGTGAGGGGAGTAAGTGGCAGTGCTGGGTGAGGGATCTTACATGGGTTCATCCTAGCATGCCCTACAGCCACAGGCATCTTTGCCCATGCACAGACAGACTCCTGTGTCACAGACCCTAAAGTCCAGACAGCTTCGGGGATCACAAAGGGAAGCTTTTACCAGATGTGAGTGTAGGCAGATCTCCTCAAGAAGCTTGGAGGCACAAGGTAAGCCAAGAGATGGGACACTAATTTGAGACAGATCGGATCAGAATGTTTTTTTTTTTTGAACAGGCATAATAACTGCATGATTAAATAAGAACGGAACGATAGTACTTGCATATTTTAGTGCTGTTTGGGAAAAGTAGGAGACGGTTAAAAAGAAGGTAAGGGATCAATGAGAGGTAGTAGTGTAGGAACATAAGAAATGGAATATGCTGCGCTATATAACAATCTGTTAATAAATAAATGAATTTGAATCAAATGAAGATAATGTGTCAAACTCTCTAGAGAAGGAATTGAGCCTGCATCAGTCTGAGGAAGAAAATGCAATTTCAACACCGATAGTAAATCTGTAAGTAGGGGTGTGGAACATATTTAAATGTACTAAAAAGGAAACACATACAGGAGTCCGATGTTTGGGATGCGGGCAATTGGCTAAAGCAGAAATGATGACCATTAATGCGCTTGGTACTCTGAAACCAGGAAGTCTCAATGCTGATTTTGAGGTCAAATGGTTTTTATAAATTTTGCAGCACTGTCATTTTAAATCCATTTTTTAGTCTTTTTTATGCTTTATATTTGACATTGCAGTATTTATTATAGGCTATTCAACATGGATTGTTGATTTATCAGATTTGGGAAAATCTGGTTATAACATGAGGACTAAAGTATTATTGACATGGTAGAATATGAAGAATACCAGTGATCAGACAGATGGGACTGGAAGTGGTATACACAGATCATAGCAGCATCATGGGATTTGTAAGAAAACAGGAGGTTGAGAAAATAGCGCATAGCGGCAAGCCGGCACACAACAGAGGATCACGGACATTGTAGGCTGATTACGTGTATAGCGATCAACTATGTGAGGTGCCGCAGGAGAGGTAAATCGGCCTTAGTTGAATGCAGTCATTTGCATTTCCACATCACACCGTTTGGACCTTGAAAAAGACCCTGCTATAAGGGTAGAAACGCGTTGGTCCACTTTACCATGGTGACTGGAGGACGGACAGCAGGTCCGATTAGGCTGCAGACATTTGAGCTGAGACCAGTGAACATCACCCGGGTTGTTACCACTGAATCTCATGCTTATTAAACTGTTTTGTAATTTGCTGTTATTCTACCACACACCATGGCTTTGTGGATGTTATATACATTATCGTTTTAACCTATTCTAAAATAGGTTGTGAATTGTTTGTGTGAATCAAATTACTGTACTTCACTACTGAACTTTTATCTTTTTACTTTTGGGACATACTGCTCTGGATATCTATGATGAGAAGATTAATCTGCAAAATCAGCGCTAGCTAAGTAGATCTCCACATTTGTTGTTCTGTGTTTGTATCTATTTGGCGAGGGGATTGGAAATCCTCCCTACTGGTTATCCATTTGGCAAGCAGCTTCTTTTATTAGTGCACTTTCAGATACCTTTACTACCTAAACCTCCCCCCATCCGTAGCCTGCTTCTTAGTGCCTAAACCTAATCCTCCATCCCCGCAGCGGACACTACCCAAACCTTTGTGCGTAATCCTCCCTCCCCATTGACTTACCCTAACCCTCTCCTCCTACAGCATATCCCTGCCACCCCCCACCCCAACCTGCCCCAACATACTTAAAATCGAGATGCTAAGAGTCAGGATTCTGGAGTTGGCATTGACAGCAATGTCAGTATTCTGGTGTCCTGGCCACCAGTCCGGATTTTGACTGCTGGCATTCCAACTGCATCCCTTTATAAAGACATTTGGGGTTATGGGAGTATGTTTGTTTGGCAGTGCCTAGAACATTTTTATAGTGTGGTTAATAGCAGTACACTTTTTTACAGATGCAATACTTGTTTGTGTGCCATGGCTGACATAGGATCCGACACAGAATGTGAAGAGCAAGTGGTGTCACTGATCAAGGGCTGTTGCATAGGTTTGGTTACAATGTGGTACTGCTATTTCTGTACAGGAGAATGTAGACATTGTGGAAGTAGTTGTTGCAGGAAGAGTTGTTATTAAATACCAGTGGATATTTGTAGGAGTATGAGGATGTTTGCTAGTTTTAAATAATGGGGGGGGGGGGGGTTTAGGTGTCGGGTTGGACAGATAGTCGTGATCCGGGATTGCATAGCCCCCTTATTGTGTAGCACATTAAGATATCAGCACCTTCCACTTGCAGAAAAAAAACAACTGCAATGTGTGCCTATAATTAGTGTTAACAGCAATGGCTTAATATAAGCCAATTTAAGGCCCCCATACACTAGTACAATTAGGACTGATTTCACTTAATCCTGACGGATCGGGCCAAGAAATCAGCCCAAATTGGATGTGTTAGTCATCCCCTCCGTCTCATGCGCATCGGGTTGGACGCTGGAGACTGGAAGTCCTGCATATAAAGTCTATTCAGACCCATCAGCAGCACATTACAGGTGCTTTTGAGCACCTGTGATGTGTTCAGTCCAATTCCGTAGGTGTGTGCCGTCATGTCCGGTGGGGCTGACAGGGGTTACCGACGGGGCAGGTGTCACTCAGGGCTTCCCATCACTGCCTGTCCCACCGCTGCAAGGTCAACCCCACCTCCTGTGTGCTCAACGCAGCCTGGCACCAGCTGCTGCCTGGGACTCACCGCTGCCTCCCCACCACTCACTAGTTTGTTTGTTTTTTGAATCTCATGGCCCCGCAGCTCCCTAGGAGTCTTTACATGCGATAAATCGCATATAAACATGGCACATCAAGTGCCAAATCGTAAGTGAGCTCTGCCAGGGAGCTGCTGGGGAGCTCAGGGGAAATTGGTACCGAGCAGCATTTAACAGATATAAAAAATAAAAATATAAAACTTCTAAAAAATATCAAATACCTAGGCTGACAGGTGTACAGTTTTCAGTAAGATGTATGGGCCTAAATCTGCATGGGGTTAGTTTCCAAGAATTCACAAGACAACAGCTTGTGGCAGTACGCTGCAGGGGGCCACCCAGCACAGGGTCACAAAATCATCCACTCCCACAAACTGCTTAGTCTCTGCCCCAGACGCTACTTAAACTGCGGTCGCAAGGCCTGCATGTAATCGATGATTATAGATTTACAGAGATCTCCGCAGCTTATTGAGTTAGCCCTTCTATCCAGTATAATTGCTGCATCTGGTTGCACTTATTTTATTGTATTAAAATACAGAAACAAAAGCTTATGTTATATAAAGCAAAGTGTTGTACCAGATATATCCCACAGGGACCACATACTTATGGAATCTTCCTCAATAAGTATTTGGCTTCAAAACAAATATATTTAGTTATATTTAAGCCCTGTACACTTTATGTGATAAAGGCAGATGATACGCATGATAATGATATTACTGTTCCAATATGCACAGTGTGTACGGATGGTAACAATAAGCAATCCCGTGGGATGTTATCGATCCCCTTTCTTGTCTGTACATGCAGTAAAGTTTTCCTTATGTTGTTTATGACTAGGTGCATATTGCTGAGTGTGTAAAGGTGCCCATACACTAGGAGAGTTACATGCAATTTGGGCTCTTTTAATTCGATTGCGGCAAACAATCTCAAATCACATATGATTGACAGCAGGCCCAAGGCGATGCACGGTCTAGTGTGCATCGCACTGGAGACACCAGTTGCATCATCTGTAGAAGCGATCTGTTGGATCGCATGCGAGCCAGCTAGGCTTGACTGGGATCGCATGCAATCTATCATATGCGAAAGGACCGCATACAATATATTGCATGCCTGCCCGGGAAGGTCCTGGGAGGCTCAAGGGAGGATTACAGAAGACTTCTCTGAGGGAAAGAAAGTCACCCAAGTGTATGGCCAAGAAAGCTAAAGATACATTTTTCATAAAACAGGATGGTCGATGGTACACCAAACTATCTTTGTCTTTATCATTTGAAATTGTTCAGTGTATACTCTATATCGTTTATTCTGTAGCCTTGAGGTCAAGGGAAATCATCAAATATACTGTTATCTGCCTTCATTGCACATAGTTGCAGCTTTACATATTATGCTTTATACAATAAAGAATTGTTATGATGCTTTGGTGGTATACTTTATAAAAAAAAAAAAAAACACACAGCTTTTCAGTGGTTATGGTCACAAAATGTAAAAGGACAATAATATAAAATACATTTAATATTGTTGCCCTTTAAATACCAAGGCCAAAAATGTTGCTTAGTGAATAGAACACCTTGGTGTCAGGATAAGATGGACCGCTACATTGTTGGAGAATCCATTCGGAGACAAGTCCAGCACACTTATGCCCCTTTCAGACCGCACTTTTAAAACGGTAAATTGCCGTTTTTTTACCGTTTTAAAACGGTAATGTGTGCGGTCTGAAAGGTCCAGTCCCACTTAACCGGTTAGAAAATGCCGTTTTTTCTAACCGGTTAAAATGCAGGGTCCTACCCGTTTCTGAACCGGTATTTTAGCGCAAAAATCGGCTCAGAAACGGTATTTAGGACCCAGCCAATGAGCTGGGTCCTAAATTCAGCACAGTGAATACTTAATGAGCGCTCATTAAGTATTCACAGCACTGGAGCCCCCCCCCCGCGCGTGTCGACACCCCCGCGCGCGTGTCGACGCCCCCCCCCGCGCGTGTCGACGCCCCCCGCGCGTGTCGACGGCCCCCCCCGCGTGTCGACCCCCCCCGCGCGTGTCGGCGCCCCCCCCGTCGACTTACCCCCTGCCGGTATCTCCGTTGTGGTTCCCGGCACTGCAGCTCAGTATGCTCGGAAAGCACTTATGAAAAAAGTGTCTTTCAGAAAATGGCTGCCCCCCATACGGAAGACAGTTTTTTTAAACAGGGTTTCCTATGGGGCAGCCATTTTCTGGAAGACACTTTTTTCATAAGTGCTTTCCGAGCATACTGAGCTGCAGTCCACAACGGAGGTACCGGCACGGGGTAAGTCGACACGGGGGGGGCGCCGACACGCGGGGTGGGGTGGGGGGGCGTCGACACGCGCGGGGGGCGTCGACATGCGCGGGGGGGCGTCGACATGCTCTCGGTCGACACGCGAGGGGGGGGGGGAGCTGCACGGAGGGGAGGGCTGAAGGCTGCACTGGCTTTGACCCTGTATTTGGAAAGTTTCCAAAAACGGGTCTGCCAGTGTCAAAAAATCGGCACTTAAACGGTAATATACCGTTTAAGTGCTGCGGTGTGAAAGGGGTTTTATCTGGCAGACCCGTTTTTGGAAACGTTTCCAAATACAGGGTCAAAGCCAGTTATGCGGTCTGAAAGCAGCATTAGATAAGAGACTTATCCCTATGTGTTTTGCCTTGGACACTATGCTATATGACAGATATTCCTTTGCTCTAGAGCAGGGGTGGCCAACCAATCATAGGCAAGGAGCCAAAAAATGTGTTATGGTAAGACAAAGAGCTCATAACATGCAAAAAAGGCCACACCCCAGTGCTATATAAAACCATCTTGTGACAGCTCAACTTTATGTTTAACCAACAGCCCATATATATATATATATATATATATATATATATATATATATATATATATATATATATATATATATATATATATATATATACACACCTTGTGACATTTATTTTAATCTTAGCAACCCATGTAAGCACTACAAAATGCCGAATTAGACATTACTGTTATTCTTCCCGCCCTCAATTGCAGGCTAACCCTACAGCTGAATCAGTCCCGACCAATAGTGACTAAAATAACTAAAAGCCTAGGAAAGAAGCTGGTCCAATAGTGTAAAGCACTGGAGAGAGAGCAGCATAAACAGCACTGAAGAGCTGAAAAAAAGATGGCCACTAAAAGGGTCCTCCCTAATTTCATACAAGCAAGAGGGCTGGGTTTGCCAAAGGAAGGAACTCCAAACCCAGCTCTCCTATCTCACCAAAGAACTCAGTGGAGTGGGGCAGATGGTAAAGCTGAGAGTTGCTGTTAACAGAGACCACAGTGATTTTGCATTACTCCACTGTGTGCCGGCTCCCACACCCGGGGCACTGCCACTTGCCTCCTCTGACTGTGAGCCGCATCTCATTAATAAAAGAGCCACCCTGCTCTAGTCTTGCCATGTGCTTCCTATTTTTGGCAGTATATGAGCATGGCAAGTAAAAGGTTTTTTTTTTCAAAAGCACATTAGTACCACAAAGAATAAAAAAAAAAAAACTACACACAAATATAGCAGCCAGGCAGCATTCTCTACTCGCCTCCAGCCAGACATTGAATCATTCTGTTTGTCAGATGACTGGAGCCATCAGAGTGCTTAAAGCCATTTACTGTATAGAACAGGGCTGGGCAACACCGGCCCTCCAGATGTTAATGAACTACACATCCCAGGATGCTTTGCATTAGTTTTGCTATGTGGCCATGCTGAAACTGATGCAAGGCATGCTGGGATGTGTAGTTCATCAACATCTGGAGGGCCGGTGTTGCCCAGCCCTGGTATAGAAGCATGTGGAGAGACCACAGGAAGGGTAAATCGTTTCAAAATGTGTTTTCCGTGACTGAGTGGGCAAGGGCCATGGGCACAATTCAGGGGGAACGCCATTCATAATAACTCACCATGAAATGAATCTCCCCCTATAAGTCTAGACTTAATCAGCACTGCGAATGGCGTGGGGAGAAGGAGGCCGCTGCTGATGTCAGTGGGCCACCCTCCCAATGGCCAGGCAATGCTGGTGTTTTTTGGGGCACTCCTAGAAAATGCCGGCGTTCTGCCCCCAAACGCTCGACGCCTGTCAATCAATATCGATGACTGATCACAAGGTACAGCTCGCACAGGAGCGGTCATTCTATAATCACTTGGGTTGCAAATTTGCAGCCAAACGATTGGCTCTGTATTGGGCCCACAGTGCACTGCTTTGCTGAGAGCCTACTGTGCTGAAGACAGCAATGGCATGTGGAAAATGGCAAAAAAAAAAAAAGGGTGAACACTCACAACTTGGATATCACCTTGTTTTGAACAAGAGAATAATATTAATAGTATTAATAGAATTGTTAACATGAAGATTAAAGCTTGGTACATTCTGGAGCGATCTTCGGTCGGTATGTTATTTCTGTCCGAATCGGAATTACATATCGGCCCAGGGGCGCTGGAACGTTTTTAGGTTGGGGGGGGCAAGATATAATCTCATTTTGGCGCCCCCTAAATTGCTATATGTTACCCCCGGGCACTATACACACTGGCAGCGGCATATACACGTGGGCATTATACACCGGGCAGCGGCATATATGCATGGGCATTATACACAGGGCAGCTGCATATATGCATGGGCATTATACACAAGGCAGCGGCATTTACGCATGGGCATTATACACAGGGCAGCGGCATTTACGCGTGGGCATTATACACAGGGCAGCGGCATATACACGTGGGCATTATACACAAGGCAGCGGCATATATGCGTGGGCATTATACACAAGGCAGCGGCATATATGCGTGGGCATTATACACAAGGCAGCGGCATTTACGCATGGGCATTATACACAGGGCAGCGGCATTTACGCATGGGCATTATACACAGGGCAGCGGCATATACACGTGGGCATTATACACAGGGCAGCGGCATATATGCGTGGGCATTATACACAAGGCAGCGGCATATATGCATGGGCATTATACACAGGGCAGCGGCATATATGCGTGGGCATTATACACAAGGCAGCGGCATTTACGCATGGGCATTATACACAGGGCAGCGGCATTTACGCATGGGCATTATACACAGGGCAGCGGCATTTACGCATGGGCATTATACACAGGGCAGCGGCATATACACGTGGGCATTATACACAAGGCAGCGGCATATATGCGTGGGCATTATACACAAGGCAGCCTAGCCTAGCCGCCTCTCAGTGCGTGGCCGGCGGTGCTAATACTCGGGGAGGTCAGCGGGGGTCACAGACCTCTCCGCGCTCCCTCTGTCACCTGGCTGCGGCAGTCCCCGGCGCCGCGTCTCCTCACGCTGCTGGAGGTCGGCGGGGGTCACAGACCTCTCCGCGCTCCCTCTGTCACCTGGCTGCGGCAGTCCCCGGCGCTGCGTCTCCTCACGCTGCTGGAGGTCGGAGGGGGTCACAGACCTCTCCGCGCTCCCTCTGTCACCTGGCTGCGGCAGTCCCCGGCGCCGCGTCTCCTCACGCTGCTGGAGGTCGGCAGGGGTCACGCTGACGTCCCCGCTCAGCCTCCCTCTCTCCGTCCCCGCTCTGCCATTAACCCCTTCTCTCCTGGGGCTTACATAGGCGGACTGGCGGGGGCTGGATCAAGATTAATCAGCCGCCCGCACAGCTGGTTTAGCGCCTCAGTAATTTTGGGGGGGGGGGCAAGCTGCCCCCTCGCCCCCCCCCCCCCCCCCCCCCCCCCCCCCCCCCCGTTCCGGCGCCACTGTATCGGCCTGATCACTCAGTGGTCATTACCACTATCTTCTGGTCAACTGAGCTGTACAGCCAACTGGATGACATCACATGCTTTGCCACGTGCTGTAATAAAGGACAGAATAGGGATAATTCCATCCTGTATTCCAGTACATCATTCTGACGTGTATGCACAGTGAGATATGTCTGCCAGTATATTGAGTGGGTACACATGGCTCCAATGTGTACCCATCTTAAGACATTCCCTGTGACAACAGGGGCACTTGTACAAATATAAGCTGATGATTTTGCAATACTGTTCTTTTGCACGTTTCTAAATGATAACTATTATTGTGAAAAAAAGGTAGCACTGACAGTGTGCATTAACAAATAATAAAGTTTTACATAAAAGGTTATGGCAAGGGGTTAGAGATCATTATATAATGTATGAAGCAGTGGCGTAACTATAGTGCCGCAGCCCACGCGGTGGCGCTAAGAATATGGGGGTTCTGCGGGACTATAGTTACCGCCGGCGATCCTGCCCCCGCCCCCCCCAGAAAAGTTAACCCCCTCCTTACCCTGTTGCCGCCTCTAACCCCGTCACGCAGATCTGTCGGGTCCCCGGCTCTCCCAGCTACAGCTGCTAATAAGGGACACTCGGAAAATGGCTTCCCCCATACAGCAGACAGTTTTTAAGGTTGCTAGAGGGAGCCCGCCTCGGGGTAAGGAGGGTGATAACTTTTCTGGGGTGGGTGGGGAGTGTTAACTTATGGGAGGGCGCCCAAAATTCCCGGCGGGGGGGGGGGGGGGGCACTTTAAATGTAGTTACACCACTGGTATGAAGAACTATCCAAAGCTGTAAAACTGGCAAAAGTGCCTACAATGATGGGACCAAACGCATATCAGGTGGAATGTGAGCTCACAGAAATTGGACAGATATAGCAGTAAAGGGGTGCGAAGTAGAAAAACGTGCATAATATCAGTGGAGGAGGGGTGTAGAGCAGAGACGGGTAAACAACAGAGACAGGTGCACATTACCAGTGGAAAAGTGTAGAGAGAGAGACAGTAACAGTGGGGGTGCATTGTAGAAAGCAAGGGGAGCAGAGAGAGGTGCAAAAAAGTAGTGGAAAGGTGCAAGGTAACAGGAGAGGGGGGGCACTGTATCAGTGCCAGGGATGCAGATAAAAAAAAAGTTGCACATTAGCAGTTAAGGGGTACAGAGCAGAAAAAGGGTGCACAGTGGCAGGGTGCAGAGCAGAGAAGGGTGCATAGTGGCAGTGGAGGGGTGCAGAGAAGTGAGGGTCCCACCTGCGCAGCATAGCGAAGTTCTGCCTCTTATAATAGTCCAGTAGTAGAGCAGTCCTCTCTCTGCATCTCCTCCCGTCCACCTCAAATCCCTCTCCCTGCAGGGCGCTGCTCATTCTCTCTGCCACCGCCGCCCACACCTGGCCGAACTCTCGCACCCAGAACGGGTTGTGGTGGATGACCTCACGCAGCAGGATGATGTCATGGTGTGCTGCAAAACGGATATGACGCTTGCGAGTGGACCCGGGTGGAGAATAAGCCCCAAAATCTGCCCGCACTGAGAGGAAAGAGTGACCGGTACATTAGAAACAGACATGAATATGGGAAACATGAAGCTGCTATATGTCACATACATAATAACGGGGAAGAGAGGGAATGGGTAAGAGGTGGAATGCAGATACAACACCCGGCTTTTGCATTTCCATCTCTATGCGCATGAGGGGCAGATACGTGGTGTCAGTGTGTGCCCAGCTCTCACCCGCGCTGCTCTGTACTTGTCCCTGGGACTCCATCCGTCTGACCCTGCGTCGGCGGAGGGAGCGGGCTCCCCCTGTGTGCCCGGCACAGGAAGCAAATCCGCCCAGTAGTTGCAGCTCATGCTGCGTGCCGCTAGGGGCAGCAGTCATCCTGTGACAGGGCTGTGCTCATTATCTAGCAACAGGTTTTATTATTGTGGGCTAGATCATTTACTGAGCTAATGAGCTTCAAAAAGTGATGAAGTGGAGAGTTGTAAACTACCAGCCAATCAGCTCCTATAGGGAAAAGTAAAGGTGCCCATACGCTGAGGCGATGTGGTCCGATTTCAGCCGATTGCGACCAATCGGCCCGTTAAATTGGACCAAATCGCCTCTCCCTGACAAGCAGTCGTGTCCGATGCACATCGGACCTGACCACCCGTTCTGGGACCTCCCTCCAGGTGACGAGGCGTGCGGGAAGCATGGACCACAGATCACATGCGTCCCTGCCGCCGAGAAGGTCCCGGCGGCTTGCAGGGTATCGGGTGTCCGAACACTGCTGCGAGACCTTGCAGCAGTGTATGGGCACCTTTACAGGAGTGAGCCCATGTGCAGGCGCTGGGTGGGCCGCTTCCTCTTGGAAATGCCCAAAATGGAATTTCTGAATGTTGAACAAGGAGGTTGCCACTTAGGAAGTGTTCTGAAATAAATTTACTTTTGCACGGACTGAAAATTGATAAATTACCTCAGAAGTTCACTAGCAACAACCAGAACTACCCCAAATTGGTTGATTATACCATATTGATGTGTTTTTATAATGTTGAATAAAAAACCATAATGATCAGCAAAGATTCCTGCTAGGTCCGCTGCTCATATAATCTTTCGATTGGTTTTACCCCTGATGAAGTCTTAGTGACGAAACGCATCAGGTTTTTTCTTGCAATAAAAAGACTATTCATCTAGAAATGGACTGCATAATTATTGCGAACATACTCAACATTGAACACAAGGAAACGATCTCCAGAATGAATTTCTGATTTTATTTTATATATATATATATATATATATATGGATCCAATCCCCACAGGGACAATAACGGCACTCAAGGAGACGACCAGCTTAACAAACAGGTGGTGTTTTTTGGGGCACTCCTAGAAAATGCCGGCGTTCTGCCCCCAAACGCTCGACGCCTGTCAATCAATATCGATGACTGATCACAAGGTACAGCTCGCACAGGAGCGGTCATTCTATAATCACTTGGGTTGCAAATTTGCAGCCAAACGATTGGCTCTGTATTGGGCCCACAGTGCACTGCTTTGCTAAGAGCCTACTGTGCTGAAGACAGCAATGGCATGTGGAAAATGGCAAAAAAAAAAAAAGGGTGAACACTCACAACTTGGATATCACCTTGTTTTGAACAAGAGAATAATATTAATAGTATTAATAGAATTGTTAACATGAAGATTAAAGCTTGGTACATTCTGGAGCGATCTTCGGTCGGTATGTTATTTCTGTCCGAATCGGAATTACATATCGGCCCAGGGGCGCTGGAACGTTTTTAGGTTGGGGGGGGCAAGATATAATCTCATTTTGGCGCCCCCTAAATTGCTATATGTTACCCCCGGGCACTATACACACTGGCAGCGGCATATACACGTGGGCATTATACACCGGGCAGCGGCATATATGCATGGGCATTATACACAGGGCAGCTGCATATATGCATGGGCATTATACACAAGGCAGCGGCATTTACGCATGGGCATTATACACAGGGCAGCGGCATTTACGCGTGGGCATTATACACAGGGCAGCGGCATATACACGTGGGCATTATACACAAGGCAGCGGCATATATGCGTGGGCATTATACACAAGGCAGCGGCATATATGCGTGGGCATTATACACAAGGCAGCGGCATTTACGCATGGGCATTATACACAGGGCAGCGGCATTTACGCATGGGCATTATACACAGGGCAGCGGCATATACACGTGGGCATTATACACAGGGCAGCGGCATATATGCGTGGGCATTATACACAAGGCAGCGGCATATATGCATGGGCATTATACACAGGGCAGCGGCATATATGCGTGGGCATTATACACAAGGCAGCGGCATTTACGCATGGGCATTATACACAGGGCAGCGGCATTTACGCATGGGCATTATACACAGGGCAGCGGCATTTACGCATGGGCATTATACACAGGGCAGCGGCATATACACGTGGGCATTATACACAAGGCAGCGGCATATATGCGTGGGCATTATACACAAGGCAGCCTAGCCTAGCCGCCTCTCAGTGCGTGGCCGGCGGTGCTAATACTCGGGGAGGTCAGCGGGGGTCACAGACCTCTCCGCGCTCCCTCTGTCACCTGGCTGCGGCAGTCCCCGGCGCCGCGTCTCCTCACGCTGCTGGAGGTCGGCGGGGGTCACAGACCTCTCCGCGCTCCCTCTGTCACCTGGCTGCGGCAGTCCCCGGCGCTGCGTCTCCTCACGCTGCTGGAGGTCGGAGGGGGTCACAGACCTCTCCGCGCTCCCTCTGTCACCTGGCTGCGGCAGTCCCCGGCGCCGCGTCTCCTCACGCTGCTGGAGGTCGGCAGGGGTCACGCTGACGTCCCCGCTCAGCCTCCCTCTCTCCGTCCCCGCTCTGCCATTAACCCCTTCTCTCCTGGGGCTTACATAGGCGGACTGGCGGGGGCTGGATCAAGATTAATCAGCCGCCCGCACAGCTGGTTTAGCGCCTCAGTAATTTTGGGGGGGGGGGCAAGCTGCCCCCTCGCCCCCCCCCCCCCCCCCCGTTCCGGCGCCACTGTATCGGCCTGATCACTCAGTGGTCATTACCACTATCTTCTGGTCAACTGAGCTGTACAGCCAACTGGATGACATCACATGCTTTGCCACGTGCTGTAATAAAGGACAGAATAGGGATAATTCCATCCTGTATTCCAGTACATCATTCTGACGTGTATGCACAGTGAGATATGTCTGCCAGTATATTGAGTGGGTACACATGGCTCCAATGTGTACCCATCTTAAGACATTCCCTGTGACAACAGGGGCACTTGTACAAATATAAGCTGATGATTTTGCAATACTGTTCTTTTGCACGTTTCTAAATGATAACTATTATTGTGAAAAAAAGGTAGCACTGACAGTGTGCATTAACAAATAATAAAGTTTTACATAAAAGGTTATGGCAAGGGGTTAGAGATCATTATATAATGTATGAAGCAGTGGCGTAACTATAGTGCCGCAGCCCACGCGGTGGCGCTAAGAATATGGGGGTTCTGCGGGACTATAGTTACCGCCGGCGATCCTGCCCCCGCCCCCCCCAGAAAAGTTAACCCCCTCCTTACCCTGTTGCCGCCTCTAACCCCGTCACGCAGATCTGTCGGGTCCCCGGCTCTCCCAGCTACAGCTGCTAATAAGGGACACTCGGAAAATGGCTTCCCCCATACAGCAGACAGTTTTTAAGGTTGCTAGAGGGAGCCCGCCTCGGGGTAAGGAGGGTGATAACTTTTCTGGGGTGGGTGGGGAGTGTTAACTTATGGGAGGGCGCCCAAAATTCCCGGCGGGGGGGGGGGGGGGCACTTTAAATGTAGTTACACCACTGGTATGAAGAACTATCCAAAGCTGTAAAACTGGCAAAAGTGCCTACAATGATGGGACCAAACGCATATCAGGTGGAATGTGAGCTCACAGAAATTGGACAGATATAGCAGTAAAGGGGTGCGAAGTAGAAAAACGTGCATAATATCAGTGGAGGAGGGGTGTAGAGCAGAGACGGGTAAACAACAGAGACAGGTGCACATTACCAGTGGAAAAGTGTAGAGAGAGAGACAGTAACAGTGGGGGTGCATTGTAGAAAGCAAGGGGAGCAGAGAGAGGTGCAAAAAAGTAGTGGAAAGGTGCAAGGTAACAGGAGAGGGGGGGCACTGTATCAGTGCCAGGGATGCAGATAAAAAAAAAGTTGCACATTAGCAGTTAAGGGGTACAGAGCAGAAAAAGGGTGCACAGTGGCAGGGTGCAGAGCAGAGAAGGGTGCATAGTGGCAGTGGAGGGGTGCAGAGAAGTGAGGGTCCCACCTGCGCAGCATAGCGAAGTTCTGCCTCTTATAATAGTCCAGTAGTAGAGCAGTCCTCTCTCTGCATCTCCTCCCGTCCACCTCAAATCCCTCTCCCTGCAGGGCGCTGCTCATTCTCTCTGCCACCGCCGCCCACACCTGGCCGAACTCTCGCACCCAGAACGGGTTGTGGTGGATGACCTCACGCAGCAGGATGATGTCATGGTGTGCTGCAAAACGGATATGACGCTTGCGAGTGGACCCGGGTGGAGAATAAGCCCCAAAATCTGCCCGCACTGAGAGGAAAGAGTGACCGGTACATTAGAAACAGACATGAATATGGGAAACATGAAGCTGCTATATGTCACATACATAATAACGGGGAAGAGAGGGAATGGGTAAGAGGTGGAATGCAGATACAACACCCGGCTTTTGCATTTCCATCTCTATGCGCATGAGGGGCAGATACGTGGTGTCAGTGTGTGCCCAGCTCTCACCCGCGCTGCTCTGTACTTGTCCCTGGGACTCTATCCGTCTGACCCTGCGTCGGCGGAGGGAGCGGGCTCCCCCTGTGTGCCCGGCACAGGAAGCAAATCCGCCCAGTAGTTGCAGCTCATGCTGCGTGCCGCTAGGGGCAGCAGTCATCCTGTGACAGGGCTGTGCTCATTATCTAGCAACAGGTTTTATTATTGTGGGCTAGATCATTTACTGAGCTAATGAGCTTCAAAAAGTGATGAAGTGGAGAGTTGTAAACTACCAGCCAATCAGCTCCTATAGGGAAAAGTAAAGGTGCCCATACGCTGAGGCGATGTGGTCCGATTTCAGCCGATTGCGACCAATCGGCCCGTTAAATTGGACCAAATCGCCTCTCCCTGACAAGCAGTCGTGTCCGATGCACATCGGACCTGACCACCCGTTCTGGGACCTCCCTCCAGGTGACGAGGCGTGCGGGAAGCATGGACCACAGATCACATGCGTCCCTGCCGCCGAGAAGGTCCCGGCGGCTTGCAGGGTATCGGGTGTCCGAACACTGCTGCGAGACCTTGCAGCAGTGTATGGGCACCTTTACAGGAGTGAGCCCATGTGCAGGCGCTGGGTGGGCCGCTTCCTCTTGGAAATGCCCAAAATGGAATTTCTGAATGTTGAACAAGGAGGTTGCCACTTAGGAAGTGTTCTGAAATAAATTTACTTTTGCACGGACTGAAAATTGATAAATTACCTCAGAAGTTCACTAGCAACAACCAGAACTACCCCAAATTGGTTGATTATACCATATTGATGTGTTTTTATAATGTTGAATAAAAAACCATAATGATCAGCAAAGATTCCTGCTAGGTCCGCTGCTCATATAATCTTTCGATTGGTTTTACCCCTGATGAAGTCTTAGTGACGAAACGCATCAGGTTTTTTCTTGCAATAAAAAGACTATTCATCTAGAAATGGACTGCATAATTATTGCGAACATACTCAACATTGAACACAAGGAAACGATCTCCAGAATGAATTTCTGATTTTATTTTATATATATATATATATATATATATATATATATATATATATATATGGATCCAATCCCCACAGGGACAATAACGGCACTCAAGGAGACGACCAGCTTAACAAACAGGTGTATTTAGGAGGACGTTTCGGGGTATGAGCCCCTTCTTCAGCTCCAAACCTACAGCAATATACAATACAAAAGTGCAAACATTTATACTTACAACAATCACCGCCTGACGCCCGGGACTCGCCATCCGCCTCCACTGTCAGAATCGGAAGTTGTCAGCGCCAGCTTCCATCCGCTGACACGCACCCAGTTGCTAGGCAACAATGAGCGTGCGTCTCGCGGCACAGGAAGCCGCCCGCCTCACAACACCAACTCCCCAGATGCGCTCACCCCCGGCGCCAGTAACATATAATAACTACAGATAACATGAGTAATTGGCACCATATGAAGTATGGCAGTCCAGTGCCGCTACCCACCGCAACATATACCATGACTACAGGTTTTACACCCTATCCTGCCTGCCATGATACACAATGTTAGTGGATCGCCAGCACGACACACCACACCAATGGGCACTTTAATACTCATGAGAAAGATATATACATACATACATGAATAAGAATATAAAAAATATAAAAAACAGAAAAAACACGCATAAAGCAGAAGTTAAAGAAAACATATGCCTGATGTAAATTGGAAACCAGCAAGGTAACATAGCATTACATAAAACTATTCCAATTTAGTTTGTCATTCAGTCCATCGGGGCGCATAGTTTTTAATTTAAAGATCCATTTAGACTCCAGGACCAACAATTTCTTGGCCCTATCGCCGCCTCTCATAGACTCCTTAACGTGGTCTATGGCAAAATATTTGAGCATAGAAATGGTATGACCCTTTTCTTTAAAGTGGCGTGGCACCGGCCTGTCAATCTGCCTTCCTGACATAGAAAGACAGATATCAGATCGGTGCATTGCCATGCGGTCACGGAAAGGCCGGGTGGTCTGGCCAATGTAGTATAGTCCACAAGGACAAACAATTACATATACCACGTATGCAGTTTTACAAGTGAGAACAAATCGTATGTCAAACATCTGATCTGAGTGTGGATGTTTGAACTGTCGACATGACACCATGTGTCTACACGTAGCACACGAGTAGCAGCTATAACACCCAGGGGGTTTAAAATGGGTATTGACAGGTCTAGGAACACCCAATCCCGTTATATCGGTTTTTACCAAGCGGTCTCGTAGGTTAGCACCCCGCTTGAAAGCTGCCAAGGGTCTGAGTGTATTTAACCCAGGTAATTCCGTGTCAGTTTTAATTATAGGCCAAAGGGCATTCGTAGCATGCCTAATGACCGGGCTACTGGTGGAGAACGCACTAACCCAAGGGAGAATAGAGGAGCTACTCCGCTCTTTAGCCACAAATAATTGAGAGCGTGGCATACCCAGAACTTGCACCTTCTGTTTCTCTAGCTCTCTGCGGCTATAACCCCTCTGTACAAATTTTTCAATCAGGTCATCCAGCCGCTTCTCAGTGCCAGCACCATCACTCATTATTCTGGAGACCCGCATCATTTGTGAAAGGGGGAGGCCTCGTTTTAAAGCAGGTGGGTGATGGCTTGATGCCATCAAAAACGTATTCCTATCCACATCTTTAAAAAACACATCAGTGGAAATTCTACCCTCCTTGATACTAATCTCAACATCCAAGAAATGCGAAATAGTATCACTGCATGTAGCGGTGAATTTTATTGTGGAGTCTCCAGAATTAATGTTAGTTAGTAAATCAGAGAGCAATGTTTGTCCACCCGTCCATAGGATAAAAATATCATCTATGTACCGGGTGTACATTAAAAGATGTTCTTTGATCTCTGGTTTATCAAGAAACAAGCGCTCCTCCTCCCTGAACATAAAAATGTTCGCAAATGACGGGGCCACAGCGGACCCCATAGCACATCCCCTGCGTTGGAGGTAATATGCCCCGTCAAATAAAAAGAAATTACGTTTCAGTGTCAAGGTCAACAATCTCAGAAATAAATCATGGTCCAGTAGAGCTGGATCCAAGTAGTCATGGATGAAGATGCGCATAGCCTCAACACCCCCATCATGTGGGATGGAAGTGTAGAGGCTACATACATCTAAACATACCATTATAGTACCCATAGGTACTATGTCAATCTGGTACAACATTTTCAAAAACGTGGTGGTGTCTTTCAAAAAGGACTGTTTTCTACTCAATAAAGGCTGCAAAAGACCATCCAGCAACTGGGCCACTGGCTGGTAAAGAGATTCACGTGCCGCAATGATGGGCCTACCAGGGGGATTTTGTGGATCTTTGTGTACTTTAGGAAGGGAATAAAGTACGGGAACCAAAGGCCATTCACAATAGATAGCCTTAAACACTTTAGATGTAATTTTCCCTTCAGCCACAGCAGTGCTGAGTATAGACTATAATTCTCGCTGGTAGATGGTAGTAGGATTGCCCGATAATTTTTCATAGACCTCAACATCACTCAGCTGACCATATAGCTCATTTTTATAATCTGTCAAATTCTGCACTATAATGGCCCCGCCCTTATCGGCGGGCCTAATTACTATATCCTCGTATTTTGACAGATTGGATAGAGCTGCCGATTCAGCAGGGGTGAGGTTTTTATTAATTTTAGCCGGAGCGGCCACAAATTTAGACACAGACTGATCTAGTAATCGTCCAAAAGTTCGAATGGAGGCATTCGTAGAAATGGGATCAAACACCGATTTAGATTTTGATTGTAGAAAGCCTTCTTATGGATCTGGGGGGCCGGATTCAGGTCGAGACTGAAAATGTTCTTTCAAGCGTATTATTCGCATCAGTTTGTGTTGTTCACATTTCCAACGGAACGGATCATGTCCATTCGTGGGCACATAGGATAAGCCTTTATTCAAGACCCTATGTTCATCAACTGATAGTATGCGCTGTGACAGATTTATAACGGCCGTTTCTTGATTACTCGTATAGGATTTCGTCTTGGCTCTCTGGTTTTGTCCACCCCGACGAGTGGGCGGCCTCTGCCTCTGCCTCTTGGAGCCGTACTCACTGGAGCTTTCCCTAAAGGGATTGCCTGAGAGCTATTGGTATCATCGGAATCTGATATTATAAAGTCGCTGTCGTTGTCAGTTGCAGCGATCTCACGGTGTACCCGATCTCTCTGAGCTCTAGGTTGCCACGGGCGACGTCTCCTATCGGTATTGGTTTGTCTTTGGTTAATACCGGCTAGCCATCCATAAACTCGGTTTTCCTCATAGTCAGAGTCTACTGTACGCTTTTTATTGCGTTTAAACTTGACCAACTCAAGTTTATATGCCTCACATTGTTGTTCAAGTTTCTCTAACCAACTTGAATTCTCTTGATCATTGAGCAAGGTGTTATGCTCTGTCACAAAGGTACTGATCTTAGTCCTTGTCAATTGTAGTTCGCGGCCCGCCTCCTCTATAACTAGGACCATAAGATCCAGGGCACAGTGGTTTAGTATACCCACCCACTTTCTCACAAAATCGGGGTTGTGACGCCCGATAGTGGGGGTATTCCTTACCCTAAATCCTCTCGGGATATGTTTGGCCCTGAAATATTCTGACAATGAGGTCCCATGTAATAGGAATTCACCGCTACATGCAGTGATACTATTTCGCATTTCTTGGATGTTGAGATTAGTATCAAGGAGGGTAGAATTTCCACTGATGTGTTTTTTAAAGATGTGGATAGGAATACGTTTTTGATGGCATCAAGCCATCACCCACCTGCTTTAAAACGAGGCCTCCCCCTTTCACAAATGTTTCGGGTCTCCAGAATAATGAGTGATGGTGCTGGCACTGAGAAGCGGCTGGATGACCTGATTGAAAAATTTGTACAGAGGGGTTATAGCCGCAGAGAGCTAGAGAAACAGAAAGCGCAAGTTCTGGGTATGCCATGCTCTCAATTATTTGTGGCTAAAGAGCGGAGTAGCTCCTCTATTCTCCCTTGGGTTAGTGCGTTCTCCACCAGTAGCCCGGTCATTAGGCATGCTACGAATGCCCTTTGGCCTATAATTAAAACTGACACGGAATTACCTGGGTTAAATACACTCAGACCCTTGGCAGCTTTCAAGCGGGGTGCTAACCTACGAGACCGCTTGGTAAAAACCGATATAACGGGATTGGGTGTTCCTAGACCTGTCAATACCCATTTTAAACCCCCTGGGTGTTATAGCTGCTACTCGTGTGCTACGTGTAGACACATGGTGTCATGTCGACAGTTCAAACATCCACACTCAGATCAGGGCCCTTATTCTGATCGGTGCGGCCAGGTGCGATTATGCGGCCAGGACCGTGCGTGCGAAACCCCGCCTTCCATACGGATCGCCAACTCCGTCCGTATGCGGTAAGAAGCTGTCCGAACGGACCGCACGTGTATTTTTCACGGAATACGCCTCCTCCATCTAAGGGAACCTCCCCCATCATTCGATGGTCGCAGACCATCGAATGCAGGACCGAGTGCTCCACCAGCACCCGCAACCTCAGACCACACGGACATTTTTCCGTGCAAAAGCAGGGATCTGGGCGGGCAGCTGACATCCGGCGATGTCATATATCCGCCCCCTACATGTGCGTCACGGCCGCATTACCATACGTACGCCCAGCGTTTTCATGGGAACGCCCATGAAACGCGGGGCGTATGCATATGGTAATGAGCCCAAATAGCCCTTCACGCCCCTCTCCACCCCCTGTTCGGAGTGTTCACATATCATGTGGGATTTGGCCGTACGCCCCGCTCGCACATGCGCAGAGACGCCTCTGCACATGCGCAGACACAAAACATCGGCGGGCCGAACGCACGCGGATATATCCGCACCGATCAGAATAAGGGCCCAGATGTTTGACATACGATTTGTTCTCACTTGTAAAACTGCATACGTGGTATATGTAATTGTTTGTCCTTGTGGATTATACTACATTGGCCAGATCACCCGGCCTTTCCGTGACCGCATGGCAATGCACCGATCTGATATCTGTCTTTCTATGTCAGGAAGGCAGATTGACAGGCCGGTGCCACGCCACTTTAAAGAAAAGGGTCATACCATTTCTATGCTCAAATATTTTGCCATAGACCACGTTAAGGAGTCTATGAGAGGCGGCGATAGGGCCAAGAAATTGTTGGTCCTGGAGTCTAAATGGATCTTTAAATTAAAAACTATGCTCCCCGATGGACTGAATGACAAACTAAATTGGAATAGTTTGATGTAATGCTATGTTACATTGCTGGTTTCCAATTTACATCAGGCATATGTTTTCTATAACTTCTGCTTTATGCGTGTTTTTTCTGTTTTTTATATTCTTATTCATGTATGTATGTATGTATATATCTTTCTCATGAGTATTAAAGTGCCCATTGGTGTGGTGTGTCGTGCTGGCGATCCACTAACATTGTGTATCATGGCAGGCAGGATAGGGTGTAAAACCTGTAGTCATGGTATATGTTGCGGTGGGTAGCGGCACTGGACTGCCATACTTCATATGGTGCCAATTACTCATGTTATCTGTAGTTATTATATGTTACTGGCGCCGGGGGTGAGCGCATCTGGGGAGTTGGTGTTGTGAGGCGGGCGGCTTCCTGTGACGCGAGACGCACGCTCATTGTTGCCTAGCAATTGGGTGCGTGTCAGCGGACGGAAGCTGGCGCTGACAACTTCCGATTCTGACAGTGGAGGCGGATGGCGGATATGGGTGATCGTCAAGAACAGTTGACGGAAAAAGAGCTGAATGTAGTAAATCCTTATTTAGGCAATAACAATACATTTTGACAAGTAGCAAAAAGTGTCCATACCGGGGATCCAATGCTGATTTTTTACAGAACGATTGGCCCCCAATAGGGTGACAATTGGAAACAAAAGTTCAAACCAGTATAGGGTGGTCAAACCGGATGTGCTCTCCAGGGATCCAAAATATTTTTAGTATTTGAGTTAAGGCAACATTCCAATTTGTACCATAAAAAGCACTTATTAAAAGTCCAGTGGAGTGCCACCATTTGTGTATGCTATATGCATGCTGGCTGTGGAATATACTAAGTTTTCCGGAGAGCACCCATGGCAATTGTATTTTTATATATTATATATTTATATATACGTACAGGTTGAGTGTCCCTTATCCAAAATGTTCAGGACTATGAGCATTTTGGATAACGGATTTTTACGTATTTTGAAATATTTTTTTTTATTTCATACTTATTTGGTCCTTCGGCGGTGCCCCGATGGTCCCTCAATGTCCCCTGGAGTCCATGGCGGCCTTCGGAATACTCTTCAAGGCATTCTTGTCCAGGGGATGCCTCTGAATAGGATTCCGATAGCCGCCGTGGACATCAGGGGGCGAGGTGATTATGAAAAAAAAGGGGTGGTGGAAAAAAATATTCTGAAAAACCACGACTTTCGGAATATTTTGGTTTTTGGAATATACGGATAAGAGACACTCGACCTGTATATACAGGGTTTGTATAAAAAGTAATGGGACCTATTTTTTTCTGACGTGACTGTATTTCACAGCGTGCATGCTCCAGGTGGATTCGATGAAGGGGTAAGTCAGCTTCAATACGCACCAAGCGTCGCCTATTAGCTTCTGTGCAGTGCATATCATGGATTTAGTGGACTCCTGTCCCTAGGCTCGGTTGAAGCTTAAAAATGCAACGTTCTATCAAACAGTGATACGCCATTAAATTCTGTGAGACATTAGCCATGATGCAGAAAGTGTTTGAGATTGAAAGCCTATCAAAAGTTGCTGTTTCATGACAATTCACAAAGCCCCACCAGCTTCGTAGTCAATGACTACCTTGCATGGAACGACATCGCAACACTTCCCTAGCCCCCCTACAGTCCCGATCTGGCCCCAGTGGACTGTTTCCTGTTCCCCCGTGTGAAGACAGAGCCATCAAAGGACACGACAGCAGACCGTAGTAGAGGTCATTCCCAGTAATGCCCTACAGGGCAGGCATCAGTAGTGGCTCTGGCTTGGGCTCTTCATGAGAAAGGAGTGGTGTGTGGGGATACAGTGGGGGTACAGGCTGTGATTGGGGTGGCCCTGGCCTTGCCGATGGGGGTGGCAGGCTTTAGGCCCCTAGCATTTTGGGGCCCTATGGCAAATGCCCTTCAAACCCATATCTTAAGACGCCCTTGCCTGGAGGGTATTGAGAAACTCTAATGCATAGTGGACCATATCATCCATTTGTACTACCAAGTCATATACACACCTGATTGCTTCTCTGCTAATTTGCAGAGCCCTGTAATCAGACAATTGCCGTTCAGCCAGAGTGAAATTCCACCCTGTGCAAGGCTGCACAGATTTGCTATTAGCTGCAAATCTGTTTTCAACTCTTTTATATATACGCGCTAGGATCCGTGTGCATGCGCAGCCCAGAGATCAGGTTTGAATAACCCCCTAACCCACAAGTGATCCTCTCTACATGTATGAAGAATCTAACACAGTAAATGCACAACATCTTGATTATAATACTGATGGGTAATGACCTCACTAGGGACTGGATAAGGTCAATGTTTTTATGTTCATTGTAATATTGTGAAACTTTGTATTTGAGTCTGATATCATGGCTTTAACTCAAAATTATTTCAGTGAAAAAATGTGTGCGTATTTTGCAAAAACATATATCAACATCTGATTGATATTCCAATTATTTTTTATGGGAAGAGATTTTGTATTGATTTAAAGTTATCAGAACAAGTATTACGTTATTCTTGTCAAGTAATCCTTTGATAAATGAAGTCTAATAATGGAAATACTAGACATTTCAGTGTCTAGTAAACTAGGTAAAGTAAAAAATACCCAAGTGCAGAAGAATATGCAATGCATCTTTGGGGGGTAATTCAATTACTGTAAGCACACCAGGAATGAGGTCCCAGAGCTATTCCATTAGCAGCATTGTAAACCCCCCCCCCCCCCCCCTTTTCCCTCCAATGCGGAGAATTTAATAGATCTAGGTACATATTTCCAGGGCCACAACTAGAGTTGTGTGGACAGTGCTCACCACACAGCAAATATACACTCCGGCCGGATAAATTAAATGGACAATTTTAATTGGTCGCATACTTGTGTGAGGTTACAGATTGGTCCACCATTCCATCATAGGACCGATCCCTCTAGCCAGAGGCAGAACTCTGGGAGGCAATGGAGTCATCTGCTGCCGGGCTTCTGCTCCCAAGGGGGCACCTCTCCTCCCCATGCAAGTATAAATCAGTTATTTAAAAGTCAATGATATTGCTTCTGTGTCTGAGTTCTGAGAAATATATGTGTTATCTACCTATATTTCTATATAAATATATATTTTATATAAGGTATATTTTATATAAGGTGTGTGTGGAGGGGGGGGGGCACCAATATATATCTTGCCTCCAGGCAACTGGAGCAAACTTACGCCACTGCCTCTAGCGACAACCATGGACTCTGATTGCCGTGTGGACATTATCTATTTGGGACTGCTGCTATTGGTACAGTGCATGTTATTTATATGCTTTACAACTGGGCCTACCACAGTTTAGCACTTGATCTGGATATTCAAACCATTGTTTTTATTTCTGTTTTATTAAAATTGTTTATTAAAATTGTCCATTTAATTGATTCACTTGGTACAGTTTATTAGATGTGCGCTGCTTTCTTCTTCTCTTTTGGACATTATAGGGGACTGACCATCCCCCAATAAGCAGCCGCCTTAAGTAAGCAACTCCTGATTAAAAGGTGCTCTTTTTTAACTATACGTTAAAACCATTACTCTGGGCGGATAAGCCGCCTCATCCACCGGCAATGGTCTATGTGCTGCTGTCAGCTGCAGCACTGCCCACTGTAATGTAGGTATTTGTGCACCCAGTGTCTTCTCCACTCCACTACCAGACGCACAGGTACATACTTTACATATAGTGACCAGAGTAATGGGCCAGGCAGCGGTGATAGGGCAGTGCAGGTGCAGCATTCAGTGACAGTGAACCTCCTGAATCATGACATTCTTGGGTGTTTTTTTATGTGGGGGAGAGTTATTAAGGAAGGTTACATATACCTGTGCAAGTGTATGATATGCCCCCAAGCCACGTCAAGGCTTCTTTGTATATTGAGGGGTCCCTAGCGCTATATCTAGGTGCAGGGTATGGCACCCCAAAAACTATCATAAGCTAGAAAGCCCGGTGCGGCACGCCAGTGAGATACTATAGTGCTAATAAAAAAATAGTGATAGGAAGCCGAAGCTATATATATAGATAGGGACCCCCAATATACAGAGAAGCCTTGACGTGGCTTGGGGGCATATCATACACCTGCGCAGGTATATGTAACCAATATCTCTGAATTATATTATCATGTAGTGTTCCAGATTGGTTACTAATACCATTCAGTGTGCTGGGGGAACCAATGTCTTGTTATATATACAGGTTGAGTATCCCGTATCCGAATATCCATTATCCGAATTATTCCGAAAACCATACATTCCAGAAAGTGAAAAAAAATATATTTTTTTTCGCTAAAAACTTACTGGGGACATTTGTAACTGCACTACTGAGGACATGATACAGTATGTAACTGGCACTATATATGTGCAAGAAAATGATTGCTTGGCATTCAAATTCAGTGCCTAAGATAGTACACAAACTTTGTTTCATGTTTTGAAACTTTATTTTTTTAACAAATAAAATATATTTGTGTGTAATTCATGTGGTTGATTTGTTTATATAGCATACATGCAAGATACTTCAAAATACATTATTGAAATATTCAAATATTCCGAAATACGGAATAATCACTTATCCAAAATTCTCATGGTCCCGAGCATTTTGGATAAGGGATACTCAACCTGTATAGGCAAATGCTTCTCTCTAAATTAATACAGGTTGAGTATCCCATATCCGAATATCCATTATCCAAATTATTCCGAAAACCATACATTCCAAAAAGTGAAAAAAAAAAAATTTTTGCTAAAAAAACTCACTAGGGACATTTGTAACAGCACTACTGAGGACAGGATATGTAACTGGCACTATATATGTACAAGAAAATGATTGCTTGGCATTCAAATTCAATATCTGAGATGCAACACAAATTTTGTTTCATGTTTTGAAACCTTGTTTTTTGAACAAATAAAATATATTTGTGTGCATTTCATGTGTTTGATGTGTTTATACAGCATAAATGCAAGATACTTCAAAATACATCATTGAAATATTAAAATATTCCGAAATACGGTATAATCCGTTATCCAAAATTCTCCTGGTCCCGAGCATTTTGGATACGGGATACTCAACCTGTATAACCTTTAAAAAATAAAAGAAAGCGCTCGGATTAGATAGAAATTACAGCCAGTCTTAATAAATTAAAAATAATATTTATAAAAATAATACAACAATATACATGATAAACATAAATTGAGAGTATTTCATATACATTTTAATGTCCTATATACTAATGAGTAACGGCCGATACCACACAAAAATAAAAAAAATTCAAATTAAAAAAGTGTGACTAAAAAGTCCCCTTTTAGAAAAGGTTTTTGACCAAAATATCTTTTAAATCCAATGTTGTTAATCTGAGTCAATTAACAGAAAGTCCACCATATTTTAGTTTGTTAGTAATATAAGTATGCAAGCGGTCGGTAGCAAGTAATAATGGTAAGTAACAGCAGTTGGTTAGATATTAATTACCAGTCTTCCGGTTAGTAAAAATTATTATGCAAGTATTCAGGTAACAATCGGTGATGGTATTAATGGAATTAGTAGTTAGTTAGGATATAGTCGTCGGCGGCTATTACCTCTTTGGAGGAGGGGGGCTTCCACAATGCAGGCACCCCCTCCGCTGCTGTGCTTATGGTCCCCGCTACTGTCGCCACAAATTCCAGTCCCAGCCACCGGTCTCCGGCATGGGGCGAGCGCATACGTAGTAGCTTTTTAAATACTGCGCATGTGCTGGCCCCAGCCTCTATGAGCTGCTTTTGCAGCAGCCCCTGACAGCATATTCAGTACTGCGTATAACTCGTATAACTGGGGCTTCGCAGCTGCGCATAGAGAGGCATCCAAGAGGGAGGGAACACTTCCCAATGGGACTGCTTTGAGTGACTGGCAGGTCGTACGATCATTTTCTGCACGCACCCCATGTGTTTGGATGTGCATGGCATTCGCACATGCGTAGATACGCCTCTGCAAATGCGCAAACACCAAACATCAGCTGTCCAGCCGCACACTGAGCCATCCGACTCAACCAGAATAAGGACCTATGAGCTGATACACTTTGTTGCCATGCCCCTTGCCTACAAAGTCACACCACTTTATCCCTTGCATTCTGGTGGAATCGATGCAATAAAGAATACAGTACAGTATCTATCCTTATGTATCAATGCCTATTTCCCTATAGATTGTAAGCTTGCGAGCAGGGCCCTCCTACCTTTTGACTGTCTGTAAATACCCTGTTTGTTGTATCACTGTCTCCATTTGTAAAGCGCAACAGAATACATAATGGGGGGAGGGTGGGTAGTGCTAATTCAGTTTTTGGAACAGGGCACCGAAATGTCTAGTTATGGCACTCCCTGCTTATTTCTGACACTAATCAATATCAAATTTAATTTAATCCCTCCCTTTACCTTCTATCCAAACAGGGGTCCTCACATTTACAGTTGGACTTGTGAAAATTATTTTTATTCCCATACTGTACATACATTTAATGACTTTTATACTGTTATTATCGATTGGAGTTTTTATTGACAAAGTAAATTTGTTGGGAGCCAATTGGCCTACCAGTATATTTTTGGATTGTGGGAGGAAAGCAGAGTACCCGGAGTAAACAAACACAAGCATGGGGAGAATATACAAACTCCACACAGTTAGGGCCATGGTGGGAATCGAACCCATGATACACGCTATGAGGCAATAATGCTAACCATTACACCATCCATACTGCCCATGTATATGTATACAATCATACTTATGGCAATTTCTGACAAAATGGGGGCTTATTCTATAAAAGGGCTATATAATACAAAAAATTGCCTTAACCCTTCTCTGTTATGGTCAATTCAGAAGTGTACAGATGTAGCCAGCCTCGTCATGGCTAAGTAGTCATGCCAAGTGTGCCTGCGAACCGCGACGGCCATAGGGAATGCGTTAAGTATCCTCCAGATGTAAATAGTCGCACCCTGGCATGGCAAATCACTACCTCTATGAGGTTTATTTCTGCTTGCACTCTATAGTCTGCTAGACAGTAAAATCTGTTATCTGCCGCCAAAACAGTTTCCTGCGGTTCAACTGATTTCTGCTAGAAATTAGCAAATTAACTATGCTCCAAGGTGTCCTTGTGGGTGTGATACAGGGGTCCGACAGTCGGGATCCCGACGGTCATTAGCCCGACGTCGGGATCCCAACTGGCCGGACCCAGACAGCATGGCGAGCACAACAAAGCCCCTTGCGGACACACTGCGCTTGCCACGCTGCTACGCGAGCCACCTATTCTATTCTCCCTCTATGGGGGTCGTGGACCCCCACAAGGGAAAATACCCGACACCCGTCGGGAACCCAGCTGTCTGTGTTTTGACAGTCGGGATCCCACTGTCGGGCAAATGCCTGTCAGGATCCTGACTGTCGGGACCCCGTCCGGCACCCGTCCTTGTCATGGTGCTGGTTTCTCCCTGGTTTCTCGCTGCGCATAGTGAGCGCAGCGAGCGATGTGATGTGATGTGATGGGATGCGGTGCACTTTAAACTGTGTCCATGTTGACATTCAAGTAAAAAAAACGGTGAAAAACCCCATGTCGACCTTTTGACTGTTGACCTAGACATTGTCGAACTAACGACCCGTCGAACTAATGACCTTTTGACCTATAACCATGTCAACCTTTTCCCATATCGACCTAATGGTGTCGACCTAATGACTGTCGACCATCATGCTGTAGACCAAATGATCCCAACCCCAGAGGCACACACCATGTCAATCCAAGCCACAGTTCTGGGAGTACAGGTCATTTAAAAACAAAGAAGTTTACAGTTTGGAGAAATTAGAAATGTGAGGTATAAAGCCAAAGTGTACGGATTGTAGAAAGTAGAATAGTACAGAGCTGAAGTAAATGTGCAGGGGAACACAAATTGACTCACGTTTAAAAATGGAATCAACTTAACAACCATATTCAAATATTAAAGAATGCAGATTTTTTCAAACATTTTTTATTATCCATTACAGTATAATTTAAGAATAAATAACATATTTAGAAGAATTTAGAGTTTAGTAGTCATTCAAGAGGCTGCAGAGTAAGCATTAGGAGTATCTCCCTTTTTAAAGTTTGCTCTTTTACATTCCCAGCCTGTTCCCTGTCCTTACACCCACACAACCTGTCCCCTTCAGTCACAACACAGATGCAAACCCTGTTCCCCCCAACGCATGCATATCACCACACGCACACACACCCCATTTCCCCTAGTCACCCCACACACAGTTCCCCCTAGTTACCACACACACGCACTCCGCCCCACCCTTCCCTCCCATTCACCACACTCATACAGCAGGTAACTTTATTTTTTTATGGATCAAAGGGTTGACAGTGAATAGATCAACCACTGGTTCTCATTGTGTGTTGACACGGACCACCAATTAGTGTAAGGCTTACCATCGCATGGCTCACGTTGCTTGCCATGGCATGGTGCCCCGCTCTGCTGGTATTTCGCTCGGCACACTTTACTACTGAACCATATTTTTAAAGGCACTTAGAGCATACCCAAGAGAGGAGTCACAGGACCTGCCCAGCGGCAGATCAGTCAGGTGTGCCACAACAATCTTGATTTGGGTGGGGGGTGCACTTCAAACTGATATCTATATTGCAGTGTAAAAATAAAGCAGCCAGTATTTACCCTGCACAGAAAGAATATAACACTCAAATCTAACTCTCTCTGCACATGTTACATCAGCCCCACCTGCAGTTCACATGGTTTTGCCCATTAGAAAGTGATTGTGCCTTTCTAAGCGAATCAGAATTACCCCCCCCCCCCATATATGTGTAATGCTGGGTACACACCAGGACGACTAGGGCCTGATCCCCTCAATCTAGATCCAATTCCGACCAATTGGATGTAGATTGTGTGGTGATTGGGCCCTTTTCTGTCCTGGTGTGGACCGATACCGATCCGATGCGCGGTCCCGCAGGTCGGTCGGTCGTTATTCAGATCCTACCTGCTGCAGGTAGGATCTGAATAACGACCATACTGCCGGGTGCGGGTCGCCATTGGATCGGACCTGCTCACGGTGCATCATGAGCGGGTCGTCGTGGTGTGTACCCTACATAAGGCTCCATCAAAATGTAAAAGATGACCTCTTTAGCTGCAAGCAATGCCCCTACCTAGTCTGTAGTATATTTGCAGTTGTATAATTTGTTAACAATTGGTAACATACAAAAAAACAATTAAACCTGCACCATATGTATAGTATTTGGAAGTATATTATATGGTGGATGAAATTGACTTTTATTTCCAAACAGAGGGGATTTTTATATATATTTATACTCTCTGATTGAGGGTGCTCTCAACTGATTTAGAATATAGGTTATCAGTAAGAAATCAGTTTCACTAGGATGCACTCCTCATCCACACAGTCCAACAGGACCTAAAATTACTAGTAGGTACAACCTTTATTATTAAGCAATTAAGGTAAAAAGGCCATCATTTTTTATTTGTCAATTGTATAAATTGTATATGACCTGGTTTCTCGAGTCCCTGTGCCAGGGATAAGGGTGGCGAAATATTAAAAAAAATTAATGTATATAGATAAGAAAATACATTTTAGAAAATTAAAATCTGTAAACTGTTGTTGTAATCTTGTTTATGTTAGTACTTTTTTGATAAGTACCAGTGATATTGGACCAATGTGTGCTTATTTTAATAAACTATAATAGAACCACTGAGTGTGATGTGTTCTTCACTTATATTAGCTAGTATGATTTGTTACATGTATCTTGCAGTTTTCTGTTTTAACATACAATGTTGCAAAAGGACAGTAGTGTCCTACCCGAGGTCACAATGTTTATATATAGGGTGAAAGTATCCCAGTCTGGATTTAATCACACACTGGGCCTTAAGCAGCCCATACACGCTGCTATGAGGGCGTGCTTTCCGTGCTGTACTAGCACGGATCACATTGCATTGCATTGCCTGTGCATGCGTTGTGCATGCAATGCAATGCAATGTGATGAAACCTAAGTACAAAAAGTATGTGCTTGCACATATGTGATCCGTGTTAGTACAGCATGGAAAGCACGCCCTCATAGCAGCGTGTATGGGCTGCTTTATTATGCTTGGTACGGTGGGACCGTACGCCGTCAGATCGGGGGTTTTTTTGTTCTGCGCATGCGTACCTTTCGCAATGCGCAGGCGCGGCGACTTCACAACGCTCACGGACGGGTCTTTTCGTATGAAAAAACCTGTCCGCAAGAGTACGGTCATTGTGGGTGGCATAGGGGCGTGTTGAGGGGAGCGGCCGAAATAATGAGGAAAACTGGCCGTAAAAATGGGCGTACACGGGGGTGTGCACCAAAAATTTACGGGGCTACAACCGATCAATGAACACACCGTGCATTTCGGACAGAAAACAGGCGGACGCCAATGATACCTCCAGACCACCCCTAGAGATACCGTATGAGAGCGGACGCCTGGGTCTGCTAATTAACGCTGATTACTACTCAAACTCAGACACCTGAATGTAATAAGCAATGCTGCAGCCTATTAAGTGAAAACCATTATTTCACTACCTGCAAGCCACACACAGCCCACAAACACATTGGAAGCATATCTTTCTACACTTCTCTACATGTAAAGGTTGGTTTAGTTTTAGGTAAGATTCATTTTAAGACCTGCTTACATATGTCAAGGTAGTTAGTTTATAACCATCTACATACATTCAGTATTTTTATATACTTTAAACAGCAGGACACTCAATCTACAGAAGTCGACATGTGTCAACTTTTTCACTCTAACACCAACATAACTTTATTTAAAAGTAAAAGCAATGTGGGGACACATAGATAGTGATTAAAATGCAACATTAGAACATAAAAATATACATGTAAGGAGGGTTATAATGTATTTTTATTAGGGTGTTCATTAAGGTAGACAATTGAGGTAATAGAAAACAATAATTGAATAACAATTAGAATAATTCATTTAATTGTCTTAATCATAGTTGAAAGGCTAGATTAGCAGGGCCATATATGTGAAGGGTATGCCAGCGTGCACGGACGTACGCTCACTCTCACGATCGGTGACATACGCTGAGTTTTCCATTGAAAACAGGCAAGACCCGTTCGTGCAAGGTAGCGTACGCTCAGATAGCCGTAAGATGTCGGTGGGAAAACGGACGAGAGACGTCCGTATACGGTGGCGTACGCTCTGTTGTACGCCAGTTATCGGTGTCTAATGGGCCCTACACACATGCCGATGTGTGCAGGGCTACCTAGCTATGCTAGGTCGGGCTGTGCTGCGCCGCTATCGCCTAGCACACAGAGCTGACAGCCCACACACAGAGCGAGCTGTCAGCTCTGTGTGCTAAGCGAGCGGACAGCGCCAGTGTTCTCCGGTGGGAGAACACTGCCGATGCCGAGATTGATGGACACTGTCCATCAATCTCGGCCACCGATAAAGACGCGCGGGGACGCGCACGGATGCCGATACAGCCCCCACACATACACCGATGTGAGGGCATTTGCTAAGCGACTTTGCAAAACTAAGAAAAATCGCTTAGAAAATGCCTTAATATCGGCATGTGTGTAGGCCGTATAAGAGGAGATCCGTCCATGTACGGTGCTGTACGCTCAAGTGTACACCACTCCCCTTTGTTGGTGTTTGTGACCGTCCGTATGCGGATGTTTTGTGGGCGGACTTACGCTCAAACGGGAAACGTACGGTGAAACGGACCGTACGTACGTTTGGCCGACCGAAGCAGAATAAGGCCCACTATTATTGTATGTTCTGCGGTCTAGACCTTTTTGTATTCCGGGTTCACTCATATATATATTTTGGTAGATAGCAGGCAATATATTCAAGCTTAAGAATTGCAAATATGTGCCCGGGTTCTGGAGCAGGTGGTTGTCCGTAACTGGCTCAGATCTTAATTAGTATGTTGTCTGAGAGTGTCCCGGACCCAAATGGGACAATTCGATTATGTCTCCTAGTGGTGCAAACACATAGATGTACATGCTGCAGCATATGGCCATATCACATTAACACATAGATGTAAGCTGTCGCATTGAATATGGTAGCGGGCGCGTGTGTTTGCCAATGAATGCCGGAGCCTGCTGTGCAGATCTCCGTATTTCAGCACTTCGGCAGTCCTGGGATCTGCTCCCTTTGTGTGGCTGCGTGTGGCGTTTAAATATGTGTTGCAATTTACTGTTTCACTCTTACAGTGTTGCAGATGATAGTGATGTTCACAGTATTTTATATAGTGAATGAGTGTCCCAGTCTGGGTTTAATCATATACTGATAACCATGTCATATCATTATATGACCCTAAATTGCAGCATTAAATGGGGTAGCGGGCGTATATGTGCCAATAAATACCGGAGCCTGCTGTACAGATCTCTGTATTTCAGTACTCCCGCAGTCCCAGGATCTGCTCCTTATGCAGATGATAGTAATATTCCACCTGAGTCACAGTATTTGTACAGCGAGTGAGAGTGTCTCAATCTGTGTTTAGTCTCATATTGTTATTATGTCTTATACCGTTCCAGATTTTTATGTTTTTGTGGGTTCACTCATCTATATATTTTAATGATGTAGTGGTAGATACTAAGCAGTATTTTGAAGCTCGAGATTAGCAAGTATGTGCCCGGGTTTGAACACAGGTAGTTGTCCATGACAGGCTCAGACCCTATTGAATAAGTTGTCCGAGAGTGTCGCGAATCACATCACCATATAATTATAGGCTGCAGCATAGAGTGGGGTAGCGGGCGTGTATGCGCCAATAAGTGCCGGAGCCCGTTGTACAGATCTCCGCACTTCAGCACACCCGCAGTTCCGGCTGCATGTGCCGATGTGTGTGCCACGCTTCTCTAAAGTAGCGCCTATGTCTTTGCCCCACACTCCCCTCTCTGCAGCTAAAGTTCAGCAGTTTTAAGATTCTAAACACAAAGGTATTTCAAACAACAGTTTACAGCTATATGCCAATGCGCATTTCGCTGTCTTTAAGAATTTGTCAAGGCTTAATCTCAATTGGTAACATGCAGGCACTGTGACCTCTGCTTTGGGGAGCAGCTTGAGGTAACTAGCCACCTATGAAGTTTAAAAATATAGGAAGCATATAAAGACTCCAGTGGTCACTATGGTTTTCACTGTTTTATTAATATGTTATTTATACCTTTTATACTTTTTATACCTTTTATCCTGTGATATATTGCAATATGTATTTTTTTTTATCATGTACTTCTCATTGTTTTATTAATGTTAGAATAAATGTACGGTTATTTATTACCTACTACTACTGTATATAAATCTTTAAGTGATTTTTTTAAGATTTTATCATTTATAACACGTGCAGTCGCTGAATCCTTAATCCTTGTAAAAAATTCCTTTTCTACCTTAGCAACTTACCACTACTTTGTATATTTAAGGTGTAGCAGACGCCCTTAGAAGTAATGTGTGTTTATATATATATATATATATATATATATATATATATAAACTAGTACTCACAAGTGGCGCTATATATCAACCCACATAAGTCACTATGGATATGTTAGACAATGGCCCTAATTTAGATCTGATCGCAGTACAAACTTGTTCTCAAAATGTGCAAAACCATGTGCACTGCAGGTGAGGCAGATGTAACATGTGCAGAGAGAGTTAAATTTGGGTGCGGTGTGTTGAAACCTAAATCTAAATTGCAGTATAAAAATAATGCAGCCAGTATATACTCTGCACAGAAACATAATAACTCAAATGAATGTAACTCTCTCTGCACATGTTACATCTGCCCCCCCTGCAGTGCACATGGTTTTACCCATTTTGAGAACAAATTTGCACTGTGATCAGATTTGAATAAGGGCCAATGTGTGCACTAATGCACTTTAGGGTGGTGTAAAGTTCCATAGACACTGGGCGACTATGCCCAGCGTGTATGGACAGCGATGATGTCAATCATCGCTGCAGGGAAAGCCACTTAGTGCATACACACACTGAGCGGCTTTCCCCCTGCCCGGCGCCGACGGATGGGGGGGGGGAGGACGGCGTTGCATAGCGCAGAGCTATGCAAAGCCGTCCTCAATGCCGCTCATCTGCTGGTATAACCAGCAGATAAACAGCTTTCCCGGCAATGATGCGGGAGCGCGCAGCAGCGCTCAACGCTCATCGCTGGGGCATACACACTGGACTGCTTTGAGCTGAAAGCTGCTCAAACAGGCTGTTTTGAGTAGCTTTCAGCTCAAAGTCGCCCAGTGTGTATGGGCCTTTAGTAAACAAATACAGAGGGGCATATCCATTTGCAGGCCCCCATACATTAGTCCGACTTGTCCTAGGGACAAGTCGGGCCTGATTTCCCCTGCAGCTCCGGGAGGGGGACACACGATTAGGCACTTGATGTGCCAAGGTTTACATATGATAAATCGCATGGATTTATCATATGCAGTCCCCGGGGAGCTGCAGGAGGAGGGAGCCGTGCGGGGAACGGCAGCGGGCGGGGGATGCCGGCTAATTGAGAGCCGAGCAAGGAGAGGCTTCATAGGGACCCGGGCAGGAGGAAGCTGTTGCGGTGGGGTGACAGCGGGAGGCGAGCAGGGAGAACTTGATGACGCTGGCTGCCGGGCAGCGCCGCAGCGGCGGGAGCCGGGAGGAACAGATAACTTGGAAAAAAAAACGCCCATAGAGATGACTAGCAAGCCATTGATTGGCTGAGACCTCTCTCAGCCAATCGCTGATTGGCTGAGAGAGGTCTCAGCCAATCAATGGCTTGCTAGTCATCTCTATGGGCATTTTTTTTTTCAAGTTATCTGTTGCTCCCGGCTCCCGCCGCTGTGGCGCTGCCCGGCAGCCAGCATCATGAGAACCCTTACACGGGCCCTGATTGCAGGCAATGTTTTCAACCCCACAAGGTAGTGCAGCAAAAGCCTAACTTTATGGCAGCACAGATTTGCACTATTTTTTTTGCAAAAAGAGGCATCCCTATGGTAATAGTTCCGATGGATCCTGGTAAGCAGTGGTGGGGCAACAGCACATTCAAATTGTTAAATAGGGGAGCCACACCAACTGCCTGTTAATACCAGCCAATGATGTTTGGGGTGGCAGTCCCCTATTTGAAATTTGGACAGTTGGTAAGTATTTTAAATATGCCTCTATGTCACACCCCTCCTGCAGTTTAACCCTTACTTCTCCCACCCCTGAAGCCTAACCTGGATGTATCGGGATCACGGCTCTTGGAATGCTGGCGGTCAGTATACTGATAGCAGTTTCCCGATTGTCAGGATCCCAACTCCTTTTAGGTAACTATGTTGACCCTCAGCACTAGCCCTTTGCGGTGATCTTCAGACTAGTGTCGGGATTCCAGTATCAGTATTCTGGCTGCCGGAATCCCAACCAGATCCCTGCCTAACCATGACCCTAACCTCAGTGCATACTGTCAGCCCCAACTGTGCACAAAAAGACCTAAAATACTACACTGCACTGCATAATAGCCAATTGGGGGAAATTTACTAAGATGTGATTTTGCTATGGGCAACCAAATTTACTAAGATTTGATGTTGTTATGGGCAACCAATCAGAATCTACTTCTTATTTATTTAGCACCCTCTAGAACAGTGATTTTCAACCTTTTTCAGGTCGCGGCACACCAGACAAGACTTAAAAAATGCCAAGGCACACCAACATTTTGTTATTAAATATAAGACATACTGTATCCCTCATAGTAATTCCACACACCTGCCCCCCCCCCTAGTTATTCCACATACAGTACCTGCCCCTCCTTAGACGGTCCAAGCATCAACTCCCCCTTACAAATTACATAAACAAATGCCCCTCCTTTGTTATTACAAGCACTCACCTGCCCCCTCAGATATTCCAAAAATATTGCGCACTTGTAAGTAGGGTTACCACCTTTTTGTTGAGAGATTCCCAGACATTGGCCCACCCTTTGACACACCCACTGACCCGCCCCAGTCCTGCCTTATGTTGATTTTTTTAAACCTTTGCTTCAATTTTATTCTTGATTTTGCATACCATAATGCCAGTTATATGTTATATCACACACATTAATGGCCATTACAAGTTATGCCACACATCGTGATGCCAATTACAAGTTATGCCATATACCGCAATGGCCATTACACATTATGCCAGGACTCAACAAATTTCTTGCAAACGAGGGATAATATGGACAGTGCGCGCCGAAAATGTGCCCATTGCACATTTTAGTGAACTTTGTAATTCCGATTAGACATAAGCCCACACATGATGCCCATGACATACTATGTAACACTCCGCAATGCCCATGACATAATGCAGTAGCGCACGCAGGGGGGGTTTCTGAGTACCCAGAAACCCCCCCAGGAGTCTAAGCACCTTGGCCTGAAAGCTGAGGGTCCCCTCTTTCCATGGGTACAAGAATTTTAAAAATCGGCCCTTGGGAACCGGAGATATCGGACTTCAAAGCAGTGGTCCCCATCCAAGCCTGTTAATTGCTCTTCCCAGTCAGTAGATAAGGCACACTTTTTCTTCAAACTAATTGGTTTTGACAGGTCCACGCCCCTTTTATACAGGTTGATATCAAACTTGATACGATCGTATCACGTTTGATATCAAAGTGGTATAAATAATATTAACCCCCGTATTAAAATATAATTGGTTTGATACTGTAACTTCATACACTGATATTGTCTATATCAAATAAAACCACAGCTGTATAAATTAATTTATAAAGGTCGCTTAATGATATCTTAACCAGCTGGAAGAATTTCTAAACATAATGCTAAAAAAGTTGTTAGAAAAATATGGTATACAACAGATATATAATTCGTAGAAATGTAGATCTTGTTTTATATCAAATTTGATTTGTGTAGGATGTCTCGCAACTCCGATCATCAAAACATATAACGTATATAATTATAACGTATTAAAGCCGGGTAATTGGTATCGCTCATAGCTCTTTCACGGCGAATAATACAGACATATCATTACCAACTATAATAACACTTACCTTAGAACGATCCAAAAGCCTGACCAACCGTGTATCAAAAAATAAAAAATAAAAAGTTATACTCCACACAATAACTTCCACACCAGCTAAGGTCCATCTTGCTTTTAAAATGAAACATCAGAACATAACAAAGAGGTCTGGGTATACAACTGTTATGCATTTAAAGATACAGGAGACATTCAGTCTGGGGCCTGACATGTTGTAGGCATTTAAATTTAAAGACACACAGCGTGAGAAGTATAGTGTTACTTTTAGAAAGACATCAGATATGACGGATGATTGTAATTTTCAAAAGTAATTTTAAACACCGGATTCCATAGTCTTTGAAGACGTTGATATTTACGTATGACACAATTAGCGTAGACAGCACAGCTGGGCTGGTAACAATTATATTCATTAGAAAGCTCATACCTCTGAAAAAAACATTTTCACACGTCTATCAGTTTAATTAGGTTAGACAGAACAAAGAAAGGCCATGAAATCTTTGCAACAGAGCATGAGTGGCATCTAGTGGCCATGTATTGCAGTTGCAAGCAAGTTCCAGACGGAGCTAGAGACTACAGAATTAACTTATATATTATATTTAACTGAACATTAACCCTGAACATTATCAATGCTGATAAATAAAGGATCTATATAAAGTATATATATATATATATATATATATATATATACAGCTATATACAGTATATATATATATGTATATATACAGTATATATATATATATGTGTGTGTAATGTGATGGTATCATTATATTATGTGATGAATAAAATATGGATAATATGTTATATTATTTAAATCATATATATATATATATATATATATATATATATATATATATATCTCAATCAAATTACACAGGTGTAGTGGATAAGGTATATATTTTAAATTAAAAAGCATACACATACATATACAACAAATCTGTTGATCAATCATATAGAAGTCCAGATGGTATTTGTAAAAAGATTTATTCGGGAATCTTCCAAAATGATGACAAAAGCCCATATATATATATAGGGCTTATGTATGCTGTTGTTGATGGTGTGCCATATCTGACATTTATTTAATAAGAATAAGGGTTTTTATTCAGGGGGCAATTTAGTGGCATTTTATCGAGCTAAATATTCTGAACACAGCTGTGTTTTGCACAATATGCTATGTTATTTAAATCAAATATATATATATATATATATATATATATATATATATATATATTTGATATGCCTGTCTATGACTTTGGAACACAACTCATGAATATTCAAATGAGACAAATGCAACACAGATGTGTTAACTGACTGAAACGTATAAATATGTTCTCCATGGGGCCAGACAACTACCAGGCATCTGCCACACATTGAGGTTGAAGGTCTTCACACACACACACTATTCAAGACAGAGAACTTGAAGTTTTGACTTGAAGTTTTGTTCCAGAACAGTGGGTAAGTCTAATTTAATTTTCTAAATAAATATATATATATATATAGTTTGCTGCTGTATTCATTGTATTGTAATGTATTTGGAGTACATGCTGTCATACTGGCGGCTTGTGGTTAATCATTTATTTAGGAAGTGATTAGCGTATTGTGGTCTGTACATTATACATATTGCTTTTAAAAACACTTTAAACAATCTTAAAATATAGTTTGCTGCTGCATTCATTGTATTGTAATGTATTTGGAGTACATGCTGGCATACTGGCGGCTTGTGGTTAATCATTTATTTAGGAAGTGATTAGTGTATTGTGGACTGTACATTATACATATTGCTTTTAAAAACACTTTAAACAATCTTAAAATATAGTTTGCTGCTGTATTCATTGTATTGTAATGTATTTGGAGTACATGCTGTCATACTGGCGGCTTGTGGTTAATCATTTATTTAGGAAGTGATTAGCGTATTGTGGTCTGTACATTATACATATTGCTTTTAAAAACACTTTAAACAATCTTAAAATATAGTTTGCTGCTGCATTCATTGTATTGTAATGTATTTGGAGTACATGTTGGCATACTGGCGGCTTGTGGTTAATCATTTATTTAGGAAGTGATTAGCGTATTGTGGTCTGTACATTATACATATTGCTTTTAAAAACACTTTAAACAATCTTAAAATATAGTTTGCTGCTGCATTCATTGTATTGTAATGTATTTGGAGTACATGCTGGCATACTGGCGGCTTGTGGTTAATCATTTATTTAGGAAGTGATTAGCGTATTGTGGTCTGTACATTATACATATTGCTTTTAAAAACACTTTAAACAATCTTAAAATATAGTTTGCTGCTGCATTCATTGTATTGTAATGTATTTGGAGTACATGCTGGCATACTGGCGGCTTGTGGTTAATCATTTATTTAGGAAGTGATTAGTGTATTGTGGTCTGTACATTATACATATTGCTTTTAAAAACACTTTAAACAATCTTAAAATATAGTTTGCTGCTGCATTCATTGTATTGTAATGTATTTGGAGTACATGCTGGCATACTGGCGGCTTGTGGTTAATCATTTATTTAGGAAGTGATTAGTGTATTGTGGTCTGTACATTATACATATTGCTTTTAAAAACACTTTAAACAATCTTAAAATATAGTTTGCTGCTGCATTCATTGTATTGTAATGTATTTGGAGTACATGCTGGCATACTGGCGGCTTGTGATGTGCGGTCTGCTGACCACGCATGCGATATGATGTGATTCTGTAGTAGTTTTGTTGGATCCCCTGTAATTAATTTTTATAGGCCGATCTATAGAATACAATGTCAGGAGGTATTCATAGATCAGGTTTTTGTGAGAGCGTTAATAGTTTTATGTGATTTTGTGCACGCAAATTTCGTTATGGAAACTTATCGTGTTATCTTTTATTATCAACAGTGCCATCTAGTGGTTGTTGCAGAAAAACACCTTTGAACTTAAGCTATCAACAAAACATCAACATGCAGGTGTGTATATGATATTTACAATAGTTTAACAATAGCTTATTGTATTGTTATTTCAACTTATTATTATTATTTATTACAGAGAAAGGAATACAAAACCATTAATGCAAATAAAATAAGTCTCAGAGACTTTCAAGATTTACCCAGCTTTCAACAGCAATCAAATGAGCAGACAAATACGTGTAAGTTTACAGATCAAAGACACAATGTTGTTGCTAGGGCATGATTTGTTAAGGCACAGGGGCTATTGACAGGTGTTATAAATGTTACGCTGTTGGTGTTAATTATTATTACCAGGCTCAGTTGTATTATTCACAGGTTCTGTTAAGACAAGCAACCTATTGGTATAAATGTTACACGTGTTGATTGTATTTTTCGTTCTACAAAATTGTTGTGTTAATTTTTATTTTATTTTTTATGTATATATTATTTTAAATCAGTTTCAGATGTCACAAATGTCGCATCTGAAGTTGGATCATTTGGTTCGGATTTCACAGTCGGTCCGGATCTGACGACATTCGAAAACCCATACGCAGCATACTCTGATTTGTCCGAATCGCAAAAATGTAGGTGGTCATAAGCCGTCAAAAAATGTGATGTATGTTAAAAAATGTGATATATTATTATTTCCAAAAATATGTCTCTCTCTCTCTCTCTCACGCTATCTCGCGCGAACTCTCACGTTCTCACTCATATATATATATATATATGTATATATATATCCTGTTATATTCATTTTTATACCGCCTGTGATATTAATGTGTTATTTGTTCTCTGTTAGTATCGCCGATTATGTCGAAATCTGATGCAGAACACATAATGGATGATCTCTGGAATTTACCATCGGCAAAACACTATAAACAACTATACCAGACCCCGGCTATACAAGGTGAATTTTGACGATTGGCTAGCGGTGTTTTTATAATGTGTTTTTGTGTTAAATGTTGCATATCGTCGCAAAATCATGAATAGTGTCCACAGGAGTTGTTGTTATCATGACTTAAATGACAGTTTTTTTTTTTTTTTTCTCAAGTCAGCGAATGTGTCGTTAATTGATAATATATGTATTACAGATGACATAGCTAGCCGGTATGAACCTACGGTACCTAGGGCCGATACGTGTGAAGCGGGACCATCCGGATACAGAGAACCGACATCGGGTGCTGAATCAAACGCCAAACAACACAACAGCGCTTTGGCTAAAGGCGCAAAAAGAGCCCAGATCAGCGATCAAGCTTTCTGGTCATTGTTTAAAGGAACCATGCCGGCGCAAACCTTTGACAAATACCCGGGTATGTTTATTTATTTGGTTTCTTATATAGCAACATTTACCATTGTTCTTTACAAATGGAAACCACAGGTATTAAACAGCCTGTGTAGACGTAAGCCGACAAGGAAGGTGGGGTGGGGGTGGGGGTGATCCTGAAGGTGTTATAAAGCGACTGTCTTTGTGGCCGCGTATGTGTAACTAAAACTGTGTGATTTTTATTACAGTAGGAACCACGCCGATGGAAAGATCTGGCAAATATTCAGGTGTGTAATGTAATGTTTATTTATTTAGTTTCTTATATAGGACCGCGTTCATCATTGCTCTTTACAAATGGAAACCATCGGTATTAAACAGACTGTGTAGATGCAAACCGACATGGAGGGGTGGGTGATTTGGGAGGCAGGGCCTGAAGGTGTTATAAAGCGTCCGCGGATGTGTAACTAAAACGTTGTTATTTTTTATTTACAGCGGATCCGCGACAATTCGCAAAAATGATAGCCGCGGCCGGGGTTGCTCAACCACACAATGCTGAAATGGATGGGGGAGAATCCGCTAAAACGGCGATCGACCCACAACGCCAAGAAAATGTATCAAGGGCCGAGATCATGGCAACCGAGCGCGACGATTTCAAGCCAAGCAAGCGGAGAATTTCAAAAAGTCGATCCGGTCAAGAAAACAAGGCCGATTTATCAGACCTTAAAAGAAGATTGAAATATTCGGAAGGTAGACCCGTGAGAAAAAGAATTGCATTACAAACAGTGCCAACCGTGAGTAATGTGGATTACCCGCACGCATTTACAACACCTGCAACACCTACTGAATCCGACATTGACATTGCCGGTAATACAAAGACTGTGAAGACTCGTAAAACTTTACGACTGTCAAGAGAGAGATACACGACGCTGACGGATGATGATGTCATCGTGATTTCAGACACGCAGGAACATCATACTGCAGAAACGCAAAGCGTGGTCAGTAACACACCTGCAGCTACATTATCCGCTAATGATGAGGACTTAAATGGGCAAACATTTTTTATCACCCCTAGTGAAGAGTCAGGCTCAGATACACCACAGAATGATGATGAGACTGTAACATCTGTAGCCGGAATCCCTGATAAAGTAATGGGTGATGATTACACAAAACTACCCAGTGTTTTTACCACGGTCGGCGAGGCAACCGCATCGGGCGGTGCGGATGCCCCGCCGACCGTGGTATCGACAGACATAGTTGATGGGGTTCAGAATGTGGAACAATTAGGACAAGATGCGGAAATACAATACTACGCGGTCATGGGGAGGATGCGTGAGCATATAGGATACATGCGTAGAAATGTCAATACCATGTTGAACCGTATAAAAGATGAGCTTTATGGTTCAAAAAAGAAGCCAGAGATCATTAAAGAACTTGTAGAAATGTACATGAATGTAACATCAAATCATATATCAGAGACCGTGAGGACTAGGGATTTTATTAAAGCGAACATGTATCATTTTGCCGAGATAATTGAAACGGATCCGTGACTAGGCATGGTGGGTTATGGGTTGAAACGTAATTTACATGTGTGTAAAAAAGCCCCAAGAATTAAAGCAAATGTACCGTGCAAAATCTCACACTTATTTCGCCGTTCGAAAATAAAACAGGCTTTAAAATGCATATACAGGCTGAGAAAGCGTAAACAACACAGGGGGCGAGGCACAACCCCAACCCCGGGTGCACAGGCTGACAAATCACCGGAACAACCATTACCGGGTGACGCTGCGTCACCTGACAATGTTGAACACCCCGCAACGCCCATGCATAATGACATAGATGGGGGTGCGCCACCCGGTAATGGTGAAGGTCGGCGAGATGTGTACTTAGAAGCTGTTAACAGGTATGAGCGACACCATCCTAATTTCAGAGCTATTGAGTATCATAATCATTTTCAATTTGTTAATTTGGAAAGAGTTACATCATTTGCAGAGGGTGTTGAAGCCGTACACAACGCTATACAGGTTATGATTGATGAATTCATGGTTGGTGTTGACCCTAATGATCGTGTACAGTTAAGATTGGAGGGGGGTGGTTTACACAACGCCATCTACTCACACCGAAAGCCGCAAGAATCATTAGACGCTGTCAGTTTCTTGAATCAAATTACAAACACTCTTCAAAGTAACGCTGAATTCTTATTAGGCACGGGTTTAAGGTTTGTGATCACTGTTTTTAGAAATAGAGCGGGTGGGGCCCTAACTGGTCGCGGCCTTAGACGCATTCCATACAGCTTAATTATAGAAAGGCGCAGAAGACACCTGTATGATTTCAACAATACGCACAATTATTTGTGCTTTGCGGCATCGATCTGCAAACTTCTGGATAAAGGTAATGCCACAGACGCTGAAATACACGATCGGGCGCTTCAAATTCATAAGGATTTGAACCTACCGATCGATAAAGCAGTCAGCTTTAGCGACGTTGTTGTTTTTGAAAAACACTTAAAAACAAAAATTACAATATTATATCATAATAATCGTTCTTGGCATTACTATTCTTCAGATTCGCGCTACGGTGATACCCTGTATGTATTATATCACGATTCACACTATTATGGCCTGATTAATATCTGCGCATTTCTCGGATCGAGATTTTTCTGTTCCTTATGTAATCGAACTTATGAGCGCAAAAATAGCCACGATTGTCTTTTCTTTTGTAAGGCTTGTCACAGACAAGCGTGCGCTGATGATGGGGCTTCCGCATTAAGATGTTCGGTTTGTAGGGTGTTTTGCAGATCGCGTGAATGTTTAGAGGAGCACAAATCCTTAGCTTTAGATCACAAAATATCCTGTCTTGAACATGTTTATTGCGACAGGTGTTGTCTCTACCGTCGCAGGTCTCATGAGTGTCAGGGGCTAAAGTGTTCTACTTGCAAGGCATATGTTGATGGGTTTGCGGATCATTTGTGTTACATACAGCCCATCAAAGCGGAAGAACCCACCACCAAATACATCTTTTATGATTTCGAATGCATGCAGGAGACAGGTATACATATACCAAACTACTGTTACGCTCTCACATTAATGGGTGAGAAATCCTGGGAGTTTAAGGGCATAGGTTGTATCGATGATTTTGTAAAGACGTTCATGAAACCAAAATTTGCGCATTACACATTCATAGCCCATAACGCTGGGCGGTATGATGCGTATTTTGTATTGAACAAGATCATCAAAGAACGGTATACTGTATCCCTCATCTCTAATGGCGGAAACATAATGTGTATCACAATAAAAGATCTGAAGATTAGGTTTATAGACTCTCTCAATTTTCTCCCCATGAAATTGAGCAGATTTCCAAAGGCCATGGGATTTGATGGCGTTAAAGGTCATTTCCCGCATTTTTTTAACACAGCCGATAACCAAAATTACATAGGGGGCATGCCCTCAATAGAATATTTTGGCCTACAACACATGATGCCTGAGGAGGCCGCTGATGTTACAGAGTGGTACGAAAAAAACAAACACAAGGTGTTTAATTTTCAAAAAGAATTAATACGATATTGTAAAGAGGATGTCAGAATATTGCAAAAAGGGTGCGCAGCTTTCAGATCAGCCGTTATAGCCATGACAGAACAGGAGTTTGTAATAGCGGCTGAGAAAAAAGATGTAGCCGTTAAACGTCACGTTGATCCATTCCAACTGACGACTTTAGCGTCGGTTTGTATGGCTATGTATCGTTGTAAATATTTACAGGCAAACACATTGGCTCTTGTACCGGGTGATAACTATCACAAGACCCAGAAGCGTTACTCAACACCAGCCATACAGTGGTTAATGTACATAGAACACAAAGATGGTGTGAGTATAAGACACGCTTTACAAGGTGGTGAGAAGAAAGTCGGTAGATACAGTCTGGATGGTTACGCCGTGATTAACGGCGTGCCAACAGCTTTTGAATTCCAGGGGTGTTTTTATCACGGTTGTGACAACTGTTACAAAGACGATGATGAAAACAATCTGACTAAAACAACCTACGGTCAACTGCGGCACAAGACACAGTTAAGGATACAATTCCTTAAACGGTGTGGATTTCAGATAAGGGAGATGTGGGGGTGTGAGTGGAAGAAAATGAGGGAGACTGATGAGGAGCTTCAGGTTTTTCTGAAAGGTTTGGAAATCCCTGAACCCTTGGATCCTCGTGATGGTCTTTATGGCGGACGCACTAACGCCATAAAACTTTATCACAAGACAGAGTGCGATGAAAAAATACACTATTTTGACTTTACTAGCCTATACCCATTTGTCAACAAGACCAAAACATATCCTATACGTCACCCACGCATCATTTATAAGGACTTTGATGATGTAACAAAGTATTTCGGTTTTGTTAAATTAAAAATTAATCCTCCGCGAGGCCTTTTCTTTCCAGTTTTACCGGTTAAAATGAATGGTAAGTTAATGTTTCCGCTGTGCCGCACATGCGCCGAATCTGGACAGTGTGAGCCGTGTGTTCATGACTCAGAAAACCGCGCCCTAACCGGTACATGGTGCACAGTGGAGATAAATCTTGCTATAGAAAAGGGGTACAAAGTGTGTAAAATCTATGAGGTGTGGCATTTTGATGAGAGATCTGATGATCTGTTTTCAGGTTACATTAAAACACACCTCAGAGATAAACAGGAGGCTTCTGGTTACCCTGATTGGTGTACAGACTCTGTGAAACAACAAGAGTACATAGACGCGTATCAAAAAAATGAGGGCATAGCTTTAAGACACGAACACATAAATGTCAACCCCGCCAAAAGACAAATTTCTAAATTGTTTTTAAACTCATTATGGGGTAAATTTGGTCAACGTAGCAACATGCCCAATACTTGTCTAGTGACAGATCCTGATAAGCTTTTTGAATATGCCTTTCAACCACACTATGAGGTGTCTGCTTTAGACTTCATAGACTCAGAAACTGTTATGGTCAACTGGAAATACGCCAAAGACCATTATACCAGATCTTCAACAACAAATATATTTATAGCGGCATTTACCACAGCGCACGCCCGCGTCGAGTTGTACAACCTATTGGATAGATTACAAGATAGATGTCTGTATCACGATACAGATTCTGTAATTTTTGTCAGCAGGCCCGGTGAGTGGAATCCGCCATTAGGCGATTATCTAGGGGAGTTGACCAGCGAACTACCATCTGGTACGCATATAACAGAGTTTGTTTCAGCCGGCCCCAAGTCATACGGCTATAGACTAAGCAACGGCAAGACGAGCCTCAAGGTCAAAGGTATAACGTTGAATGTTTGTAATGAGCAGCACGTTAACTTTGACAGTCTGAAAGAACTGGTCTTAGATTATCCTTTAAACCCCAAAGGCGAGGATCAGAAAAAAATTGTGACCAGGCAGCCCGGTATAGTACGTGTGAAAAAGTACTGGCAGATTGAAACCCGTATGCTGCAGAAAACGCAAAAGTGCGTTTACACTAAACGTAACCTCACGGATAATTTTACAACCCTACCATTTGGTTATTAAGATGGATATCCGTTTTCAACACCCCTTCTCCTGTATTTTAGCCGGACCCTCCAATTCGGGGAAAAGTTATTTTGTGAAAACGCTAATACAACACGCATCCACACATATGACGCATGTACCTGATAATATTGTTTGGTTTTACACCTGTTGGCAACCGATATACGACCAACTTCTGAGTGCTCACCCTGGTATGCGTTTTATAGAGGGGTTGCCCGAGTCATTTAGCGACGACCAGCTTTTTCCCCCTGATAAGATTAATTTAACGGTGATAGATGACTTGATGGATGCAGCGAGTAATAATTCTGAGGTTGAGAAAGCGTTCACAAAGTATGTGCACCATCGGAATCTCAGTGTCATGTACCTTGTGCAAAACATATTTTGTCAAGGTAGAAAGAGCAGGACTATACATTTAAACACAAAATATATGGTCCTGTTTAAAAACCCCAGGGATAAAATGCAGGTTAGCATTCTGGCTAGACAAATGTACCCATCAAAATATCGTTTTTTTCTTGAAGCCTATGAGTCCGCTACGGAGCCACCATACGGTTATTTACTGGTTGATTTAAGAAACAATGCCCTTGATGATTATCGTTTACGAAGCGGTTTATTTCCCCCCGACACACCAGTAGCTTATGTTGTTAAGAAGCGGGGTTCTAAATAGCTATAACCGCGCATCCTATAGTCATTCATTACCACTTCTAACAGCTGTGAACATGTCGACCAGGATAAGGCGTAATTGGGCCCTTTTAAAAACCCTCATTAAAGCCAAACCGGCCCAAAGAAACGCTATATTATCCAACGCTTCAAACGATTTGGTGACAGCCATATGTGAGATTGCTCTCAATACGCTTAAAGGTAAAATACCCCTGTCACAGCGCCAGTTGAACTACCTTAAAAAGAAGAGGAACCTTATAAAATCGCTTTGTAATAAGAAATGCGCCATTGGGAAAAAGAAGAGGTTGGTGAAACAGTCGGGTGGGTTTATCGGATCGTTGCTAGGATTTGCCATTCCATTAATTACCGGACTACTGTCTAATCGTTGATGGAATACGCTGAGAAAATGTATCTGGTCCCCCAGCAACAGATAGACCGTTTAAACAACAAACCAACCGGCGATGATATACGCAAAACAGCCACGCAAAACCTAGATGCTGAGATCATAAGTATACTACATAATAATGCTTTATCAGAGTATGAAAAGGCAAAACGCTACACAGCTGTGTTACAGAGATACCTGGTGTTGAGTAAACAATCTGATAGAGAAATGTCAACTTTAACGCTTTTATCACCCGGTGCAAATGCTGTTGAGGATACCGCTAACCCTACACAAGATGATGCTACCGACGCTGTTTACCACGATGTCTTGAACAGTGTTAATGCGCGGTATAAAAAGAACTGTGAAATACTAATGAGTAAAATGGTTCGCTCTAAAGACGTTGCGAATTGGGACCGCAAGGGTGTGTTTATGTATAAAGGCGTCACAGTGCCAGGATCCAATGTGTTAGACTTGATAAGGGGTATCACGCAAAATCACAGCGTGACGAGTCATAAAATGCCTAACGGTTGGATTGAATTTATGCGCGCTATGGCTGAGTTGAATATCCCGTCCACTGTAGTTGGTAATGCATCAAACAGATTACAGTTAGATCGCTTAAAAGCTGAAATCTACGATGATGAAATTGGCAATGTAAATATAGCCTCCCCAATACACAACATTAAAAAAAGTCGTATAAATGTTTTAAATTCCCCCGGGTTAACAACGCCACACGGCTACTTACTACCGAGGAAAAGATCCGTAAATCTGTTTCAGGATTCGCAGTGGTTGAACCTTTAACATATAACTAATTTATAATGTTTTTATACAATGTATTTTTGTGCGTTTAATTTGTACGATGACGTTTAATTTGTATTGTATCATGTATTTAGTGTATTGTTTTAACTGTAAAGTTTATCGTGTTATTCGTGATTAACTTGCTGTAAATACATTTTGTCTGTACCAATAAAATAAGATTATGATTTATAAAATGCTGTTTTGTTCTTTGATTCTAATCAGTTTGTCTGCAAAAATGTACAATCACACGGTATAAAGTTCAATAAGCAAGATTTTTTAATAGAAAGTAACCATAAGCAATGTACATACAGCATTTCAATCACAACATTAGTTACAAGTTACACAAACAATTTTGTATTACACATCAAACACATGTTGGTTACTGGTGACACAGGACTGTATACAGTTACCCGTATATCGACTCAAACAATGACTTCTAGGGAGACGTCTTACAAAGTTTGATACATAGCGATCATTACGTTTTGTATCATAACTAAAACGGGCCAACACATCTGTATATTTGTAATTTTTACACATGAAAAATATAAAGTATATACAATATTGTCCACAAACGGTACTGTTAAAACCTTGCAACTGCTTATTTTGGTGGTAAATTCTTTTTGAATTTGAGTTTAAAAAATTTATTATGGCCTTTGGGAATAGGGGGTTGTCAGGTTCTAATCCGTATCAAAAAGTAACACTCGCTCTGGTTGTTAAAATAAACGGCCAACCAATGCTCCCCCGGTTGGGTGCTGGTATGTGTGTTGATTACAAACGCGCAGGGGTATTGCGATAGTTTACCGCTCGGTAGCATATCGCACGGGAAGGTCCCTTTAAAAAACAGCCGCGTCACCGGATTAGCGTACAGTATACAATTTATCTGTAATGTGTTCATATCGCTGCTTGGGGTGATGAATATTGGTAAATATACGATAAATATAAAAATTATTTATTTCATTTATAGATAATCATACAGCACATCGCGCCTCTGGTTGATCTCGATGATATTATCAAATAATGCGTATATTATTATGTTGACTGTCCGGTCTAGTGCTCCTGCAAACCGGAATTCAGCTCGTAGATTACCGGTTCTGATTAGAGACAGATGCTCCGCGCATTCCTGTTCAGGCGACAGATCAAAAGCAAATAGTGTGTAGCCGTTGAGGTACTCTTCACGGTCAATTAGTATACCCGAATCTGATTTCTGCTTATTTGTGATCTGAATGAGCGACATATACTCGCGAACCGCGTTACCGTGTTCAAAGTCTGGTTGAAATGGTTTGGCCGGATGCGGTGTTCCATCCAGGTATAGGGATGCGAAGTTTACATTTTTATGTTCAAACCGTAGAGGGTTTTTGTCATAGGCTCCTGAAAACGCTTCATTATCTACAAAAGCGGCTATAACGGTTTTTGGTACCTGGCCTAAAAACAGGTTTTCTAAATTAAATACGCGGCTCCCCGTCGGTATACTATAGATCTTCATGCCCACTCTATTGATCGCGTATTTGGCGTTGGTGGCCAGTAAGGCCTGGGCGTGTCCAATCCGGACTGCGGGTGAGACCTGAACTCTTTTCACAAACAGGGACGCTGCAACAATCTGAATTTTAAAGGCCTCCGCTTCAGCAGACATTAAGCAGAAAGCATCTTTGTTTCTGATGAGTTTTATCTTCAAGTCCACGGCGTTCAATATTAGTTTATGTTGATGAAAAAGGTCACAGTGTAGCGGCCCCAATAATTCAACCGTTCGACTTTGTGCCGTTGTTCTTGCCCTTTTTATAAACCCTGTGTTTACACCATCCAGGGTTCTTGTGTTGTGTTCTCCAGCCACATCTTTGTAGAATAATCCAGTTGTGTGTTTTGTGGATAACGCATCTGAGCTATAATTCAGTATGGTCTCTATGTAGGCCCTATAAGCGTAAAGATTATTGGACTGCGATATGAGCCTATCGCCCAAAGTGACATCAACCTGGCTAAATAAAGTTGCTATGGGGTAATTAATAAGAGCGACCTTGGCGTCTTGAGGTATAGCAGTGTTATCAGGCCGTACGATCTTGCAGGTCACGTACAGCAACGTGTTGTTCAGATCGTAGTAGTGTTCCCCGCTGGCCGCTATGTAGAATTCAAGCGGCGCGGTCTCGGATAATGCCGCCAAAGGTTGAACTTCGACGTAGAGGCTTTTCTCTACGCTGGTCTGCGTCGGTGGTACGTCAAAAAGGTCAAGTTCAGATTTTGCGCATTCCATGGATTCATTGTGTATGAAAGACATGCTTAAAAAATATCACCGACCCTTCGCTTCGGTTTCCTTTTTTTAATTAAGCCGCGTCTGCTCCGTTTTTTGTTTAAAAGGGGTCTGCACCATGTCGGAAGTCGTATTGCCCGCTTCCGTTTATTTTTAGCCGCCCCTTTCCTGGCATAGATTAAACCTGATCCATCTTGCTTCGCTTGATTTGCGTCGTGTATTTTGCTCACAACCGCCGCTGTGGCTTGTCCGATGACGTCTTTCGCGATGTTGCGTGCTGCATTCTTCACGTGGGGCTTTGCTATCGCCAGCCCTCTTCGGAAAAGCGGTACCGCTTTTCTGAACAGGCTTCGAAAAATTCCACCTAAACCGCACCCGTACATATACGCGCTGCCGTGAAAACCGGGTAATCCATTACCGGCCTGTGTTTTATAATATTGCGCGTAGAGCCCCGGGTCCCCATAATTTTTAACGGCCACCATTGTCTTTAATAAAATTCGGATTTGCGGCGTCTGAAATGTAGTTTCACGTTCGCTTTCCCAAACTTGAATGACATGTTTTCGTTCTGATCATTCTTTATCTCTATGGCTATAGTGTCAAAATGCGTCTTGCACAACGGAACATAATCGGGCTTCTCATACCGTATAGTGACCATCTCGTTGTTACGGCCCTTTATTTCAACGGTGCGCAACAACGGGACATAACTATCACCGACCCTCTGATGTTCGATAATATCTGTGTACACGAAGAGCGTATATTGCCCTCCGCTGATGTCGGCGCACGGTTTTAAAAACTTAGTTTTCGGGTATAACCCCAGTATTCTCGACAATTTAGGACCGGCTGTGATGTTGTACATCGCCTTGTTGTCGATGATTATCTCTCGTTCAAGCGGATCGTACAATAGTTTTAAACCATCCAGTTTATGTCGGTCAATTTCAGCGTTGAAAGAAAACAGTAACGCCCCGATGGTTTCATAAAACCCCGGTTTAACGCAAACCCTCGTTGCTGTACCGCTCGTCCCATCCCACTTTGTTATTTTCAACACACAATCACGCACATCGATTGTATTCCAGGTGTGTGGGTATTGTATTTCTGTAAGAGCTACTTCCCAATCTCCACTTAAGTCTATCGGCCTTGCTAACTTTGTGGTATAGTCAGAAATCTTATTTTGTGGAAATGTATCGGCTGAGGCGTTACTCGGCAATGTTATGTAGAATGGTTTGTCATCCATCTTCCTCTTTGTTTATATATCTTTTATCTCCGATGCAGCGACCCAACTGTTAAATTTTGTGGGGTATCCGCGCCACTTGACTAATATGTGTTTCCTCCCTCTAACCGTCTTATTTTTTAAAATCTTCTCCACTTTGTAAATCCTATTATAGTTTTTCGGTATACTTTGAAGTTCTTCGGGGTAAAAACTACCCGTTATAGCCTCCCCGTAGAGATCCTCCAACGTGTAAAGCGGCTTAAGTCCTTTAGTGTTCACTCCGCGTATTACAAATATTTCCTCAGAAAAACTCTGTTCGTAACCTTTCTGAAATATATCCTTATATTTTGAGATACGAACGTGGTCCCCGACCGCTAAACAAGCCTTTGTTTTCTTACTTCTAAAGTAATCGCCATATATCGTCTTGAAGACATCCAGCGCATTAGAGCCATCCACCTCATTCGGCGCCCGCTTAATCGTTCTATGGTATGTGTTATTATAACTGGTAATGAACGCTTGTAAAACGTCTATATATCGGTATGTATTATTCGCCGTGAAATATCGCCACATTCGTGTTTTTAAAGTCCTATTGAAGCGTTCTATAACGGCTGCTTTCACATCATTATTGGTTGTGAAATGTTGTATACCGTATTTTTCTAACAACTTTTTTAGGACTTTGTTTAGAAACTCTTTACCATTATCGGTTTGTAGTTTCCGCGGTACGTCCCCCTGTTGGAATAATTTTTCAAAAGCCTTAGCGACAGTCGTCGCGCTCTTAGCAGTCAGACTTTCAGCCCAGGCCCTCTTACTGAATATATCGATGACGGTTAGTATATATTTTACGCCGTCGTTGTGCTTTGCCAGATCTATGAGTGATACCAAATCACATTGCCACTGTTGATTTATATCCGATACGCATATCATATTCCTTTTATAGTTTTTTCTAGCCGGTTTGTGCAATGTGTACGCGTCTTGCTCTTGTAACCATTTTCTCACATCGGATCTTTTAAATTTATTTTTCAAAGCTTTATAATATTTATCAAAGCCGCAAAAACTCCCCGGCTTTAATACGTTATAATAACTGGCTTTCAGCCGGCTGTTTTGATGATCGGCGTTGCGTGACATCCTACACAAATCAAATTTGATATAAAACAAGATCTACATTTCTACGAATTATATATCTGTTGTATACCATATTTTTCTAACAACTTTTTTAGCATTATGTTTAGAAATTCTTCCAGCTGGTTAAGATATCATTAAGCGACCTTTATAAATTAATTTATACAGCTGTGGTTTTATTTGATATAGACAATATCAGTGTATGAAGTTACAGTATCAAACCAATTATATTTTAATACGGGGGTTAATATTATTTATACCACTTTGATATCAAACGTGATACGATCGTATCAAGTTTGATATCAACCTGTATAAAAGGGGCGTGGACCTGTCAAAACCAATTAGTTTGAAGAAAAAGTGTGCCTTATCTACTCCAGTCAGATATTTCAGGTTCTGTCTGAGTTAGTTTTTCTGAGGGTATATTCCAAAAACTGGGATTCTCCCCCTTTGAGGGACATGAGTAGCTTGTCTCTACTGTGCCCAGAACCAGAGATATCAGCCTTCCAGCAGCTGGTTACTGCTCCAGCTCCACACACCTTGTATGTAGTTTTATATACTAGTTGGCAGATTGCTCTGCCTCCTGAACTCTGATCCCCTAGTGCCCAATACCATTTGGTAGGTGGATTCTCTAGTTTTTAATTCCATTAAAATCTAAGAAATCTATTTCTGGGAACTGGAGATATCTGCAGTCAAGCAAGCTGTCCTCCCACCAGAAAATTATGGATAATAAACCCACTCCACTATACACCCCTCCTCTGCGTATTAAACATCCTCTACCACCCTGGAAGTTATGTATCAGGGCCCCTTCATTCAGCCCATTGCCCCCTTTTCCCACTCCATCTCCCACCATCTATGCAGTAAAGGGGCAATTAGTGGAAATTACTGATCCAGGCCCTACATGCTGAGCGATTGATATAATACCCCCTACCACCTGCGGGACATCAAAGCTTCCCCCACCCCTACCACTGGAGGTTCGGTAGGGGCCCCAATACATTGCTGTGCCCAGGGGTCTACACTGCTGTTGACACCCATGTATGTATGTATGTATGTATATTATTATTATTATTAATATACATTTGGTCTATCTATAATACTTTAACTGACCCGGCATATACTGGGTCACCTAAGTGTCCATCTCTGTGCTTTGCTCCGCCCCTCTGGAAACCCCCTTCTGAAAATCCTGCGTTTGCCACTGTAATATATAACACACAGCAATGCCCATGACATACTATATAACACTCCGCAATGCCCATGACATACTATATAACACACAGCAATGCCCATGACATACTATATAACACTCTGCAATACCCATGACATACTATATAACACACCGCAATGCCCATGACATACTATATAACACTCCGCAATGCCCATGACATACTATATAACACACAGCAATGCCCATGACATACTATATAACACACAGCAATGCCCATGACATACTATATAACACACCGCAATGCCCATGACATACTATATAACACTTAGCAATGCCCATGACATACTATATAACACACAGCAATGCCCATGACATACTATATAACACTCTGCAATACCCATGACATACTATATAACACACCGCAATGCCCATGACATACTATATAACACTCCGCAATGCCCATGACATACTATATAACACTCCGCAATGCCTATGACATACTATATAACACTCCGCAATGCCCATGACATACTATATAACACACCGCAATGCCCATGACATACTATATAACACACCGCAATGCCCATGACATACTATATAACACACCATACACATTTGACACATAAGTGCCACTTACCTACATGCTCAATGCCAGGGGCTTCATGCTCGATGCCAAGGTGGACTGAATTTGCTCGTTGCCAAGGGGGACAGAACCGTGCAGTGGCCCACTCCTGGCTCCCGTCCACTATTTGCAATTCAATGCACCGCCAGTAGTGTGCGGCAGGGAGGGAGGGTGGGAGCAGTAGGGTGGGAGGGTATCTGGGAGGGTATCTGCAGTGGGGTGGGAGGGTGGCTGGGAGGGTATCTGCAGTGGGGTGGGAGGGTGGCTGGGAGGGTATCTGCAGTGGGGTGGGAGGGTGGCTGGGTGAGTGCAGGAGGGTGGGAGAGTGGGTAGTAGTACACCATACTTAGCCAGCCGGTGGTTAGCCGGCCCGCTCACCTCACCCCCCACCTCCTCCCAGTGTGCGTCCGTGTGCAAACCCCCCCTCCTGCCTGTGCTGACACACCGACAACACCTCCCCCCTGTCAGTGTGCGTCCATGTGCGCACCGCCCGCCCGCTCACGGCTCCCCCGCTATGTACGGGAGAGAGACATGCTGTGCTGCTATGTAATATTCATATCTCCCGCTGCTGGACCACTAGCCAATGGGCGCTCGCGGTCCAGCAGCCACCAGTTGATTGGCTGCTGGACCGCAAGCGCCCATTGGCTAGTGGTCCAGCGGGATATATGATTATTGCATAGCAGCACGGCACGTCTCTCGAGTCCCGGACAGTGCACAGCGGGGGAGCCGTGAGCGGGCGGTGCGCACATGGACGCACACTGACAGGGGGGCGGGCGGGGAAGCATTCCCGGACATTGTATAGTCCGGGTCAGCCACTCAGCGCCGCGCGACCACACACACACAACGTCCAGTATGATGCCGAGCCGCCCGCCCGTCCCCCCTGTCAAAGTGAAACTCCGCTGGTGAGTCGCCGTGACCCGAGGCATGGCGGCACACCTGTCAGCTGGCCGCGGCACACCGGTTGAAAATGTCTGCTCTAGAAGATAGTAGACAGGATCTGATTGGTTGCCCATAGCAACATCACATGTGAAGTAGAATACACATCTTAAGCCCCATACACATGGGGAGATATATTGCTCAGTTTGTCCTTTTCATCAGCGACCAGCTCCTGTGACCAGCGATTAGAATGGGGCTGAAAATGGGAGCGCGCACCCGGTGATTTATCGCCGGGGCACACTCCCATCACTGGCAATATGGTCGCTTTCGGCCCCTATCACCCCCGTGTGTACACAGCATTAGTAAATTTCTCCCATTGCCCTCTAATATATGGAACGTCTCATCTATTTAAAGAGAACCTTCATTGAAACAAATTGTATCCAGACTCTAGCTAAATCCAGGTGACTGCATTATTTATGCTTAGGTAATTGGGTTTTAATTTGAATGCTAAGTAGGTTTGCCAGTATTCTTCCTGTGAATGCTAAGTAGGTCTGCAAGTATTATTGTAAAATGGTAAACAGTGGATAATATTGTTTACAAAACCACTTTTTAAGCTGTTTTGTATTACTGAAATAGGTTAAGCACATATATTTACACAATATAAATCCAATAAGATGTATTTAAAGAGAAAAAAATAAATGGTACAAAACATCCATGGTCAGAGCATCTCACATTTTTTGCCACCTGCTCCTCTCTGCAGCATCCGTTGGTCCAGAGTAAAAGTCAAGGCTGCTTTTTAACTTTTTACCCAGCAGCTGCTAATATCTGCAACCAAGGGGTGGGAAGTGCTGTCGGGCTGACCGATCAGCATTCATTTACAGTATGACAGGCACTGGGAGAAGAGGAAAGCAGGAAGGCGGATAGGAAACCAAGAAGCATATGTTTTACCCCTTTCACATTGCAAAAGGTAGGTCGGAGCCGGGAATACGATCCTGGCTCTGACCCAGGTCCAGCATTTTCACATTAAATCCGGTTTTCCCATTATACAGAGGGTGCTCCGGGTTTAACCCTTTTTATTAACTGGGTGGAATTGCCGGGTTGCTCAACCAGGGTTATAAGGTTTAGGGCGGGATGTATTAAAATACGGCAACAGCATCGCAAGGTGGTGATGGAGGCCCCCGCGATATCTGTGATGTGGTGTGCAGGGGGTCTCTGTCACGTCCCTGGGCTCTCCCTTTTCTCCCTGGACGGGAAGCAGGTGTCCAGAGTGCCTCCTCCTCCCCCCTGCAGCCTAAAGGAGGAGTTTGATGGAGGTATGCCAAAGAGTGGGGTCGGCGGGAAGCGGGTTGCAGCATCCGGCGATAAGAAGACCATAGGCTTCTATAGGGTTTACCGCATTTTTTTCCTTAGTAAATCTTGCCCTTGGTGCTTCCACAATGCACCTTAACCCGGGTTGTTACATCAGCAACCTGGGTCCAACCCAGGTTATTTTGGAGATGTGAAAGTTGTATTAGCGGCAGCTGCATGAAGTATCTCTTCTTGCAGCCAAGCAGTGGACTTTCTGACCGGTAGCATCAAAAACGATCATTTCAGGAAAAGCCCAGTCTGTTGTGGTCCCATCTGACGCGAACACATCAGGCAAATGGTTAAGAAGTTCTGTTGGATTATTGGTATATAATCCGCATCTGTGAAGATCGAGGTAATTTGTATTTCTGGTATAGTCAGTAAGGTAATATGTACAGTAGTAATATGCATACTTATGTTATTTGTAAACTTATTACTTTTTTTTTAAATTCAATGATTTTTATTGAAATTTTACAGTGTATAACAAGTTCCCATTACAGACAGAGGACATTATAGACACAGACAGTAGGTTCCTCGAATCATAAGGCAATGGCCTGGAATATGCATATAGCAAGGTGGGGAAGAACAGTGACAATGATTCAAATCAGTATACAGTCGGTATCAGGTATCTATCAGTAAAACAAGGGTATTGTATACGAACATAGCAATTTAAGACATTCCAATGCAGGATGTAATAATTACTAGTGCCCAAAGGCGCCATTTGGGCACCAAACAAATAAAAAATGTCACACTGCAGAATGGCAGAATTCGAACATTGCCTATGTATAAGATCGCCAAGACACCATCATCCCTGTCCAGGGTAGGATATGGTGTCGGAGTGGAGTGTACAGTTCAGTAACATATGTCTGGTCTATCCGGAGAAACAGAGAATATAACTAAATAAACCCACCCAAACGACCCAAAACAAACCTCCCTTATAACCCCCCACCCTGTACTACCCAGCCCCAACCTAGGTGTACCTGGATCCCTTAACCGCGCCCCCCCCCCCCTAACTAACTATAATGACTACGCTAACTAAACCCCCCCCCCCCCCTCCCTTCCCCACCCACCCCTAGTTACCGGATATTAAACAAATATTTAACCGGGGCATAAGAGCCAAGTATTATAACTAGTACAAGTCTAGCTTTTGCAAATATAAGTGGCTCCTAATAAATTAGTTCAACATCAGGATATGGCGACTGGTTATAAAGAGAAAGCCTATATGACACTTTAAATAAGTATTCAGCAGGATCATGTAAATATAACATACTGGCATCTCTTGCATCGGATCTAATATAAGAAGAATAGTGACGGATAGCAAAAATATAGAACATCAGAAGAGAGCTTATATAATAGTAAACCGTAGGAATGGTTAGCAGAAGAGCTAATATGAATGAATATGAACAGAGTCCACATTACAGTTTATAGGGATTAGTCTGGCCAGTTTTTAGTTATAGCCATGCGGGTTTAATCGGGCCAGTTCTTCAGAGCCAGGAGTGATCTGAAGATAGCATACAGTAGGAGAAAAAGTAACCACGTGCAGACCGTGGTAGGATCAAAACACTCAGAAAGCATAGTCCAGGACCTCAAAAGTTCTCTCAGAGGTAGCAGGTGCAAAATCGGATTCAACTGCGCAGCATCAGGTTTTAGAAGGGTGAAGTATGGTGCAGGGTCAAATCCAGAGAGAACCGACAGGCAATGTTCCCCTAGGTCTTGGAGGGTCACAGGGTCTGTGTGTATTATTATTACAGAGCGATGAAGGGGCGGATAAACATCCACACAAGCTGATCCCATCATGTAATCCATCGCTTGATACTTGAAAGCTGCATCTGAATAACCCTGAGGTACAGAGTCCGTGGTCATAGGGCTTTCCCCCTGAGCATATGAAGCCTCATTCTCACCAAGGAGAGCAACAGGGGTGATGTCCTGGGTTGGAATATCAGGGAGTCCAATAGGAGGATTCTTGTGGGCTGGTGAATTACCCACAGCGTAGTCATGCAGTGCAGACAGCTCCCAACACAACCTGTCAGCAGTGTCATTTATGGCCCGCAGTATGCAGTATAGAGGGCTCACCATTTTAGCAGCTGGGGTAGAAGGATCAGACCACTTGCCTTATTAGAAGGACCTTTGTGCAGATTTGCTGGTTCAGTAAGCTGTGAGCGCCCGTGGATCCCAGCATATATAGATGTCGCACCGCAAAGGTACCCCAGGCCAGGCACCAGACAAACAGGGCCGCACCCACGTTCCTGGCCGGCCAAGCAGCGCGCCTCCGCAGAAGCGACTCCCGCTCACCGCCGTCAATCCACCGGGGGGTCGCCGGCCACCGCCCTCCGCCCGATCACCAGGCCAGGCACCTGCGCGGCTAAAGTAAGAGAGCACGCTCCAGGAACACCGGAGCCGTTGGGGGATCCAAAATGGCGCCTGCACCAGGAGAGCAGATCACCCGATCTTCAGCAGGCCTGTGCGTTCACTCAGCTCTCCCTCCACTGCCCAAACAGGATCCCAGCCGCGTGGGTGTCTCAGCATCAGCTCCGTAGGCTTTGGGGGTATGTTTACGGGTGTCCAGGAGCACAGGGGAGGATATTTAAGAAGGATTTTGCCGGAGCTCTAACACCCTGCGTCCACTCGCGTTGCCGGCCAAGCCACGCCCCCCCGTAAACTTATTACTTAATAATCACTAAAATTGGAGTGATTCACTTGTGCTGCTATTTGGAGTCAATAAATTCAAAATTACTTATTTGCATACCTTTTGTCTGCCATTTTGTTTGTGTCTGAGGGGTGGGGGGAGTTCTTGTCTCTTTTCTTCTGCTTCATTGCAGTGAACCCGTCCCAGGTAGCGCTGCATTGTGAGATGGTTTGAATCCATGTTTAATCCCACTAGCTTCTCATGTTGAAATACAGGATTGAAGACATTGCCTACAATTTATTATACCCGACATAGTTCAACTGTGTTCATTTATAATGCCTGCAATGTGCAATTCCATGTTTTTGCTCACTCCCATGCAAAAACTCACTGCCACAAAAACCCGGGTATTTGCCAGGGCAAGCAGTAATTTCCTGTGTCCTGTCTCATGCCGTATTCTTAATTTCAAGAAGGAAAAGAGTTGCACTAAGGATGCACACCAAAGAGAGGGGGATCTTTTTGCAAGGGAGAAAAAGAAATCTTTACGTTTTAAAATTTATACTTTTATTAGTTCTTGTTAAAAAGAAGAGAGAGCAGACCTGTGTGGATTTTTTAGCATATAGAATCACACTAGGTAGTCTTCTTCAGTGCCTTGTGAAAAATTTTCTTAAGAGGTTAAGACTTTGACATACATACATATAACATATAATGTGTTAGTGCCAAATGCACAGGAAAAGATAGAAGTGTGTTTAGGGATTAAAATCGATTTCCCTTTGGCTGGCTACTAGAGTGATGCTGTGATTTTACTTTTTTGTTTTAAATGCTCATAGGAAGGAAAGTTTTTATCGTTCAATCACCAACTGATTTGATTGTTTTAGGGTGATTTGTGGTGGGTTATTTCCCACGTGTAAATATATCAATTTTGGCTGGTATTTATTATAGGGCTACGTGTATTATTATTTTCTGGTTCCCTTAGTATTGTTGCCAGTTAGTAGCTAATTTCAAATAATACACATAAATGGACCTGTTTCAGATTTGCCCTAGGTCTCCGCTATATCCCTCTCCCCATTAGTTAGCTCTCTCTCACTGAGCCACTTATATTGGGGGGGGGGGCGGAGGAGCTGATAAGTTTATTTCACGACTTAGTATTGATACATTGGCATATTTATACTCGTATTGTGGTTCAAATTCCACTTTTTTTAAATCAATATGTTAACGCTGTTCAATATATTTAGGAGAGTATTTAGAGCGGTGAGATATTTTTATATCTGGTTTCAGCAGTTTCTAGGTGGGAGCATCAAATATTAGGGATAATTCCTCCAGGTAGTTTATTCATAAACTAATTTTCTGGTTCCCTCTGGATGCTTGGTGCATATGGATATATTTGTTTCCAAGTCTCCTAGGCTTCTGCTGTATCTCTCTCTCAATTATTAGCTCTTTCTCACTGAGCTCTTTTTCTGGGGAAGCAGATAGGTTAATTTCACAGTTTTGTGTTCTTTATACTGATTTGCTGGTATTTCTGTAAGGACCAGATTGTGGTTTAAATTCCACTATCTCTTCCCAGTATAGGTATTTTGATTCAGTGTGTTAGAGCTGTTCAGTATGTTCAATTTTTATTAATACAAGCAGGAGAGTGTTTAGAACAATGAAATATTTTGTAACAATTTCTCAGATAGAAGTATGGAAAAGTTAAGGGATAATTCCTCCAGATAGTTTATTCACAAACTGATTTTCTGGTTCCCTCTCAGTATTTTCTTTCAGTCACTATTGCCATCTAGTGGCTGTTTTTTAATAGTACATGTGGATATATTTCATTATCAGTTCTCATAGACTTCTGCTGTATCTTTCTCTCAGGTATTGGCTCTTTCTCACTGAAATATTTTTCTGGGGGGGGCAAAAGGATTTGAGTTCTTTTATACTGGTTTATTGGTATTTTGAGGAAACCCCGATTGTGGTTTTAAATTCCACTTTCTCTTCCCAGTATAATATTGCTTTCTCAGCGTCTTTAATATCAGTTATTTCTTAGGTCTGCTATTTTAGTGAATCAGCCCTTTCTCACTGAGCTGTTTCAGGTTATACATATATTTCACAGTTATTTCTAATTTTTAAGCAGTCCTAACTTGATATTTATGTTGTGGTTTTCAAAATCCACTTATTCTGTCCAATGTATCAGTCTTTTCCAAGATATTCTGCTTATATCTGCGCAGTCTTGGAAAGTATTATAGGTAGTGATATATTTTATCTCATTTCAGCTATGTCTAGGTACTGGAATTGCTCAGATACACGTTAACTTTCCTTTCACAGACTTGTATCTGTTATTAATTCTATCACAGCATCATTACATCATTATTTATACATTTTCATTGAAGATTGCAACAAAAGTAGCCAGTTTGGGGAGGCTGACACGTGTTTCACAGGCTTAGCTTCATCAATGGCTCTGATGAAGCTAAGCCTGTGAAACACGTGTCAGCCTCCCCAAACTGGCTACTTTTGTTGCAATCTTCAATGAAAATGTATAAATAATGATGTAATGATGCTGTGATAGAATTAATAACAGATACAAGTCTGTGAAAGGAAAGTTAACGTGTATCTGAGCAATTCCAGTACCTAGACATAGCTGAAATGAGATAAAATATATCACTACCTATAATACTTTCCAAGACTGCGCAGATATAAGCAGAATATCTTGGAAAAGACTGATACATTGGACAGAATAAGTGGATTTTGAAAACCACAACATAAATATCAAGTTAGGACTGCTTAAAAATTAGAAATAACTGTGAAATATATGTATAACCTGAAACAGCTCAGTGAGAAAGGGCTGATTCACTAAAATAGCAGACCTAAGAAATAACTGATATTAAAGACGCTGAGAAAGCAATATTATACTGGGAAGAGAAAGTGGAATTTAAAACCACAATCGGGGTTTCCTCAAAATACCAATAAACCAGTATAAAAGAACTCAAATCCTTTTGCCCCCCCCAGAAAAATATTTCAGTGAGAAAGAGCCAATACCTGAGAGAAAGATACAGCAGAAGTCTATGAGAACTGATAATGAAATATATCCACATGTACTATTAAAAAACAGCCACTAGATGGCAATAGTGACTGAAAGAAAATACTGAGAGGGAACCAGAAAATCAGTTTGTGAATAAACTATCTGGAGGAATTATCCCTTAACTTTTCCATACTTCTATCTGAGAAATTGTTACAAAATATTTCATTGTTCTAAACACTCTCCTGCTTGTATTAATAAAAATTGAACATACTGAACAGCTCTAACACACTGAATCAAAATACCTATACTGGGAAGAGATAGTGGAATTTAAACCACAATCTGGTCCTTACAGAAATACCAGCAAATCAGTATAAAGAACACAAAACTGTGAAATTAACCTATCTGCTTCCCCAGAAAAAGAGCTCAGTGAGAAAGAGCTAATAATTGAGAGAGAGATACAGCAGAAGCCTAGGAGACTTGGAAACAAATATATCCATATGCACCAAGCATCCAGAGGGAACCAGAAAATTAGTTTATGAATAAACTACCTGGAGGAATTATCCCTAATATTTGATGCTCCCACCTAGAAACTGCTGAAACCAGATATAAAAATATCTCACCGCTCTAAATACTCTCCTAAATATATTGAACAGCGTTAACATATTGATTTAAAAAAAGTGGAATTTGAACCACAATACGAGTATAAATATGCCAATGTATCAATACTAAGTCGTGAAATAAACTTATCAGCTCCTCCGCCCCCCCCCCCAATATAAGTGGCTCAGTGAGAGAGAGCTAACTAATGGGGAGAGGGATATAGCGGAGACCTAGGGCAAATCTGAAACAGGTCCATTTATGTGTATTATTTGAAATTAGCTACTAACTGGCAACAATACTAAGGGAACCAGAAAATAATAATACACGTAGCCCTATAATAAATACCAGCCAAAATTGATATATTTACACGTGGGAAATAACCCACCACAAATCACCCTAAAACAATCAAATCAGTTGGTGATTGAACGATAAAAACTTTCCTTCCTATGAGCATTTAAAACAAAAAAGTAAAATCACAGCATCACTCTAGTAGCCAGCCAAAGGGAAATCGATTTTAATCCCTAAACACACTTCTATCTTTTCCTGTGCATTTGGCACTAACACATTATATGTTATATGTATGTATGTCAAAGTCTTAACCTCTTAAGAAAATTTTTCACAAGGCACTGAAGAAGACTACCTAGTGTGATTCTATATGCTAAAAAATCCACACAGGTCTGCTCTCTCTTCTTTTTAACAAGAACTAATAAAAGTATAAATTTTAAAACGTAAAGATTTCTTTTTCTCCCTTGCAAAAAGATCCCCCTCTCTTTGGTGTGCATCCTTAGTGCAACTCTTTTCCTTCTTGAAATTACTACTACGATTTTGTTGCCCGGATAGCACCCACCGCCGATACAAACAGAATAACGGCGCCAGAACAATATTCCCTTAAATAAAATTAAGGATATTACAGAAAAACGTGTGTGCGGACCCTCAATCCCCCTCCCCTGCCCCTATTATCTACTTCATGCCGTATTCTCACTGCGAGTGAGAAAGACACGGCTTTTACCCGGCATTAAAATGCCGGGGACTGACGCGCTGGACCCCCGTTCTCACTGCAAGGCAAATTCCCGGGTGAAGAAGTTCTACCCGGGAATTGGCCTTTAAACGCGGGTTATTCGGCAGTGTGAACGGGTCAACCCGTGTCTGCATATCCGGATCTCAGACGCGGGTAAAAAGAAGGGTTTTACCCGTGTATGAAATCCGGATATGTGACCCGTTCACACTGCCAAAAATCCTGTGTTAAAAGGAAAATTCCCGGGTCTACATGCTAGACCCGGGAATTTGGCTGCAATAAGAACGGGGTATAAGTGTGAAAGGGTCTTTGTGAAATTCCCGGGTGTTATGCCCTGGGAATTAGACACGTTTTTTTTGCAGGGTTTTTCCTGGGTAATACACGGGTGTATGGCAGTGTGAATAGCACAGAACAGAACCGGGTTTTTCTCACAAAATGCAAAAAAGAAAGTTCATTGGGGGGATGTAATCATGTGATATGCGACAGTCAGCCAATAAAAGCTGGTTTTAAAACTTTTAAAAATAAAAGTGTGAAAGGGGCAGACCGGGGAAATTCCCGGGTCTGAGGTGCAGTATGAAGGGGGTCTGTTGAGCTGAAAAGCTCTGTGCCCCGCCAAAAATCCGGCAAGAAAAACCTGGGATTTTGCAGGGGCGGCAATGATAACGCAGCATTATAGCCCGTTCTCACTGCCACAAAAACCCGGGTATTTCCCGGGGCAAGCTGAAAATTCCCGTGTCCTGTCTCAGTGTGAAAGGGTCTTTGTGAAATTCCCGGGTGTTATGCCCCTGTTATTACACCCTGGTTTTTTGCAGGGTTTTTCCTGGGTAATACACCGGTGTATGGCAGTGTGAACAGCACAGACCCATGTTTTTCACACAAAAACGAGCTCATTGGGGGATGTAATCATGTGATATGTGACATCATCTTTAACCAGCCAATAAAAGCTGCTTTTAAACAGCCTATAACAGCAATTTGTACAAATTTCCCAACACCCAGTCAAAGCTGCTATTACATTCCACACACTTGTTGGAAGGCATACCATGGAAAGCAGTGTGAAAGGGGTAGACACGGGAAATTCCGGGGTCTAAGGTGCAGTATTAAAGGGGGTCTGTTGAGCTGAGAAGCTCTGTGCCCCGCCAAAAATCCGGCAAGAAAAACCTGGGATTTTGCAGGGGATGCAATGATAACGCAGCATTAGTGTAGTTTAGGCTGTGGAAAAGTAGTATGGAAAGCTGAAATCAAGAAACACACACCACAGTAAGTAAGTGCGAAGAAAACCAGCAAAGGATTTGGCCATAGCATGTCTGAAATTATGCCGAAGGCTGTGTCTATTTCCAAAATGTGAAATGATTTTTTTCATGATACCTTGAAGTATGTTCTGGATACAAAGGGTTATGATGTGTATATAAATAACAGGCATTTGAGGTTGATGCTGTAGAGCAGTGGTTCCCAACCTTTTTTCTCTCACGTACCCCTTGATTGGGCTTTTCATTGATAAGTACCCCCTCCTCTCATTTTGAAATATGGACAGTACTTAGCGGTATGTGGATCCTTATGCATGTCTTTATAATAAGGAGGAGTAGTATACAGCAAGGAATCGTGCCCTTCTGTGTCTAGACACTGGTTGTGTATTATCTCCAGGATTCCCGCTAACACCGGTAGGATTAATGACACTGCTTCCTCCACCTTTGTCAGTGCTGGGTAGATAACTGCTGATGTCGGAGAGCAGCATGGGAAGCTCCCAGTGGATTTCCCAGTGGAAACCATTGCCATGGTTTGTCTCCATGGCAATGGATCTTTTTCAGCCATCAAAAGACCTTTTCATCGTCCGCTATTACCAATGTTATTTTCAAGTAACCCCAACTGGTCTGCAGAGTACCCCCAGGGGTACAGGAACCCCAGACTGGGAACCACTGCTGTAGAGAACAGCTTGAATATGTTGGAATGCCTTGCAAAAGTGCAAGGCAGCGACCGCGCGATACCGAATAACTCCTTAAGCTGAACAAGAAACAGCAAGGACACTTAAAAAAGAAAGTGCCCTATAAATACACCAATAGCAGCCAAGAACCTTAAAAGGCCAGAAACTGTTTTCAAATCTCCCACTTACTGGCTGATATGAATGTTTGCAATTACTAGACCTAGGCAGTGATGGACGGGAAGAGAGGCAGTGCTATGCTAGCGCCGAGTTAAAGAAAGTGCTTACTGCAAAACAGAAATATCAGTCCCAAGTGCTGCATGGCTCCACTGCAATTAGCTCATACTGCTGCAGGCTGTGTGTGTTAGGATCAAGTGCAGCCATGCAGACTGATCATGTCCTGGTTATAAATGGCTGACCTAGCAACCATAGTTACTTAAGGAGTGTGCTGTGTTTCTGAACAAGCAGGCTTCATTCTCAAGTAACTATTATGCACCCATTTATCATTGAATAAATGACTTAGACCACACAGCTATATGTATACTAGAACTGCACTTTATTAACCCCTCCCACCTACAGAGGACTGAACCTTGGCACGCAGTCTTATATAATTTTTTTCTTTTATAGAGTCCAATTTGCACGAATGACATGTTCAGATTCAACGGGACGTTTTATTGTTGTTATTATGTTTTAACTTCTATAATAAAGTACTAAAAGCAGTGGGAAATGTACCAATAGACAAATGGTTCCTGTGTTTACTTGTTATCTCTATTCATTACTCCATGGGCGGATTGGCCCACCGGGATACCGGGCTTTTTCCCGGTGGGCCGGCCTATTTCAGCCAGGCAGCGGCCGCTCGCTCCCCCTGGCTGGGCCGCGGACCGCCCGACCGCCTTCTCCGCGGTTAGCGGCCGCGGCCGCAGCACTTTACCCTCAGTTAAGATGGCCGCGGCCGGCCTCGTCAATGGCAGCAATGATAATGGCCGCGGGAGGGCTGGTGCGCATGCGCGGTCGCACGCAGCAGCTCCCGCGGCCCCTTTGAATGTGTGTGTGTGCACGGCTGCTAAATTGATCCCCAGCAGGCAGCGCAGCATGAGTTTATTGCGCGCTGGGGATCAAAAACAGGAAGGGGGCGGCGCTGACAAAGCAGGAGAATTAAAGAAAGAGCAGCAGTCTGCACTCTGAAGCGCCGCCCACCCTTCTGCTAGCCTTCTCCCTATAGCAGCAGCAGAGCAGCAGCCTGGCAGCCACAGCCATAGGAAGAGCCAGCCAAGCATGGGCAGAGCCTGGAACAGCTCTACAGCTAGCCTCCCAGGTATATAATGTGTGCTGGGGATGGGCATGATTTGATGGGCATCACGGTGTGTGGCATATGTATAATGGGCATCACGGTGTGTGCCATATGTATAATGGGCATCACGGTGTGTGGCATATGTATAATGGGAATCATGGTGTGTGCCATGTGTATTATGGGCATCACGGTGTGTGGCATATGTATAATGGGCATCACGGTGTGTGCCATATATATAATGGGCATCACGGTGTGTGGCATATGTATAATGGGAATCATGGTGTGTGCCATATGTATTATGGGCATCACGGTGTGTGACATATGTATAATGGGCATCACTGTGTGAGGCATATGTATAATGAGCATCACAGTGTTTGGCATATGTATAATGAGCATCACGGTGTGTGGCATATATATATTGGGCATCACGGTGTGTGACATATGTATATTGGGCATCACGGTGTGTGACATATGTATATTGGGCATCACGGTGTGTGACATATGTATAATGGGCATCTCTGTGTGTGGCATATGTATAATTGGCATCACGGTGTGTGCCATATGTACAATGGGCATCACGGTGTGTGGCATATGTATAATGGGAATCATGGTGTGTGCCATGTGTATTATGGGCATCACTGTGTGCGGCATATGTATAATGGGCATCACGGTGTGTGCCATATATATAATGGGCATAACGGTGTGTGGCATATGTATAATGGGCATCACGGTGTGTGGCATATGTATAATGGGCATCACGGTGTGTGGCATATGTATTATGGGCATCATGGTGTGTGCCATATGTATTATGGGCATCAGGGTGTGCGGCATATGTATAATGGCATCAGGGTGTGCGGCATATGTATAATGGAGCATCAGGGTGTGCGGCATATGTATAATGGCATCAGGGTGTGCGGCATATGTATAATGGAGCATCAGGGTGTGCGGCATATGTATAATGGGCATCAGGGTGTGCAGCATATGTATAATGGGCATCACGGTGTGTGGCATATGTATAATGGCATCAGGGTGTGCGGCATATGTATAATGGGCATCACGGTGTGAGGCATATGTATAATGGGCATCACGGTGTGAGGCATATGTATAATGGGCATCACGGTGTGAGGCATATGTATAATGGGCATCACGGTGTGAGGCATATGTATAATGGGCATCACGGTGTGAGGCATATGTATAATGGGCATCACGTGTGTGTGGCATATGTATAATGGGCATCACGGTGTGCGGCACAAGTATAATGGGCATCACGGTGTGCGGCACAAGTATAATGGGCATCACGGTGTGCGGCATATGTATAATGGCATCAGGGTGTGCGGCATATGTATAATGGGCATCACGGTGTGCGGCATATGTATAATGGCATCAGGGTGTGCGGCATATGTATAATGGCATCAGGGTGTGCGGCATATCTATAATGGGCATCAGGGTGTGCGGCATATGTATAATCGGCATCACAGTGTGCGGCATATGTATAATGGCATCAGGATGTGTGGCATATGTATAATGGGCATCACGGTGTGTGGCATATGTATAATGGGCATCACTGTCTCCTCCACCACTTTGGGACTCCCCTCCCTGCATCCCCTGCCACTCTGCATTCCCCCTCCTACCCTGCATCCTGTGCCACCGTGCCCCCTCACACTCTGTGTCCTGTGCCACCCTGTGTAAGTCCTCACTCCCTTCGTTCTCAGCCACTCTGCATCTCCCCTCCCAGCATTCTACGGCACCCTCCATCCTCCCCTCCCTCCCTGCATCCTCTTCCACCCTGCCACTCTACTGTGTTGGGAGACCCCCTGTCACCCCCCCCCCCCCATCTCTATCTCCCCAGCCCCACAGGCTGTAGAATAAACGCTGTACGCATGCGCCTATTCTGCAGCCTGAGGGGCTGGGGACATAGCCAGCAGCTCAGAGAGCCACTAGCCATGCCCTCACAGCGGCAAAAATTGGGCGTGGCCTTGTTGGAATAGGCCACACCCCCATATTGATAGGCCACGCCCCCTAAAAAAATCGGGCGCGCCTCCGGCGCGGAACAACACGCCACCCCCCCCCCCCTTAGGGCTGCTTCAAGATTTTTCCCGGGCTGGTTTTAATTCCCAATCCGCCCCTGCATTACTCCCAGTCCCAACACATATTTTACAAAGAGGTGAATTGCGGTTCATGTGGGTTCAGCACGGACACCTGTTTTGTTTGCAATGACACCACTAGGGGGCAGTAAGGAGCAGCTAGAACTCCTGGCCGCTACAAACTCCGTACTGGACAGAGCTAAATGTGAATTCGCAGCTCTACAGACTTCAGAGTGCAGCCGGCAGCGGGGTATTACGCTCTCTCTCTCTAACTCTCACTATCTCTGCTTCTTGCATTATGTGTATCCTATTATTCCCATCTTTACTACAGTCATCACTCCAATTTGACATATTTCCCTTTTTCTACCCTGTAGTGCATTCCCACTAAGGTCTATAGCTATTTACTTTCTATGCAGTAACACTGGTCTCCTCTCCAAGCCTTTCCAGGTGCAGAAACCATGGCTGATGCTCCGGGGTCATCCAGTGTCCCAGCTGACATTCTCCTGTGTGACACCTTCTCCCAGGTGCCTGGGAATGGCACTGTCCTCTCCTTGCTCCTGACCAGGAGAACGCTGATCATGCAGAGCCTGAGCATGGCCTCCCCGGAGTGCCCCAACACATCCTTCAGCTTACCTGACTGTGTCAGCTGCCGTGCCTTTATGGGCAAAGACCCCAAGGATATAGGGGGGTATTTAACCGTTATATTTTACCCTCTCCGGGGGATGTTAGGTGCTGCCACCTACCGGCAGCGCATCTCCCGGACCTTCCGCACTGAGGCTTCCAGGGACCGAGACCAGAACCTCAAGCTTGCCAAGAGCTGGGCGCAGAGAATTTGGCAGCTGGCCGAGGAGCTCCAAGGTGAGAGTCCTGCTGTCACAGGGACACCTGCTTCTACTGTGTGTGTGCGCGAGTGCTGTAGTAATAGTAGTGGCAGCCCGGGGAGAGCACTGGGCGGTACTCCCCTGCTGCCTCCGTGTACCCAAAGTTATTTCATTACATGTGTATTAATAAGTACATTTTTGAATGATCTGTATAATAAATATACGTATATTGTACAGCAGAAGTGCTGCTGCTTTGGTGTGTGTGTGTGTGTGTGTGTGTGTGTGTGTGTGTGTGTGTGTGTGTGTGTGTGTGTGTGTGTGTGTGTATATGTGTCAGTTGTAGAAATGTTTGGAATTATTTTAGAATGTTTAAAATTAGAATGTGCTTTTATGATACAAATTAGTTTTAGGTGTGATGTCAGGTGGATGCTGTCAGAACAGGTTGCAGGTCTATATTCTCAGTTGTGTGGTTACAGGACGGCAACTTGCAAATCTTAATTAGTGCACCCAAGTCAGCTGCATAAGTTCAGACATACTGTACATCCCTTTTACACCTACGGGTGCCGGATGGGTTCCCGACAGTCATTTACCCGACGTCGGCATCCCGACTGTCAAAACGCCGGAAGCCGGGTGACCGACGGCCACCCGCTATTTTCCCTCGTGGGGGTCCACAACCCCCATAGAGGGAGAATAGAATAGGTGGCTCGCGTAGCGAGCCACCGTGCCCGCAGTGTGGCGAGCGCAGCGAGCCCGCAAGGGGCTTTTTTGCACTCGAGTCCCATACCACACCCACACCTACAGTAAATTATGTGTGTTTGACCCAAGGTTTGTAACAAAGGGGCAGAAGTATTAAGCCTGATAAAGTGGAAGGTGAAAATGCACCAGCCAATCAACTCCGTACTGCCATTTTTCCAAACACAGCTGAATGGCTAGCCGCGTGTTATCGCTTTCACTTTGTCGCTGCTTTATCACTTTACATCTGCCCCAAAGTTCCAAACCAGGACTGACACCTTTCCACTGAGGATTATTCCTTGGTCGGAGCTGTTTACACTGCACACAGGTGCAGCATTAGCCCCAGTAGAATCTCTTGCTCTGCCCCCTGATGTCACGGTCCCCACCGCTGCAGGAAACAATGCACCGAGGATTTCCCCATGCTGTAAAAGGGAGCTGGGTTGGATGACCTGGCTTAAGGTGGCCATACACACGCAGATTTATCTGCAGATCTGTCTGGTTGGAACAAAAACATGGTTAGGGATGAGCGCATGACAGTTGACCATTTGCTTGCAAATGCTGGAAAACTGACAAACTGTCACTCATCCATAACCATGTTTTTATTCCAACCAGCCAGATCTGAAGATAAATCTTACTAGTGTATGGGCACCTTTACCCATTTACACTACCCCTTAAAACAAGTCCTTTCCAGTACTAACTGCGCAAGCTACCTGGGTTGCAGCAGATTAACCCTTTGACACTGAGCCACAACACAAGTTAGCACAACAATAACCTGAGTTTTTAGCAGTATATAGTACTGTGCGTGTGTAATTTATGTGTGTGTGTTCAGTGTATCATTAAATTAAATCTGATCTTCTACAGATATGCATACATTTGCTGTGTCACTTAAGTGCTCTTGTACACAGGTATGTGTGTAATGACTAATACCTGCCTTCAGAAAATTGCCCTGTGTGATGGAAACACAAGGCAGGTGTAACACATATCTGACAGGTGTGACTGCTTAGAACACAATCCTCTTGATATTCCTGTTCTGCAAGTCTTGTGTTTTTATAGACCAGAGTAAAATTGTAGGGAATGTGGTATAACTGTCATTGCTCTTACAATTACCATAAAGCTGGGAAATTCAGTGGCCAATCACAGATAAAGCCTCCCACAGTTAAGGCCCCCATACATTAGGCCGACTTGTCCTTAGGACAAGTTGGACCCAATTCTCCTGTGAGCCGCCGGGGAGCTCCCCGGGAGGCTCACACACAATTTGGCACTTGATGAGCCAAATTTGACATGTGATAAATCGCTTGCAATTTATCACGTCGGGGTGCAGGGGGCGGGCGGTGATGGTCAGGGGGCGGCGGTGCTCTTATCAGGGGGAGCAGTGGGGTGGGCAGCGGGTCCCTGAGTGCTAAGCTGGCGGCGCCGGGGAGTGCTGACCTGGCCGGGCGGTGATGATCATAGATATCAGCAGCGCCGTTCTCTGAGAGCTCAGCCAATCAGAGAACGGCTAGTCATTTGACAGGAATTTTAAAATCTAATACCCGCCACTGCACGTCCCGTCCCGACTCCCGCAGCGCTGCTGATATCTATGATCATCACCGCCCGGGCAGGTCAGCACTCCCCGGCGCCGCCAGCTTAGCACTCAGGGACCCGCTGCCCGCCCCACTGCTCCCCCGTTGTCTGCATTCATATGCCTGTCAGGTGGGCAGGCATATGCATACAGGGAGGTCGGACGTGATCGTATGTACTGACCGTCCGACCTCCCTGATCCGGTCCGATGCACACGGGACCGCACATCGGATCGGATCAGATATCACACACCTGCGATTTTGGGCCGATTTCACCCGATTATCGGCACAAAGTGCCGAAATCAGATGAAATCGTCCCAAAATCGCATTGTGTATGGGGGCCTTTAGGATGTCCCATCGCATCTTGTGGTGCCCAGTGTGTTGTTTTTTTCCCATTTGCGATGGAGTAGTGGTGGAGCGGGCACCGGAGTGCTGGCGGCTGTGGAGCAGGGAACCGGAGAGAAGTGGAGCTGCAGCGCTGTGAAGGTTCGATGTCAGACGGCAGGATTCAGCAGTGGCAGCAACAGAATTTGAAACACTGTCTGGCCAGCTGATTGGCTGAGAGAGCACCGCTGCTGAGTGCCGCCAGTGCTCCTTCACAGCGCTGCTGCTTCACCGCTCCGGTCCCTGCTCCACCAACACCTACCACCAGAGCTCTGGTTCCCATTCCACCGCCACCCACGCTCCACGAACCCGCCGCTGATTGCAAGCATTAAAAACCACATGCGATCGCTCATGCAATTTGATAAATAATATGTGCAGGACATAATATTTTTTGATGCGAAATGCGACCGGCAGGCCTGCGCTTCACATCAGGGGACCCATTATTCATGCATACAATCCTTCGATTTGTAGCAAAGATGTGGTCGAAATTGAAGGATTGTATGCAATATCGCCATAGTGTATGGCAGGGGTGGTCCCCAGGCCTGAGGTTCCCCACCCCTGGTGTATGGGCTACATTAGCTTCATTCAAATCTTCATGGATTAAAAATAGGTAAAAATGGCAATAACATGTCTGATAGAACTCATTATCAGACAGATCGATAATGCCTGAATAATCAATAAGGGGGGGGGGGGTGTGCTGGTACAATATGTGTACTTCCAAAACAGATGAGGGGGCGCTGCATGTTGGGCACCCCTGACATAAAGCTTCACCAGTGTTTTGGATACGTGCATATTGAAGTGTTGCTGATTAGCCTCTCCCTAGTTTTTGAGTTGCAGCAAGCACCATGAAGTGAGTGATTATCAATGCTATATGGTTTTTGTGTAGACCTATTTGCTATTAAAAAAAAAAAACCTAATGTCTCTTCTTGTACCCTGAGCCCACGAGGGATACTTTTTTTCTGCATATCCCTAAGGTAGTTGGCTGGTGCAACTCCCCAAGGGTACCTCTGTTTGTCTGGATTTTCTGTGATAATGGGCCTAATGCAGACTTGAGCGCAGAGCACATTTTTTTGGACAAAACCGTGTGCACTGCAGGTAGGACTGATATAACATGTGCAGAGAGATATTGGTGGGTTTTGTTTAAACTGAAATAATCTAAATTGCAGTGTTGCATAAACTAGACAACATCTTCCGTCAGATAAGTTGCCCACTATCTGCCTCTAACTAGATGCGATGTGAGGGGGGTATTCAATTCCCCCGCTGCTATTTCTGACAGGGAATAGTGAGTTGGGGTACGCATATGGTTACCCACGTCGTGAAACCCATTTATATTTCTGAAACCTGACGACATCATTGCTGATATTTGCTTTTTATTTTTCAATTGTATATCTCCTGATCCTGAGAGACACATCGGAGATCTGTGTATACTACCCTCCATCGCCCATTGGTCCATTTCTCCAAAACAAAATAGCGGCGGGTGCCTATTCATTGCTGTTTTTCTGACAACATTGAAGAGGCATCTCAGCAGAATGGACCCGTGGATTGTCGAGAACACGGCAGTATCTCGATGATCCACGGCCATTTATTGTGGACACGCCCCCTTTTCGTTGTTCGGCAGGTGGGACATTGAATCCTGCCTGCCGAATATCAGCCGAGTGGGCCGAGAACGGGCCAGGGTCACGACTGTCGGGACATCCCAACAGTCGAGAACTGGGATTGAATGACCCCCCTAAGTCTCAGAACAGATGTTTTTGCCCCAAAATGTTTTTATCCCTTTATTATTATTTTTTTCCTGTCGTAGTAGGAAGCCTACTAGTTTGAAGCCTGCACTCAGGCCCGGCGACAGGGGGGGTCAAATGGGACATGTGTGACGGGCCCCGGCGATCTGAAGGGCCCCAGAGCCTGGCCGGGGCCCGTCTGTTTGCTATTATCCCCGTTGGTGGCGTGGTGTTTGTTAAACTCTGTGCCGGCCAGCCCCCTCAGCTCCCTGTCAGGCTGTCAGGCACACTGGCGGTGATTGACACTCACAGTCAGACGCCCTCCACCTCAGCCGGTTTCGTCCCCGGGTCTCTCCATCTCCTCCGCTCCAGCTATGACGTCGCCCGACTCGCCTGCGCTGGTGATTGACACACATAGTGTGTGTCCACGCCGTCTACGTCACAGACAGCCGCTAAGCACTCGGAGGCTGAGCCTGAGTCGGCTGTCTCTGGGCTGCACTGCGCAAGTAAAGATCTTACTGCGCATGTGCATTGTCTGTTATCTGTGTTCCGCTGCGCATTGGTATTGTGGAGTCGTCTGGTGCCTGCTGACTGTGCCTGAGGCTGTGCCCGTGAGATTCCAGAAAACCAGTGTGAAAGCCTGCCAACCCCCCCACCCCCGGATCCTCTATGGTATACATTAGGTACTGGCGACTAGGAGGGAAGGATTTTCTCTCTTTTTGCTATGCCTATGCTATGCTATGTGGAACTACAAGTCTCAGGCTCTCAGCAAATTAGCACCTCCTATTATGTTTAGAATATGACTGCATGATACTCCAGCATGCCTGTATGAATACAATGTATCTCTCAGTCCTACCTTTTTAAATCCACAATAATGTATTTTGTACAGTATTACTATCCTACTTCAAAATTTCATTTTTAGTATTGGTTATACTGCCTCACAGTCACAGCCACTCAGGTCATGGGTTCTATCCCCACCATGTGTGTATATATATATATATATATATATATATATATATATATATATATATATATATATACGGGGCAGTACGGACGGTGTATTGGTTATACTGCCTCACAGCGCTGAGGTCATGGGTTCTATCCCCACCATGTGTTATATAAACAGCGCAGTACGGACGGTGTATTGGTTATACTGCCTCACAGTCACAGCACTCAGGTCATGGGTTCTATCCCCACCATGTGTTATATATACAGGGCAGTACGGACGGTGTATTGGTTATACTGCCTCACAGTCACAGCGCTGAGGTCATGGGTTCTATCCCCACCATATGTTATATATACGGGGCAGTACGGACGGTGTATTGGTTATACTGCCTCACAGCACTGAGGTCATGGGTTCTATCCCCACCATGTGATATATATATATATATATATATATATATATATACGGGGCAGTACGGACTGTGTATTGGTTAAACTGCTTCACAGAGGTCATGGGTTCTATCCCCACCATGTGATATATATATATATATATATATATATATATATATATATATATATATATATATATATATATATATGGCAGTACGGACGGTGTAATGGTTACATTACTGCCTCACAGCACAGAGGTCATGGGTTCTATTCCCACCATGTGTTATATATATACAGGGCAGTACAGATGGTGTAATGGTTAGCATTACTGCCTCACAGCACTGAGGTCATGAGTTCCATTCCCACCATGTGTTATGTATACGGGGCAGTACGGACGGTGTATTGGTTATTAATGTTTGTTAAAAATATTTATATTATTTTGTATCTATGTAAATGGATGTTCTATTAAAGTTGTGTTTTCATTATGCTACTCTTCTTTTTTCATTTTTTTTTATTCTTGTGTCCAGTAGGTTCTACATGCAGAAGAGGGTTGTGTCGGTTTGGGATTACGTGGGGGCGGGGCGGGTTTGAAGGGCGGGGGGCCCCGGAAATATCAGTGTACAGGGCCCCAAGATTTCTGTTGCCAGCCCTGCCTGCACTATACCACCTTTCTAACATTTTGTTTATTCCTGATATAAATTATTTTTAAGTATACCCCCCTACCCCAGTATATTTAAATATTAAGCAACAAAAACTGACCCTAGGCAAGCCATTGAGGAAATCATGGGACCTGCATACCTCCCAACTTTTCATGTCCAGGAGCCGGGACAAAGCTGCCGTGCGCCGTAGGCGCGTCGAAAATTCCGGGGGCATGGCCTATACTCGCGGCTCTCCCGCGAGGCCACGCCCCCATTTTGCTGCTATGGGGGCATGACCCAGAGGCTCTGTGAGCTTCTAGCCATGCCCCCAGCCCGCTGGCTGCGGAAATAGACGCTGTGCGCATGCGCACAGCGTTTATTCCCCGCTGCTTAGAAAGCCGTCAGGGGGGACTCCCAACAGCCCCCCCTCACCGCAGGACACTGCTGGCCGCGAAAGTGACAGCGGGACAGGCCCTGATAATCGGGACTGTCCCGCTGAAATCGGGACTGTTGGGAGGTATGGACCTGCACCTCATTAGAACTAACCTGTTATATCTGTATAGTGACTTGGAACATTGATAGCTGAGGGGTTTTCTTCATTCCAGTTTACAGGGACTCTGTTAAGTATATGATGCCAGGCTGTGTGCTGCTGATAAGGAAAAATAGTCAAACTTCGCAGAACTCCCCATCAGATAACCCTTAAAAGGTTAATGTTTGTTTATGAATGTACATTGCATGTGTGTGCATCTAGTTGCCTGGTTTCATGAACAGTAGCGTGTATGTTTTACTCTATTACATATGTGGGAGAAACTCTGAAAACATTTACAAACACTAATGTTCAGTTAATAGTGCCATACAGCCTACTGATAACTGAGCTTCGACAGCCTCTGCTCAGCCAGCAGAAATACTAATACCCCTTTCACACTGCACTTTTAAAACGGTATATTGCCGTTTTTTTTTTTCCATTTTAAAACGTTTAAGGCTGCAGTGTGAAAGTGCCAGAGTTGATTTACTGGTTAAAGTTAACTGGTATTTCAACACGTTTAAAAAGCAGAGTCCTACACGTTTCAAAGCCGTTTTTTAGGCAATGTGAATGGTTCTATTTCTATGGCTTGAAACATGTCCCTTGGGGGTTAAACGGGTTGAATGTGTGAATGATATTAAATGCTTTTTAAAACGGTTTTCACCTGCAATGTGAAAGGTCTTAAGGTTCAGACCCGTTTTAAAGTCCCATTTAAGAATACAGGGTCAATACCCGTTTCTGCAATGTGAAAGCAGTACAAGTATCTCCATGTTCATGGTCTGTCTGCCTCTCTCTCCCCTTTATACTGTAAGCTCCCCCGAGCAGGGCCCTCTCCACTGATGTGCCTTTGCTTCCTTAACTTACCATCATCTCCTCCCAACTTTCAACAACAGCACCTAACAATTAGGCCCTACTGCTTATCTTAGTACTATGGGCCTGATTCAGACCTGATTGCTTATCTGCAAATTTGCAGATGACTGCGAGTAGTTAGCTGCCACCCAGACAAAAAATAAATTCTGCCCCATGCAAATCTGCAAGTGAATTGCAAAAACTTAATCTTTGCAAATCCATAAGAAATGTTCTCACCTCAATGGTTTTCCCAGTCTGTGCAAATGTGAGTGACCCTTACCCAACTCTGCGACACTGATGTCACAGGCCCTCCCTGAAAAAAACACCTGTGATTTTCCGTACACTTCCAGAAAGCGACCAGTTACCACTCCCCATATAGATATTTTCAGTACTTCTGTTGCTATATGGGCTCGCACATGCATGTTACGTTCCCTATGCATGCGCAGTCATTTGTTAACCTAATGCACAGGTTCTCAAAGTCAATCCTCAGGACCCAACACAGTGCATGTTTTGCAGGTCTCCTCACAGAATCACAAGTGAAATAATTCGCTCTACCTGTGGATTTTTTTAAAATGTGTCAGTCAGTAATGAGTGACCTGGAAAACGTTAACCGTGTGGGGTCCTGAGGACCGAGTTTGAGAGCCACTGATCGAATGGACTGCGAATTTGCACAACAGCGATGAGCTCTGCATAACTCCCCATGACCACTGATGCAGGAATGTTAATAAACTATGTCAGTGTCCTGCAATGTACTATGCTGTCAGTCACTTCTCTTGTTGCAATAAGTAAATAATGGTAATAATTATTATTGTAACACTGCAGCTTTAACATCAGGAGTGGCTGTCTCGCTTGAGTCCTCAGGGTGGAAGAGGCCATGTGCTGTGTAGAGCAGTAACTTATATCTGCAAACCATACATGACCTAATTCCATTTGTAGCAAAGGAAATCTGAAACCATGTATTACACACCTCTTTAGGTTTTCATTTTGTTTATGATAGACTGGCTAAAGTGCTCAAGGGGTTTGTCCCATTTCATTCACGTCCCTTTCTTTGGGTATATGGATGATAGGCTGACCGTGTCTAGACAGACAGTCAACAGGTTCACATCCCCTCTTGTTGCCCCTGACCTGACTGTTTTATACCCATTAAAGCAATGATTTAACTTTTTTTTTTTTTTGAGGGGGGGGGGTGTCATTGTGAAATGCAATGAAATACTCCAAAGAAGTGTACAGGCCAACTCCCGTGTAAAGGGACCACAATGGCCGTTAGGGATCTCTCTATGAACCTAGGCCTGATTTTGGTTGGCCCTGTAAGCTGCAGCTTACTGAGCACCAGAGGGCCCGCCCCACTGTGTTGCAAAGACACATCGCCTCGCATGGCTCCGCTGCAGGACAAATCCGATTTCTCCTGGCTTTGCAAATAAAAGTCAGTGAAACTTGGAGGATGATTTATATATATATATATATATATATATATATATATATATATATATATATATACACTGAAAAAATATATGTGTGTGAGCAGCGCTCAAATAAAATCAAATATCACTTTTGAGTCCAGCAAAAATACCCTTGGAATAGGGATAATAAAGTTCACCAAAAGTCCACTTATAGACTGCAGCTTCCTCTTTCAATGAAACACAGCATCCAGGGTCGGGATGAACAACAAATCTAAAATATAGAAGGAGAGGAGGAGCGCTCCATGGTGCATGTAAAAGATTTTTAATGGATATACCACATAAATTTTTAAAAACAGGTAAAGGCAAGTGCTCGTACCAATATTGTAAACACTGTGGGCTGGTTACCACAAGATTTTGTTAAATACCAGGGGCACACCGCTCCGATGTACTGTCCACAGGCTCCAGACCAAAAAGGACCATAGACGCTGGGTTGCGCTGTCTGACCTCAGGATCCACGAGCAGGACGGACACACGTCGGGCAGGGCGCCAGGTAGCAGAGGCACGGGTATCACAGGCCACGCCCTAACGCGTTTCGTCAGAGACTTCGTCAGAGGGCGTGGCTCTGTGAATACCCGATGTAACTATATAGCAAGTGTCAACCAATAAGGAAGCAAGGGGGCGGATGACATCACCAGACCTCTCGTGATACACAGAAAAATATGTGTGTCTATTGACGGTGCACATAGCGTCTCATCACTTGACAGATAATACAAGATCTTAGAAGAATTATGCCTTGCACAAAATAGAAATACATGATATACATAGTGCGAGCACTTATTAGAAAGCATACACATTAAAACGGTGTGCTTAGAAGTGCACAACAATAAAGTATGTCCATATAACAAATAATTATAAAAGCACAAATATGCTAAAAATATCCAATACATAAAAAATACATATATATACACATAGAAAATTCATATATATATATAAAAAAAGGATATAAAAACATATATCACCATAACTATGCAATCATTCACCATGGAACAATGATATAGATTAAATAACTATGAGATGAAGGATACGGGGAGAGATATACACCTAATGACAATGATTTCTTTTAATTCATAAAAGGGGTTATCTCATAGCCTTCGTTTAGTCCTAGCGGTGCTATAGTATTTAGAGTGAGAATCCAATGGGTTTCTCGCCGCAAAAGGAGTTTATCCCTATCTCCTCCTCTCTTCGGGGGGGGTACATGTTCAATTGCTCTTATTAGTAATCCACTAGGATCTTTATTGTGGAAATTCTTAAAATGCCTCGGGACACTGTGATTAGTGACACCATTTTTAATATTCCTCAGGTGTTCGAGGGCTCTAATTTTTAGTGCACGCTTCGTTTTTCCTACATAATGTAAGTCACATGTGCATGAAAGCACATACACCACGTATGTAGAATTACAATTAAGAAACTGGTGCATATTCACTTTAGAAAGTTTGGGATTAAGTAGTTCTGCACCTTTGGTGATGTGCTTACATACTTTGCAACTATTGCAAGAAAAACATCCCTTAATATCTAAAAAGGTGGAGGATAGAGGTTTAGACACAATCTCCTGTAGTTGGCTCTTGGAGACCATGTTCTTTAATGTAGGAGCCCTTTTAAACACAGTGATTGGTCTAGGGGGGAGTGAATCCCGCAAAACTGGGTCAAGTTTTAGTAAGTGCCAGTTTTTCTCCAAAATGGACTTGATCTCTTTTTCTCTATTACTAAATTGTGTGATGAACGGGCAATCATTCTTTCTTTGGGCAACAATAACAGGAGAGGGTTGTTTATACTCCAAAAGATTGTCTCGTTCAAGTGCTCTAGCCCTTTTACAAGCACGGGTCACAATGCTGGGAGGATATCCTCTCTCTAAAAACCTATTTGTATATGTAGAGGATTGGGAATCAAAAGACTGGATGTCAGAGCAATTCCTCCGTAGGCGTACAAACTGTGAAAAAGGGATATTCTCCTTCCAAGATTTTAAATGGCAACTTTCAAATTGCAAGTAACTGTTACAGTCCACTGGCTTGAAAAATGTACAACTTTCGATAGTATCAATTTCTGGAAAATTGTCAGTTTTTAGGAGAAGATCTAGAAACTCAATCTGGTTCTTATTATACTTAGAGGTAAATGTCAGGTTATAAGAATTATTATTTAAACAATCCACAAACCGATTAAAAGATGACTCATCACCTCTCCATATTATGATGATGTCATCTATATATCTCTTAAATAAAATGACATTTTCAAGAACATCAGGTTTGAGGGTATTCTTCTCCCAGTCAGCCATGTAGAGGTTCGCCAGACTTGGGGCACAGATGGTCCCCATCGCCGTGCCCCAAGTCTGGAGGTACCAGGTACCCAAGAACTCAAAATAATTGTGCTTCAGCACATAATAAAGACAATCACAGATAAATTCAATTTTCAAGTCTGTAAAAACACTGTTATCTTTGAGCACCTTTTTGATAGTATCAACACCTTTATCGTGTGGGATAGTTGTGTATAACGATGATACATCAATAGTGCCAAAGCTGTAGTCTGTATGCCAACGTATATCTCGCAGAATCTGCAGCATGTGGGTAGAATCCTTCACATAAGTATCTATCATTGGTACAAATGGCTTTATGTACGCATCCACAAACTCAGATATGCGGGACGTCAAAGACCCAATACCTGCCACGATCGGGCGCCCAGGTGGGCGGTCCCGATTCTTATGAAGTTTAGGCAAATGATAGAACGTGGCAAGGTTGGGCGTCACATTATGTAAATATCTATATTCATCCAATGTAATAGATTTCTCTAATAAACCACGATTAAGTAAAGTCTCAAGTTCAGTAATAAATACTTGTGTAGGGTCTTTATCAAGCTTTTTGTAAGAGACCTCATCATGCAAAAGATTATGGGCTTCTTGAACATAATGTTCACGGTCCATAATAGCTATTGCTCCGCCTTTATCGGCCTTTTTAATAACGACTGAAGAATCAGTCATTAAATTCTTTAGAGCATTTCTCTCCTTAAAGGTCAGATTTGAAACATTTTTAGAGGTGTTTGTAATTTTATCAAAGTCTTTTTTAACAACTTCAGAAAACATCTCCAAATATGGACCTCTGGATTCGACAGGATAGTATGTCGACTTAAGTTTAAGTCCTGAGTTGTTACTGTCGACTGGTATTGTCGGAGCAGGGGGATTGTCACTGTCCTTTTTAAGAAAATGGCGTTTTAGGGTCATTTTTCTAATAAAAAGGTTGAGATCTACCTGCAAGTCGACCTTTTTTGGCAATGTCGACGGTGCAAAAGAGAGACCTTTCATTAACAATGTTTTTTCACTAGAGGTAAGTACTTTTTTGGATAGATTATATATACCAGTATTCTCTAGATCAACATTGGTAGGGGGTTCTATAGTGCACGGATTTTGGATTCCCTTCCTGGAAATTCCAGATCCCCTGCTTCCCCTAGCCTTCTTTTTAACCTTATAGGGGTTCTTGGGGGAGTTTGGACATGAGCGTTTTGTATGTGACCTCGCTCTAAAAAATGATGGTTCTGTTGATTTTGGTGTTCATTATTTGAGCGTAAACGCTCAAAGCGGTTATTATGCACAAAACCTCGTGGCTCATCAAAGACTGGTCTGTCCCAATATTTTTTAGGGGGTCTAGCAGATGATTTCTTCCTATATTTAGGACGGACTGTAATCCAATCCTCTCTATAGTCAGATTCTGTACCCCTATTATCATTATAATTCTGTGTTTTATACTGGGGACGGTAATTAACACGGGAATTATTCCTATGTTTGTCTCTGGTATTACCAGGTGTACGATTTCCCAATAGAAATCGTACACCTGGTAATACCAGAGACAAACATAGGAATAATTCCCGTGTTAATTACCGTCCCCAGTATAAAACACAGAATTATAATGATAATAGGGGTACAGATTCTGACTATAGAGAGGATTGGATTACAGTCCGTCCTAAATATAGGAAGAAATCATCTGCTAGACCCCCTAAAAAATATTGGGACAGACCAGTCTTTGATGAGCCACGAGGTTTTGTGCATAATAACCGCTTTGAGCGTTTACGCTCAAATAATGAACACCAAAATCAACAGAACCATCATTTTTTAGAGCGAGGTCACATACAAAACGCTCATGTCCAAACTCCCCCAAGAACCCCTATAAGGTTAAAAAGAAGGCTAGGGGAAGCAGGGGATCTGGAATTTCCAGGAAGGGAATCCAAAATCCGTGCACTATAGAACCCCCTACCAATGTTGATCTAGAGAATACTGGTATATATAATCTATCCAAAAAAGTACTTACCTCTAGTGAAAAAACATTGTTAATGAAAGGTCTCTCTTTTGCACCGTCGACATTGCCAAAAAAGGTCGACTTGCAGGTAGATCTCAACCTTTTTATTAGAAAAATGACCCTAAAACGCCATTTTCTTAAAAAGGACAGTGACAATCCCCCTGCTCCGACAATACCAGTCGACAGTAACAACTCAGGACTTAAACTTAAGTCGACATACTATCCTGTCGAATCCAGAGGTCCATATTTGGAGATGTTTTCTGAAGTTGTTAAAAAAGACTTTGATAAAATTACAAACACCTCTAAAAATGTTTCAAATCTGACCTTTAAGGAGAGAAATGCTCTAAAGAATTTAATGACTGATTCTTCAGTCGTTATTAAAAAGGCCGATAAAGGCGGAGCAATAGCTATTATGGACCGTGAACATTATGTTCAAGAAGCCCATAATCTTTTGCATGATGAGGTCTCTTACAAAAAGCTTGATAAAGACCCTACACAAGTATTTATTACTGAACTTGAGACTTTACTTAATCGTGGTTTATTAGAGAAATCTATTACATTGGATGAATATAGATATTTACATAATGTGACGCCCAACCTTGCCACGTTCTATCATTTGCCTAAACTTCATAAGAATCGGGACCGCCCACCTGGGCGCCCGATCGTGGCAGGTATTGGGTCTTTGACGTCCCGCATATCTGAGTTTGTGGATGCGTACATAAAGCCATTTGTACCAATGATAGATACTTATGTGAAGGATTCTACCCACATGCTGCAGATTCTGCGAGATATACGTTGGCATACAGACTACAGCTTTGGCACTATTGATGTATCATCGTTATACACAACTATCCCACACGATAAAGGTGTTGATACTATCAAAAAGGTGCTCAAAGATAACAGTGTTTTTACAGACTTGAAAATTGAATTTATCTGTGATTGTCTTTATTATGTGCTGAAGCACAATTATTTTGAGTTCTTGGGTACCTGGTACCTCCAGACTTGGGGCACGGCGATGGGGACCATCTGTGCCCCAAGTCTGGCGAACCTCTACATGGCTGACTGGGAGAAGAATACCCTCAAACCTGATGTTCTTGAAAATGTCATTTTATTTAAGAGATATATAGATGACATCATCATAATATGGAGAGGTGATGAGTCATCTTTTAATCGGTTTGTGGATTGTTTAAATAATAATTCTTATAACCTGACATTTACCTCTAAGTATAATAAGAACCAGATTGAGTTTCTAGATCTTCTCCTAAAAACTGACAATTTTCCAGAAATTGATACTATCGAAAGTTGTACATTTTTCAAGCCAGTGGACTGTAACAGTTACTTGCAATTTGAAAGTTGCCATTTAAAATCTTGGAAGGAGAATATCCCTTTTTCACAGTTTGTACGCCTACGGAGGAATTGCTCTGACATCCAGTCTTTTGATTCCCAATCCTCTACATATACAAATAGGTTTTTAGAGAGAGGATATCCTCCCAGCATTGTGACCCGTGCTTGTAAAAGGGCTAGAGCACTTGAACGAGACAATCTTTTGGAGTATAAACAACCCTCTCCTGTTATTGTTGCCCAAAGAAAGAATGATTGCCCGTTCATCACACAATTTAGTAATAGAGAAAAAGAGATCAAGTCCATTTTGGAGAAAAACTGGCACTTACTAAAACTTGACCCAGTTTTGCGGGATTCACTCCCCCCTAGACCAATCACTGTGTTTAAAAGGGCTCCTACATTAAAGAACATGGTCTCCAAGAGCCAACTACAGGAGATTGTGTCTAAACCTCTATCCTCCACCTTTTTAGATATTAAGGGATGTTTTTCTTGCAATAGTTGCAAAGTATGTAAGCACATCACCAAAGGTGCAGAACTACTTAATCCCAAACTTTCTAAAGTGAATATGCACCAGTTTCTTAATTGTAATTCTACATACGTGGTGTATGTGCTTTCATGCACATGTGACTTACATTATGTAGGAAAAACGAAGCGTGCACTAAAAATTAGAGCCCTCGAACACCTGAGGAATATTAAAAATGGTGTCACTAATCACAGTGTCCCGAGGCATTTTAAGAATTTCCACAATAAAGATCCTAGTGGATTACTAATAAGAGCAATTGAACATGTACCCCCCCCGAAGAGAGGAGGAGATAGGGATAAACTCCTTTTGCGGCGAGAAACCCATTGGATTCTCACTCTAAATACTATAGCACCGCTAGGACTAAACGAAGGCTATGAGATAACCCCTTTTATGAATTAAAAGAAATCATTGTCATTAGGTGTATATCTCTCCCCGTATCCTTCATCTCATAGTTATTTAATCTATATCATTGTTCCATGGTGAATGATTGCATAGTTATGGTGATATATGTTTTTATATCCTTTTTTTATATATATATATGAATTTTCTATGTGTATATATATGTATTTTTTATGTATTGGATATTTTTAGCATATTTGTGCTTTTATAATTATTTGTTATATGGACATACTTTATTGTTGTGCACTTCTAAGCACACCGTTTTAATGTGTATGCTTTCTAATAAGTGCTCGCACTATGTATATCATGTATTTCTATTTTGTGCAAGGCATAATTCTTCTAAGATCTTGTATTATCTGTCAAGTGATGAGACGCTATGTGCACCGTCAATAGACACACATATTTTTCTGTGTATCACGAGAGGTCTGGTGATGTCATCCGCCCCCTTGCTTCCTTATTGGTTGACACTTGCTATATAGTTACATCGGGTATTCACAGAGCCACGCCCTCTGACGAAGTCTCTGACGAAACGCGTTAGGGCGTGGCCTGTGATACCCGTGCCTCTGCTACCTGGCGCCCTGCCCGACGTGTGTCCGTCCTGCTCGTGGATCCTGAGGTCAGACAGCGCAACCCAGCGTCTATGGTCCTTTTTGGTCTGGAGCCTGTGGACAGTACATCGGAGCGGTGTGCCCCTGGTATTTAACAAAATCTTGTGGTAACCAGCCCACAGTGTTTACAATATTGGTACGAGCACTTGCCTTTACCTGTTTTTAAAAATTTATGTGGTATATCCATTAAAAATCTTTTACATGCACCATGGAGCGCTCCTCCTCTCCTTCTATATTTTAGATATATATATATATATATATATATAGCACTCAGAGGACTTGTGTAAAAATGTATTGTGCATAGAGTTTAATATTCCATAATCCATCTTTCGAGCTGGAAGAGCTTAGAAATATTTGCCTTGTGTTCCTAACTCAATTGGAGGTGATTTGACAAGTCAATCAAATCAAATCAAAACACTGGTGAAATGTAAAAGTTATGTTGTTATTGTACATTATTCTCCATATACTGTTTTCTTAAATCATGTTTTCTTATAATCGTGTAAGAGTTCAGAGCTGAGCTCAGTATGTGGGGCCATATGAAGTCACACAGCAAGCCTCAACATTATGGCCAAAGATGTGGTGCTTATTTAGCATTGCTTTCTTTGGTGCTAGGTAAAGGGGTGCAGCCAGGGCCGGCTCTACCATTAGGCAGCTGCCTAGGGCGCGGGGATCTGGGGGGGCGCCACCAAGGCTGCCTATCAAAAAATTAAGAATGTCTATGAGGATCCTTTGTATTTAATGGAGGTGGTGGCTGTGGAACTTCTAAGACCTCATACTCATACAACCCTTGAGGCATACTTCCCTACTTTGCTGCTCCATCCTCCTTGTACTCTGTTGTGGTGGTAAAAGGGAGGGTGCTGAGGAACTCCAGGGAAAACAGGGGACTTGCCCACCTCCCAGGGAGGCTGGGAGGACCTCACAGTTTTTTTTAGCCTCCCTGCCATTCTGGAATGTTAGGCAGGTATGCCTTAAGGCAGGGGTGGCCAAAACCTGTCCTCAAGATCTACCAACAGTACATGTTTCTCAGGGGATTCAGTATTGAATCCCGGCGGTCGGGATCCCGGCGTTCAGAGTCCCGACGCCGGAATCCCGACAGCCGAAATGCCGACAAGGGGGGGACGTGGATCGCCCCCCCCCTTGCGGGCTCGCTGCGCTCGCCACGCAGAGGGCCCGGTGCCTCGCTACGCTCGGCACACTAATTTATTCTCCCTCCAGGGGTGTCGTGGACACCCCAGGAGGGAGAAAGTGTCGGCATTTCGGCGGTCGGGATTCCGGCGTCGGGATCCCGACCGCCGGGATCTTAACTGCATCCCTTTCTCAGGCAACGTGTGGATCTATGCTAGGAATGAATGCAGCAGGTTTGAAAATGTGACAGTTAGTAATGACTATAGCTATGCACCAGCTAGGTGATTTGGAATGTGGACCATTGGTAATCTTAAGGACCGGTTTGGCCACCCCTGGGGTTGGAAAGTGGGCATTGGTGGCAGTATGGGGGGGAGGGGGGTCGCAGTCAGTTAAAGTTTTGCCTAGAGTGCCGAAAAGCCTTACACCGGCCCTGGGTGCAGCACATGTTTGATCCTAGTAATACAGCTAGAATGTGGTCTGGGGCTCAACACACAGATTGGCTTGTTAATGTTTGCACCCATGTTTATTCTTACACTTAAATGAAAGACTGGAAAGTAAATGTAATATCTAGTGAATTTAAGACATAGTTGAGACCCAGCTGTTTTAAAGAGGTTTTGCTTTTTAAACGATTGTCACTTAAAACATTGGGCAGGCTATTGGAACCTTGCTAAAGCCTGAGCAAGTCGGAGGCTATTCTAGTTACCACTGGGAAATTGATGCACCTTAAATAAATCCTTAGTAAACTTCAGTGATACTTACATCAAACCTATTGTTACAGGTCAACCACGCCCCTGGTCCTCCCCAGAGCGATTTCTTGTGTTGCTGAATCCTTGCGGTGGCACAGGGAAAGCACTGACTCTCTTTGAGACCCATGTGATGCCCATGTTAACAGAGGTCAATGCAAATATCACTTTGCTGGTGACAGGTAAGATGACTAAAGGGTCATGTATGGTGACCTATAGGTTAAATCTATATATTTTGTACTTTAACCTAGATGAAGACCTTGATGTTCATTATTTATTAACTATTAGGAATGTCAATAAGTGTAATGACTAGAGACAGGATTATATGCAACATAAAAATATGCATGAAAAATACTTACAATATGCATGAAGTGTTGAAATATGCTACATTTAAATAATAACAAAAAGTAATTTTGAACTTACTTATTTAAAAATCAGCATATTATTAGTAAACAGTAAAATAACATAGTAAAAATTAATAATTATTTAACATTTTGTTACTCTTGAAAACAAAAAACAATCAGGTACTGTTCCAAATGTTCGGTAGTAAGATTGTGTCAACTACACGGACCCTCATCTCCAGCGCCGCTAACTTAAATGTCAGCATAGCATGCGAGGGCGGCGCAGTGGAAGGCTTCCTCCCTGCGCCGCAGACTTACTGTGACCTGCCGTTTTCTCAGTGCCACGTTATTTAACAACCCTTCCGCTCACCTCCTCTGCTGCAGAAGTCCCAGGCCAGGGGCAGGCAAAGCTTCAGGAGCTTCGTGACGGCATCTGCCCCAACTGACTTTTATTAAAATGGATTGGCAGCCTAGAGCAGTGTCAGACGTAGCGTACATCCAAGGTCCCCCACACTGCACACATATTGGCCCAGCCTGCACACTCTACCACTACCTGGTCAGCAGCAGGGCAAAGCAGTGCTGTGATTCGTTGGTGGAAAGGGGGCAGGGCCTAATACGTGAAGTGCTCCCCTTTGGAAAAATATGCACCATCACTAGATTTTGGGTAAAATGTGCAATAACCAGTGAGAATGGGCAAAATATGAAAATACATATGCAAATGCATATAATCCTGTCTCTAGTAATGACTAATAACAAGAGTATTTACATAAAGCATTGACTAACAACAATAAATGAAATAGAATGACATACACATTATACATATTGCTTGTGCTAATCATAGGGATGATGCACTTCATTATAAATACATTTATAGTCCCCACACATAGACATACTTTCAGTGTGTGCAATTATATGTGAATATTTGCATAATCCATTTGAGCCATCACTGTTTACCAAAGAATGTAAGTACATAATTGCTGGATTTAGAACATCAGGATGCTTACCTCCAAGCAGGTAATGTGATAGCTATGCAGAGTAGCCTATCAGTAATTTACATATTGGTGCTAGCATTTCCTCTACAGCTACAGCACTTTGTCAAGGCAAGAACATAAGCCGTGTACACATGGCACAATTTGACCAGTCAATATTGCCTAGGGTTAGCCAAATATCGCACTGTGTACACACTGCTGGAGATAGTGATCCTGAGCCCTGAGGCGAGACGCAGAATAGACAGTGCAGGCAAGGCAATTTTGACTTAGGCGCACGCCTATGGCCAGATCATACATAGTTAAAATCCCTTAGTGTACACAGGGCCCCCATATGCTTATGCAATTTGGGCTTATTTTTACCTTATTCCAACATTCGGGCCAAAAATCAGACTCAATTTGCATGTGTTCGACATCCTATCAGATCCAATGCATGCATAGGATCAGAGTTGGAGGTCGGACCTACCTGCACCAAACTCCATCCAGCGCCGGGGAACGGAGTCGCATGCGATACATCACATGAAGAAGGCCCACATGCGATCCTGCCATCCAGGAAGGTTCCAGGCGGCTCAAGGGGGATCGGATGGCCATACACTGCTGGGACTTCTTGCAGTAGTGTATGGCCACCTGTAGCCAAAATCGCTTGTGCACACAACTTAAATCGTCTTTGTCAAAATAGCCATGCCAAGTGTACACCCCTACCGCTTAGCTAAGGTGTGGCTTTATAGAAGATTTTGTGGACAATATCATTGTTTATCTCAGAATAATTATCAATGGTACAATCATTGTCCATTTAGTCATTTTAATTGGGTCATTCCCATTTTTGTTTTGGTAACGTTTCAGCCATATAATAGCAATTGCCAATAATATACTTTTCTTTACACAGCCATGGCCAAAAGTCTTCTGCCTCAATTTTTATGATGGCAATTTGCATATTCTCCAGACTGTCATGAAGAGTAATCAGATAAATTGCAATTAATTGAAAATACCCTCTTTGCCATGACATAGAACATAGGGGGTTATTCAGACCTGACAGCTGTTGTGCAAAGTCGCAAGCTGGTCGATGATCAAACAATTGCACATGCGTACTGCTTATGGCACACATGGATCACTCCAGACAGAGTTGTGTAAGTGTCAGAATAACACACACACTTGCACAGATTGGGAAAAGCATTGGAGGGTGAGTAGTTGCGTATGGATTTGCAGCTGGCCGGCAATCAATGATATTTTAGCACGTTATTTGCAGACTTGCAGAGGGCAATCGCTGCACAGCAGCAAACAGGTCTGAATAACCCCTTTAATCCCAAAAACATTTCCACTGCATTTCAGCCCTGCCACAAAAGGACCAACTGACACCATGTCAGTGATTCTCTTGATAACACAGGTCAGAGTATTGACAAGGTTGGATGTCACTGTCACGCTTATTTAGTTAGAATAACAGACTGAAAGCTTTAAAAGAAGGGTGGTGCTTGAAGTCATTATTCTTCCTTAATCATGGTTACCTGCAAGGATACACATGTAGTCATCATTGCTTCACGCAAGATATTGCTGCTAGCGAGGTTGTACCTCAATCAACTATTAAGGTGCGTACACACGGGGGCGATTTTGTGTAATATCGCGGGAAATATGGTCGCTGAGCGACCATATTGCCCGCGATGGGAGTGTGCACCGGCGATATATCGCCGGGTGCGCGCTTACATTTTTACCCCTGTAGTGATAGCTGGTCGCAGGAACATGCTCCTGCGACCAGCTGATTACCACTGCCGGGCTCCCCCGGCAGTTTCTTTTTCATCAGCGACCATCTCTGGTCGCTGATGAACAGGAGACGCAGAGCAATATATCTCCCCCGTGTGTACGGGGCTTTAGATCACTAAGAACTTTTAGGACAATGTCCAGCAAGGGATGTCTCCTAAGCTGTGTAAACACGGGGAGATATATTGCTAGCAATATATTGCTGAGCAATATATTGCTCAGTGTCTCCTGTTCATCAGCGACCAGAGATGGTCGCTGATGAACAGGAGACTCTGCCGAGGGAAGAGGAAGGGAAACAGCGACCATTAGGGGCTGCACACGGGAGCGCGCACCCGCCGATTTATCGCCGATAGCACAAACAAATCACTGGCAATATGGTCGCTGAAATCGTCCCCGTGTGTACACAGCTCTAAAGTTGATTCAGCTGAGCGATCAGGGCACCACCAGTGCAGACCTTGCTTAGTAATGGAAGCAGTTAGGTGGGAGTGCACCTGTATGTACAGTGAGGCAGAGAGTTTTGGAGACTAGCCTGGTGTCAAGAAGGACAGCAAAGAAGCCAGGAAAAACATCAGCAACACTGTAATATTCAAGAACAGTTTGGTATCAAACATTGCCTTTTTCAAAACTTTTGGCCATGGCTGTATAAAAAAAAAAAAAGTAATATGGTCATTCTATTCACCCATGCATTGGACTACAGTGATGGCCTATAAATGCATTTATACCATAGGTGCTGATTTATGTTTTTGCTGGTGGGTGCTCAAGCCAAAAAATATAGGGGAAGGGCCGTGGCCACAAAAATACCAATTTATATTACACATCACAGTTGTCTCTAATATTTAATTTACGGCAGCAGAGTTCCCCGTTTTACACATTACAGCAGCAGAGTCCCCCTTTTTACACATTACAGCACAATGTGACGACACACACCATGAAATGCATTGAATGTAATCAATGCCACCAAAATGATTTAGTATTAATGCTCACATGACTATACTATACATTACAGACCAAATGCACAATCCTACACCAGCACGGCTGTGACACACTGCTGATATAGTGATAGTGATATATATTCTGTCTGTACTTCTGCCCGCGGTGTGAGGTCAGCTCCCTCCCTCCCTCCACCGCGCACTGCCCTGTACAGGCTCTACTTTATGATTCGACGTCAGCACGCGCTCCCTTTGGCCCTGCGCTGTACTCTTGTCTGCAGTCGGACGTGCTGACAGGCCTGGTGGGTGCTTAACATTTGCTGTGGGTGCTCAGGCCCGGGATCACCCACAGAATCGGCGCCTATGATTTATAATGTACTCTAATCCCTTGGTATATTTCATGTATGATTCAATAGGTAAAGTATGGAATGTTTGTTGACACAAATTATCATGTGAAATGTCTTTTGTTGACCTAACCTAAAGTTTGTGTCTCCTGCAACCACAGAGAGGCCCAACCAGGCGCATGAGGTGGTGCGTGACCAGGATCTATCTAAATGGGATGTAATCGTTGTAATGTCAGGGGATGGATTGATGTATGAGGTAACTAGTGGAAAAGGTGGGGTGCTACTCGCCTTTTTAAAAGTGTCTCATGTTTGTGTCTTAATCAATTCTGTTCTATTCAGGTGGTTAATGGGTTAATGGATCGACCGGATTGGGCAAAAGCTATAAAAAAGCCCCTCTCTATCCTTCCAGGTGGCTCAGGGAATGCACTAGCTGCCTCCATCAATCATTATTCTGGGTAAGCATCCTCACAGGAGGCCTCAGTATTCTGTAATTTATGTTGTCTGAGTTACTGAGGCCAAATGTCAACGTGGAGTCCTGTTTTCAGCAAGGCAATATTTTTATCAAATTGGACAACTTAACATTTGTATGTAGGTTATCAGTGTACACTGACAAATATATGTTCTTTCGCTCAATATTTTTTCCCTCTCAGTGACCACTATTTTATAGGCTAAATAAACATTCAGAATATCTTGCCCCAGTAATAAGACTACTGCTTAGTGAAATAAAGGCCCGATTCAAAATGGATTGCAAAATCTATCTCTAATGGCAAAACCATGTGTATTGCAGGTGGGACAAATGTAGCACGTGCTGAGAGTTAGATTGCGTGGGGTGTGTTCAAGCGGAAATCTAAATTGCCGTTTACAAAAAACAAAGACAGTATTATTTACCCTGCACAGAATCAATATATTGCTCCCGGCACATGTTAGTTTTGTCCATTAGAGAAAGATTTTACTTTTGCAATCCATGCTGAACCAGGCCCTAATATACTGCATTCTTAGGAACTTTGATGGGTACATTTAACAGATAAACTCAGTGAAACGGGATTCTGATATTTAATAAAAGAAGTGTCCACTTTGATTAAACTGAATATTAATTATTAAATATGGTTATAAAATATCTAATTACAGTTCCAAATTTAGATGCCTATTATATAGGCAGTGATATTAGATCCAACAGTATAGTCTGTGCCTTGAGTTTTTTCACTTCACTAAACGTCCTCTTGAAAGATGTAATTTAGTTTCACAGTAACTTTTGCAATTTCTCATAATATAATATATAATATAATGTACACCGGTAAAGAGGGTGCTCAACAGGTACTTTATGTAAACAAAATGTTGACATGGACTTTGTTGTAGACTGTTTAAATGTTGACAGGCACAGAATGTAGACCTGTTCTATAGGTCGGCAATTAATTTACAGTATATTCAGGTTGAAATGCTGACTGGGCCAAACGTTGACATTTAAAAATATACAAATCATTAGGTTGACATCAAAATGGCCACATTCATAACATTGTCAACATTTTGGTTGTCAGTCAGCATCTTAAACGCTTCTAAAAGCTGGCTTAAGATGCCTCTGAGAGCTGGTAGTATAGCACCTTTCAGCATAAGAACAACAAAATATTTATGAGCCTGGGCTGGTATTGGAAAATAGTAGGGAAAACAGTGTGGGGTCCACCTATTTTACAGTAACCAGCAAAGGGCCACGGTGGGCCTGAGGTGGTAATTCTACATCAGGGAAGCACCTGCTCAGCATGGGATCATCCACCTACCATGATATCAACCAGCCCCAGACTGTTTTAACCAAAGGCTTTAATCTGTGAAGTCAGAACCCCAGCAAACAAAGTAGCATCCTCCATCCTACAGGACAACTAACCCAGGACTGTTCCTCGCACCTCTGGTGGTCCAAGCTGGCTGGCACTGGCATGATTGCACTTGTAGAACCACAACTGCCAGGATATTAAAGGCCAGCAGACATGTGTAGTCTGCCTATGAAATAAAAAAAAAAATAAGTGGCACCTTGCTGCAGTGTTATTCCCCTTGGAAAATAGGTAAAACCCTAAACCACGGTTTACCCTTATTTTTCAATACATAAAGTTAAATATGAATATTTAACTATTATTCTAAGCTGATGTGTCTAAACGGTTGGCTCTTACAGGCATCTTAAGACACAGGCTTTTAGAAACATCTGAGACTATAGCCATCTGGTGTGGCCGTGCTATTTTATTATAACTGTCCACATTTAAATTGTCTTCCTTTTGACCCTGCCCAAACTTTTTTTTTTTTCAATGTTGACATTTTGACTGTTGACTTTTTGGTTGTCTGCATTCCGGTCATAATGACATTCTGTCAGTCAAATTTTGTATGGTCTGTTTTCACAGTCTCAATTTTGACTACATCCAGTATAAAGGTGCATACACACTGTACAATTTTTTGACCAACTTTAATGACCAATTTCGTTCATTTTGGCCATTCTGAACAAAATTGGTCAAAATATCTTTCAGTGCATTTGCGACGAATGATGATGCGCATACCCGCCAGTTCATCAAGATTGTTCATCAACTGCGCATGCAGCTCAATTTGGATATCTTTCAAAAATAGCCTATAAGCTGTAGCTAAATCTTTCGTCCAGGACACTGGGTTCAAGGGAAATGTCTTTCAACAAAATTGGTCAAAAAAAAATGTACAGTGTGTATGTACCTTAAGACTAGACAAAAAAATGCCATATTACATGATTTCTTATGAGAAATAGAAGATCAAAGGCAGTAAATTACAGCCCTGAACGTAACATGCTTGTGGACTTGAGCAGGAAGAGAGTTTACTAATGCAGATTGTTTTGCAGCAAAAGGAGACTAGAGAAGTGAAAAACCAGTAATAAGAAGCCATTGTATTCTCTATTTGTATTATTTCGTTCTTGATGAGAGATCTTCCATTTTTGTATGTTGAATATTGTGCGCTAGGTGTACAAGAATCTTATAGGATTAGGCTCATGCTAGCAATGCTCAATTTCACTCTGAACCATTAAAACAGTTTGCCCCATTTAGGACATAAATAGTCTGTGGTATAATGTCATACTACCTACCTACAAATAGAGACACACCACTAGTGCAGCAGTGTACTAAAAGTGCCAATTTATTTAAATATTGAGAAGCCACATTGCCCCCTAGTGATGCTCCACAGATTATCGGGTAGGATTGTAATCCCATTACAGCAAATTTATGGTATAAATAGGCAGCATTTATTATGCCATGACTTCTATTTAATGGAATATGTTTTTTGGATTTTACATGATATGAGAATTACAATTTAGCGGTTACTAAGGATAAGTACTAAGGTTCTATTAGATGTTATTTCTAGATTTGCCATGAATTAGTACAATGTATGTCATGTGTATTTCTTTGTTTTATGCAGACACCAGCAAGTGACGGGTAACAAACTCCTGACCAATTGTGCTTTTATATTGTGTAAGGGTCACCCTCTTCCCCTGGACATCATGTCACTGACTACCTCTTCTCAGCAGAGAATGTTCTCCTTCCTTAGCCTGGCCTGGGGCTTTATTTCAGACATTGATGTAGAAAGTGAGAAGTACAGATTTATGGGCTATGCGCGTTTCACTATTAGCACTTTTGTTCGGCTCACTGCATTGCGAACTTACAGCGGGCAGCTTTCATACCTCAAGGCCGGCTCCTCATCAGTGATGGAGACTAATTCTAATGTACTTGCCCCCAATTCCTCTGGGCAAAGTCCTTCTTTAGACACTATGGCAACAAAGGAACTAGAAGACTCATTGCTGGTACCATTGGATACGCCTGTTCCAAGTGACTGGGAAGTAGTTAAAGACCAGTTTGTCCTCATCCTTGCCCTCTCTCAGTCTCATCTTGGGGCTGAGCACTTTACAGCTCCTATGGTGAAAGGGCCAGGAGAAGGTTATATTCACCTATACTACGCCACCTCCAGAATCTCCCGCAAATCTCTGGTTAAACTATTTATGGCAATGGAGAAAGGAACTCATCTAGACCAAGATATACCTCACCTGACCCATGTTCCTGTAGTAGCATTCCGGATCCAACCTGATGATAGTACTGGGATAATGACTGTGGATGGTGAAGCCATCCCATGTAGTCCAATTCAAGGACAAATTCACAAGGGCTTGGGGCGTATACTATCAATTGCACAAGATAACATTCCTGTTCACGGGGAATTGTGTCAAGACACAAGCATCAATGAAGGCGCTTCTGTATAAAGTAGTACAATGGTGTAATATAAATAGCAGTGGGTTATTCTGCTGCCAACACCACCCACACACCAGAGTAAGTATAGAGCAGTTTACTTCCTGGTTTTGCTACACCTAAGTAGATGAGTAGGTGTTAGCTGGTGCTTGAGTAAGACGTTGTAAGGAAATGCCTGGATCAAAATCGCTGCTTGGAAAAGTAGCACTTTTTACAATTTTAAATAGTCATTCATTTTAAAATATATTTTCTCAATATTTTGCAAGAGTTTATAACAGATGACACTATTTTGGAATAAATATGGAATTTTCTTCTTAAGCCGAAAAAAATAACTTCTTTACTTCTTCAGAAATAATGAACTAGCATTCTAGTGTATACACATACTGTACAAAGCTATCAATTAAGTGCTGTGACATGAAAGGAAAAACAAATTACTGTACAACATAACAGTAATGGCAGTGGCTGTGCACACCCAAACAAAACATTTGAACTGCACCATCAGATGCCATCTAGTGGCCATTGATGCACAATACACTTGGAATTCACCCCATAGAGGTACGGAGCAGCATTGGCTTTTTAGGATAAAGAAAAAAGTCAGTGTCCAATTAACCACAATTGGTAATGGCAGGTAATTGTCCAGTCGGGGACTGTCTGGCTAATCTGAGATTTTGTTTTGCTTGCCTCAAGCAGGTGAGGCAACAGCAGCTTACAAAAAAAAAAAAAAAAAATAGGTTTCACTAAATGTTTATAGGGCAATCGAATTGGATAGCCCTATGACTCAAAAGAACCATTTTCACAAGTATTTATTTTGTCTACATTGCTGCTTGCAAAGTCTAGCATGGAGATTTGTATATAAGATGGTTACAGAAAGATATTACATCAAACGCACAGAAATTAGTTACGAGAATTATAGTTACATGCCTGTTTAAAAAAAAAAAATTAAAATAAATGAATGATAAAAGAAGATTTTCTTATATTAAGTTGTTTGGTTCTTGCATTGAGTACAATAACTGCTTGGTAGACAGTTTTGGTGTGTTGTGGTCAGTTACATTCCTTTTTTGTACATTGCAAGGAAGTGCTCAGGAGCAACGCAAGACCCTGGTGTTGTCAATCTCCATTCCTCAGCTCTGCTCTAACAGCCAGGCACTCCACAAAAGGCAGTCCATTGAACTTGCCGGAACACCTGAAAACCTACCCAGTGCTTTAGCACTTATATGATCATCCTTTAACAGTCCAGGTTTTAAGTATATCTAAGACCCAACAGAGACGTAAGTCAAACTAATTGAGTTACTTAATTACTGCTCCTGTGGCCAAGCATGGAGATACTTAAAACCTGGACTGTTGGGGTGCATTGAAGACTGCATTTGGAAACAGATGATATAGCTCATATACACATTAACCATAAAACATGACATTAGTGGTACAGTAAATGTACAATGACAAAATACAGTTATGTCCTCATAGAACCTAGTCATGAAAGTTTTATAAACATTTTTTATTTTTATTGGATATGTGACTAAGTTACAGTTGTATATAGCAAAAATGCTCTGCGGGGCTAACGATTAATTTGATACACAAAATTTGTATGCAAGTGCGCAACAGAGTGGAACTCGGTATGCGAAGCGCAACTGAACTTGGCTTAAAAAGAAAAAAAACCTGAAACATTAAACTACTTCATTTACAGCAGTGACGTCAGTCACTGGTGAGGCTCTGATTGATTTATACCAAGTATATATACACATACACACATATATATATATATATATATGTGTGTGTGCTGGAAGATCACCTTACACAGTGATGTAAGGTGCACATAGATGCAGTATACATGCCGGGTGGAGGAATACTGAGGAGTCCCGTAGAAGGAGATTGAGCCGTACCTGGGTTCACAGAGGCCAGATCTCACCCTGGTGCAGCGTTCAACGGCCTCCTGCAATCACCTTTCAGGAGCAGCACAGCAGCCAGTTACCGAAACAGCTGAATGCTCCCTGCAACCGCATGCTGTGCTCCCCCGACCTGCTAGCCCACTGGCCGGCCCCCGGAGTCTCAGGTTGGAAGATAAACAGACGAACCAGCAGCCAACCCCCAAGCAAGGACCAGGATGCTCCCTCTTGTCACGGCTGCCTCTCCGTGCTGGGCAGTGTATAGACTCACCCTCCTCTCTGACCGGACACTGCGTCTGTTCACAGACCCCCTGCTGCAGCCACTGGTTCTCCTGCGCTGCTCAGGGGACAGCACAGTAATGGAATACGGCTTCCCAGCGGCAGCTACGGGGACAGGACACAGGCAGGGAGCCCCGGGGGTACTTTAGGAATATACTAGTGGTGACCGGCAACATGTCAGCGGAGTGTGCGCTTTCACGTGTGCGGCTGCAGGGGCACTCTGGCACATTACCTGGCTGGCTCCGGGTGAGACATGTGGGTGGATCAGGGGGGACACAGCACAAGGAACAATACCGTCCTGGCCCCTGCTCTTTATGGAGACAGGGATGTGCTGCGCTGTGAACTAGTCCCGCTCCCGCCGCAGATGCCCACTACCGCCGGCGCTGCCCGCTACTATCGCCGCCGATACCTGCCAAACGCAGATGCCCGCTGCCAGTGCCCGACATTGCAGGTAATAGCTTCTGGGTAGGGGAGGGGGTGTCTGGTAATTAGTGTCCCCGGCTGGTCCAGCTGCTGCTGCACGCTCTGATCCCGGCAGATAGGGCTGGCTCTGAGAGCGGATACAGGCTGTCAGTGTATGACAGCCTGTATCTGCTGTCCTATCACATCTGTCTCAGTGACAGCCCTGTCACTGAGGCAGATGTGTAGGTGCCACTAACCCATTGGTTTCTAATGGGCTTTTCGGACACTTTTTGTGCCCGTCCTTAGATCCGCCCCCCCGCTGCTGGCAATTTTAAATTGTCAATAGGAGGCACAGGTCCCGATGCCTCCCCACCACATAAATTATATATAAAAAAAATACAAATAAGATATTTATTGCACACTATATGTGTGTTAAATATCTTTGTATTTTTTTTAAATCATTTATGACAGGTGAGGCACTGCCTACCCTGCCTCCCCTGACTGCACGTCCCTGATTTACAGCTATATGTATAAGTGTCACTAATCCGTGCAGTGTCATGAAGCCATTTTGTCACATCACATTGTGCTTATTGGAGTGAAAGATGCTCAGCCCAAGCAAAGGCACATGTGTTTGACCAACTGCAGCGGTAGTAGTATGAGAGAACATGTTGGAGGTAGAACGTGCACTAAAAAGAACAGGGATACAGACATTGGGTCACCAGCAAGTTGTTAGACAGTCATTAGGTCTACACCATTAGGTCGACATAAGTCTAGGTAGACAGGGTCATTAGGTCAATATGGGTTTATTCTACACATGACAACGTACTGTTGGCAGGGGGGGAGGGGTCAGGCCTGATCATTTTCTGGGAGCAGCCCAAAAACACAAGGGTTTCTGGGCCGCCTTCTGAAATATGACCTGCCTGCAACAACAGGGTGCTGCCGATCACGTGTGAGCTCTTTGCTGTGGAGAGTCATGCTTGCACTTTAGTGGCATGCCCATCGCTGGGATGGAGCCATTGTCTATGATGGCCATCCACCCCACATACTTAAGCTGAGGGTTGCAAAACTGGATACCGCCAGAATTGGTTGCAATTAGTTACAATATTTTATAGTGGCTACTGGATTTGCCCAGGGCTATCCAATTATCCCTGGTGAGCTGCTATTTAATTGGGAAATTCCTTTCAACTGCCCCAGACAAGGTAATCAAAATCCCTGAAAAACAGGTCTGCGCTCGCAAACACACACTGATTTCACTGAACCTGTGGTTTTGTGAGAAAAATAATTACATTTCTTTTTCTGGCGATCCTATTCGGAATTCTGAAAAATAAAAATAAATTCTTGATAGTCAAATAGAGACAAGAGGGGAAGTAATTTCCACACGCAATGAACCTGTCCCCATTAAACAGCCGTATGTGAATGACTAGCCTGTTAGCCAGAAAGTGTGCATTAGCAAAACAACTAGGAGCGACAAAACAACATTGCTAGACTACAATGATCAGTGCAATATTTCTAATGGCTCTGGCTTACGCTCAATTTCTGTTGTGCTTTGTCTGCAAAATGTACATGTCCATAATTCTAGTTGCAGCCCAGTGTCTGCCGTACACAGTGGTGTTTTACTGCACCGGTGATCTGAATAAGGCACAACATTTCAAAGAATATCTGGTATACTACTCCTCTGGGAGCATCTCAGACCCACCAGGTATCTCTCTGCATTTAGATGCTAGGTGTCTGAAGCAGGGACGTGCAGTCAGGGGAAGCAGTGCCTCCCCTGTCATTAATGATTAACCATAATTAAAACACAAATAAAATACTTATGACTTATTATGTGTCATAAGTATATGCTTTATATTATAATTTTTACCCCTTTAAAAAAATATATATATTATTGGCCTAGGAGGCACCAAGTGCGGTGCCTCCTGCTAACAATGTTAGGGTGCCAGACGACTCACTGACAGTCGGGATTCCGACAGTCGTACCTCGACTGCTCCCTTGTGGGGGTACACGACCCCCATAGAGGGAGAATAAAATAGGTGGCAAGCGCAGCGATCCACTGTGCCCGCAGCGTGGAGAGCGCAGCGAGCCTGCAAGGGGCTTTCGTTGTGCTCCCCTCACTGTACAGTCGGGATTCCGACATCGGGCTAATGACTGTCGGAATCCCGACTGTCTGTGTGTTATACCACACCCCAATGTTAAACATCCAGAATCAGGGGACGGGCAGTGGGCGAAGCCGAGCACCGGGCTGTAAAAGCCCATGCAAAAAAGCTGTAGAAACGGCACCTGTGGAAGTGCCTCAGTGACAGGAACGTGCTTTCTGCCTATATGAAAGTACGCCTCTGTCCCTGAAGCAGATGTGATTGGGCAAGCACATCTGCCTCTGTGACAGGGGCGTGCTTTCATAAAGGCAGAAAGCACATCCCTGACTGCCACTGAGGCACTTCCAGTGGAGTATCTACAGGCTGGCATCCAAGGCTGCTCAACTGCCGTTCGATGAATACTCCTCGCCGCCTGCTGTCTACTCGCTGCCTGCTCCTTGTCACCGGCTCATGCGGCTGGCTGTGTGGATTGCAGGCAGTGGAGGCTGACAGCAGGGAAGTGGGGTGGCTTACCTAAACCCACGATGGGTGCCAGACACCCGTTACCCGTCTGGCTCCACCTCCTGCCCTTCAGGGACAGAGCAGCCTTATCATGTGGAGTGCTGAAGATTAAAAGTAGAAGGTGTGTGGTATATGGGGTAGGGTGAAAGGTATATTTTACAAAAGGGGCACAGTGGTATATATTATATAAATAAGTGTGTGCGCGGGTGATAGGTATACAGTATTTGAGATTTTTTTTGGGGGGGGGGGGGGGGATAGGCATATAGGATACAAGGGGTTTGTAGCGGGTGATATATATGTAGTACATACTTATAGAAGGGGTCATATATATGGTGTGTGTAGTGAAACATATGTAGTATTTAAGCTATGTGTGTAGCCCACAAAGGTGGGATTCTGGTTGCCCAGAAACCCTCTGACAGCCCAAGTTTTTTTTTTATGAGCTGCTGATGTTCTGCCGCTGCTGCTGAGGGGTGGGTATACTAAGGGGTATATAATATGTAAGGGGTACTAGTGGTGTAGCTTGCAAGGATAGCACATCTGTGAGAACATTAATATAATTATTATAGGTCACATATTAAGTGCAATTTGGTGGAGCCAGCGCTGACAGGGTCTGCGGAGAGGGCTGGCTCCAAGTTGCTTCTGCGCTGACAGGCAGGAGCTGTTTTACCCGTCTCTGCTGCTTATGCAGATGGCAGCTCCTACACCTTCCTGTCAGCACAGAAGCAACCAGGACCCAGCGTTCCCCAGTCAGTCAGTGCTGGCTCCAAGCCAGTGCCTCACCGCACATCACTGGTCTGAAGACCTCCATACATAGATATATTAGCCTGAAGTAAGGGGACACAAAGATTTCCATCACAAGATGTACATGTACGCTTTCTGGCAGGCACTGAAAGTGCATATGAGCTATGAGCTTTTTGCCAAATATAAAGGCTCTCATGATACAATCAATACTTTTTTTACATATAACATTTTCCCAACACACCCTATAATTTAACAAAATCAGAGAACCCTAGGTAACCAACTTCCACTAAGGCGATGTCAGGTACTGCAACTTTTTTTTTTTTTTAATAAACTTTGATTGCTTCCTACTGTCAGTAAACATGGCACACTAATAGTCCAGGTTTTAATAATATTCAGACTTGGCCATAGTCTATTAAATTAGACCATGGACATCTTCAGAGCCGTTACCACTGAGGTCTGTGTTTATGAACCCCTGATTTAAGCAAGAAGTCCTCAGAGAAAGTGGAGTGCTATAATACATCTGGAAAGTACAGGATCCAGTCCCAGATTGCACCAAGCTTCAAGAAGTGATAAAGAGGAGAGTGATAACCCCAATCAGCACCTAACTGCCATGGCTGGGTTTGAAAAATGACAGGAGCTAATTGGCTGGTTGTTGATCACTCTTCACTATATCCTTTTTTTGAAGCTTGGTGTATCTGACCGACAGTTGGAAGACCAATAGCAGGATCACAAAGGTGACACATCCAAGATTTTTACTGTATTACTAATCCTAACTCACCCCTCTCACAGCCTAACTCTAATAGCTTGCCCCAAAGACAGCATGACCCTATCCAGTGTACCTACCTCCAATATTCAGGATTCTGACCATCAGGATCCTGCTATCGGGCTGTTAAGGGCCCCATCCATCAGCAATTAATTGTGACAATTTTCAGATATGGAGATGATTGCCACAATTAATTTTAGATGTGTGGGCTCCCCCTTTTGGTAATCCCAATCAAAATCGCCAATCGATTGCTTAATCAGGTTTTTAAACATGTTTAATAATCTGGTATTATCTGCAGATCTTTTTTATATGTGTGGGCATTCCCAATTCGTCTTCTTCATCTATTTACATTATAAACAGCTGAAATGACAATCGATTGGGCAATTTCCAGACATGAAGATGCAATCTTTAGATGGAAAAATCTGCCGATCACTGAAATAAATCTGTAATGTGTGGGCAAAGTCAGATAGATTATAAAATCCATTTATCTGGCCAAAAAATCCCTGTATCTGGAAATCCATAAATTGTGATTGCTGATGTATGGGGCCCATTACAGTCAGTTACCCCTATAGAGCAGTATCAGCAACGAGATTTTAAACAAAATACTAACAGTATAAATCAAAGGATATTTCCATATACAAAATAACCAATTAGGCCAATTTTTATGGTTACTTAATTGCGATCAGTAAAGCTGGGGACATGTTCTAAAAAAAATGCTTGTGGCTTAACCGCTGCACTGTAAGATGCCATGGTCATTTTTATTTATATTTTTTAGTTGCCCAAATATTGTCCTATATCAGGTTAGATTGTGATTAAGGTTGGCTGCCTCTTCGCTAGTGTGTTCATTGTAGGGCAGTTTGGCAACGTTACATATATTTTATATGTATTCCCTCTTTTAATCTTAAAATTCAGTAATTCAGAGAACCTCGAGTCATATAAGCAGAGGCATCTTTAATTAAACAATCCTGTAGAATAACATTAATTTAGCAAAACAAAAACTTGTAAAAAAAAAAAAAAAAAAGTCTCACGGCACTACACACATCAGAAGCACCAGCACTCAGAACTTTACAGCATTTTGGTTTAGAATGAAATCGGCTGCCATCAATTAAATACTGTACATCTGCCCAAAGCGGGGTTTATATGTTCAATCATTTTCTTTTTTATTCCTTTCAGCCCTGAGATCAAAATTCATTATATTCAGAATGTATGAACAGTGGGAGAGCCAGATAATTATTGTGATGGAACTCATCGAATCCATCCGGTAACACCTCACATCAAGCCCATCATTTCAGATCATCAAGAAAAAAAATGAACATTCTACTGAAATATTCATTTTGGTGTCATCTTAAGTAATGGTGCAGTGATGAGCAGTCAGCAGGAATTCTGAAGTGAATTTAAGAGGCTCTGTAGTATCTCAGGGGAGCAAGGGTTAAAAAGAATGGCAAAACATAAATTATACAGCGCAGTCTATACATTGTTTCAATAACATCACACAGCCTATGCCTAAATGCCCATTTATCACTCATGCTCTCCTCTTTGCACATTTTAGTGGTTTATTTTGCGTTGAATTCCTAAATAGTACATACAACAAGGGATAACCTCAGAAGTACATACAACAAGGGATAACCTCAGAATCACAAGTGGACGAGAGAGCTGGCAGATCACCCCTAGAATAGATGTAAACATGCCTAGATATCAGGCAGAACATAAAGAGCAGGAAGGGGTTAATAAAGCATACTTTGGCCTGCATTCTTTATGGCAGTGTTTTATTATATTAATCATTACAGGTATGCAGCAACAAGTCATTGATAGTCAGGACATTAGAACCGATTCCCAGACCAGCTGTGACTGATATCACATGCCCTCTGCCATGATATATAAAACAGAGGCACGTCCATCCAATAACCTAGAACATGTGATTAGAAGGGACCGGTTACAGTGCAATAGCATCTACAGAAGGCTGAAGCCTTTAACCATTCTCTAGCACAGAGCAACAATATTAGCCTGTGATTACAAACTTCACCAATGTCACTGAAACCTTTTTTTAATGATATACTTATATTTGGTTATTACTATCAAGCCTTCGATACCGCATTCGTTCTAAGAGGTTTTATCAGAGGACTGCAATAAGCAGAAAAGTCACACCTCTAGAATCATGCTGATATCTTTACAGATTGCATTGTGAACTCGTTGGCTCTCTGTATGCTTGCCAGTCATTACTAAGGCCCCCCAAAGCTGCAAATGATATGTACCAGTAGGCACATTTTAATGCTCCAGGGCCACCAAGGCAAGCTTTCTGTACTCGTTATCTAGGTTTTCAAAATCTCTTCTGCCATCTCTGCTGAGATAATTAGCGGCTATTGTCTTTGTAGTCTCACCAGGATGTACTTGCAATATTGCAAAAACATGACCAGCCTGGAAAACCACAACAATTGTGATCTACTCTTTTCTACCCACCCAATAACAGTGCTGAAAAGGTTTTTCTCCACAATAATACATCTCTCCTTACTGTAGACATTCAATTGTTTGGCTAGATCTAGCCTTCAGAAATTCCCTTAAATAAGAGTACCGAAAGAAGAGTAGGTATGAGGTTAGCTACATGACCCTTGAAGGGTTGGGGTCTAGGACGATGTAGAGGTAAAGGATCATCTTTCATGAGCAATAAAAGGTACACTTCTCTGCCCTATAGCAGCAAGGCAGCCCCAAGGCATTATGCCAGGAGCAGATTAACTGGACAGAGTAAAATAAGAACAGTAGAGCATACAGCAACATTTCAGCCATTATTAATAAGGTTACAATCTTGTGTGGTCTCAACTCGTACAGGAGACACTGTAGTTTAGAAGTCTTAAGTTACCCCAGACTTTTATATTGGGCCTAACTTGGCAGTGAAAAGGATGGGGAAGATAGAATGTAAGATGAAGTGTGCGGGAAAGGCAAAGAAAGCCCACCCGTGGGTCTCTCACTTCTACAATGGCAAGGTCAGTCTGCCTCCACGGGGTTCCAAAATTCCAGCTTCCAAGAGTGCAGTCTTGTATTGCCCAAGAACACCCTGGATGCTTTTGATGAAGCCCTTCGATAGGGGAAACAACGGGAAGCCGATGTCAGGGTAGCCTCGTTTGTCAGGCAGAAAACTACGGTAGCTCTTTCTGCGTTTCTTTGGTTTTACACTCTGCTGCACTCCTCCAGTTGCCCCTCGCGGCTCCTCTGTAGAATTGCTAGTTGTACCCACTGCCACCGCTTTACCCATGCTCTCTAAGTCAGAATATTGTGGAGCATCTCCTGGTGAAAGAGTGGAAGCTCCACATCCAGAATCGTCCAGATCCTTTGAACTCAATGAAGGCTCTGGCGTGCTTTCTAGCTCAGTGGGGCTGTAGGGTACTATGCAGGGGTGCTCCTGGCCATTAGAAAACCCTCCTCCCTTTTCTATCATGCAGTTGGTCTCTAGCCAGGTCTCTATTCTATGAGCTAAACGCCAGCCATTGCTTTGAAAATGTTCCAGGATCTCCATCTGGAAGACTTCAACTGGTCTCCTAAGCATCTGAGTCATCGATTGAACCACTCTTATAAGTGCCATCTCATTGTAGCAGCGACTGTTCTCATAGCCTTCCTGTAGCCCACGGTCACTGTCAAAGCCAGCCTCATTGTAGTATGGTTCATTTACCAAGATGAGGCCTGCAGTGCAAAAAGAAACCAAAGGGGAAATAAATGATAAAAGAAAACATCATTAACATGTACACAACACATGTAAGGGAATGGCCATATATTATTATATGGGGATGTGTGACCTTGTGAGGCTATACAAGCCAGTGGTGGTTATATAGGTCATAAGAAATCCAAGATTACTTTAAAGGCGATATATGAAGCATCAAAAAAAGGGATTTTTGTAAGAACTTACCGTTCGAATCCCTTTCTCTGATATGGTCCTGGTGACACAGCTCAACACTGGGATGTAGGAGGGTCCGAAGGAGCCAGGCACCTATCCTAAAGTTTTAGAGGGTAGGCTCCTCCCCTACTGCATCCCTGGACTCTTCAGTTCAATCTTTCAAAGCCACTGGAATACATTAACTCAGTACAAACGCCTGCACATATTATATGCACATTTTATAACAGAAAACTGTTAACTTTTAACCATTTTAACATGAACATCATGAAACTTCTGGCATACTTACTGAGCGTAAGGGAGGGATCGCTGTGTCACCAGGACCATATCAGAGAAAGGGATTCGAACGGTAAGTTCTTACAAAAATCCCTTTTTCTCTTTCAATGGTCCTGGTGACACAGCTCAACACTGGGACGTTCCAGAGCCGGTCCTTTGGGAGGGTACGCTCAGGTCTGCAGCTCTCAGCACTGCTCGCCCGAATGATGCGTCCTCCGACGCGAACTCATGGAATCTATAGAATTTGGCAAATGTGTGAACAGATGACCAAGTGGCAGCTCTGCAAACCTGCTCAGCTGTGGCCCCATGTCAAACCGCCCAAGAGGTGGCAACTGACCTGGTGGTATGCGCATTTATTTTGGCCGGTACTGGTCTACCCACTTTGGTGTATGCAAAGGCTATCACAGACCGCAACCACCTAGCAATAGTCTGCTTAGATGCAGGCCAACCAATTTTGTGTACGTCATACAATACCAACAAAGTGTCAGTCTTCCTGACACTCTTCACTCTGTCCACATATATGCGTAAGGCACGCACAACATCCAAAGTTCTCAACTTGTCCCTTTTCTTAGAACCCTCTGGGGGTTGAAACACAGGTAGAACTATCTCCTGATTTAAATGGAAGGTAGATACCACCTTCGGTAAAAACTGAGGCACTGTTCTTAAAACAGCCCTGTCATCATGAAAAATTAAGAAGGGAGATTTACATGACAAGGCTCCCAACTCTGAAACTCTTTTAGCAGATGCTACTGCTAACAAAAACACTAGCTTCCACGTGAGAAACTTAAAGTCAGCCGACCTTAAAGGTTCAAAAGGTGCCTTTTGAAGGCATTCCAAAACCAGTGATAGATCCCAAGGTGCTACTGGTTGCTTGTATGGAGGTTTCAACCTGGATACTCGTTGTAAAAAGGTTTGAATTTCCGGCAAAATGGCTATCTTTTTCTGGAAATAGATGGACAAGGCCGAAATCTGCACCTTCAGTGACTGAAGGCTTAGGCCCGATGAAAAACCATCTTGTAAGAATTCCATCATTCTTGATAGCTTAAAATGAGATGTATGAGCCTTTCTTCTCTCACACCATCGAATGTAAGTCTTCCAGACTCTATAATAATTTGCCAAAGATACAGCTTTTCTGGCTTTTATCATTGTCTGTACTACTGCCTCAGAAAACCCTTTTCTTTTCAAAATGGTGGTTTCAATAGCCAGGCCGTCAAAATCAATCGATCTGAATCCAGGTGATTGAATGGGCCTTGTCTTAGAAGGTCTGGTCTCAGAGGTAGACGCCATGAGTCCACAGACAACCTCTGAAGCCTCGAGTACCAGGACCTCCTTGGCCAATCTGGGGCCACTAAGATCACTGGAACCTTCTGCCCTTGTATTTTCTTCAGAAGTCTCGGTAACATTGGTACTGGTGGGAACGCATAAAGGAGATCTCCCTGCCAGTGAATAGTCATGGCATCCACAGCCTCCGCTAGTGGATCCCTTGTTCTGGCATAGAACCTGGGCACTTGACGGTTGACCCTGGATGCCATCAGGTCCACATCCGGAGTTCCCCACATCGAAGTGATTTGGTGAAACACCTGAGGGTGTAAGCTCCATTCCCCTTCCTTGAGCTCCTCCCTGCTCAGGAAGTCGGCTTCTATATTCTCTATTCCTGGAATGAATATAGCCGATACAGCTGGAACATTCTGTTCCGCCCATAGGAAGATTCTGGACACCTCCCACATGGCCAATCTGCTGCGTGTACCTCCCTGGTGATTCAGATACGCCACAGCTGTGGCATTGTCGGTCTGAATCCTCAAAGGGAGGTTCTGTAACCTGTCTCCCGCCAAGGAAATCACTTTCCAGACAGCTCTCAGCTCCAAGATGTTGATTGGTAACGCTGATTCCTCTGCCGTCCACAGGCCCTGAAGCCTGAGATCCAGGACTATTGCCCCCCAGCCCCTGAGACTGGCGTCGGTAGTTACTATCAACCAGCCCCAGGTCTGTAATGACCGACCCCACTGAAGGGAATCTACTTCTGTCCACCATTTCAAGGATTCTCGGGTGTCCGAAGACAGCACTATCATCTCGGATTTCATGGTCAAAGTGTTTCCTGACCAGGCTGACAAAATGTTCCATTGGAACCTCCGAGAGTGGAACCTGGCAAATTGAAGCGTCTCGAATGACGCCACCATCTTCCCCAGGAGCTTGAGGCACCTCCATACTGAAATGCTCTGAGCCCTGAGAATCTCCTGGACTAGGGTGACCAGATCCCTGGCCTTTACCTCCGGGAGGAATACCCGATGAAGATGGGTGTCCAGTATGACTCCCAAGAATTGGAGCCTTTGTGACGGTACCAACTGAGATTTTTGCAAATTTAAAATCCAGCCGTGAGCCTGCAAAAAACTGATGGCCTCTGCCAAGTGACTCTGCAGCATGGCTGCTGACTCTGCTTTGAACAGGAGATCGTCCAAATAGGGTATTACTGTGATTCCCCTGAGCCTCAGCACCGCCGCCATTACTGACATTATCTTTGTGAATACCCTTGGCGCGGTTGCTAGCCCAAAGGGTAACGCCCGGAATTGTAAATGCAGGTCTCCTATGGCAAACCTCAACAAGGTCTGATGCTCCGGGTGTATAGGAACGTGCAAATATGCGTCCTGGACATCCATGGACGCCAAAAATTCTCCCTGGTCCAGACTCAGGAGTACTGACCGTAGGGACTCCATTTTGAAATGGTCTACCCATAAATGAACATTTAGGGACTTCAAATTTAGTATTGGTCTGAAAGACCCGTCTGGTTTGGGCACCAGGAACAGCGTGGAGTAAAAGCCTTTCTTCCACTCTGCCCTGGGGACTGGTGTAACCACCCCTTTTTCCAAAAGGGAGTGAGCTGCTCTCACAAGAGCTGTACGAAGCCGTGCCTCCTTTGGTAAGGATGTGGGGATGAACCTCTTCGGAGGCGGCCCTCTGCAAGGGATTTTGTAACCCTGTGTTATAATATCTAACACCCAGGCATCCTGGCCTAGAGAAGCCCAAGCGTCCCTGAAGAGTGTGAGACGCCCCCCCACTTTTGTCACTGTCGGGCGAAGCCCCTGACAGTCATGCAGAGGGTTTATCCTCTCCCTTTGTGGCAGGCTTCTTGTGAAAAGAGCCAAATTTTGACTTTTGTGTCTTGCCTCTAGAGGACTGAAACCTTCCCCTGAAAGACTGTCCTCGAAAGGACGCACCACCTCTAGGGGAGGGCCGAAAGGACGGCTTAAAAGCAGAAAATCTGGACGTCTGCTTTGCTGAGGAGGCCGGCAGGAATGTACTTTTGCCGCCCGTGGCCTGCTTTATAATCTCCTCTAATTCGGTACCAAAAAGTACCTTTCCTTTGTAGGCTAATGTTTCCAGAGCCTTCTTGGACTCATTGTCTGCTTCCCAGGCTTTAAGCCAAAGCACTCTCCTGGCATTAATGGAGACTGTGGACACTCTGGTTGCCATTTTAATAGCTTCCTCCTCTGCTTCCACTGCATATTCTGCAGCTGCCTTAATCTTTTCTGCAAGCAGTAACGCACCAGGGTCAGCCTGCAGCATGGTGCATAATTCACCAGCCCACTCTATCATGGCCTTAGAGACCCAGGCTGAAGCAATAAGGGGCCGTAAGGTAAACCCCACCCCTTCAAAGATAGCCTTGAGGTTACCCTCTAGCTTTTTATCCACAGAATCTTTGAAAGCTGCACCGCCCTGTACTGGTAATACAGTAGCCTTGGACAAACGTGCCACTGAAGCGTCCACAACTGGGACCTTTTCCCAGAGCTCCGCATGAGACTCTGGCATGGGGTACAGACTAAGGAATCGCTTAGGCATCTGTAGCCTCTTATCAGGAGTTTTCCAAGCCCCTTCTAACAATTCCTGTAACCCCTCATCTGAAGGAAAAGTAACAGCCTCCTTCCGCTGTCGCTTAAAAACACCTTTAACAGGAGTCTTATCCTCCACAGACAGCTTTAAAGCCTGCTTCACAGCAACAATGAGATCCTCTATACCAGCAGCAGAGTTCTCTTCCACATCATCACCCTGATCCCAGGGGATGTCAGTATACTCTCCTTCCTCCTCATCTACCACAGTAGTTAAAGCATAAGACCTTCTAGGGGTCCCTGCCACATCATCCATTTTGTCCAGCATTTCACTGAACCTGTTGATCCCTTTAGCAGTATCCTGCATCACCTGAATCAGCGCAGGATCTGCCTGGGTAAGAGGCAAGGAGCCAGACGACTGCTGAGATGATGGCATAGGTCTCTGTGATTCTACCAGCCCATCACTCTGCCTGTCCAAAAGCTGCACCAAAGCGTTAACTGACCTGCCTAGGGCCCTGGCCCACGCAGGTTCCATCTGCTCTGCCCTATGGGGTTCACTGCCCATGGGTCTCACATCAGCGCAAGTAATACATAAGCCCCCCTTGGCCATCTGCTCAGGGACAAACTTTTGTGTGCAAACATTGCACGCGCTCAGTGCACTAAGGGCTCCCTCCCCCAAAACCGCAGCCTGATGCTCAGACATGATGCAAGTGATAAATGTATATCTATCAGTATACACAGTGCAAACAATGTACAAGCGTTTATACAGAGGCAATGCACCCAATCACTTATCTGTCTGTTGGTTTCAACTGCGGGGAAGCGATGCCCAGGAAATCCAAGTCACTCTGCCAGGATCAGTAAGCCAGCTCAGCTCCGCTGCAAGCGTTCTGAAAGGCGCCAAAGTCAGAGTGAAGGAAGAGACCACAGGTCCCTGCTGCTGCGGGGTCCGTGACCTTTTGGCGCCAACCACCCCCAGCCAGCCGCTCCTCAGGTAGGATTTCCTAGTTCCAGTGTCTCCCCCTCAACTGGGGATCACTTGGAACATGCCTGTCACAACGCTGCTGTCCTCTCATCTAGGAGCTCAGCGTGTAAGCTCCGCATAAAATGGCCGCCGCCATCACGGAGCGCCTGTCCCCCATGATCCCCACCTAAATGTGGAGCCGGTTTCAGGGTACTCCGGAGCCCAGGCAGCCTTTTAGAAAAGGCTATAAGCGCTGCACAGGGAGACCAGACAGTGTCTCCCCTGTGCACAGTGAGCTGACAGGACGCGCTTCTGTCAGCTCCTGCTGCGCTAGCAGTGTGAGGATTCACTATGAGAATCCTCACACTGTGCCTACCTAGCTAGGGTAAAAGTTAATAAAACAATAAAAATCCCCTAACTACTCTAATTCTTCGGCTGCTCCTGCAGCCCTTTAGAATAGCGCCCACTCCAGTGGGCACCTAACACGAACTGAAGAGTCCAGGGATGCAGTAGGGGAGGAGCCTACCCTCTAAAACTTTAGGATAGGTGCCTGGCTCCTTCGGACCCTCCTACATCCCAGTGTTGAGCTGTGTCACCAGGACCATTGAAAGAGAAAAGAAAGATATATGTGAGGTGTGATAAATATGCTCCCAACTGTCATGTTATAGGCAGTGTATGAAAATGGCAGTTATGAGCTGGACATTTATCCGTCTATCACTCTCGCATTTATCTCTTCTTGGGGTAGATGTATGAAGCAATGATAAGGGAGGAGAAGTGCCCAATTGCAACCAATCAGCACTAAAGAAGCAGCTGTAATTTGCATCAAATAAAATTATACAGAGTAGCCGATAGAAGTGGCCCATGGCAACCTCTTCCCTTATCACTGCTTCATAAATCTACCCCTTTGAGTCTTAATATATCTGCCCATTTCTTCCTTATAATACATGTTTTCCTAATGAACTGAAGTGATAGACACACACACACACACACTCACTCAAATCCAGACCCCTGGTTCGTGCTTAATTTGAAAGGTATATATGTTATTAAACACAATACAAGGCAGCCTTACCCAAAAACTTCCCTGCTGGCACAAGATCTATATACACAATTGTGGAATGGCGCCCTTGGTGGAAAGTCCTCTACACACCTCAATTGGTGCTAAAAGTATTATATAATACAAGTCCATATCAAAAGTTTACTTTCTTAATTTAAAAAAAACAAAAAAAAAACAACAACAACAACTATTTACCCTGCCAAGATTGCCAAAATATTTTAGCTAAACCCCTGAAGAAGTCCTCTGGTGGATGACACGCGTTGGGTGAAGCAGCACATTTTATTATAAATTTACAAAAATAAAAATATAGTCATTGAACATTTTTATTGAGAAAAATACTTCAATAAAATAAAGAAAAAAACGGTACTTATATGTTAGTTGGTCGCCCACTAAGCTATTTGCTTAGTTTTCCGCGTGCGCTCGCCACACTATATAAAATCAACTCCATGCCGACATGGATAGTGGGGGTATGAGCGTACTAACTATAGTGGGGGCCCAACTAACATAAGTACCAAGAAAACTTTTGATATGGACTTGTGTTATATAATACTTATGGCACCAATTGAGGTGTATAGAGGACTTCCCACCATTCCACAATTGTGCAAACATTATAAATGAATAAAAGATGTTTTGAGAGAGATATAGATAGATAGAGAGATATACACTAACAGTTATAGGTGCTTACACACGCAACAATTTAAAAAGGAATTCCGTGCATAGTTAATGATGCGCGGCCGATGGTTAATGATGGTCTATGACCTGCCATGCATGCAGACCAATCTGTTGTGAAGTGTATCAAATCGTTCCGTGTGTACGCACAATGAACGATTTGATACACTCGTGAACCATGTCGGATCACTTCCAGCATCATTGCGTGTGTATGCACCTTAACACTTGCTGCACGGATAGATTATGGAATTCTAGATCTTAAATTACTAGGTTTGCACACCCACCTTGTATTGATATCAGAACTTGGAGAAGACTAGACTTGCTTGTCCACCTCTCTGTACCCTGTCACAAAATAAGTATGAAGTAATTAAAGAAATCTAAAAAGTAAAATCATGTAGACAAAACGTTACAAAATCAAATAATGAAGGTCATGATACATATTCTTTAGAGATACTGTAACTAAAAAGTCTGCCTTCTAGCTCATTTGCATACTGTGCTTGAGGCATTCAAGAGACTAGCAAGAACGATAATGGAGGAGCAAAAAAAGCATTAAAGGTATTTTCAGATGTAAAAGTAGCAAACAGTCAATGGATTTGTAATAAATAAACATTTATAAGTATGCACTGAAAATCATTAGATCAGACATTATAAAGGATTAGGTGTTTTTCTTATGATATGTGTTCTGATCTGGCGGAATCCATATCTTCAATGAAATGATTGAATTGTCAATTAGTAATATATTTCTTTTTAATGCCATTTATTGGAAGCTGTTTGTTATTATCTATTATTTATGAACACATTTACATATACAAAAAGGACCTGCTACCTTCACACTAATAAATGCCTAATTTACTATCAGCCTGATTATATTTAGATGTTTACCACCCAAAAAAAACTTGTTTGTCATATTGATTTTTTGTGGGTTTTCAAATCCCCAGATGCTGATATAGCAGCTTGGTTCGGACACTAAAGCTAGGTACACACCAGAACGAACGTGAACAGATCATGAGATGATCGTACGATGATCGCATGATCTCTTGGAGCACGCAATCCGATCACGATCTGTATCCAGTTGAATGGATCTTTTACAAATCTCCTGACTGCTGCAGGTAGGATCCAAAATGACCGGCAGGGACACGCATCAGATCGGAATCTGATCTAACACATGCCAAACCATGATCAATTTACATACAATAGGTCGAGATCACATTGAAATTGGGGGAATTGAGGCTAAATTGTTCTGGTTTGTACCCTAAATAAGAGCGGCATTCAATCCCGGGTCACGACTGTCGGGTCGGCCAGACAGCTGTGACCCGGCCCGGTTAAATCCCCCATTGAAAATAGTGGCGGGGGATTTAATACCCCCCTAAACATTTGCTATTTAGTAAACACTTTATTGGTTTCTTCTCTCCTCATACAAACAGTAGCCAACTCTGGTTTAAAACATCACGGTTGAACCGAACTCCAACCTCCCATCAACATATAGGGAGGGGATTCAATTAGTTACTTCAACTATTTGATCTCCAGGGGGGCTATTCATTTATTCTCAAAAGATTGTGCTATCCGCTAATATTTTTTATTCACCTGCCTAGTCAAAACAAACCAAAATGTATGATAAACCGGTTCTCGTGGACACGATTGCTAAACTACGTGGGTCAAGGAAATTGTCGCAGATTCGGTGGGGGGTATGCAATCTGGGATCACGGCTGTTGATCTTCGCCGACAGCCACAATCCTGGCCCATTTGCGGTCAGATCAACCGCATAACGACAGACGGATCCAATGTCTCGTCTGCCGATGGGCGCAAAAGGGGGCGTGGCGGCAAAAACGTCGATCTGCGGCCTGGATCACAACAATCCACGGCCATTATCATCAGAATAGGCCCGACAGCTTCTGAAGTCGGGCCCGTTGTGCCGTAATTCCGCATATATGCTGTCGTTAATGACAGCATTGAATAGGGAGCCGCTGCTATTTCGAACAGCGGAAATAGCGGCGGCACATTGCATAGCCCCCTGTGTGTCTTTGCACGAAAATGTTTTTTTTTTTTAAGCTGGTATAAACAGATGTTAGGGGGGTTGCGATTACCACTGAAAAAAAAAAAAAAAAAGAATGCAACAAAAAAATCACAGTAAAGTTCAGTTTTATCGAGCGAAAATGTATCCTGTTAAATTAAATTCCCCCATAGTAGCAACTAATGTCTATGTGATCAGATGCATGGGACATTATTGGAATAGTGATAATTTTGTGTTGGCTGTATCTATGCCATGCAGATGTGCAAAAAGATTTGTATTTACATAGAGTTTTATAAGCTTAGACCTTATCTTCATGTAACAGTATACTGGAGATAAGTGTAATGATGAATGAGGTTATGGTTCATTCCACCACCACAAGGTGCTCCTAGCACAATGGAGAAATACCAGTATTAAAGCAAGGGCAGGCTGCATTAATAAAGCTCAACTCTCAAAAAGGTGAAGAATCTCAAAGTACATTCAATTGCGCATCTTGGTTGCATCTTGACGCAGCGAAAAGCCACTCACAGTCTACTAGAGACGCTAGGCTGCAGCTTTCCAAACACAGAAATAAGTACAACACATGTACAAAGTTGCAGATACACAATGGAGTTGGCAGATTCAGATATGTACAAGTAATGCTGTGTACACACGGGGGCGATAGGGGCTGAAATCGCTGGGAATATGGTTGCTGAGCGACCATATTGCCAGTGATTGGAGTGTGCACCAGCGATATCGCCGGGTGCGTGCTCCCGTTTTCAGCCCCTGAATGGTCGCTGGTCAGAGGAACATGTTCCTCCGACCAGCGACATCCCCTGCCTCTTCACCCAGCAGTGTTTAAATTTTCATCTGCGACCATCTCTGGTCGCAGATGAAAACGGGACACGGGGCAATATGATTGCTGAGCAATATATTGCCCGCGATCATATTGCCCCATGTGTACGCACCTTAACAGTGGTCAGAACATGGTCATGGTACACAGAGAGGTGCTATTTGGAAAAATAAGATACATCATTTATGAGAAACAAGAGACAGGGGGGGCAGAAGTATTACACCTTAAAAAGAGATGATAAAGGTGCAAAGGTGATAAAGAACCAGTCAGTAAGCTCCTAACTGCAACATTACAGGGTATTGGGGGGGGGGGTTGTATTCAATGCCCGCTGCTAGTCACCACAGGGGATATAGTGACGGGCGCCTATTCAATGTTGCCATTCTCAACAGAGCGGACCAGACTTTAAAAGCAGTCGGGTCCGTTTCGTCAAAAATGGCCGTGGATTGTTGAGATCAGGGCTGGATCTCAACAATCCACAGCCATTTTCACAGACCCCCCCCCCCCTTCAGCCAATCAGCAGGAGGCACATTGAATCCCGCCTACCGATAAACTGGCGAGCGGGCCAAAAACGGGCCAGGGTCCCAACTGTCGGGACCTGGGATGGAATACCCACCTATGCTTAAGAAATGACAGCTAGGAGCCGATTGACTGGTCCTTTATCACCATTCACTTTATCTCTTGTTAAGGCTTAATATATCTGCCCCAAAGTTGAAAACATATCAAATATTTTAAAGAGTGGCTAAGTAGACTGGTTGCTATGGGTGACCTATCAGCTTCTACATACTATTTTAGAATGTATTTTGAAAAGCGGTAGCTAGAAGAGGATGGGTTGGTTTGGGCAAAATTTTCCACTTCACTTTTTAAAAGGTTTGATGCATTTCCCCTATATGTGTAGAAAAATATGCTGCATATACCAGAGATCCTGCAGCAATGTTATGCAAATTCCATTCCAATTACCTTTCCAATCCATGTGCCCAGCAGACTCACACAGACTTTCCCATTGTCATAGAGATTAGGATTGAGCCTCCCACTGCACTGAGACAGGTAACGGAATAGAGGTGGTACAGCTGGATAGATATTGGGCAGTTGAATGTCAAACAGAAACAGTCCATCCTCGTATGGTGTGCGTGTAGGCCCTTTTATGAAAGCAGAGAAGAGGTCCTGAAGAGGAAGGGAGAAAACCGTATTAACATGGCTGTATTGGACAAATCATAGGCTTTAGTTACAGTGTTACACTGCACCCACTGCATGGTAGAGGCCTGGACAATAAGATATCATGTAAGCACCTGATCTCTTACCTTTTACCCTTCACAAGTGATAGGGGACCTTAAATAGAGGTAAGATATGGTCTGCCTGGCATAGTCTTGCTGCATTCGTCAAGTCTTATAGTAAAAAACATTGCTCCAAATACAATAATCCCTTACATCGATTACTTATTTATAAGGGCTGCTTCGGATGTCCTTCACAGTACAGGTACAGTGAAACATCGAGCTGATGTAGGATGTCAGAGCTGGGCAGTATCATGTGTGTACAATTGCATACCTGCCCAAACAACATGGGATCCCAGAGCTCACAGGTGCACAGACTGCCTGAAAGAAGCACTGAAGAGAAGCTACAAGTAAAGGCCCCTCATTTGCATACTAACAAAAGCCACAAATTGGGATGATGGCCGAATGGGAACTACCCCCCAAAAAAATAAAATTGATATCATCATTTACACCCGGCATTACTATTTACTTAATAGGATCACCAGTTGTCCTGCTGCAAAACATACAGGAACCTAGTTCACTTATTGCACACAAGCAGAGAATACTTTGTATGTCCCCAGTTTGTACGGAACACAAACTTCTCAATTATTTGCGTAATCCTCCTTCACTTCCCATTGTTTGTAAGCAGTCAAGCTTAACACAACCATTAGAACAATGGACAATTAAAAGAGCACAAATGTTTCTAGGTTTTTAATGAAAAAAAAAAACTTAAGGAAAATTAGACTTGAAAAACACAACAAAAACAATCTCTTCTTTCTATGTCATTTCTCTAGTTTATGGAAATATAGACGTAGATGCAAGACCAGGCGTTATGGGGGAGAATTGGTATCAGCACACATTATGCTTCTACCACATGTAAGGCAGCAGTGGTAATTTGGCCCCTATCATTATTGGCACTGCTATTGACAAGATAAAAGACCGATATGTTAGGCAATGTATAGACTGTCAGTGGTACTGACCGGTCAGACATCCCCAACAACTGATTTTGACAGCTGCAGTTGTGATTGCCCCATATCCACAGCAGGGCAACGCTGTCCATGGCTGCACGGGAGATGTCCTGGACCTAAATGCTTTGACAGAGCTACTAGAAGAACTTGAGACTGCATCCCCCATGGAGAATATTATAATATATATATATATATATATATATATATATATATATATATATATATATATATTTATATTGTCACTGTTGCTGACTGTGTGATCATGCTGCACTTTGGTGACTATACCTTGAGAAGCCATCAGTTGCATCCCAGTCCAGTTTAGCTACAATCTTTTGCATATGAAATAAATTATTTCTTTTTTTTTTTGCATCTATAAGGAGTGCTGCCTCAATATGTCCATTGGATATGAAGTTTCTCTATAACTATGACAACAGGACCTTGCACCCACCGAAATCACCTATAATGAGTGCTATAAGTTACTAATTGCACAAACGAGTGTATGATGATCACACTCATTAAGAGGGTATTTAAACCTGGACTCTAGACAGAGCAAGACATCCTTGAAAAAGCTGCATATTAAACTGTATAATTTTTATGAAATTTACATCTGTAGACTATATACTTAGCGCAGTTTTACCCTTCCTGTACCCATTTTTTGTTTACTATTGGGAGTAACTACCCATTTTTAAACTGCTGCTTGGCTTTAAGCACACTCCTATCAAAGCGCCTTTTGACGATATCTTGATATCTAACCTCCTACAGCACATCAGTACTAGACTGATGTGCTATGGAGCAGCGAGTTTTTCACTCCCCCCACTCAAGTAGCCAAGATGTCATCACTGGTGCTTCCTGTTTTACCTCAGTAAAAAGGCGAAGCCTGAAGTTATTCCAGCACGATCTGTAAGGGTAGAATACTTCTACCCCTAAGTAAACTAATCTCTTGCTCATCAAATAACTAGAACATCCCATATCTGTTACTACTATATTTACAGAACAGTAATAACTTTGTATACTATTACTAGCATCAGCTGGTGAATCAGTGTCACTTATTTGGCTTTAAGTTAACGCTCTCAATCTACATTAGGTCGCCTGCAAGGTCATGAGCAGGCAGCTCTGCCACTGCCTTTTCCCATTTTTTATTAATAAGAACAATAAACTACAAGCTTATGGGAAAACAAGTCTATTGGAGGGAATATAACAGTGACAATTATACAGTATGTTGCAAACAGTTTGCACAAACAAAACATCCAGTACGTCAGAGTAACAGCATGTAGGGAATCATAAACCACTTCTATAATATGATTTAGAATGCCACAGGAAAGCAGCCACAAGAAACTGCATTGACACTGTCTAACAAGGAGCACAGTGGTAAAGCTGGAAAGTACGAACCATTCTGTCTTCAAAGGTTTTCACCATGATGCCATCAGGAAGGGAGGTGGCAAGGAGAGCCATTTCTTTGCGCACGGTGCTGAAAAACTTCTTTGCTTCTGGCGCCTGGAACTCCAACTTCTTGAAAACATGGCTCTCTAGAGAGATGCAAGTAGGGAGACAAGATGGCAATGACACTTAGGCTTTGTATAGCTTCCAGTTTAAACGTCACCTTGTTCACTACATTACCATTTTGGATAACAGTCACTACAGGTTTTTGGTCCACATACTGTATGATTATTTGAAGCTCAATGACATCTCTAAAACAATGACATGTGTGGATGTCATTTTGATTCCGATTTTTGCAGCCATTACATATAATGTTTACAGGTCACCTATACTGTGGATGCAGCCTTTTTGTGGGCCATCCTTTGTATGCAGACCATATAGTCACTGGGCAGCACTGAACTAGGTCATACATAATATTGATTATATAAGATTCTATTGGATAGATTGCCTGCACGCATGAATATTGGTTCAGCCCATAGCTGGCAATTACCACCAAGTAAGCATCATGTGTGTAGGAGACGGCTGCACTCAAACAGGTAGGGAGGACATTGGGTGCCCATATGAGAACATAACAGAATGTTAACTGAAACATATTAATTGATGAACCAACACAATGACAAAGTTTTTGTTTTACATATTTAAGGCACACTCGCAGGACCACGAATATTCTTGACCAACTACCAAGAAGACATGAAATGCATCAGGAGTGCCTTACTTACAGTAGCTGGCTGGACACCGCTGGGAATACAGAGCATATTAAAGCGGTGCCTGACATCAGAGGCCACCCCAGCTGCTGAGGTCAGACACGCCAGCTCCTTAGGCATCAAAACAGGCACTAAACTGCAGACTGCCCAAGCATCTAGGATAGTACAGCATTTGCCTGCATTTCAATATGTGGTAATGCTGTGCAGATATAGGATTGAACCTTCATTCAATGGAACAGCTGTCAATACCACACAAAGCACATATAATTTATTTACTCAAGACAGTAACCTAAGACTACAAACTGCTCAGTATTCTGCTGGGATGACAAGTGTGCAGCAGCCAGATATTACATCACTGTCCCCTTACCTGGTGCAGCATCTAACACTGAGAACACCTCTCCTATGGCACTGGTGAATAGGACCCCAGGTTTTCCACCACACTGCTGGCACAAGACAGGCGTGTCACTTGGCCATTCAGAACGTCCAGGCGTCTGAGCCTCAGCTTTGTCCTCTTTCTCGGTTTCTGGTGCAGATTCCATTTTCTCCTCCTCTGCTATGGCCACATTATCAAGAGTCTTCTTAAGGTTTTCCTGCAACTTTTTGATATCATCAAGAAATTTCTTTTCCCTGGTGAATTTCTCTGGCTCAGCAATGGGTGAAGTTGGAGAACCAGTCAAAAGCTGTTCTACAGTCATGTTTTTCAAGCTCTCAAGAATTTTAATAGCCTCCTTAAGTTCTTTAAAGCTCTTTACAAAGCCTTCCTTTTCATTAACTTTGGCTACAAGGCCAGAGACCCCTAAAGCGGCTGCAGCAAATGAAGCAGAACTCTGTCCCGGCTCCTCCACTTCAGGCTGTGTTGCTGGCTCTGCGGTGGCACTTTGTGCTTCCTCTGTTACCTCTATGCCAAGACGCGAGTTCTCATCCTCGGTCAAACCATTGTCAGTCTCCCAGCTGTCACTATCATCTTCCCACTCATCAGAGGATGCGCCACTGGAACTGCTATCCACAGAGTCAAAGAAAGATTCCTCCAGCTCAGACTCTACATTGTACAAATGCTAAAGAGAAACATACGAGTGAACAGGATGAGATTTTTTTTCATCCAATAATACAACATTCTGTACTTCTTGCAAAGATCTAAATAACATGTCTGCTGTCAGATACCAACTTACAGATGAGGATAAAGCTTTCTGTAACATTTAGTGGTTCTAATTAAGCTGCTTGCACAACTACTACTGAACACCGTTATGATTTGTACATGTACAATTTTAATACTGTATGGTATTTAATGGGCTATAGAACCCTTGTGGCAAAGTATATGAGACTCTTCAAATGAATTTACCTTCTCTACATGTCCAACGATTTGCCTTCTTGAGCAACAGAGGGACGGTGGTCATGGGAGGTAAATGTAACACTATGTTCACAACTTGATCTTCAGTATCACAGGCCTCAGTCTCCCTTTTTGATGGTCATACAGTTCTATCCTAACTAATCCCCAATATCTAACCCCTCCCACTTTGATACACCACATACTCAATTCTGCAAATATCTGATGGCTGGAAGGAGAAAACTGCCTCACCCAATCCTTTTAGCTGCATTTGTAATACAGGTCATTTTGAATATATCAGGAGTGATCTATGGGGCAGATGTATCAACTAGCGTTAAGTGCATATCTGCACTAATTGCTAGTTAACTGGGGGGGGGGGGCTCTCCCCACCAGCAATTAGCGGCCGGGAAGATGTATTACCCTTTTCAGTGGTGTTTTTTTTTTTTTTTTTAAAGCGCTCCCCCCTGGGTGAGATTTTTATGGGAAACGCTCCCTTAAAAAAAAAAAAAAAAAAAAAAAAAAAAAACACACACACCACTGCCTCCCTGGGTCCAGGCAGCGATGCTGAACTGTCAATCAGCCTTTGCCAGGACCTGTGCCCTGGTACCCCGTCCCTGGCAGCCGGCTTGTCATAAGCTGGTGACGGGGACTTCAATACAAAAGCCGGAGGGGAGGGGGGGAGGAGGCGCGGGAGCCGGCCAGCGCTGCCCGGCTCTAAACAGTGGCAATCCCGAGAATTTTCCGGGCTTGCCAGACTGGGCACTGAGGCACAGTCCGGAAAGTTCTCGGGATTGCCACTGAAGGGGTTAACAGCCTTCAAGGCGTTAAATCGCCCTGGCCGGTTCGCCAGCCCAGGGCTAGAGTTGTCCTATACCCACTGCAGGGACAACACAAGCCTTGCTGCATGAATAGCGAGATCTCGCACATGTACAGAGAGCCGGCTGGGGGGTGGGGGTACGTTTTTTTTAAATGCACATGCGCAGTGCTGCCGATAAGGAGAGCCGTAGATACTGGACATAAGGGCTCTCCTTATCGGCAGGGGGTTTTAACACATTAGCCTATAAGGGGTGACCCGTTATTTTACAATCGTAATGGGCATCATGATACAGTACATCTGCCCCTATCTTACCACCCTAATGAAGTAAATGGGGTTTGGTCCATATAGATCTTGTGTTAGGAGGCCTGATATGAACCAGTTAGGACCAGGCCCAAGAAGGACTAAGCTACACTCCTACAGAACGCAAGATTTGAAAACTGGAGTTCCAGTGTAGCCTAAGCCATAAACCGTTTAAGAAGTTTTGCACTCACACATGTCAGATGTGGATTACGTTTTCATTAATTATACCAGGACAGGCCAACCTGTGGCTCTCCAGATTTTGGGAAACTACAAATCCCGGCATGCCTTGCCACAGTTTTAACATTCCCTTATAGCAAAACTGTGGCAAGGCATAATGGGATTTGTAGTTTGACAACATCTGGAGAGCCACAGGTTGGCCAGGCCTGCTCTATACTGTATATGATATTCGAAGGTTTGCAAATTGCACATTAAAACTGCCTCTTAGCACCTGTCCCCTATGGTGTAGGCAGGTGAGCTTACATATGTTGAATAAAATATAGTTACATAGTTCTAAAGCCCATGGGCGAAAGTTTATGCAATTAGATATAGTATCCGATAAGCCTAGAGTGGAGCATATTATATGGTACTTGTGTAGTTTCACGGCGCCCGATATATCGGATGCGAATATATATATATATATATATATATATATATATATATATATATATATATCTCCAAGCACCTTGATAAAAAGCCTGCACTAGGCTTGAAACGTCGGTATCTTATACCTGGCTGCGTGTCTATTTATTTCGAGTGCCGCCGTCACCCCTCCCCTATTGTACACAGGAGCAGTTCACTGCTCTGAACACAGGCGGGCACCGGCTATTCTATTCCATTTACCAATTTCGGAGTGCCATCCCAGGACTATATATATATATATTTTTTTTTTTTGACCTGTTCATAACCCCACTATCCACTACGCATTAAGTGGATTTTATATAGTGTGGCGAGTGCAGTAATCTGCGTCCCCTCGCCACACTATATAAAATCAACTCCATGCGTAGTGGATAGTGGGGTTATGAATGGGTAAAAATCTAAATCTAAAATAAAAAAAATCGCATCGATATATCGGGCGATATCGCATTCGATATCGGGCGATATTACATCTGATATATCGGGCACCGTGAAACTACACAAGTACCTATTATTTACCAAGTAGTAGCAGAATATTCCAGTCACAGACATTCTTACCTGTGGAAGAACAATGGTTCTAGAATTGTCAGCCCAGATCACTTCTACTTTACTACTAACATCGACACGAGCGACCTGTCCCACTGATGGCTGAGAGAGAGAGAGAGAGAGAGAGAAAGGACGAAGTCAGGGATGAAACAAAGACGTTTCCTGCTGTAACATACAGGACTTGCGCCTCAAGGAAGAACAAGGAATACAGACCAACAGACATACATTGGGTCGAACATTGAAGGGCAACAGGGCTTAGGTCGACACCTGTGAACATGGCTAAGGTTGACAGGGTCAGAAGGTCGGCACAAGCATTAGGTCGACAATGGGAAGGTCGACAAGTTTATCAGACATGTGGTGACAGTATTTCATACAATACCATCCACTACGGCATGTCAGAGAGCAGCGAGGCATACGAAGGGACGCAGCACACTTAGACACTGTCCATGTCAACCATGTCGACATTCGGGACACAAAAAGAAGACTTGTTCGTGTCAACCTATTTCAGGTGTCGACCTAAACCCGTCGACCCTATGACCCATATCCTTATCAAAGCAAGAAAGTGGCCTATGAAGTAATGACTGTATTCTGGAATACAGCTGCCATACTATATACTGTAACTATTTCCAGACCATCAGTTTCCTTATACTCCATTTAGAACATATGACACCACAGGTACCACCAAGTTGTTTCTTTTAAACAATTTATTGCCAAAATAACTAAGACGGAGTCCAGTTTATATGTGAAAATAAAACTGCATGATCATAGATTTTCTGCAGGATTATTATATATAATGACACAAGGCAGAAAACAAAGAACTAGAGTAGTAATTACTGTACTCATAATGAGGCCAATACATTCTCTACATTGTGACACTGCAACCGGTTGAACATATTACAGATTATGCTAAGCAATGTTTATCTACCTACCTGTCCCCAGTGTGCAAGAAAAAAATATTGCCATGAGTTACTGAGGTGGCCCCTAGTTACAAATAATGGCTTCACAGCATATAGCCACACATTCCATGCGTAGTGGATAGTGGGGTTATGAACACGTAAAAAAAAAACACACCAGAAAATTGGACTTTTGTGCTCACCATAAAAATCACTGTACTCACCATAAAAGTCCATCTACGGGAACATTGTGTTAGCGATTACTGGTACATGTAGAGTGTAGTGTATGGAGTTTGGCACTAAGAGTTAAAACTAAAACTCCTCTAACCCCTCCAACTTACTCCATTTTTGTTCAGCAAAACCTAAAAATGGGAAGAATAGAACAAAGATATAGGGGTGTACTCAATGATTTTTGCAAGCTGTGACAACAAGCAGTGCTGCCTGCTCACTGTCACAGCTCACAGGGTGAGCATTCAACAGACCCCCTGCACACGCCGTTTCCCCCTCGCTAGGTTTTTGTAGCGAGGGGGAAATGGCGTGTGCGGCACCTAAAACAGTGGGCTCCCTACATTAGCCACGAGCCTTGCTGTTTGGGGGAATCCTCACCATCCTCTGACAGCGAGGATTGCCCCGACATGCAGTGCCGGTGCAAGGCACCGGAGCACCCCAGGCGGGAAGGGGGTGGGTGCCCCGTCTCTCACCCGTTCCACGGGAGGGGGGGTGGTTGAAGCGGCGGCTGGAGAGGAGTCTAGCTCCCCGGGGGGGGGGGGGGGGGGGCGCGCAAGTGGGTGGTGGCGGGAGATGCGCCACTCCACAGGGGTAAGGAAGAGAGAGGGGGACTGGAGCAGCATCTTGCTCCAGGGGGGTTTGAGATGCGGCTATGTGCCGCAGCGTAGCTCCAAAGGGGACGGGGGACTGGGTAGAGAGAGGGAGCCGCTCACCTGATCCAGGGGAGGGGGGGCTGCTCCAAGTGGCCGCCCTCCAGTGGCCGGCGCCCTAGGCTGCCTAGTGGTGGCGCCGGCCCTGCCGACATGTTGAATACGGTGAGCAGCCGGCACATTGAATACGGCCCATAGAGATAACCGACACCCAGCTTGCAAAAACTAGAACAAATCAGAGAGGGTTGCAGTATTCCCCCAGATGGTAGTAAGTGATTTTTATGGCGAGTACCAATATTAAAATTTCCTCTATCAATCTGGAAAACAAAACTATCTATTACATGATGAACAGCTTCAATGAACACAACTCAAAAAGTAGACAAGAAATGTGTAAATTTTTTTTTTTAAGTTGGTTGTGGTGGTTTCAGCAATGGAGTGGTTGCCTCTGGAAGTCCTTTTGTGCAGGTATTTATCATAAAAGCATGGAAATGATCACATAAACAGTTGCCAGATGGAGGTAAGATAAATGGAAATGTAAAAATAAAGACATGCGCACAGATATGGAGTTTACAACATTCCTTCATTTCACAAATTATATGTAAAACCCGAATTTCCCAGATCAGGTGGATTTTATCAAAATGCCCCAATGGTTATGGTGGGCAGTAGAACTGGTAAAACATTTTTTAGCAGAGGGGTAGGTAAGGTGTTGTTACCTGGCTGGCATCAGGGACAACAGCAGGGTCTGAGCTCCCAATACGTATCACAATATCGGTTGCTCGAAATCTGAAGTCTGGATGATCTACAATATCATATACACTGACGTCCTCTTCTTCTCCAACAACCTGAAATGGAAAATGTTTTACTCTATGTACATGTACACCTTAAACACACAACACCTTTGCTAGCTGCATAATAAGTCATCTAAACTACTGCTTGTCTGCACATATTCTGCTCACTTACTTCAACATCATTCCCTTCAGCATTCAGTTTGATCCATTTTACAACACAAGTACGTCCTGTATGATCGCCAGACTGCACCACACCATATATGCTGGCATCCTGTCCCGCATGAGCTGTGGAACAAAAACACATTTAGGAGAAACCCCTCTTTTCAAATAGATGACTGGACCACACACACACACACACAACAAATGTAAACGTTATGGGCCCCATACATCAGCAATTAATTGTGACAATCATCCGTTCTGGAGATGATTGTCACAATTAATCTTTAATGTGTGGGGTCCCCCTTTTGACAATCCCAATCAACAATTAATAGGGATCGCCAGTCGATTGCTGAATCAGATTTTTAAACAGATTTTTAAATCTTGTTTTATTGGAGTTTTGTTTTTGTATGTGTGGGCATTCTAACAGGAAAAACCTGCCGATCACTGAAACAAATCTGTAATGTGTGGGCAAGTCAAATAGATTGTAGAAACCATTTATCTGGGCAAAAAAAAAATATCACTGGATCTGGAAAACCATTAATTGCGATTGCTGATGTATGGGGCCCATTACTCAACATGTAAAATATTTTCATTAGGAAGCTAATCAAGTTTACAGACCTCTTTTATCCACCACAAAATCTCCTGGACAGAACTCATTGTTATCCAAGTGCTGAATAGGTATGAGCTCATTGGAGCGAATATTGGTATCTATAGTTCCATCCTGCCACATGACATCAGCAGTAGTCACTGTGGTTATGATTTCAACAGCAACTCTGTAGAAAGACAAGGGGTAGAAAATATTAAACACCAGACAGCAAGTAAATGCACCATAATGCAAAGTCATGACTGTGTGCTATGAAGTTAGATTATGTATATGAAATAGACACACTAATATAACGCAGTAGTACACACTTAATGCAAGGTTTGCCAGGAGCACAAATACACACACACACACACGTATTGTATATATACATACTAGAGAAGAGTGTGGATTATTAGACAATGTCTTGATCATCAATCGGTCAAGAGGGAAAAGGTTGACATGACTTTTCACATATTTTGGAGTCCATGCCGACACCTGTGGACATGCACCCCCATCTGAGGGAGGTGACAAACACCCATCTCGACCCCCTGCAGTTCGTCTACCGAGCAAACAGAAGCGTCAAGGATGCAGTTAAACTAGGGCTGCATTATATCCTGCAACACCAGGATCATCCAGGCACCTACGCGAGGGTCCTATTCATTGACTTCAGCTCAGCATTTAACACAATTGCCCCCGCTATCCTAAAGCCCAAATGTCTCTCCCTAGGAGTTCCAGAATCTATCTGCTCCTGGATTGTGGACTTCCTGACTGCATGGAAACAGGTGGTGAAAGCCGGAGCCTTCACATCCGCCATTCGTACGATCAGCACTGGTGCTACCCAGGGATGTGTCCTTTCCCCCCTGCTCTTCTCCCTCTACACTAAGGACTGCATCTCGAGTGACCAGTCAGTAAAAATCATAAAAATTGCCGATGACACCACCATCATCGGCCTAATCAAGGAGGCAGATGAGTCTGCGTACAGACGGGAAGTGGACAGACTTTCACAGTGGTGCGGCAGAAACAACCTGGACCTAAACCCCATCAAAACAGTCGAGATGATAGTAGACTTCAGGAGAAAACCAAAATGTCAAGGTCCCAATAGTAATTTCAAACAGAGTGGTGTCATGGGTAGAGACCTTCAAATTCCTTGGGACAAAAATCTCTCGCAACCTCAGATGGGAGCCCAACATAACTTCCATTGTCAAAAAGGCCCAACAGCGGCTGTTCTTCCTGGAGGCAACTGAAAAATATTCGACATTTCGCAGGAGCTGCTGCAGCTTTTTTACACCGTTCTATGCTCCTCTATTACAATCTGGTACGGAGGGGCCAATGAATCTGACAAACGAGAAGCAAGCTGGGAATATTGCGGCGGACAAACTCCACCCTGGCCATAACTTGTTTGATATTCTCCCATCAGGTAGATGCTTCAGGTCCCTGCCAAGTACCACAAAAAAAGTACTCCAAGATACTGCTAATCTAACCACCTGACTGCTCTGTATAACCTTGCAAATCACAACATGTGAATTGACATTTGTATGCGCAACTGATGCAATGTATGTATGTCCTGTTATCCCTCGTGTACCATGCTTGAAGCTACACTGTATCCACAAAAAATTCCTAGTATATGAGAGTATACATGGCCAATAAAGTGATTCGGATAACGTATAGCCTTACATGCCTCATGTCGATCTTTTAGGTGTCTACCTTTTTCATGTTGACCTATTGACTGTCCAAGTAGACACTGTAGATGTATTAACTGGAACCACTATAGAAATGGGATTTAGACACTAGGTGAGAAAACCAAAATATAATTGGAGCCTAATTCAGGCCTGGTTGCAAAACACATTTTTTCTCTAATGGTCATTTGCTTTGATCCTGGGCCACAAGGCTTTAGCAATGGGTGGCCTACGGCCAAAGCAAATTATTTATGGTCAAAACAAATGCTAGTGGCTGCCGACCATAATACATGTGGTCCCCCCCCCCCCCCCAATTTTATCAATAAACAAACATTTATACTGGGGTGCCATGAGAAAAATGCTGATACTCTAGGGCAGGCATGTCTAAACTATGGCCCTCCAGCTGTTGTGAAACTACAAGTCCTAATTTGTGTACATTGGCTAAGGTTTGCATAGCTAGACTTTGGATGGATTCATCAGGGCCTGATTTTAAGGCTTGGATTTCCTTAGTAAATGTAACAGTGCTACATGAGAGATATTTGTATATTAATCGCAAAACAGAATCTAAATTTTATCTTATTTGGTCCCGTTGGCTTTCATCAAAATATTCATCGCATAAGATATAATTTTATTAATTAAAGATTAATTATTAATTCATGTGAATTTGATAACGCTATCTGTTCGATTGGAAGATACCACTACTAATGTAACATATAATTTATTACTGTATTGATATGTGTTTTTTTACTTTATTTATTTTATTTAATTTTTTTTTTTTTGATTATTTATTTTATTTATTTTCCCTCAAATTCAATCGATAAAGTAGTTTATGTTTGCTATGTTATTCTGTGTATCGAAAAATTTAAATAAAAATCACTCAAGAAAAAAAAAAAAAAAGAAACTACAAGTCCTATCATGCCTTGCCACAGTTTTGCTATTAGGGAATGCTAAGACTATATCAAGGCATGTTGGGACGTGTAGTTTCAAAATAGCTGGAGGGCCACAGTTTGAACATGCCTGCTCTAGGGTGACGTAATTCAAGAACATTTGGGATCCATTGTCCCTATGGTAGGGAGCAGGTCTTATGCCTAATCACAAGTTTTAAAAGTTAGATGGCAGGCAGAGGAGACATAGGTTTGCCCACAGCCTGCAGGATACATAGGTTCAATCTGTAACATATGACCCTGTGTTAGGAACAAAAGTGAAGAATGAGAATTTAAGGCCCCCCATGCACTAGTGCGCTATGGCCTGTTTTCATGCAATTGCGACGAATTGCATGAAAACATGCGCATCGCAGGTTCTTATCGTGCGATGCAAGAGGCGCTCCCATGTGCTTTCGCATCTCAATTGAATATCTATCGCAATTGCACCTGATGGCGGTGGTGACCACGGGTAACCGCCGACAAGCCGGCGGGGACCCGGGGGAACAGTGCGAAAGGGGACGGGGACGCGCTAAAAATCTAAAGTCAAATCTCACCTTGTGTACACAGCATAAGGGGCCCACTGCTGCAACTGGCACCCTCTTCCCGTCACACACTGCTTCGCCCTGCCTCTCCCGGTCACCCACTCTCATGTTACATATTGTTAACGTCGGTTGGGGTGGAGGTGGGAGGCCCAAATTATATTTTTGAACCTGAGCTTACCACCCACAATGCACCTATCAAATTAGAATCTGCACACAATAAAACCTATGCTTACAGTCCACCACTTAAAGGTCTAATGCCTATAAAATATAATTTAACAGACTCCAAGAGAGAATCATAGGATAGACATGCATGATGGGGTCATGCAGGCCAGCTGCTGAAATTCCTACCAAGAAACCAGGAATTCAACCTCTTGTGTAGCATTGGCGCCAAACTGCAGACTGTCAATCACTGACAGTCTACAGTCTTTCTGCTGCAGACATTGTAGACTTATACTGCACATGGGCAGTACGGGTCCTGCACAAGCACAAAGGACCGAACTGTATGTATGTATGTATGTATGTATGTATGTATGTATGTATGTATGTATGTATGTATGTATATATATATATATATATATATATATATATATATATATATATATATATATATATATATATATATATATATATATATATATATATATATATATATATATATATATATATATCTATATAGAAGAAAAAACCAGAGAGCGCACGATACTGACCGGACTTTTCTGTATGTATATATATATATATGTCACCACTTAGCACAGTTTTGTTTGTAGCCTTCTAGTTTAAATAAAGAAAGTTACATTTACTCTATAACGGGGAGATACATTTGACTGTGTGGGATCAATAGTGAGAATACTGCTAGTGGATTTTTTCTTTTTAAAAGCAATATATATTGATGTTAACTAAGAATAGACTTGCATTTTAAAAAGAAGAATGCAAGATTATTCTTAGTGGACATCAATATATATTACGTTTATCTGCAGTACCCACTCCCATTGGGCCGTGCCACTCCACAACCCCCCCCTTTCACACACATTTTGTATGTGAACCTCATTCACCAACTGGAAGGGTCTTCGCAATCACACAGCTGTACTGCATATACATACATTAATCAAGATGAGGGTTGGGGGAGGAGGCTGGGATACAATAAAAAAAAAAAAAAAAAAAATAGAAGCAAAACATTATATTTGATCATGGTCCTACTATAATCTGACAATTTTATCTGCCAGCCTCCCATATGAAGATTTATTAATGTAATGTTCTATCAAATGAAATCCCGCTGCACAGGAAAAATAAAGATAACTAAGCAACTCTTCTAGAGGGAATGTGGGTAAAGGTTACGGGGTGTCCCCACTTACAAACCTGTCCCCAGTTTTAAACTCTCTGTACACTTTGCTCTTTTTCTTCTTTTTGTGCTTTCTCTTTAGGTTTCGTATAGACAGAGGTATGCTCTTCTTACGCCCAGTCCCACTGCCACTTTTTGAGGATGTTGTAGAGCTGGCAGAAGAGGTCACAGAGCTTGTGTCATCGGTGTCCTCTGCAGCCTCATCATCTGCGTCCTGTTCGCTGGCCTGAAGTGGTAAGTCATGGAACATCTCCCGAACGTTGCCTAGCAACTGGTCTTGGGCACAACACTCATCAGAGCTTTGCACTTTCCTCAACTCTTTGCCATGGGTATTTTCATCATCTGGCACTGCGCTTTTCTCAGTCTCCTCAGGTACTAGAGAATTGGCAGAGTTTCTTTTTAGCAATTCTGCTGGCTTAGAAGGCTCTTGGGTGCATACGATAATCTTTACAATTTGCTTTTCCTGTAACTTGTCCATTTGCTGCAAAGAAAAAAGGTCAGCCAGGTTTACAACTGCATTTCAAATGCCATCACGTTCAATATAGTTACATAGATACATAGTAGATAAGACTGAATAAAGACTTGCGTCCATTGAGTTTAACCTAGGTTTTAATAGCTTATCCTTTGTTATATAGTATATTCTGATATTTTTAAAGACAGCTTATGATTCTTATTAGTACCCTTGGATGTTTTTAACCAATAAATGTTTGTCCAACCTTATTTTAAACGTATTTGTGTCAGCCGAAACCACCTCTCCAGGAAGAGAGTTCCATCGTTTGACTGCTCTGACCGTAAAGAAAATTTTCCTTCTAAGGGAACAAAATCTTCTTTCTTCCAATCTAAACTCATGCCCCCGTGCCCTAGACTCCTTCCTTGCAGTAAAAAGGGTGCTCGACAGTTCCTTATATTGGCCCTTGATATATTTGTACATGTTGAGCACGTCCCCCCTTAAATGTCTCTAGTGTAAACAGTCCCAAATTGGAATAGTTAAGTTATTTTATACATTTACTAAAGGTTTAATATAAATCATAATTGTATGCGTTCTAGAGCAGGCATTCCCAATCTTGGCCACTTAACATCCAAGTTTCAGAACAAAATACTGAGGCACTCAGTCACCTGTACCCATGCAGGGCAGTCACTAAAACCTGGACTGTAATGCTGTGTACATACTGGCTGATATATTGACTGTTCAATTTATATCAATGGTCTGTCGGCCAGCATGTACCAGCGACATGCATGTGAACACAGCTGATGGATCTAAAAATAGGTTGGCTCTTCATGCTGCAGGATTAGACCGTGATTGGCAGCACTGTAGGTGGGGCAAGTGAACAGTTCTGATTTTTTTTCCAGTTGTCTGAATGCTGCATAGTGTGGCGTTCATGTAGACAGCAGACCATTACTGATGGTGGTGAAAACACTGGCTTCAGTGATCCCAACCTGCCACTCAATATCTTAATCGTTTCTCGAGAACGGTAGCAGGCTAATGGAGGAGAAGGTAATATTGTCCATGCCACAATTTCAGACAGTTATGGTGTGTACACATGGTCGACGGCCGTGCTATTCAATCAGATCGGGCTCAAATCGCACGGCAAGCCAGAAGACACACCAGCAATATTGACTGTATAGTACAGATCTGTACTCTATAGCCAATGCAGCCATGTGTATCTGGCTTTCATTTGTGCTGTACAGTAGCACGCATCGGGCTCGCAAGGATAAAAAAACCTGTGCAATCCTGATGAGATTTTGACTATATAATCAAAATCGTATGCTAAATTGTACCATGTGTACACACCATTACACGATAGCCTGATGTATATTCCATTCTCTACGATTCTAAAAAATAAATACACAACTACTTAATAGGAATAATAATCAGGAGTAATCAGTGGGCAGAGGTATTTAAAGCCTATACGGCATGTGGGAAACTCTGAAGTGTATGAGGCATCTTATCTGAGAACATGCAGGGTCCTTGTCTTACATTAATACCCCTTTTACACGGATATAAATATCCCGTGTTATCGCACATGAATGTGCACCGAAATTACCCAGGTCAAGCGACCCAGCATTTCAACACGGGCAGCTAGCAGGGTTAAACACGGATTCAACCCAGCTTGTGGTGCAGGGTAAATGGGTAACATGGTACCCAGGACCTGTTCACAGCAATGATACGGCTGATGCTGGGAGATCATCAATTCTTGCAGGAGCGGCTCAGGACCAGTCTCTGGTGACATCACCCACCTGGCAATATGCCAGATAGGGGCACCAGTGCAAAGGGTGTCACAAGCTGGGTCGCACCCAGGTACAAACTTCCAGATACAACCAGGCTAAAATCAGTGTAAAAAGTGGAATAAATGTTTTTATCTTCATTATGAGATTATGGGTATGGCCCTTGAGGTCTTCAGGTTTTCCATCACAGGTATGGAGGATTGAGAGTGAAGAAAACCTCTCTATGCAACACTTTAGGTGATTAGGTGCAATGCGTGAAAGCAAAAAACACCTTATATTTACAGCAAAACTAAACACCACAACTCTAGAACACAAATCATCATGCTGGAGGAAGGGGGATGTTTATATTGCATTAGCACTTCTAATAGTGGGGCAGATGTATTAAGCCTTAACAAGAGATAATTGCAAGGGTGATAGAGATAAATGTCCAGCCAATCAGCTCCTTACTGACTTTTTTCAAACACAGCCTGTAACATGGCAGTTAGCAGGTGATTGGCTGGACGTTTAACTCTCTTTATCACCCTTGCATTTATCTCTTGTTAAGGATTAATACATCTGCCCGAGACAATGAAATTTTAGCATGTGCTAAATATACCTTTTTTGTGCCAGTCACTGCCCCGAGAAGGCAGCTTTTCTCAAGGCTTTCACACAAGACTCTAGTAGGTTCCACCATGTTTGGAAAGATATATAGGAATCGCTCTCCCAGTTGCCTCTGTGTGTGGTCAAATGAGCCCATCCGCTTTACCCTGAGACAAAAAGTTAGAAACACAATCAGCACTGAAATCTGACAACCAACAATGATCTTTGTACAGTTATCTAAAGTGGTACCACAACCAAAGTTAAGTTAAACACAGTTCAATACATAAAAGTTACCAATACATAAAAACTCCACAGCTTCTAAAGAAGAGACATCGCCATTCAATTCAAGATGACAGACATGAATTTCCACATATTCAGACCAACAAAGCCAAGGTTTGTCATTAGTATTGGGGTAAATAGGACCAATGAAGCAATACATTTCAAGATTACAGCAGTCAAACAGCGAAGCGCGACATCAATACGCAATTTGTATACACCCAAAATAGTGATTAGTAGGTTGGAAAGATCTGGTGTTTAAATAGAAACAGTCACTGTACCAACATGGACAATATAGGTTTGAGAACATTTGAATGAATATTTAAAAGGGGAGAGGTGCAGAGTAAAGAATTTCACAAAGTGGTTTGAAATATAATTTTTTTCCAGCTATATAGTATTAGAGTACTCTGCAAAGAGTGTTATCGGGGATATAGTGAGAATGTGATTAATAAATGAAAACTACTAGGAGGGTCCAGGTGACCACCTTCCCTGTCATTTTGTTCCCTCAAACTGCTGTAAATGTTTAATGAAACAGGACTGTGTAGGCAATATTTATATGCAAAGCTACTGCAAACAGAAGATTGTACCGAAGGGCAACAGATTACCACACTTGTTAATAAAGTCACTCGTTACGCCACTGACGTGACCAAAAAAAGAGGTAGGGAGAGGCCATCTTAAGAGTAGTATTCATACTAAAAACCTACTAGTGGATTACTCACTTGTGCAAATATTCTTGGGTTATAACAGAGGATGGTGGGTCCATCGAGTCTGTACCCCCAAGACAAAAGCTTTTTGTTATCCAGGTTACTCTCAATTCAGTTACTTGTACCTGGATGGAGCATAACAGAAGGATATAGTAAGATGACAAAGAATGGAGGATGTGGTAGGGAAAAGGTGTACATTAGTAAACAGCCAGAACAATGAAGGACACAGAGATGAAACAAAGCAAGCAGCACCAAGCAGGGTAGGTGGTAGAGGTAGTTTTGACAGTGGAAATAAATACTGCCATAAAAGTCAAAATATCCTACATGTTGCTTACCTCTTCAACACCCACGCGGAACTTGCTCTTAGCACTCAGAACTGGTTTCACCCCAGACAGCCACTGCACATTTGAAAACACTTTGGACGGTCCAATAAGCAATTGGCCAGGATAGAACCCGTAAGAGTCATCAAAAAATAAACCCTTTTGATAAAAAGAAAGCCACATAAGCATAAACAATACATTCTACACAACTAACATACAGCAGAATGTGACTAAAGTAGAAGTCATCCCCAAAAGCATTAAATATTGCAAGAACAAAACATGAGGTCTTGGGTTTCTGCCTTGTACACACAGTGGTCAGGCTCACCGTCTCCATATTAATGCAAAGATTTAATATGAACATGACAAAATTGCTAACTATGTTACAGCAGTGTGCAAAGCACCCGAAGAATGAAATGCTAATTAACGGTATGCTTTTGGTCACAGTGGTTTCTGTAGACTATTGAGAACATCATTACTAGACCCATTTAAATCATATACCTAGCAGTGCCATTTGCAGATTACCAAAGTAGAGGAGATCTGGAATCTAGTAGAGATGTCGTTGTTTGAGCCCTGCAGTCTCTCAATGAGAGGAGTTGCTTGAAACATTTCAAATTGAATTGTAGGATGTGTAGCCGGTTACTGCTTTCACATCACACCTAATTGTGCCATTCCATTATAAAGTCCATGCCACTAAGCTTCAATGCTTGGAACATGCAGCCGTTTTAAAGGCTACTGTCAAGTCATATAGGCTATATGGAAATGTGAGTACAAAGGGCAACTGCACTAGTGGCATTTACACTAACACTAGAACTAAACATTTAAGGCCTGTGTGGGGTCTGGGCAGCATTTAGCACCTGGGGGGTGTGGGTGCAGCGTCACAGCAGGGTGGGCAGTCCACAGTGTCCGGAAATTGCTGAGCAGACACTGCAGACAATGGCGGCAGAATTTGAGAGAAAATTTCAAAAGATAGGCCGGCCGCTGAGTGCTCTCTCAAGCAATCAGCGGCATCGCTGCAACACTGCTGTGAAATGGTCTTCAACATACTCCAATTCATCTGAGGGTCCCTCTCCATCACTAAAGCCTGCTTGGGATCTGGACTTCTTGGTATAATGCATCTGAAGAAATTCCTCTTTAGACACAAAGGACTGTTTCAACCAATCCATAAGGTTTTTAAGTATGTGTGATTGTTCCACTTTCTCAGTCAGCTTAACCTGAGCAGTTTCACAATCCGCAAAGAAAGTTTACTTTTCAGCACAACAAATATCTTGTCACATCCCATACATGTATTGGATAGGTATTTCATTTTTGCTGTCCTCTTATGAACCAGAGAAGAAGGCACACTAAAAGAAACTGCACCTAACCAAGTATCTAAACATCTAAATTCTAATGCCCATGAAACCAAAGGGCTTAACTCACAGGGGCATTATCCAGCTTATGGAGAGAAGGCAGATCCATCTTGCTGGGTAACACAGGCTGACACTATGCAATGTAACACAGGCAGTATGCAGTCTATTCAGGCTTTAAATTTGGCCTTTAACCCAGGCACTCATTACCCAGGTAATCATTGCCAGGGTAATAACTTTATGGCAGGTAACTTTTTAAATGCAAGGAGGCAGAAATCTCTTAAAAGGCCACACTCTTCTCCCCAGGATTCCACCACAGCCAGCTCCTGCTGGATAGAGGTAACCCTGCTTGAAATAAAATTAACAACCCTACTCTGTCCTGACTAGAACGGAGACAGGAGAAAAAGGCACAGGGGAGAAGGAGGAGGGGACTATTATACCTAAGGTGGGCGGTCCCAGAAAAATATCCTTAACTAGGAGGAGGGTATTATCCCAGTGTCATGGCTACCATGGAGATCATAAAAGAAAAACCATTATACACTGCAGGTAGGACAGATGAAACATGTGTAAGATTTGGGAGGGGTGTGCCCAATCTAAAGTTTAAATTGCTGCCTAAAAATAGCAGTGCAACATTTTAGGCTACATGGACAGGATTTACAATGCATGCAAAATAAAAGGTATAATTTAACATGGTTTGCAGTTAATTGCTCTTTTTGTTTAACTCCCAACTCAGAATCAGACCCTTAAGTCCTGCTTAAAATTCAAACTAGCTTTCACTCAGAACTGGCTGTGAAGATTTGGTACCATTAGACTTTACTGCATTCCATGCATCAGATAATTACCGAGTCACTGGCATGGGGACAGACATCGTATAGTTTAGAAGAATCTTCTGTGCTCATGGAACACCTGCAGCAGGAGTATGGGAAGAAGAGATGGTGAACAGGCATGCACAATGTGAAAATGTATCCTTAGTATTACACCACAACAATTAGCATGGTTCTGTGCTAGTTACAATAGGGCATTCTCCATATACCAGGCATTGCCAACCTCTGTCCCCAAAGCGCACTAACAATCCAGGTCGTAGATAGCTCTGCTTGAGCACAATTGTCTTTAGGAGTACCTCAGTTATGCTAATTTAACCACCTGTGCAGGATGAATATCACAAAAAACCTGCAATAGTAAGGGGACCATACATCTACAGGCTCAATACCTTGATTTGTGTTTATTGATGATCGGTGATCCTTTGGCAGATAGGAACATTAAGCATTTTTTTTTTTAAAGGATAATAGGACAAATCACGAACATGAGCAATATACCAATAGCTGAAAACTAGGCTAGATCCATCTCTCCCACAAATAGATGTAGCAACCATTGCAGATGTATTATACATGGTTTTAATAATCGCCAATCCCACATTGTGACGGTCAATGTATCGGGGTGGGGATTGTCCCAATACACTACAAGTGTATGGGCCCCATTAGTGAGAACTGAGGTTGGGAATGCCTGCTCTATACACTAGATAGGATAAGTGTACCTGGCTCCATTAGACAGCTTCAGTATAACCTGGTTTTTGAGGTCATAAACTTTCCCAAGCCAGCAGTCATAAGCAATGTAATCCCCGTACATGATAGGCTGAAAAAGGAAATACTAGAGGTTAGACTCCGTATACTGTAAATATTCAACCTTCATTTTTAAACAGGCCCATTTTTTTTTTTTAAGTCTTATTAATTTGCCCTGCCCCTTTTAAATGTTATATTGAGCGCCTTTCTATAGTTGAGCCGACAGCCGGTCTCAGAGGTCGTGTGATCGGGCTGTGCCACTCACCTCTACAGAGAATAGTTTGTCAGCTCTTCCAGGAACAGCCCCCACCTCAGCCTCTCCCACCATCATGGCTGTAACTGTGCGAAGTTTGTATATTCTCCCCGTACTTGTGTGGGTTTCCTCCCACAATCCAAAAATATATTGGTAGGTTAATTGGCTCCCAACAAAATTAACCCTAGAATGTCTGTGTGCACATGTGTGGTAGGGAATATAGATTGTAAGCTCACTGGGGCAGGGACTGAGGTGAATGTTCAAATATTCTCTGTAAAGCGCTGTGGAATATGTATGCGCTATATAAGAAACTGTTAATAAATGAATAAATAAACCAGTCTACCACATCATGTGAAAAAGAAGATGGTGCAACATACAGTATAGATTACAATTTCAGAATTCTAAATACGGCCATAGAGAGATAGCTTATGTAGGGCCCCATACATCAGCAATCACAATTTATGGATTTCCAGATATTGGGATTTTTGGGCCAGATAAATGGATTTTACAATCTATCTGACTTTGCCCACACATTACAGATTTATTTCAGTGATCGGCAGATTTTTTCAACTAAAGATTGCATCTTCATATCTGGAAATTGCCCCAATCGATTGTCATTTCAGCTGTTCATAATGTAAATAGATGAAGAAGACGAATTGGGAATGCCCACACATATAAAAAAGATCTGCAGATAATACCAGATTATTAAGCATGTTTAAAAACCTGATTAAGCAATCGATTGGCGATTTTGATTGGGATTGCCAAAAGGGGGAGCCCACACATCTAAAATTAATTGTGGCAATCATCTCCATATCTGAAAATTGTCACAATTAATTGCTGATGTATGGGGCCCTTTAACTGGCATTTCTTGCTAGGCAGTTTGAAGATGAAATGTGATCAAGATAGAATTTATGGACATCTCACCCATATATGCTGCAGTTCCTTGCTGTTGACAGGATGAAGGAAGCAGTTGGTTCCCACCACTTTCACCATGCAGTCTATGTTCACATCTATAACAGTGCCACACTGACTGTCCTATAAAAGATCACAATAAATCAAGGTAATCAGAGGAAGCCCGACACTGAGCAGGAGACATGTAATAAAAGTTCGGTTACCCACCTTCGAACTCACGCGACGAACAACATCTCTGGGCACCAATGACCGATCCTCCAGTTTTAACTACAAGAAATAAGAATTTTGCGGCTCAGGTAAATGCAGTATTTATAGATTATAATTAAGTAATGTAACCAATAGCTACAATATCCCAAAAGCTAGTATACTATGTAGCATTCATATATAATTGCATCCCATCAGGACTGTCCTATAACCTGGTGGGACTGCCATGCTATGGAATTCTATCCTTATGTATCCCTCCTATTATGCCTATGGATTGTAAGGTTGCGAGCAGGACCCTCCTACCTCCATGTTGGTTTGTTTCTACACAGTTTAATCACCATTGTTTCCAATTGTATAGCGCAACGGAATATGCTGCGCTATATAAGAAACTGTAAATAAATAAATAGCACTACACGGATCAATTATTTGGGGCAAAAAAACATTTCTCAAACGTATCTTGTATTATGCATAGAAGGCACCGCTATAGCAATACATTTGCATGAAGATGTTCATATGGACAATTAAAATTATCATTCAACTTATCATTAACAAATAATATAGTAATACAGGGCGAGTCACAATAATGCACAGGTTAACAAAAAAGGCAAGTTTTAGTATATAATCTAAGTGCATGCAATACATTTTACTTTCAATTGGTTTTGCATAGGATTTCATCCAGATGGTGGCTCTCAGTTGTGATACATACCTGTAGTCCATTTGTGAAAGTGAGCTTTCACGATATTTAACTAAACTTCAATTAATTGACTTGGCTGTATTTGTATTTATACTAAAAGAACAGTCATGAGCGATGCTGGCATTTTTAGCGGATATTTTGAAGAGCGCACACAGCAACGTTGGAACTCAAAGGGTTAATGACAGTGTCCGGGAGAACCAGATGGCAAACGCTGCTCTGCTCATTTCCAGAAATCCACTCCTAATTGCAATGAGAATCAAGGCAACCAGTGGTGGCTGCTACCTGCGGGATGCAGTGCAGATCACACATTCCATGGAGGGGGGGGAAGGCGGAGTCTAACTCTGAGTGCCAACATCTGTGAGATATGTTCAAAATATCCGTTAAAAATTTCAGCAGTGCTCACATTTGTTATATAAATAAAAAATAAATAAAAAAAGTTGTGTAAAAAAAAGATTATATTTCCTATACAAGATAAGAGTAAAAAGGTTTGCATGGCAATTTTCACACCTATTTTGTTAAATTCACTTGACATTCAAAGGGTTCACAAATACTGTATACATGTAATGTATGTAATATATGGTTAAGTAGTGCCACTGTGCTTCACTGAGCTGCTGCTGCCCAGGAGTCCATTCAGATTGTCCATATAAGCCCACCTCCAGACTCCTATGATTCTAGCCAATGGGAGTCTGGGGGTAGGCTTAGAGGAGAAACGAAGCCAAATGTGGCGTCCGGGTAGTAGAGCGACTGATGTAAAACACATTGCTGCTTACCACCTGGGACAGGCAGGACAAATATCCCATCTATGTTTGTGTTAAATGTCCCCACTGGCAGCAGCTACCACAGCAGGCCATCATCTGGACGATATCCTACTGAAAACCAATTGAAAATAATCTAAAAGTTCATGGGATACAGTTTATGTACTAACATTTTGAGTAACATATACCATGCCTTTGTTAAACTATAAAATTGGAGAGTTTTTTTTTTACTCATAGGCGAGTAAAACTAGAAACTAGAGAAGGGACAGTAAACTGTACAACACAGGGAAACATGGACAGTGAAATTGTTAACATTACTGCCCCACAGCACTGAGGCCATGGGTTCAAAGCCCACCTTACGCCCTAACTGTGTGGAGTTTGTATATTCTCCCTGTGCTTGCGTGGGTTTCATCCAGGTACTACGGTTTCCTCCCACAATTCAAAAATATACTGGTAGGTTAATTGGCTCCCAGCAACATGAATCCTAGTGTAAATGCATATACTGTTCACACTAGACTTTTAGCAGCCCTGCCTGATCTTTCAAGGGCAAAATGCACCCTGCCCCTCTACCAGCGCCCTGTTAGAATAGCTTATGTTAGAATAGTGGTGTCAGCTGGCCCGGCCCTGACCTCTCTCTCATGATGCCCCCGTACCCCGGCGCTGCCATGCCCTGATCCTAAAAGGATCACTATGTGTATATATGCAAATGTTGTAGGGCAGGCATGTCCAAACTGTGGCCCTCCAGCATTTCCTTATAACAAAACTGTGGCAAGGCATGATGGAACATGTAGTTTCACAACATCTGCAGGGCTATAGTTTGGACATGCCTGTTGAAGGGAATATAGACTGTTACCAACATTGGGGCAGGGAATGATGTGAATGGCCAAATACTCTCTGTAAAACGCTGCGGAATATGTATGCACTTTATAAATAACTGATAATAAATAAAGCATGACTGTCAGTAAACCACACTGTCCCTTAGGGAGAGAATCCTAAGGGGTTTTTTTTCCATACAGCACAGAGATCACTAGCATCTGCTAATGTGATCTACAATGCAGCACGGACAATGGCTTGTTAAACAAAAAGCAATTTGGGCATTTAACAAAAGGTGAGTTGTGTTTCATTCTTTGACTGGTTCTCTCTGGAACTGCTGACTGCATTAGTAATAGAATCAATTTCTGTGGTGTGAAAATGTTAGCGCTGCTCTAGCTGGAGTTATGGGCTGCTTGCCAGAATACTCCTAGGACACAATGCAGACAAACTGCATCAAAGGGGAGTATACTCCCTGCACCTTCTCTCTGACATGACACTACAGAACCACATGGAACACTCTACATTGAAACAGACAATTGTAACAAACCTCATACAATCCACAAACAGCTGCTCTGTAGAACCCAAGCTTTTTCCATCAGGATTCTCATTCCTAGGGTGTGCTTTATGCTGTGTAAATGTTACAGTTAGGTAGTTGTTTAATTCCCTATCTATAAAGCACTGCATAGGATGGCATGGATCAAACACTGCAAGGACATTTCAGCTACTCTATCAATCAGCCACAATGTCTTAAGTAGTCCTTTATGTATAGTGCCACAGTTCTTGTTACATCAGTAATAGGAAATAAACTAAAGTGGCAGCATGGAAAAAATAGGCATTAATGATCAGTTATGAAAGTAATATCCAAAGAATTATGGCACAATAACAAAATTACTTTGTATTAAATTTTGCTGTAAAATGTCAATAACAGATTACATCATTAACAATTTTCCCCTTACACTGCCTACGCCAAACGATATAGTGCATGCACACTGTACAATATTGTTCAGCAGCCTCCTGGAGTATGCCGTCATTGTTCAGACAACAGAGGGGGGTCGTTAATGATGTAATCTGTACTCAGACCAGGCCTGGCCAAACTGTGGCACGCCAGCTGTTGTGAAACTACATATCCCAGCATGCCTTGCCATGGTTTTAGCATTCCCTAATAGCAAAACTGTGGCAAGGCGTGATGGGACTTTTAGTTTAACAACAGCTGGAGGGCCATAGTTTGGCCATGCCTGCAGTAGAGGATATACATGATTATATAATTAATGATGTCACTATCGTGCATAATGTTAAATAATATTATATAGTGTTTAATGATCTTTGCGAGGACATTCTTATGCAAATTCCCCTTATCTACTACCCTTTCTCTGAAAGTTATTTCAAAAATTGTGTGTGGAGGCAGTGCCATAACTAGAAACTGTGCACACATTGTGCCAGGTATATGTAGACACACCAGGTACATAATATCCACAGGAGTATCTCCCCTTATGCACATCATGCCCACAGAACTAGTGATGCTTATGCCTTCAATACCCACAGGAGTAGGGTAGTGTCCCCCTTCCCCCCCTTTCAGCCATGTCACCATTGGGTCACTTACCAGTGCCCACTGCTGCTTGCCAAACTGTCCTAGTTACAAAGCGTTACAGCGCATACACTCAGTGCTGCACCGTGTTCCCCAGGTGGCAGATCCTCAGAGCACTGCCTGCCCAGCAGAGCCTTGAGTCTAGGACACAGAAGCAAAGCCTTGAGTCTAGGACACAGAAGCAAAGCCTTGAGTCTAGGACACAGAAGCAAAGCCTTGAGTCTAGGACACAGAAGCAAAGCCTTGAGTCTACGACACAGAAGCAAAGCCTTGAGTCTACGACACAGAAGCAAAGCCTTGAGTCTACGACACAGAAGCAAAGCCTTGAGTCTACGACACAGAAGCAAAGCCTTGAGTCTACGACACAGAAGCAAAGCCTTGAGTCTACGACACAGAAGCAAAGCCTTGAGTCTACGACACAGAAGCAAAGCCTTGAGTCTACGACACAGAAGCAAAGCCTTGAGTCTACGACACAGAAGCAAAGCCTTGAGTCTACGACACAGAAGCAAAGCCTTGAGTCTACGACACAGAAGCAAAGCCTTGAGTCTACGACACAGAAGCAAAGCCTTGAGTCTACGACACAGAAGCAAAGCCTTGAGTCTACGACACAGAAGCAAAGCCTTGAGTCTACGACACAGAAGCAAAGCCTTGAGTCTACGACACAGAAGCAAAGCCTTGAGTCTACGACACAGAAGCAAAGCCTTGAGTCTACGACACAGAAGCAAAGCCTTGAGTCTACGACACAGAAGCAAAGCCTTGAGTCTACGACACAGAAGCAAAGCCTTGAGTCTACGACACAGAAGCAAAGCCTTGAGTCTACGACACAGAAGCAAAGCCTTGAGTCTACGACACAGAAGCAAAGCCTTGAGTCTGAACACAGAGAGGGAGCACCGATCAACATCAGCTCAGTGCTCCCTGTGTCCTAGACTTGGCGCTTTGCTCGGAAGGCGGCACAGTGACTGAACTGATTCGCCAGCTGCAAAGTGCAGTGCGGACTGTCAGTGTCACACCTGCTGCAGGCTAGATGTGTGCCAGCCGTGTGGCCACTGTGCAGACGCATTGTGGGCAAGGCACTGCTAGCACACACCTAGTTATGGTGCTGTTTGGAGGGAGGTAGGTTCAATAGAATGTGAGGAAAAATGACATCACATAAAGGGTAGTGGATAAGTGGAAAAGCCTCCCATCAGAGGCGGTATAAGCTATAAGAATATCCTTACAAAAGACCTTATGAACAAATAGGGTTGAATTTATAAAAGTTTCAGACTAGAGAGGGTTATCTGCTGTCAAATTCTCTATATATTCCCTAAACCACTACACTCAAAATACAGCTATATTTGTTTATTAAAAAGTCCCCTGGTATTTATATACTGAGGGGTATATTTATTAAGCTCGGTGAAGTGATAAACTGTCTGGTTTTTATCACCGGTCAATCAGCTCCCACCTGTCATATTTCAAATCAAGCCTGTAACTTCACAGGTAGGAGCTGATTGGCCTGTGATAAAAACCAGACAGTTTATCACTTCACCGAGCTTAATAAATCTACCCCTAAATTAGAAGAGTGAGTGAGTGTGTGTGTGTGTGTGTGTGTGTGTGTGTGTGTGTGTGTGTGTGTGTGTGTGTGTGTGTGGGGTGCTGCTTAACCCTCTGAGTGCCAATATCTGCTAAAAATACCAGCATTGCTCAGATTTGCGATATAAATTCAAATAAAAGTGTAAATAAAGATTATATTTCAAAACTACAGGTTATTATGCTGAATAAAAATGTTTGCTTGCCAATTTCCACACCTATGTTGACTAATTCGCTCAGCACTCAAATGAAAAATTATACTCTGCAAGAACAAAAGCTTTAAATAACTGCATTTTAGAACTCTCAACATGCAAACAAATAAGTGCCAGACACTCTTTATAGGCTGAATATAAGCATCTCTACAGAAACGGTGTGCAGAAAAAAAAAAATGACTGTGGGTGAAATATGCATTTTGTCCATTACTGAAAACAGAAGCGTGACCCGTGCATACACTTCTGACCTCTTCATGACATAAGAGTATGGGAAATGGAAGAAACACCACTGAGAATAGATCAGGGATAATACCACTTAAAACTGCATGGCGAAGCAGACAGGAGTGATATGAGGCTATTGGTTTCATACTGATGTGATTGTTTCTGCACACCCACGTGATGTGCACACTGCAATGTACCGTTATCCCCCACCCATTATTTTAACCAATTCACTTCTGTAAGCCAGATCAGTCTATAACAATTATATGAATATTTGACAGTAATTGAAGCAAAATAATGAACAGGGTTGAATTTAGACCCAGTAGTCACGGGATAAATAAAACAAAAGCGGTGGCTGGGCTTAACATGCATTAGGAGAAAATACGACAACATTATTTTCATTACAAATTGTAATGACTTATCGTCTTACTTTGTACATGATGTTGTGACTTATGTTCTTTCAATACAAAGGGGTGCATTATGCAACATCTCTAAGAGCATTTTGACTGAGGACATCCAAAGGGCCTTAATTTGGTACCAATAGGTCACAGAGTACCCCAATAGCTGTATATAGCGGCACTAGATTACTTGGGATAATTCCATGCTCAATTCTTTGCCCAAAAGGTGACATTTCAAGGTGCATCTGGGACTTCAAAGGTCACTGGCAGAAGGAATCTAACTGCTTTGAACTACAGGAGCTTAATTGATTAAATATATTTGCCTTAAATGTCGTAGCAATGAAACAGTAATGGTGTGTACACACGGGCACAATATGGCTTCCGATGTTGCAGATATAGTGCACATCGGAAGCCATATCACATGCCGATTGTGTACTTTTTAGGGCTAACGAGCCCGATGCGCGCTCCCGAGTGAGCACAAATCGGCAGCGACATAGTGAGGGCAGGCAAGACTATATAGTGCAGATCTGCACTATATAGTCTTTGTGCCTTTACTCACATAGCTCCGGCGGCCGCTTCTCCTGGGGCTGCAGCGCAGTGACCCGGTCCAGGAAGTCCACCGTATAGAGGAGGGCGGGGGGTGTGGCCTCTGATATATGCATGGGGGGCGGCAGGGGGGAAGCTCTTGCTGTGCCGCGGCCCTGAAAGTCGCAGCACCCTGCCAGGCACCTGGTGACAGGTATTGGTACTGTCCTCTCCTCTCCTTCATGCCGTGTGATGCAAGTCCCGATGCGATCAGATCGCATCGGGACTCGCATCGCACGGCATGTTGACCGTGTGTACACACCTTAAGAAAAAGAGCCATTGTCCTAACTACAGCATTATGTGAACCATACACTGTGTCTGCAATAAAACATAAGAAACAGGGCAACGGGGGCATTCTGGCTGGTTCGGAAAAGCAAACTCTCTCTGCAGGTGGGGCAGATGTAACATGTGCAGAGAGTTAGAATTGGGTGAGTTATTTTGTTTTTGTGCAGAGTAAATACTGTCTGCTTCATATTTACACTGAAATATAGATGACAGTTTGAACACACCCCCACCCAAATCTAACTCTCTCTGCATATGTTACATCAGCCCCACCTGCAGTGCACATGGTTTTGTCAGATAAAAAAAAAAAAAGAGTTTGCTTTTACAAACCAACCTGAATCACTCCCAATGTGTGATGTGGACAGGGAACCAGCTTACTAGAGCTTCTGACACTAATGGAAGCAAGATGACATGATTACTTACTTTATGTACTTTATTAATAGAAATGCCCAGAAAGCCTCTGGCAAACGCAGATGAATAAAACATCGGCGAGTGACTAATTATATATATATATATATATATATATATATATATATATAGATATAGAGAGAGAGAGAGAGAGAGAGAGAGAGAGAGAGAGAGAGAGAGAGAGAGAGAGAGACAGATTGTCTCTCCATAATAGCGCTCGGCAAGTCCTAAACTTATATTAAATATGGTAATAATGGGGGAAATTTAGGAAGATGGGAGTTCTATTTCACATGGGATGTTGCTAGGTCAAGCAGATACTAGCTATTATCTTCTAGGATGTTCTAAATTAAGTACACTCTGATTGGTTGCCCATAGCAACATACCATGTGAAATAGAACTTCAATCCTCGTAAATTTCCCCCATCAAGTCTTCTTGTTATAAGGACTTCTATTTTAGCATCATTTTACTGCTAGGCTTAGGGGGAAAAAATAAATAAAAAATTATATATATATATTTTCATTCTTTTTTTGCTTCACATTCAAAACTAAATATTCTAGTACGATGATCCAGCTATCATCTATACTGTCAGTTATAAGCTATAGCGTGGGCAAGTCCACATTTATGCACTGTTTTACCTTTTAAAGAAAACTTACAATGAGCCCTGCTCCCATGTGGCCGGAGTACCCACTACCCTGTTCACCTATCTCCATGCTGTTACCCATCACACTGCAGCTAACTCACAGGGCAGTGTAATTCCCACATCTTGCCTCCTTACACGACTAATCACACAGCCCGTTACCTTGGTCTCCTTTACATCCTGTCTGATCCCCTCTGGGTACCACTGCACCCGCACGTAGCCCCTCCGAAGCGGGCCGAATCTGCTAGCCTCTCCAGCAGTGTCCGATCCGGGGCTTCCTTGTCCTGGCACACCCGCTTCGCCGCCGCCACCACCACCACCACCACCACCTCCTTTCCTGCGGCCCCCACCGGCCTCCTCTGCTTCCACTACCACCTCATCCTCCTCCTCGGTCTCAGTGTCCTCCCCATGGATGAGTCTCACCAGGCCGAAGCGGCTGTGACCTCGGTAGCTACCAAACACCAAGTCATGGGAGAAAAGGAGCCGCTGGGAGCCATCTGTCCCCTGCGGCGGGTGAGGGTCTTCGGAACCAGGAGAGGAGGGAGCTGCTGTGGCCTCGGGATCCGCCATTATTGTTGTCCGGAAGAGAACAGAGGAGCTGCCGCCGGCCTGGGCGGTTACCTAGGAGAGGACGGCGTAAGGGCGAGCTGACATCACCACGCCGCACGTCGTTGTCAAGGTACAGGGATGCTATTGCTAGGGAAACCCTAGGACCTGTTACCAGGGGACCTGCTGCCAAGTAGCGTGTTCTTCAGAAAGACATAAAGGCGGCAGTGCGGAGGACACACTCCTTAGCGTACTCCAGAGCTGGATTAAGGCTCCGGAGGGCCCGGGGTACTTAAGACAGGGGGGCACTGTATATATCTAAATATATCCATGCTGTTTGATTAAATATACTATAATCGTTTAATACTGCAGTGGCGATCATGGACTGGATTCATTCCTGACCCTCACCATAATGCAGTTTTATATACTCATTGGCAGATTGCTCTGCCTCCTGAACTCTGATCCCCTAGTCTCCAGTACCATTTGGTAGGTGTGATTCTCTAGTTTTTAATTCCATTAAAATCTAAGAAATCTATTTCCGGGAACTGGAGATATCGGCAGTCAAGCAAGCTGTCCTCCCACCAGAAAATGATGAATAATAAGCCCACTCCACTATACACCCCTCCTCTGCATATTAAACATCCTCTACCACCCTGGAAGTTATGTATCAGGGCCCCTTCATTCAGCCCAATGCCCCCTTGTCCCACCACATCTCCCACCATCTGCGCAGTAAAGGGGTAATTAGTGGAAATTAATAATCCAGGCCCTACATGCTGAGTGGTTGATATAATACCCCCTACCACCCGGGGGACATCAAAGCTTCTCCCACCCCTACCGCTGGAGGATCGGTAGGGGCCCCAATGCATTGCTATGCCCAGGGCCTACACTGATGTTATATTTATATGTGTGTGTGTGTGTGTATGTTTATATATATATATATATTTTAAATTATTATTGTTTATATACATTTGGTCTATCTATAATACTTTAACTGACCCGGCATATACTGGGTCACCTAAGTGTCCATCTCCGTGCTTTGCTCCGCCCCTCTGGAAACCCCCTTCTGAAAATCCTGTGTTTGCCCCTGATGTATGGGATGAAATGGATTGCAGGCAGCCATAGGCTGGAGGGCCTGTTATGTTTAGGCAATAGGGGGGATTTAGGCTTAGGTTGTAGGGAGGAGGGTTAGGCAAATAGAAGACGTTTGCGGTTCGGCCGTGGGACGGGAGGGTTAGGCTGCAGGATGGGAGGGTTAGGAATTCCCAGCATCAGGATTCTAGCGTCGGTATTCTGACTGCCGGAAACTCTATCGACTGTCATCCCTATGTGTTGCACCCTGATAAAGAAGTCTCTTTGCTTTGAAATGTTGGCTTTCAATTGGCCTGGTGTACATTATTTTTGAGTACCACCGTCCCAAAATACTTCTATTGAGTCAGCGACCGCTGTATCCCGTCTTATATATGTATACCTTATACCAATCTGCACAGTTGGAGCGCCGCCACACAGACAAATATATATATATATATACACACTTTAGGAAGGGGAGATTACAGCCTCCCTATTTGGACCGGACCGTCCGGTTTTTGATACATGCCCGGACTATACAGGGAGACTTTATTCTCTCCCCCCTCCTCTCCCTGGTGACAGGTGTCACATGAAGCCCCCCTGGACAGGGCACTACAAGCTCCAAAATGCAGAATTTGATGTCCGGTCTTTTACCCATACCCGTGTGATGCTTTTATCAATCACTGAGTGTGGCTGCAGCTCTTATTCGCCATGTGGAGTCGAAGGTGTAGTCTGCATGCACCCTTCAAATCCTCCACTGCCTCTCTCCTATCTGGTGACCTCTCCTGCTTCTCACAAATGAGCAATGTCCTCCAGCTGCTCCTGGAGAAGAGCAGGAACTGCCATTTGAGATAGGTAGGTATGTGCCTCTAACAAAGAAACCACAGCGCTAATATTTAAGGAGGAATAAAAACATACCATGGGTTGTAAAAAAAATTGCTTTAATTTAATATAATGATAGTATGTATTAAATGCAGAACATGTAGTTAATCATAAACATAATTAAAATTGATTGAAAACACATATTGGGAAGGTGCAGTCTCTCACTTTGATAATAAGGGTGTTATTATTATTATTATTATAATTGGTACTTGTGTACTAGCACGGCGCCCATCGCATCGCAGACCATAAGGCATGCCATGGCAGCCGATGTTATACAATTTTAAATTGTATACCATCGAATTGTATGCCATTCTATCGCATATACAATGGTATGCGATTTAAAATTGTATAAGCACCCTAAAGGGTTTTCCCATGTTAAAAGTGGCCCCTATTAGTTAATAAAACGTGTTGGCTGCTTACTATATTAAAAGCACCCCCAACGGCACCCCCACTATCAACGCCAACCGGAAGCGTGGCAAACGCAGCGAGCCTACGAGGGGCGGTGGTACGCGTCCTATGACCTTTTCATACCCCCACTATCCATGTCAGCGTGGAGTTGATTTTATCTAGTGTGGCGACGCGGAATACATTTAAAGTAATACGCGTCCGCTTGCCACACTATATAAAATCAACTCCACGCCGACGTGAATAGTGGGGGATATGAAAAGGTCGTAGGAAGCGCACCGCCTCGCTTCGGGTTGGCGTTCATAGTGGGGGTGGCGTGGGGGTGCATTTAACATTGTAAGCCCCCATTAGGGGGCTTATACAATTAAACATCGTATAGGGGGCTTATACAATTTAAAATTGCATTGCAGTGCATCGGGTGTATGCAATGCAAATATGTCGTGCGACCCAATATCGTGGGCGCCGTGCTAGTACACAAGTACCTTATAATTTTATTTATAAGGCGCCACAAGTGTTTCGTAGCGCCGTACAAAGGAACAGTACAGGGAGACAAAACAGTATTACATTAAATACATATCAAAAATAGAGTACAAATAAAGAGCGCCACAGTTCAATACACATTATAGCTTAAATATAAGTAGTGAGGACTCAATCAACATACAACTAGAGGCTTGAGGCCAATGATGGAGATGAGTATGCGGACGAAGATGGTCACTGAGTGTTTGAGTATAGGAGAGCTGTGAGTGAAATGTGAAGAGAAGTGGGCTTTGACAACAGGAGAGAAGTGGGCCTTGCTCGGAGGAGTATTGTTCAGTTTCCTATATACCACCTCTAGGACATTTATAATAATATCATCCAATGCAGGAGTCTCAACACTCAATTAGGGGGTTATTCTAGTTCACTCTTTCTGACAACATCCTTCTTAGATGGACAAAACCATGTGCACTGCAGGTGGGGCAGGTGTTACTTGTGCAGAGAGAGTTAGATTTGGGTGGGGTTTTACTTCAAAGTGAGATCTATATTGCAGTGTAAAAATAAAGCAGTCAGTATTTTCCCTGCACAGAAACAAAATTACTCACCCAAATCTAATTCTCTCTGCACAAGTAACATCTGCCCCCCCTGCAGTGCACATGGTTTTGTCCATCTAAGAAGGATTTTATCAGAAAGAATGAACCAAAATAAGGCCCTATATTGGGTTCTCACTTGTTTGATGGTTTAGCAGGAGCCATTGGAGTCCCTGGAGCGGAGACAAAATATTTTGATGGAGATCTGGCAAATTAAGTGAATGCCAACAAAAGGAAGTGCAAACTTATGGTGTGTGCACACTTGTATAATTACTATATTACAATTTAGACTATGTATACAATTTAGACAATATAGTGCAGATCTGCACTATACAGTCTATGCAGCCAAGACTTTCAGGCTGCGATACGGGAGCGTGCATCAGGATTGCAAGGGTTAAAACCCATAAAATCTGCATTGACTATATAGTCAAAATCTCATCTGGATCTCATGCAGATTGTACAAGTGTGTACACATCTGGGGTCTGGTCTGGGTTGGTTTAACCCCTTCATGACAGAGCCAGTTTGTGCCTTCATGACAGAGCCCTTTTTTTCAAATCTGACATGTCTCACTTAAGTGGGGATAACTTTTTTTTGCTTTTACTTATTCCAGTGATTTTGAGATTGTTTTCTCGTGACACATTGTACCTCAAGTTAGTGGTAAATTTTGGTCGATACAGTCTGTGTTTTTTTGTGAAAAATACCAAAATATCGTGAAAAAATGGAAAATTTAGCAATATGCAAAATGTCACATTTTCTGCTTGTGAGACAAATAATCATACCACTCAAAATAGTTAATAACTAACAAAGACCATATGTCTACTTTATGTTGCAATCATTATTTAAACCTCCTTTTCATTTTTTTGGACACTAGGAGGCTTCAAATATGACTAGCAAATTCTCAAATTTTCAAGAAAATTTCAAACACTGATTTTTTTAGGGACCAGTTCAGTTCTGATGTGACTTTGAGGGACTTGTATGTGAGACACCCCCATAAATGATGCCATTTCAAAAACTGCACCCCTCACAGTATTCAAAACAGCATTTTGGAAGTTTGTTAACCCTTTAGGTGTTTCACAGGAATTAAAACAAAGTGTAGGTGAAATTTCAAAATTTCTTTTTTTTTGCAGAGTTTCAATTTTAATACATTTTTCTAACGAATACAGTAGATTTTACTAGAGAAATGTGACTAAAAATTGATTCCCCCAATTCTTTTGTTTTCAAAAATATCCTATATGTGGCCCTAGTGTGCACGTTGACCAAACCACAGGATTCATAATAGAAGGAGCACCTACTTGATTTTGGAGCCTCCTTTTTATGAGATTTTTTTTTAGGCACCATGTAGGTTTCTAGGCACCATAAGTGCTAAAAGTTAGGAACCTCCCCCACAAGTCACCCCATTTTGCAATCTACACCCCTCAGGGAATTCATCTAGGGGTATAGTGTACATTTCAAACCCCCAGGGGTTTCACCAATTTTGGTACAACTGGGATGTGAAAATGGAAAATTACATTTTTTTACACAAACATGCAGTTCTGGCTCAAAATTTTTCATTTTCACAAGGAATGAAGGAGACAAAGCACCCCAAAATCTGTGCCCCAATTTCTCCCGAGTACGGCAATGCCTCACATGTGACCAAAAAATACCAGTTGGGTGCATGGCAGGACTCAGAAGGGAAGGAGTGATTTTTGGATTTTGCAGCACAGATTTTGGTGGAATGAATGGTGGGTGCTATGTTGCACCAATACAGTGGAACCCCCCCACAAGTCACCCCATTTTGCAAAGTACACCCCTCAGGGAATTCATCTAGGGGTATAGTGTACATTTCAAACCCCCAGGGGTTTCACCAATTTTGGTACAACTGGGATGTGAAAATGAAAAATTACATTTTTTTACACAAAAATGCAGTTCTGGCTCAAAATTTTTAATTTTCACAAGGAATGAAGGAGACAAAGCACCCCAAAATCTGTGCCCCAATTTCTCCCGAGTACGGCAATGCCTCACATGTGACCAAAAAATACCAGTTGGGCGCATGGCAGGACTCAGAAGGGAAGGAGTGATTTTTGGATTTGGCAGCACAGATTTTGGTGGAATGAATGGTGGGTGCCATGTTGCATTAGCAAGACTCCCAAAGCACCAATACAGTGGAACCCCCCCACAAGTCACCCCATTTTGCAAAGTACACCCCTCAGGGAATTCATCTAGGGGTATAGTGTACATTTCAAACCCCCAGGGGTTTCACCAATTTTGATACAACTGGGCAGTGAAAATGAAAAATTACATTTTTTTACACAAAAATGCAGTTCTGGCTCAAAATTTTTCATTTTCACAAGGAATGAAGGAGACAAAGCACCCCAAAATCTGTGCCCCAATTTCTCCCGAGTACGGCAATGCCTCACATGTGACCAAAAAATACCAGTTGGGCGCATGGCAGGACTCAGAAGGGAAGGAGTGATTTTTGGATTTGGCAGCACAGATTTTGGTGGAATGAATGGTGGGTGCCATGTTGCATTAGCAAGACTCCCAAAGCACCAATACAGTGGAACCCCCCCACAAGTCACCCCATTTTGCAAAGTACACCCCTCAGGGAATTCATCTAGGGGTATAGTGTACATTTCAAACCCCCAGGGGTTTCACCAATTTTGATACAACTGGGCAGTGAAAATGAAAAATTACATTTTTTTACACAAAAATGCAGTTCTGGCTCAAAATTTTTCATTTTCACAAGGAATGAAGGAGACAAAGCACCCCAAAATCTGTGCCCCAATTTCTCCCGAGTACGGCAATGCCTCACATGTGACCAAAAAATACCAGTTGGGCGCATGGCAGGACTCAGAAGGAAAGGAGTGATTTTTGGATTTGGCAGCACAGATTTTGGTGGAATGAATGGTGGGTGCCATGTTGCATTAGCAAGACTCCCAAAGCACCAATACAGTGGAACCCCCCCACAAGTCACCCCATTTTGCAAAGTACACCCCTCAGGGAATTCATCTAGGGGTATAGTGTACATTTCAAACCCCCAGGGGTTTCACCAATTTTGATACAACTGGGCAGTGAAAATGAAAAATTACATTTTTTTACACAAAAATGCAGTTCTGGCTCAAAATTTTTCATTTTCACAAGGAATGAAGGAGACAAAGCACCCCAAAATCTGTGCCCCAATTTCTCCCGAGTACGGCAATGCCTCACATGTGACCAAAAAATACCAGTTGGGCGCATGGCAGGACTCAGAAGGGAAGGAGTGATTTTTGGATTTGGCAGCACAGATTTTGGTGGAATGAATGGTGGGTGCCATGTTGCATTAGCAAGACTCCCAAAGCACCAATACAGTGGAACCCCCCCACAAGTCACCCCATTTTGCAAAGTACACCCCTCAGGGAATTCATCTAGGGGTATAGTGTACATTTCAAACCCCCAGGGGTTTCACCAATTTTGATACAACTGGGCAGTGAAAATGAAAAATTACATTTTTTTACACAAAAATGCAGTTCTGGCTCAAAATTTTTCATTTTCACAAGGAATGAAGGAGACAAAGCACCCCAAAATCTGTGCCCCAATTTCTCCCGAGTACGGCAATGCCTCACATGTGACCAAAAAATACCAGTTGGGCGCATGGCAGGACTCAGAAGGGAAGGAGTGATTTTTGGATTTGGCAGCACAGATTTTGGTGGAATGAATGGTGGGTGCCATGTTGCATTAGCAAGACTCCCAAAGCACCAATACAGTGGAACCCCCCCACAAGTGACCCCATTTTGCAAACTACACCCCTCAGGGAATTCATCTAGGGGTATAGTGTACATTTCAAACCCCCAGGGGTTTCACCAATTTTGGTACAACTGGGCTGTGAAAATGAAAAATTACATTTTTTTTACACAAAAATGTACTTCTGGCTCAAAATTTTTCATTTTCACAAGGAATGAAGGAGACAAAGCACCCCAAAATCTGTGCCCCCATTTCTCCAGAGTACGGCAATGCCTCACATGTGACCAAAAAATACCAGTTGGGTGCATGGCAGGACTCAGAAGGGAAGGAGTGATTTTTGGATTTTGGAGCACAGATTTTGGTGGAATGAATGGTGGGTGCTATGTTGCATTACCAATACAGTGGAACCCCCCCACAAGTGACCCCATTTTGCAAACTACACCCCTCAGGGAATTCATCTAGGGGTATAGTGTACATTTCAAACCCCCAGGGGTTTCACCAATTTTGATACAACTGGGCAGTGAAAATGAAAAATTACATTTTTTTACACAAAAAATGCAGTTCTGGCTCAAAATTTGTCATTTTCACAAGGAATGAAGGAGACAAAGCACCCCAAAATCTGTGCCCCCATTTCTCCAGAGTACGGCAATGCCTCACATGTGACCAAAAAATACCAGTTGGGTGCATGGCAGGACTCAGAAGGGAAGGAGTGATTTTTGGATTTTGCAGCTCAGATTCTGGTGGAATGAATGGTGGGTGCTATGTGGCATTAGCAAGACCCCCGAAGCACGGTGAAATGATGAACCTAATAATCCATAGATGTGTGGTATATTTTGAAACACTCCTTTATACATAGGCCGGGTTTGTCGGGGCAAGTTTCACAGTGGAAAATAGTTTCCTTTCTTATTCCCTTTTTATAGCAAACTTTGCACCTTTTTTGTGTCCTGCCCTTTCTTGCAGTGGAGGGGATTTCGTTGGGAAAATGCTGCCCTGGTACAATACTGGGGCCAGTACTAGAAGTACTGGGGCCCTCTGCCTGCTGGTTCCCAAATATTAGGCCCTTTATGACTTCCTCTTGAAAGTGCATAAATGTCCCCCTCTGGCCGGTAGAACGGAATAGCACGTAAGCGTTATACAGTGCCATCTGGATGATATACACGGCCAGCTTCTTGTACCAGATATTTGTTTTCCGCAGGGCACTGTACGGCTTCAGTACCTGATCTGAAAGATCCACTCCGCCCATGTACTTATTGTAATCTAGGATACAATTTGGTTTTGAGGTGTGGGTACTGGTACCTCGTACAGGGATGGAGGTGGTACTGTCTCCATGAATTGTTGTCAGTATAAGGACATCCCTCTTGTCCTTATATTTGACCAACAACATATTTTCGGTGCATATTCCCCTGCTTTCACCCCTTCTTAGTACTTGGGCAATGTGCGTTTTGGGGAGGCCTCTTTGGTTCTTGCGCACAGTACCGCAAGCTGCTGTACCTCTTGAACCAAGGGCCTTAAACAGGGGGATGCTAGTGTAAAAGTTTTCCACATAGAGGTGATAACCCTTATCCAGGAAGGGGTGCATTAAATCCCAGACAATTTTTCCACTAACACCTACGAGGGAGGGGGGGCATTCTGGCGGTTCAATTCTTGAATCCTTCCCTTCATATACCCTAAACTTGTGGGTGTACCCTGTGGTGCTTTCACACAGCTTATACATTTTTATGCCATACCTTGCCCTCTTACTGGGAAGGTACTGGCGGAATTTAACCCTTCCTTTAAAATGTATAAGGGACTCGTCGATACTAATACATTTATCAGGGATGTATAGCTCTGCAAATTTGGCACTGAAATGATCAATGACCGGCATGACTTTGAATAGCCTGTCAAAGGTGGGATCATCTCTGGGTGGGCACTGTGCATTATCGGTGTAATGTATAAATTTATGGATTGCCTCAAAACGAGCCCGAGTCATGGCCATACGGTAAAATGGGGTGCTGTACAGAACATCTGTACTCCAATATTGCCTAATTTGTGGCTTTTTTACTATGCCCATATGAAACACCAGACCCCAAAACGTCATCATCTCTACTGCATCTACAGGGGTCCACCTAGCAAATGATGACGTGGGGTTTTGAGCAATAAACTGCTGGGCATATAAATTAGTTTGGTCCACCATTAAATTTATAAAATCATCAGAGAAAAATAATTTGAAAAAGTCAATTTCTCTGAGACCTGTGGAATCAAATTGCATTCCTGGCATGGCCAAAAACTCAGGAACCTGGGGCTCAAAATTGTCTGGTGGTGGGGTCCATACGAGATCAATTATTGGGGGGGGGTCTCAGCTGCTCTACGGGGGCGTCTTTGAGGGGGTCCCTCATCACCAGAGGAGGAAGAGGAGCTTAAGACGAATCCTTCAAATTCCCCGCTTGCCTCACTGGCTGTGTCAGAATCAGAGGCAAGCATGGCATATGCCTCCTCCACTGAATACATTCTTCTGGATGACTGGGATGACATTTGGGATGACATTTGGGATGCCATTTTTATTTTTGTGTTACTGGTAGTGAAATGTTTCAACACGTGTATAGTGTAGGGGGGGGTACAAACTTTATTTCAACCCGGGGGGTATGTAGTGTGTAGTGTGTATGTAGTGCAGAAAAAAAAAAAATACTTTATACAAAAAAAAAAATTGAAGAGGTTAAAAAAAAAAAAATTGAAGGGGTTAAAAAAAAAATAAATTGAAGGGGTTAAAAAAACAAAAAAAAAGGTCCTGCGCCAAAAATTGAGCACAGATGTTGGTCAGTAACGTCCGTCACTGAACAGCGCTCAAAGGCAACAGGAATTTGATCAAAAAAAAAAAAAATAGATCAACCCTGTGCCGAAAAAGCTGATCAGTGATGTACGTCACTGATCAGCGCACAGTGGCCACAGGACACCCACAAAATCACAGTGTGTGTAAAAAAAAAATTAAAAAAAGACCACACAGCACCCACAAAAAAAAAAAAAAGGTGATCAGTGATGCGACACTGATTACCAGTGAGGGGCAGCAGGTGCACAACCTTTGGTGCAACTGACAGTGCAACTGGCAGCAACTGACAGGTATATATAAAAAAAAAAAAAACCTCTGCGCCCCCAAAAAGTTGCTGATCACCTCAGATATAGTGATCAGCACAAAAGGCGGGGGTAGCAGACACAAAATATACACTCTCTATCACTCTCTGTCACTATCTCTCTCTATCTCTCTCTATCTCTCTCTATCTCTCTCTCTCTATCTATCACTATCTATCACTATCTATCACTATCTATCACTATCTATCACTCTAGGACACTGCAGCAGCAGCACTGACAGTTATATGTATAAAAAAAACCCTGCACCCCCAAAAAGGGGGGGTAGCAGACACAAAATATACACTCTCTATCACTCTCTGTCACTATCTCTCACTATCTATCACTATCTATCACTCTATGACACTGCAGCAGCAGCACTGACCCTGCACCCCCAAAAAGGGGGGGTAGCAGACACAAATCTCTCTATCTCTCACTATCTATCACTATCTATCACTATCTATCACTATCTATCACTCTATGACACTGCAGCAGCAGCACTGACAGTTATATATAAAAAACCCCTGCACCCCCAAAAAGGGGGGGTAGCAGACACAAAATATAGCTCTCTCTGTCACTATCTCTCTATCTCTCTCTCTATCTCTCTCTCTATCTCTCTCTCTCTATCTCTCTCTCTATCTCTCTATCACACTGCAGCAGCAGCAGGAAGTCTCAGGAAGTCAGATCCAGGAAGCGTCCAGCACGCTACAAGCAGTGATCAAGTGATCAGGTAAGGTATTTGCAAGGATCAGGTAAGTATTAGCAAGGATCAGGTCAGTATCACGGCAGATAGGCACGGTGACCGCTCTGCACGCAATTCCAGACCGGAATGGCGTCTGCAGCGCAGTCACCGTTAGTTTAAATGTCGCGCCTTGGCTGTGATTGGTCCGTGGGTCCCACGGACCAATCACAGCCTTGGGGGCAGGTGGGGTGAGGTGTCATCGTCACCGATGACCCCCTCATGCCCCCTGACGCCCGGCGGTGATTGACACCTGTGTTACCGAGCGTCTGATTCGCCAGTAACACAGGAAACCGCTGTGAATGGCTGTTCACACTGAACAGCCAATCACAGCGATCGCCGACGGGGGGGCGGCATCGCAGCCCCCCCTGGGCATGCAGGGACATGTCTGCTGTCAGGGACAGCAGACATCGTCCCTCTGTCACTGCGTCTCTAGACGCAGTGACAGTTTAAAGTCATGACGTATATATACGTCATGTGTCGGGAAGTACTTCCCGGCCATGACGTATATATACGTCAAATGTCGTGAAGGGGTTAAAACTGGTCAAAGTGCAGTAAATCCAGTGGAAAGATAGATGTCCAAATTCAAAGGAGAGGTTGAAGATAAAACAACCTAATTTAGAAAAAGCCAGTTTAACTGGCAAGACATGTCAGTTGTGTTTTATCTTCAGCCTCTCCTTTGAATTTGGACATCTATCCATCCACTGGATGGGCTTGGATCATTTCCCATGTCGACCTATTGGTGTCGACCTAATGACTGTCGACCATAGTGCTGTAGACCAAAAGTTCGACAGGGGTCTAGGTCGACATGGGAAAAGGTCGACATGGTTCTAGGTCAAAAGGTCGTTAGTGCGACAGGTCATTAGTTCGACAATGTCTAGGTCGACAGTCAAAAGGTTGACATGTGGTTTTTCAGGTTTTTTTTACCTGAATGTCAACACAGTCGACATGGGCACAGTTTCAAGTGCACCGCATCCCCTCGCAATACGTCGGGCACACTATTTTATTCTCCCACCATGCCCTAGTGGATGGTAGGGTATGAAATACCACCTGTCGGCACATGCTGGCTCAAAAATCTGTGAAAAACCCCATGGCGACCTTTTGACTGTCGACCTAAACATTGTCGAACTAATGACCTGACGAACTAGAACCAGGTCGACCTTTCCCTATGTCGACCTAGACCCATGTCTACCTTTTCCCATGCCTATCTAATGCTGTAGACCAAATGACCGTATCTCCCACTGGATTTACTGCACTTTGACCAGTTTTGACCGGTCGCTAATGACATGCTGTGATTAAAATGGTGCGATTATAGGGATAACTCATTACTAACGAGACAATCAATAATCAATAATAGTCTATACCACAGACTGATATAGTTAACTTTTCTCCAATAAAATCGAAATATCACAACATACATGAACTATAAAGAATAGGCATGTCACACAAGAGCAATGGATGCTCATACAAAATATTGATGAATTGTAGAGATGTTGGGGCAGATGTATTAAGCCTGGTGAAGAGATAAACTGGAGATAAAGTGGAAGGAGATAACGCACCAGCCAATCAGATCCCAACTGTCATATTTCAAACACAGCTGATTGGCTGGTGCATTATCTCCTTCCATGTTATCTCCACTTTATCTCCAGTTTATCTCTTCTCCAGGCTTAATACATCTGCCTCGTTGTGTGATAAATAATCATTTATCTACAAATGGACTAAGTACTATAGATACCAATCACTACAGTTTTCCTGTCCATTAATTACCTAAATATAGAGCATAGCTCAGGGGCGGATTAAGGTCTGTGGGGCCCTGGACAACAAAATTGTGGGGGACCCCACAGACACCCCCCCTCCCCAGGGGAGGCTGGTACCTGGGTAGCAAAGGCAGGCAGGGGGTCCCTGCGGCGGTCTGGGCAGTCAACGCTGGGGTTCCTGCAGCGTATGAGAAGTCAGCGGCGGGGTCCCTGCTGCAGATGGGAACTAGTAACGGTATTAGCTACTAATTCCTATCGGCCGCAGGGACCCCGCTGTTGACTGCCCAGCCTTCTGCAGGGACCCCGCTGTTGACTGCCCAGCCTTCTGCAGGGATCACCTGCCTGCCTGCACTGCCCGAGCATGAGGGGGACAGGAGCCCCACACCGGCAGCAGTGGTGCCCCTCATGCGTGGGGGCCCCTCGGCTACTGCCGCCCCGTGCTTAATCCGCATCTGCCGTAGCTGATACCCCTTTCACATTACAGCTAAAACACAGTATAAACAGTCATTCGAGTTACTGTAAATACAGCTTCATGGGATTCAGCCTGACAGTTACTTTTCCTTTGATAGATGAAATAATAACACATTATTCAGGCAATCTGAAGGAATTGGCTACACTTATTACGGAATGCCACTGGCAACATTTTTCTAGTTTTAACTATTGCCCAGCTTGGCTTCCTAGAATAAGAACTACAGTACAATCAATAGAAGTGGATTATTATCATCATATATTATATTACCAGCCAAATAAAAATCATATAGTGCCAGCACCATGGCTTTACAGTATATAAAAAGTTTTTAATCACTATTTTCAAAACTTTTTTCACACATTCCTGATATCTTTATTTATTTATTTTTATTATTTCAAGCTTTTCATACATTGAATATTATAGTCTCATATTTAATGTTTTTTTTATGGGAAATATAAGAAGTTATTTTTCAATTACTAAAATAATAAAATGACTCAGTGGAGCCTTAGAAAACAAAATTGTGGGGTCCCCCACAAACACCCCTCCCCGGGGGGAGGCTGGTACCTGGTGACTTTTCTGGTGCACTCTAGAATTATATTATTTCTTGTTTTGATCAGTTGATATACAACTAGAGACAGGGAGCACCATCCCCAATACACATCCAAAAGGGGATCACTATAGAAATAAATAGTATTTGAATACTAGCAATTGGGATTAGTGCGGATCAATCAAAACTCTATTATAGATTTGTGTATATACTTTGATTAAATATGATGGGTAGGCTGATTGAAATCGGATTAGTCCCTTGTTTTATTATTATTTAATGTACTCCACCTGCTGTGGGGGTAAATGTACAAAGATGGGAGTTCTATTGAAGAAGGGATGTTGACCATAGTGACCAATCAGATTCCACTTCTTATTTTAGCATCTTCTAGAAGATAATAGATAGAATCTCATTGGTTGCTATAGGCAACATCCCATTTTCCATAGAACTACTATCTAAGTAAATGTATCCATTTGAATCATCTGATGGATGAGGATTTCAGTCTCATATATTTAGAACCTGTGCATGGATCAGAGGACCAAAGGTGACTAATTGATTACTGTTAATCATGGGTCTCTTAACCTGTACTGGCATCTACTGTCATTTTGTATTAATACGGTCATTCAGTTTCCCATTGTTATCAATCTTTACTGCTTAGTTCCATTATACTAACCATGATAAAAGTGGATCAAATGCCAGGGGCAAACGCAGGATTTTCAGAAGGGGGTTTCCAGAGGTGCGGAGCAAAGCACGGAGATGGACACTTAGGTGACCCAGTATATGTTTTGATGTCCCCCGGGTGGTAAGGGGTATTATATCAACCGCTCAGCATGTAGGGCCTGGATCAGTAATTTCCACTAATTACCCCTTTACTGCACAGATGGTGGGAGAAGGGGGCATTGGGCTGAATGAAGGGGCCCTGATACATAACTTCCAGGGTGGTAGGGGATGTTTAATATGCAGAGGAGGGGTGTATAGTGGAGTGGGCTTATTATTCATAATTTTCTGGTGGGAGGACAACTTGCTTGACTGCAGATATCTCCAGTTCCCGTAAATAGATTTCTTAGATTTTAATGGAATTATAAACTAGAGAATCCCACCTACCAAATGGTGTTGGGGATGAGGGGATCAGAGTTCAGGAGGCAGAGCAATCTGCCAACGAGAATATAAAACTACATACCAGGTGTGTGGAGCTGGAGCAGTAACCAGCTGCTGGAAGGCTGATATCTCTGGTTCTGGGAACAGTAGAGACAAGTTTATAGTGTCCTTCAAAGGGGGAGAGTCACAGATTTTGGAATATATCCTCAGAAAAACTCTAAGTCAGACAGAACCTGAAATATCTGACTGGGAACAGCAATTAACAGGCTTGGATGGGGACCACTGCTTTGAAGTCAGATATCTCCGGTTCCCAAGGTCCGATTTTAAAAATTCTTGTACTCTTGGAAAGAGGGGACCCTCAGCTTTCAGACATTGGCCCTTATATTCCTGGGGGGGTTTCTGGGTACTCGGAAACCCCCCCTGCGTGCGCTACTGAATGCCATCTAGATCAGTGGTGGGGAATTAGCGGCCCTCCAGCTGTTAATGAACTACACATCCCAGCATGCCTTAGTATTGCTATTTGGTCATGCTGAACCTGATGCAAGGCATGCTGGGATGTGTAGTTCTTCAACACCTGCTTATTGCCCACTCCTGCTCTAGATGCAACCTACTCAAAAGGTGGCCAAACCTTCAATTAGGTCTGGAACAGGCATAAGGCCGAAGTGCACTACTGATCGCATTTTCATCACTGATGAATCACACTGACAGCTGTCAGCGGGTGCCTGCTACCCACCCGGGGGTGACTTGGACAGTCTGGACTGTCATCAATTCAGTATGCACGGCTTGCTGAAAACTCACGGAGATCTTGCAAGTGCTGTAGATGGGAGAGGAGGACCTGCCACTGCCTGGACTGCAGGTCACCCTGCCTGCCTCTCCATGACATCTTCTGCCCCATCCTAGTCACCCTCTTCCCACAACCCTCTGCCAGTCACCCATTCTTGGAGACTTTTTGCAGTGTTGCTGACCTCAGATACTGGTTAGCTTAAAGAGGACACATCTTATTACTATTTCGGTACTTGTGTATTATCTGGGCGCCCGATATTTTCATCGCCCAGATGCCTGATTCCTATGTTAAATGCCCCCCCAGACCCGATTTTTTATTGTACACCCACCCTGATGGGTAATTACTATGTTAAATGGCCCCCCATTGTTAAAGCCACCCCACTATCAACGCCAACCCGAAGCGTGGCGAGCGCAGCGAGCCTGTGAGGGGCGGCGGTACGCGTCCACTATCCACGTCGGCGTGGAGTTGATTGTATATCCGCGAGGGGACGTGGATTACATCACATATATTCTGCGTCCGCTCGCCACGCTTCGGGCTGGGTGGCTCGCCACACTATATAAAATCAACTCCACGCCAACGTGGATAGTGGGGGAATGAAAAGGTCGGAGGACGCGTACCGCTGCGCTCGCCATGCTTCGGTTTGGCATTGATACTGGGGTGGCATTAACAATGGGGGGGGGGCGCATTTCACATAGTAATCACCCATCAGGGCGGGTGTACAATTAAAAATCGGGTCTGGGGTGCATTTAACATTGGAATCAGGCATCAGGGTGCCTGTACAATGTAATATCGGGTATAATCGCGTCGCATCGCATGCCATTATAATGGCATGCGATGCGATATAAAATTTGTATACTCTGCCCGGGAAAGCCTCAAATCGGGTCCCATCGCATGCCTTAATTAGTGGCATGCAATGCGATAGATCGGGCGCCCAGATAATACACAAGTACCACTATTTCTGATTAAAGTACAGATTAGTATATGCTTTCAGTATTATTTGGTGATCATGTAATGCACTAACATGTCATATTATGAAAAGCATATTTTTGCATCTCGGCCCACCACTAGTCCCATAAACACTGGGCGATGTCAATCTGAAAGTAGCTCAGTAGCTTTTGTCGTTGGAGCTGCTTTTGGCTCAGTGTGTATGGGCAGGTGATGAGCAGTAATAACTGATGCGCACTCCCACATCATCATCAGAAAAAAATCAAAAACATTGCTCAATGTGTATGCACGGAGTGATTTTCAGCCCAACGATTTCACCTCATCACTGTCCACACACGCTGGGCAAAGTCACCCAGTGTGTATGGACCTTTAATATTAAGATGCATACAACTCAAAGAAACAGATTTGGAAATGTGAATGTGAGGTTAATGCAACTCTACAAATATTCTGCTTGCCTAGGCTTATTTGTCACAATATACAGAATGTCAATACAATATTGTGGGATACAATGGATCCAATTTCACTATATCCAGACTACTTACACAGCTGCTCAAGTATAATCACAGTAACATGCTTTATATAGCTTGTCCTCCAGGTGTCTCCCTTGTTCATGCTTTAGTTTTACCCTCACAACTACGGATCTGATCTTATTTACTGCTCAGTTATTATATCCTTCATTTATATAGTGGAATAAGGAACAGCAGGGTAATACCATTGCAAAAAAATAATCTTTGACTGCAAAATAATTTATAAAAGTAAATGGCTTCATTTAATAGACACAATGAGCACCTTGGTACAGGGCTGTCTTAAGAAAATGTCAATGCACCATCTCTACACTTGCTTCCATACAGTGAATGGTTGTATGCACTGTAAGCAGTTATATAGCTCCAGCCATTCACCAATCAGCATGCTGATAACTATTCACTGCTGAGGCAGCTAGTGAATGCTGGACTCTGATTGATGAATTGTACCAGCATTCTCTACTGCCTCCCAAAAAGCTCAGAAGGCAGAAGCCTACAACCCAGTCTGCCCCACTTCAAAGGCCCCTGGAATTGGGAGGCCCTTGGGCAATTGCCCATTGAAAGCTTATTTTTGCACCTGGGCCCACAATTCATTAGTTTCGCCTCTGACCCCAGTTGAAATGGATCTGACAGAACTTTACTACTTCAGATATGGAATGTGCCAAATTTATAGTACCTATTGGGGGAAATTTACTAACACGCCTGAAATAGGCATATTTGTAGGCAGTCATATGGAAAAATGACTGCCTACACGTATTTTTCGACATTTGCTATTCCTGAAATACTTTATTTATATATATATATATATATATATATATATATATATATATATATATATATATATATATACACACACATATATACATATACACACACACACACATACTACATATATGAAACTGAAGTATATAATTTTTTTAATATGAGAAATGAAAAAGATTATAAAAAAAAAATAGAAGTATATTAAGGGTGCATAGCTACACCCCCAATGATTAGGCCACACCCCCAAATGCTTGGGCCCAGCCAGGGTCTCTACTGCACTGAACACTATTTTGTTCTGGAGACCAGTAATATATTTTAATCTTTACCCTTAATGACCCCATGTGCATTTAAGTTGACATTAAAAATTGTATTGCATAAGCTGTATTGCCATGACTGTTGCCATTCATATTCCAATGTCCAATTAAATGTATGACAATACAGTGAAAATGTTCCAGCAGATGATAACAAAGCTTTATGTATTAAATACGAAAATGATCAAATCATATTTTGGTATTATATTGTGCCTCCTTTGACTACTTTCCTGGTATCAACACCGGGATAACACTAACACATGCAATGGGTCATAAAAGGTTAAGATAAAACATCCTATTTTCCATGAATCCACCTTTGAGTTAAATGGCCAATTACTGTTGGCCCCTTGAAAAGAAGCAGATACATATTAAGGGAGATATTCAATCCTCGCTGCTATTTCTGATGGGGGGGAAATAGTGGTGGGCAAATTCAATGTGGCCTTTCACAACAGCATTGAAGAGGCAGATCGACAAAACGGACCCGACTTTATAAGCAGTCGGGCAGGTTTTGCCGAGAACGGCCGTGGATTGTAGCGATCATAGCCGTATCTCGACAATCCACAGCAAACCCTTCGTCCAACATGGATGTGACAGTGGTTGGCATTTGATGGTACTTCATCATATAACTTAAATGTGTTTTGGTAAACCCACTTGTGCAATTGTGCCAGTTCACATATTTTTTTTATTTATTTGTATATTTAAAAGCATTTTTGCTTTCAATAATATTAGTACATAAGCTGGGTACACACTGGGAGATATAAAATTAATGATATGCACAGTACCGATATAGTTAATACATTGGTCAGTGTGTATGCTCAATATTGTTAAGTATGCACGTTCCCACGTATCGTTTATGACCGCCCTGTCACCTGCAGCTCAATCTGACAATGTAGTCAGCGACTGTATTTACGGAGCCTGGATCAGATGACATCACTGACCGACATTGGTCAGTGTGTATGTTCTCCCATGACAACCCCAATATAGTTAACCATATCAGCGGCCGCGGGAATCAGTAAGTGTGTACCCAGCATTAGACAAACATCAAATAACATTTTGGTGGAATGGTTGTAAGAATGTGTATTATGAAAGGTAATAGAAATTGTTTTACTACCGTAGATCACTACATAGCTGTGACCGTTTATATTTTAATAGTCTTGAAGAAATTTGTACTATCAGAACCCTGGACCATGTCTATGCAATTCTTTGTCTGAGAGGAACATAGTTTCTTATTATATCTGCCTGTTACCAGTGGAGTCTTAAATCCTTGATAGGACTGTCACGTGAGTGATAAACAACTTAATTCGGTGGATGTCATAAGCAGACAGCTCAGTTCAGTGGACACAGGGCACACCAATTGAACTGCCTGCTCGTCTCCCTGAGCTTCTTCCTGGCCCCATTTGGGAACTGTTCAGCCAAGGTCAACACTGAAACTAGGTAAGTAATCTGTCCGGGAGCGTGGTGGAAAGTAATTGAATATAGCAAAGTTTTGATTTTCTGTCATCTGAAAAAGTCTTATACCTCATTGCGCACTATAAAGTATTGCCTATGCAGTTGATTATGGTGGTTTGCATTCAGCCTGGCTGTCCCTTCCGTCCTCCCTCCCTAAGTGCTCATTTATAGACCTTTCTTCACCCATCACCACACTGCAATTACATTAATAAGAGTATTTACAGTCTATGTATGTTTATCAGGCACAGTGTGCTCAATAATTAACATTGTGTATGGGTTTCCAGATAATCATTTTAAGTGCGTATTTTGTTTATATTCCGCCCCATGGCAAATGCTATTTTGAAACGCTTTCCATTTTCATTCAAATATATTATTCATGAGGCCTATGCCAGAAATCAGGCGTTTCTGTTAAACATTTTCCAACACAGCAGATACATTTCCATTGATTCATTTCATTCTTGCTTAGACATAAGGCTCGGCCGAATGACCAGATATTAATGATAAAATGTAGCAACACAAAACAATAATATATACACACACACACATATATATATATATATATATATATATATATATATATATATATATACGCACACATACATACATACATACATACATACATACATACAATGTAACCAGTACTGTCAATTTCAATTATTAGAATAGATATCTGTAATAACATTTTCATGACTTTACTTACTAGAACCCAAATGTTGGGCATTATTGTGAAAACCACAGCTGTTATGTCTGAGTTTTGTACATATAGACCTTGTTCTAGATACTATAAAAAAAATGGAGTGGAGTTCAAGGCAAAAAAGATGCCATTGAGAGTCTGTATGCTACCTAGCTATAATGTAGAGAATAATCATTTTGCTTATAAATGTGAGTCTGACACTGGTGCTGGGTGACTTTTGTTATGCGGAATATTTAGACAATATAACCTAGGGTTACATGAGTGATGGTTCTGCATTAGGAGTTGTATGGAACAGGAAACTGCCATAGATGCAGCAGAGAAGGCGCCTTATGTTCCGTAATATATACAGTCCCCAGAGCACACATGCTTGATGCCAGATGGGACCTCAGATAGTATGGTAATGTCCAACATGATATCACAGAGTAGTACAGCTCTTATAACCTAGTCCGTCAATTCTAGAATGCAGATATGGAAGGTTAGACATATATAGCAAGGAGCTCACTACAGCCATAGAGATGTGTTTTGTTCAAAATAGAATACAGGTTCCTTATACTTTCACTGTAATAGACATACGCATGCATTTCTTCTATTTGCTCCAAATAAAGAGGGATGCAAAACATAGGTCTGTAATGGAGATCACTAATTAAAAATAGTTGAACCACCACTTTAAAGGAAAAAACCCATATGCAGGTCTACCCTTCTCTGGCTCACAAGAATGGAATACTAAAGCAGATAGGCAAGTACATTAGAGATCTCTATACAGAGGTTTTGGCTACAGTATAAGGATCTATTCCAGCACCGCACTTTACATCAGAGCAGTGTTTCTTATTTGTGAGAGATAAGACTTAAACATGATAGTTCATAAAAGTAGTTTCCCTTCGTTAACAAAATACTTGCCATGGGGCAATGGACCCCATATGGTACACTATAATAATAATAATAATGCAATTCTTACACCCTAAATGATGTTATAAAGGACCACACAACAGACTAGACTTACTGTAGTTTAATGGGGGCTCATCAATGTTTTGTCTGGCCCATTACAGTGCTATGTCACATTTGGATAGCAGCTTGGATAATACAGTACATAATTGGAATAACACCACCACCTTTTGGGAGCTGCCTGCTACAGCATCATATTTTTGTAGAGTGTAGCCCAAGTACCTACAATAAAGGGAACATTAATGCTACCAGGAGAACATTCATTAAATAATATTTGCTCTCTGTAATAGACATCTCCCCCCCCCCCCACCCATGTTTTTCTAATTGCGTTCCCATTAATATCTAACATCATATATATATGTGTGTGTGTGTGTATACAACACAGAGACACCATGCTCACTGCAGGCAAATTCCCGGGTCTACCATGTAGACCCAGAAATTTGCCTTTTAACACAAGTTTTTTGCAGTGTGAACGGGTCGCATACCCGGATCTCATACACGAGTAAAACCCTTCTTTTTACAAGTGTTTGAGATCCAGGTATGCAGACACCGTTTGACCTGTTCTCACTGCATAAAAACCAGTGTTAAAAGGCAAATTATCAGTTAGAACTTCTTCGCCCGGGAGTCCGTCGCTGCAACCCAGCATTTTAATGCCGGGTAAAAGCCGTGTAGTTACACGGTATAAGTGGTCAACCCTTTTTCTTGGTGGCTATGTAGCATGCTAGTGAAATTATTATTTGGGTGTGGTTAAATACAGTGCCACATTATGGTCTCTGAGAAGTGTATGATTACCTTCAATTCAGTCATATTTAAAGCATAGATGTGAGAATAGTGAGCGTAGGGACTCAAATTAGGACCACTGCTGTTGTGGTGAGCATAGCAGTGTTCTTATCAAAATATCAAACAATTTCAGATGTTGCTGGATAAGGCCTGACAAAGTTGTTCTATTCGTAGTCAGTGTATTATATTCATGCAATTACCTAAAACATGCAATGGTTGACAAACATAACATAGTTCTAAATGTTCTTTCATACAGAGATTCTCTTTTTTTTGGATATAGCAAATTTCTGAATATTTCTAAATGTATGCCTAATATATACACATCATTCAAGTAAAAAACAAGGAGGCTGGTAGGAAATAGGAAAAATATCATTTTAAGCACTACATATTTATGATCCTTAATATTACAAACGTAAATAAACATCTAAAATGATAGGGTATAAATGTGTGAGAATGGATATGGTGACACTGTTAGTGCCCTCTGGTGTGTGCGTCACCAAAACACAGTATATAAAGAGAGATTGTAACAGGTGTTTTTATTTCCAGCAGGTTTACTGGTTGACGCAGCAGCATTAAGGAAGAAGCCGATATTGCCATGTCTGTGCTGAACGCAGTACCTTTCATGCGGCCAATCCACCTCCGATCACCACACCAGCAGAGACGCCACACGCTACCGGCCAGTGAATTCCGCTGTCTCTCCACGGAAGATGCAATCAGTGTTTTTGAAATAGAAAGAGAGGGTGAGTAAAAACACTATATCTACATATAGAAAAATGGGGTCTGATGGAATGCCACCATCATTAAAAGACGATTTTAGCCTAACAGAAAGGAAAAATATATTGAACTATAAAATACATATTTGACTGCATTGATAGATACATTTTCGCATAGCATAGGCTACCATAGCAGCCAAAACACAGCAACGACCGATAAAGTAGACTTTATTAAGTAGGCACAAGTATTTTTTTGTAACAAATGTATTGTAAGAAATTGGACACAATATTTTGAAAGCCTTTAAATTGTTCTGCTATCCAAACTCTATAGTCAGGTCATCAAGCAAAAGCAGAATGGGATAACTGTGTAAGGGGTATGGGTCATGGAGTCGACGCTATTAAGCTCGGCACATGAAATAGGACAAGGCTAAGGTCGACAGAGTCGGAAGGTGGACACATGCATTAGGTCGACAATAGAAAAGTTGACAGTCAAATGTTTGACATGAGTTTTTTGCTTTTTTTTGTCCCGAATTTCACCATAAGTCGACATGGACACCTTATCCTTTTGATGTCTGACTGTCGACCTAATGCTTATGTCAACCTTCAGACCCTGTAGACCGAGCAGCTGTAACGCCTGAGTAAGACCTAACTGTGCAGAGCTGTTGTACGTGAGCATGTACTGAGCATTCCCAAATACATAAAAACAGAGGGCAGAAAACATTTTATAAAAGTACATGACTTAAAAAATAAAACGTAACAGATCACTGTATTATAGCACTGTAAAGCCCCCCATACACGGTCCATTTAACGGATCCGTTCTGTGCTGAAACAGCACACATCCTATCGGATTGCATCCCTTGTGCATGCACTGCGATCCGATACGATGTTTACCTAGTACAAAAAGTATGTGCAGCACATACTTTTTGTACCGTACTATGTGATGCGCGGGAGCGCGCATCGCATAGTACAAAACGGAGCCGGCGAAAACGGAGCGTGTATGGGCTCCTTTAGAACTGGAGTCTGTCTGTTCCTTTAGCTCCTGCTGGCCAAATACCTCATTCTTCTATTTCCACCCATAAAAATTGCATGGTTCGTCTACATGACATTTAATTGGATTTCCAGTGTTTGGGAGCAAATGGTAGATTGTCATTTGCTCCCATATATTACCAGATTTTCATTCCATCCAGTCAACTTGTTGGGAAGAAAATAGGCCAGCGTAAGCATTATAGCAATAACATTTCTTAAACAAATCAGCTATACAAGAAATAACTGTAAACTGTCAGAAGACTGAGTCCTCATAATCTACTTTGTATCCGCTGCGTTCTCAGACTTTTCACAATATCTATAACTGGGATTTCTCCAGGTTTTTACTTGTACCCCCTAAGAAGTGAAAGAAATAAGAATGTAATTCTCAAATGCATTAATATATATCTGTATTCCCAGCCTTCATTTCTGTGTCTGGAGAGTGTCCCCTCCATCTGGACGAGGTCCGGCAGTTCCTTACACTGTGTCCTGAGCTGTCACTGGGCTGGTTTGAAGAGGGACGACTTGTGGCATTTATCATTGGGTCATTATGGGATCAGGACAAACTAAGTCAGGTAATGACAAATACATTTGTTGTCATTATAGCATGTTTTCTGGACATCGTGCACAGATTCTGGTACAATTATAGGTTCACAAGCACATTTCCCTGTTGCTTACAACTTCTGTTTTTTTCCACAGGATGCCCTCACCCTGCACAAACCCCATGGTTCATCCGTTCACATCCACGTTCTTGCTGTACACCGCACTTTCCGGCAGCAGGGCAAGGGATCGATCCTGCTGTGGCGATACCTCCAGTACCTGCGCTGTTTGCCTTTTGCACGGCGGGCTGTGCTAATGTGTGAAGATTTCCTTGTTCCCTTCTATTCTAAATGTGGCTTCAAGGCTGTGGGCCCATGCAACATCACAGTTGGACCACTGGCCTTTATTGAGATGCAGTGTCCGGTCAGAGGTCATGCCTTTATGCGTAGAAATAGTGGCTGCTAGCATCCCCTTTTTTTTTACCATGTAATACCATTAACCAGTTTGTTCATCAATGGTTGCAACACATTGCAGAGCAGTGTGACCGACCCTCTGTTCGCAAAGTGATTAAAGAAGCAACTGCAGGGCGCTTCCATTCACAGTACTTCAGTCATGCAGGGGTTGATTTGAGCTGCCCCCCACATAAATAAATGGTTTGACAGTGGTGACAGGAATGAAGCTCTCACACAACTTTGTATAAAATTCACCCATCATCCCCAATTATTTCACTGTACAAAACCCTCTTCATTTTATTCTGTGAAAAAAATAAATCTATTTGCTTTTCTATGACGGTCTTGTCTCAAATACTTATTTATAAAATATCAACAAGATATACAGACTGCTGTGCTCAATGATCTTTCAAGTAAGTGCAGACAATGCAAATCAGATTAGACATAATGTTTGCACACGCTTCATTTACCTACATTGATGTGTATATCAAGTCCCTTGGAATCAGCCACTGCACCAGTAACATCAGCAATAGGCTGCATTTCCCAGCAAGAAGACACTAGAGTGGCAGATGAACCAGAATAACCATATAGCTTTAAATCATCACTGGGGAAAATACCTTTAAATTTCTCTGTGTACATCTGGGGCATACTGCAGCGGAGATAAGGACAGTCCTTTTAGGACTAGAAGGATTCCTTATGTATGTTTCAGTCAGACAGGGAAAGCATAAAATGGCTGTGAGACACATCTGTTTGACTCCTAAAGTATGTAGTGATGGATTATTGGGGGTCACAGGCAGTCAGGATTGTGACGGTCATTTCTCAGACATCGGAACCCCAACTTACACAGGCTAATATTCACTTGTGGAGGTTCACACTGCCATAAAGGCAGAGTAGATTAGTTGGTGAGTGCAGCGATCCCACAAGGGGCTTCAATGCTCTAGTGTCCCCCCCCCCCACAAATGTCTGAGAAACAACAATTGGAATCCCAACTGTCTGTGACTTATACCTTACCGTGGGTCGTGATGACCTAGCTGACAAACCAAGTGAATATGGTAGTTTTATGCAAATATTAATATTAAGGCCCAAAACACATAGAATAGATGGTAAGCGGAAATGGTCATTTCTATTAAAGATCAAGTATTTGAAGCAATATGTTCCTGCATCATCCCCTAGATACAGAGCAGACTAGGAACGCAGACCACCAGGCAGCTCTACAACTTGTGTAGCTTGAGACATGCACTCCCCAAAACTAAGCCTGTAAAGTTTTTGTCTACAGAACACAATTGTCAAAACACTAATCTTTATTTGGAAAACTACAAACAAAATGCAGATAAATTGGAGGGGGATAAAGATCACATAATTGGTTACCTTTAGGTTATTTCCAATCATACACAAGACACAAAGTGAAAACATAAAATGTAAGTGTTTTATTTCAAAAGCTGTTTAGTAACTCCATAATTAAACCAGTTCTGGAGTACCAACAGCAGCCGTTGCCTAACAGAACACCAATCTCTTAATAGTGGGCAGGAAAAGGGTTGTAGTAATAGAGAATGGTGTTGCAGTTTTGCTTTAAATATATTAAATATAAACAATTTACTAAAAATTGCATCAAAAACCACCTTGGATTGCATATTCTCCTGTGACATCAGACTGGCGCTTGTACAAAAATGAACATTCACTCCAACACTTTGCAGAGTAGACCCTATTGCGCAGCAAAGGGTCATTTAAAATCCAAATGTCCAGTGCAAATGTCTTGCATTAAAAATATTCTAGTCTCTGGAAAAAACTAAAGCCCTTTCTTATACTCAGTATATTTAGCTTTCAAACTATCGCACAGTGAGACGGATCATCGCCTTAACTTACTGTGCAAGATTTTGGTCCAAAAACAAATAGAACACTGTGTCCCTGATATATGTGCACTGTAACTGGATGTGAGGTACAGAAAGTCCCTGATGTCAATGCAGAGGAAAGGAAAAGCAAATTCTAATAAATGTCCCCTAGTATTGCGCATTTCAAGGGTTAGAGTTAGAAAGATGGTCATTTCAGTCAGGAAACTAGTGAATGTATATGTACTGTACAGGATCAGTGGAATTGGAAGAAATGACAGTACAGGTATTAAAACTTCAGTGTGTGTGAGTGTTTCACTTGCAGGATAGCAGGAGTTCTTGTTTGTCATGTCTAGTTATTAGAGGAAAGCAAGAAAAAAATGTCTGGTATCAGACAGATCATTATCAAATACCTAGACATTTATGAGTAGGAGAAATGTATCTAGAGGTAAGTATCAGAAGTCCACACCTATATACCTTGTCCTGAGTGGAGGTGGGACTTTAAATGTAGAAATATGTTGGGCATTCAAATCAAACTACTGATGGTAACAAAGGGTGCGTAGGGAAGAGGATACAGGTATAAAAGGAATAATAGTAGAGGTCAGATTCATAAAGGGTGTGAGATATACAATAGGTTGCTGATTTCTGGTCAGTAAGCGTGTCACCTATACCATAATAAACAAAATGGTGACATTTATACCAGATTAGTAAGCAGATGGAGAGATACAGGACAACCTCTAATGCCTGTTAAGTAGCATCATACAGGTTACAAATGTCACAATGGCGATAGATCAGCATAAAATGTATCCTTGAGTTTAACAAAGTTGAGGTGTAGCTGTAGTTCGGTTCCAGTTAAGAACTGTAAAATGGGCAAGTCTCCTGTTCTCATGTAATAGGGCCTAGTGTTTTATTATCCCATAATTACAACTTTTAACTCAAGTGAGGACTAAAGTGCCTTGGAAGAAGCATTTTCTGTAACATCTCTTCCGTACAGAGAACAATTGTGAACATTTGCTGCTTCTGTTAAACACAGCCACACTGAACCTTTTCCCTAACTGTGTATTCCCCGCTACCTGGGTTTTACAATAAAGCAAAAACGATGCATTAAGTCAGTGGGTGCTTCCTGAGCAGCAGTGTCCTAGGACAGCAGAATGTGAAAAGCTCATTCACCCTCCCTTTAAGAGTTTCTGTTTTGGCTCCTCAAAATAAAATTCCACTGTCCATTAGCAGGCACTGAGATTTGGACCAACTCCAATATGGCGATCATGGTTCTGGCACCAAATATTTTACTCCGCTTTAACAGTGTGCACTCCCATGTAATTCATATGAAAGTTGATAAACCAATTTGAGTCGTGGGTAAAATGGAGCCCAAACCAAGAATACTCTCATCTCCAGGACTTTAAAGTTTCGCCTTCTGGTAACATTCATAGCTTTATGCTGGTAAATCAATGGAGCATCTGGTCTATATCATATTTCTCACAGAACTTGTTGGTGAAGGGGATGCAGGTAAGGTACTCAATCCAAGCCCAGTTAATTGGATACACATACAGCCAAATGACCAAAGAGGCAAAGAGACCAATAAAAACCAGCAGAGAGATGAGGATCATGGCTCTTTTGCGGTACTTGTCAGCTGTGCCAAACGTAATGTAAGGGAGAAAGGAAAATGAGAGCAAGAAGCCACTGATAAAGCCAAAAATATGGGCTATGTTGTCAATCCATGGGAGCAGTCCAAATAGGAAGAGAAAGAAAACTATGCCAAGAAGCTTGAAGAATGCCTTCCATGGCTTTGCCAATATTTGCCAACTCTGGAACAGCTCAACGAATAGACATGCCAGGAGTCCAAACTGAGACCCCGCGGGACCAACCTGCGGAGGAAGATGCAAAAGGAGAATTCATGGGGGAGAAATTAGTGACATTTTATGAGCACATCCAATGAGAGACTTCATAAAGAAGTGGAGTAGTTGCCCTTGGCAACTAAACACCTTTGAAATAACTTTAACCAAGTACATTCTATAAAAATATAGGTAGCAGTTGATTTGTTACCATGGACAATGTCTCCACTGTTTTCACTGCTTCATACAGCTTAACCACATTACAGAAAGGACTGTGTTTATAGCGCTCTAATGGGAACGTGAGTTGTGTGCAATTGACACCCAATAACCATCAGACAGGAGAATACAATGGGAACGCTAACAGATTAAACAACTATATTTTCAAAATAGAAAAGTAAATGACTTGAGAAAGCAAATATATGGATGAATGAAGCTGCAGAACCAATGTGCGAGGAGTCACCTCACTAATAATATGAGAGGTAATTACATAATGCTGCATAGATAAGCATAGAGAAGAGAAATGTATATTATGAGTTACGTTAGTGAAAGTGGCATGACCTAGTGAGAGCAATAGACAGATTTCACTTAGGAAACTGGTGTCAGATCCCAGTAGTCTGATCACCTGGATTATAGAGGTGTAAGGCCAGACAGCTTATCTCCGGATAATCGCGTGAAAGCTACAAAATCAGACATGAGAGGGAGATGCACGTGCCAGTGGGAACACAGGGGAGGGAGGGCAACAATGGCAGAGAGAGGAGGAGGTGATGCATAACTGACCAGAAAGAAAACAAGACACAGAACTCAATTATGGAGATAAATAAGGACAATAATAACAGAGGAGAAAAAATCCCCACAAATCTGTTATATTTTTATTTATCTTCACAGAACCTACTGGAGGGTTCTTTCCTTGTACCATCTTAATTTCTACCATGAAGAACCGGTACTCTTTACCTAGCACGGCGCCCACGATTTTGATCGTGGGCATCGCAGGTAAAAAAATCGCGGGCATTGAATGCACTAAAAAGCACTAAAAATAGGGTGCGACGCGACCGACGCGATGCCCGCGATTTCCCATAGGGAACAATGTTAAATTTCTCAATCGACCGTTTTTTCCATAGGAAACAATGTTAAATGGCCCACAGAGGCCAAATAGGCACCCTAAAGTGTGAAATGGCCCCCACAATTGTTAACGCCACCCCACGATCAACGTGAACCCGAAGCGTGGCGAGCGTAGCGAGCCCGCGAGGGGCGGCGGTACACGTCCTACGACCTTTTCATACCCCCACTATCCACGTCGGCGTGGAGTTGAGAATAGAATAGTGTGGCGAGCGCAGCGAGCCACCGAGCCCGAAGCGTGGCGAGCCCTGCGAGGGGACACGGATACCTTCCCAGGTAAACGCGTCCCTTCGCGGGCTTCACAGGTATCCGCGTCCGCTCGCCACGCTTCAGGCTCGGTGGCTCGCTGCGCTTGCCACACTATTCTATTTTCAACTCCACGCCGACGTGGATAGTGGGGGTATGAAAAGGTCGTAGGACGCGTACCGCTGCCGCTAACCACGCTTCGGGTTAACATTGATCGTGGGGTGGCGTTAACAATTGTGGGGGCCATTTCACACTTTAGGGTGCCTATTTGGCCTCTGTGGGCCATTTAACATTGTTTCCTATGGAAAAATCGGGTCAATTGAGGCATTGAACAGGAAAATCGGGTCAATTGAGACATTTAACATTGTTCCCTATGGGAAATCGCGGGCATCGCGTCGCATCTTCACTTTTTCCACATTTTGGGCCTTATTCTAGATCACTCTGACAAAATCCTTCTTAGATGGACAAAACCATGTGCACTGCAGGTGGGGCAGAGGTAACTTGTGCAGAGAGAATTAGATTTGGGTGGGGTTTTACTTCAAAGTGAGATCCATATTGCAGTGTAGAAATAAAGCAGCCAGTATTTACCCTGCACAGAAACAAAATAACTCACCCAAATCTAATTCTCTCTGCACATTTTACATCTGCCCCACCTGCAGTGCACATGGTTTTGTCCATCTAAAAAGTGTCAGAAAGAGTGAACTAGAATAAGGCCCTTTGTTATGTTACAGCCTTTTTCTAAAGTGGAATAAATTATTTTTATCCCTCAGAATCCTACAACATGAAAAAAATATATTTTAGGAGGAGAGTTTTGCTCAATTATTTATAAAAAAAAAAAAAAAAAAAAAGAAAGAAATCACATGCACATACAGCTGAAGCCATGGTCATCTTTGCTCATGGCATGCCGCAGAGCCCTGCCTTGGCGCGCTGATCATTGGACGCACGTGTGTGAGAGACAGCAATGGAGCTTGTGAGCTTCAGACACGCATGCACGTGTCCCATTCTCGGGGCACTGTGGTGCATCTGGAGCAAATTTAAGCATGTCTTCATCTGTAAGTATTCACAGCATTTGCCATGAAGCTCAAAATCGAGCTCAGAGGCATCCTGTTTCCACTGATCATCCTTGAGATGTTCCTATAGCTTAACTGGAGTTTACCTGTGGTAAATTCAGTTGATTGGATATGATTTGGAACACATTTGTCTATATGAGGTCCCACACTTGATAGTGCAAATCAGAGCACAAACCAAGCATGAAATCAAAAGAAATGTAGGTACTGCTTTCCTAGCACGGCGCCCACAATCTAGATTGTATGTGTGGGGCTGATATCTCAAGCATCTCATGCACCTTATGTGTTTGTGCGGCATAAGATGCATGAGATGATGCAATCGACGCGATCTACGAGATTTTTACATTGCAAGCATCTCATGTGTTTGTGCGGCATAAGATGCATGAGATGATGCAATCAACAAGATTTTTACATTGGAATCAATGTAAAAAGGCCCCAAAACCCCAATTTTAATTGCTTACCCCCCCCCCCCTCACGGGTGAAATGCCCCCCCCCCCCCATTGTTAACGCCACCCCATTATTGATGCCAGCCCGAAGCGTGGCGAGCCCGCGAGGGACGGCGGTACGCATCCTCCGACCTTTTCATACCCCCACTATCCACGTCGGCGTGGAGTTGATTTTATATAGTGTGGCGAGCGCACTCGAAAAGGTCGGAGGACGCATACCGCCGCCCCTCGCTGCGCTCGCCACGCTTCGGGTTGGCGTTGATAGTGCTGGTGGCGTTAACAATGGTTATTGGGGGCTCATGATTTTTTATCTCATGGATCTCATGCATCTTATGGATGCATAAGATCCATGAGATTAAAAAAATCGGGTCCATCGCGTTGATTGTATGCCTTAAGTACCTTAAACTTAGGACATACAATCAATGAGATGGGCGCCGTGCTAGGAAAGCAGTACCGAAATGTATGTAGACTTGCAAGACAGGATTGTTTCGAGACGCAAAACTGGGAAAGGATACAGAAAAATATCTGTTGCTTTGATCATCATCAGTAAATGGAAGACGTTTTGCTATTAGAGAATGCTAAAACTATTGCAAAGCATGCTGGGATGTGTAGTTTCAAAACATCTGGAGGGCCAACGTTGGACATGCCTGATCAAAACTGAGCGATCGGGGGAGAAGGGACCCAGTTAGGTAGGTGACCAAGAACCTGATGGTCACTCTGTCAGAGCTACAGGATTCCTCTGTGGAGAGATCCAACCCTTCCAAGAAAGACAACAATCTCTGCACCAAACCAATCAGGCCAATAGTAGAGTGGTCAAACAAAAGCCAAAACCATCCCTCCAGTGAAGCATGGTGGTGGCAGCATCATGCTGTGGGGATGTTTTTCATTGGGCAGGAATTGGGAGATAGTCAGGATAGAGGGAAAGTTGATTGCAAAAATGTACAGAGACATCCTGGATGAAAACCTGCTCCAGTGCGACTGTTCATTTTTCAGCAGGATAACGACCTTAAGAACACAGTCAAGATCTGAATGTCCTTGAGTGGCCCATCCAGAGCCCAGATTTGAATCCGTTTGAATATCTCTGTAGAGATCTGAAAATGGCTGTGCACCAACACTTCCCATCTAACCTGATGGAGCTTGAGAGGTGCTGCAAAGTGGAATGGGTGAAACTGCCTAAAGATAGGTGTGCCAAGCTTGTGGCATCAACAAAGTATTGAGCAAAGGCTGTAAATACTTATGTACATATGATTTCTGATTTTCTCTCATTTTTAATAAATTATCAAATATTTCCCAAAAACATTTTTCACATTGTCATTATGGGGTACGGTTTGTAGAATTTTGGAGGGGAAAAATTTGATAAAATTTTGGAATAATGCTGTAACCTAAAATGTGGAAAAAAATGAAGCGTTGTGAATACTTTCAGGATGCAGTGTTCCCATATTTTGATATTAACCGATGTGTGGGTATCACTTTCGAACACATTAAATTTGACTGTTATTCCTCACACTGCCCCCTGAAACTCACCTCTGCCCTGTAAGGCAGGAATAAGGCACTGGCTAAGTTCCCTGTGATGCCACTCAAGATGTAGATGATAGAGATTCGAAGCCAGCCTGCCAGCTTTTCCAGGTCACGCAGAATTGCCATCTGGAAGATCACTGACACCAGGCAATGAACAATCCTGAAAGAGGAGGAGTGTGAAGAGTGGGGTGGGCGGGGAAGTGCAGGTCAGCCAATAATCAATTACTTATTTTTCAACAGCAGCTATTGTTATATTACCAGAAATTTGTGTAAATGTTAACCTTAGACGGTCTACATGTCTTTTGTATGTAATTCCGCAAGCCCAAATCTATTTCCATGTTCCCATGAAGTTTTCATTCATGTTTTCTTAACATAAATGTCAACTTGGTCAAATTATTTATCCAATATTACTCAGCATCCCTTAAATGGAATCATTTCCCTCATTGACCACAGGATCTATAGATACCTACCCAGCATGAAGGAAGAGAGATAGCCATAAGCGGTAAAACTGATCTGGGACTTCAGGATTTAAAAATGGCAGCAATCCGCAGACCTCATTTTGGCAGTGGACCTGCAGCAGAAATTAAAAAAACAGTTTTTTACACCATTGTGACCATTAAATATGACTGGTTAGCAGCAGGCCCATGGTCTATTTTGAATGGGTTACTAACATAGCAATTTAAAAATTATAATTTTGCATTGCAATTGCTTTCTAGTATATAAAACTGAGGGAACAATTAGGTTTAAATATTTACCAAAAAGTTGGTACCGTATATACTTGAGTATAAGTCGACCCGCGTATAAGCCGAGGCACCTAATATAACCCCCAAAAAACTAAGAAAGCTGATTGACTCGAGTATAAGCCTAGGAGCCAAAGGAGAGGGGGAAAGGATTGATGGGGAGAGGATTAGGTGGAGCGGAGGAAAGTGGTAAAGATGCCAAAGCCAGTAGTAGTAGTACACACCAACAGCAAAATAGATAGCAGCACAGATAATGGTCGGAGGCTGGCCGCACTGGAGCAGGAGGACTAGCAGCACAGCAGGACCCACCACAAAAGACAGCACAACACAGCCCACTGACTGACAGCAGATGCAATCTGATGTCTGCACACCGGCAACGCTACCTGCGGCTGACAGTGAAAGCTGACAGTCACTACAATGTGTGTGTGCTTCCAGGCCACTCAGTCTGCCCACCTCACCCTCCCCTGCTGGTGGAACACTGCTGGCATCTGTGGTTCCCCTTCTCCCCCCACTCTGTGGGACCTGCGTTGCTGCGGAGTACCTGAAGTGTGCTGGGGCCTGTGGTGCTGCAGCGCCATGCGAGACGCCATCCCTCCCGCATCCGCCCTGGTCTGCTCTCCATCTCCTCTCCTGGCGGCTGCAGGTGGTCAGGGCCCCCGGCTCCCTCCTTGTGCTGCTGTGTGACCCGGAGGTGGACTGTGCGCTCCAGGACGTGGCTGCTGGGCTGCGCCGGAGGACTTGTCAGTGTGAGCGACAGCCTGCGCACATGCCGGGTCCCACCTCCATCTGGCAGCTCCGTCCTCCCGTCTCCACCGCAGTGTGACCCTCACTCGAATATAAGCTGAGGGGGGTTTTTTAAGCACAATAAAATGTGCTGAAAAACTCGGCTTATATTCGAGTATATACGGTTAATCATATTTATCACTCCCCAAGTCATATTACATAGACCCCTGCGACACCGAACAAAACAAAAGGCCTGCGTGCTGTGCACCCAACAACCTCTCCTGGTATTTTATGAGAGGCAAAGTCAGCTCTAAGTATATAACAAAGCACTTTAGAGGAGTGCAGGTCAGGAAGGGATTTAGAGGATTTTGATAAACACTAACCTGTGAGCAAAGTGTGGCTTCTTCATGAAAGTATCCGTGCATGAAGGTACAATACTCTCGTGTTGTTATTTCGCAACTGAGGAAGAGGATTGTGAATAGAAATATGTGATTCTACAATGGTATGAGTTTTCTTTAATAAAGAACGTTTAATAAATATATAATAAACTATGGGGTAAATATATGAAGCAGGGATAAGATTGGAAAATGTGTCAGTGAAGAAGTTGCCCATGGCAACGAATAAGCATTGCAGTATCATTTATAATTTGTATACTATAAAATTATACAGAGCAGCTGATTGGTTGCCATGGGCAACTTGCACACAGCTTCATACATTTACCCCTATGTGTTTAACATCTCTTCGTATCCTCTCTAAACAATCAGTATTGAACCAATCTGTTCTTACTTTCTTAACCAGTTGCCAATGCTCTTACCTTCCCTTGGTACCAATGCAGCATGGTCTTCCTTTGATTTGACAGTCCATGTGCTTGAACCCAGTGTGGTTGTGTGTTTGCTGGAATGTGCAAATCTGAAGAAAGAAGAGAGTTACAGCACTACTGAGGCCTGTTACCCATTCTGAAACACAGTAACTAATTCCCATGCCACTTACTGGCCACTTTGTGATGTCATCTGCCCACACATGAGGTAGGATGGATGCTGGTTCCTCACACGTCCTGAGTAGAAAAAAAAAAAAGTTACATTGGACTTGCACTGAATGAAAAAGTAGGTCAAATCTGAGGTAAGATGCCATTACATATATTTTGATTGCTATAATGTTTTACACCCTAAAATACCAAATTACATGCACACAAGAATATAGTGTATTTTCTGAGGAATGAATACAGTATACACACAGTACATAGATGACACATTAATTCCAAATACTTTAAGATCAATATACACAAAAAGACACAGAATATTTTTAAAGGTATTACATTTTCAAAAAGATATAGAGTTTCTGAATAAAGGGTCAGGAATTGGTGGTGGGGGCTGGGGGGGGGTGTTAATGTCCTCATTAAAATGATGTAAAACATTGTGTAATAATGAATGTGGCTTAGGAATTAACAGACTTTGATATTTTGCCGGTGAGATGCGTGTCAAAGCTTTTTTCCTGCAGCTAAGCCACCCCGTGACCACTCCAGGACAAAGAAAGGAAGAGCACATGGCAAGGAAGCTGACCTCAACTTGAGATGTGACAAGCAGACAGCTTTACTAAAGAACACTAGTAATCCAAGGCAGGGTTGAGCAAGAGCAGGATTATAGGTAATGTGCCTGTTGCAAGACACTTAATGAAAACAAAAATTTAAATCATCAGTTGACTAATAAAAAAAATTACATCTCTCATATATAGCGCTAGATCCATATAGCTCTATACTGTATATAGATATATAGATATAGAGCAAGATATTTTAATTATTGGTATCCAGGAGTGCCAGACAACTGGCACTCCGTAATCTCGTTTGTTATAATAAAACATTGTTATGTATTAGAAACCTTGATCAACCATATCAAGGGCCAGATTCTCTAAGCTTCAAAAGTGATAAAATCCAGAGTGATAAACAGCCAGCCAATCAGCTCCTACCTGCCATGTCACAGGCTGTGTTTCAAAAATGTTAGGCAGGAGCTGATTGGATGGCTGTTTATCACTCTCTATTTTATCACTTTTGAAGCTTAGAGAATCTGACCCCAAGGCTTTTTAACATTATGGGGAAAATGTATTAAGATAGAAGTTCTATTGGTACTTGTGTATTATCTGGGCGCCCGATACATCGCATACCACTACTTAAGGCACAGGTCTTCAACCTGTGGCCCTCCAGATGTTGTGGAACTACATGTCCCAGCATGCCCTGAGGTTTCTTGGCATGCTCTTAAAAGGAAAGAAATGTGGCAATGCATGTTGGAACATGTAGTTTCACAACATCTGGAGGGCCACAGGTTGAAGACCCATGACTTAAGGCATGCGATTGTACCCGATTTTGACCCTTTACCGGGAGGAGTGTACAATTTTTATATCGCATCGCATGCCTTAACTAGTGGCATGCGATGCGATTATAACCGATAATACATTGTACAGGCACCCTGATGCCTGATTACAATGTGAAATGCACCCCCAAACCCCTTTTTTTAATTGTACACCCACCCTGATGGGTGGTTACTATGTGAAATCCCCCCCCCCCTTGTTAAGGCCACCCCAGTATCAACGCCAATCCGAAGCGTGGCGAGCGCAGCGGGGGGCGGCGGTACGTGTCCTCCAACCTTTTCATACCCCCACTATCCACATCGGCGTGGAGGTGATTTTATATAGTGTGGCGAGCGCAGCGAGCCACCGAGCCCAAAGCGTGGCGAGCGCATCGCGCCCCGCGAGGGGACGCGTATTACTTCACATGTATTCCGCGTCCCCTCAACGCGCTTTGGGCGAGGTGGCTCGCGGCTCGCCACACTGTATAAAATCAACTCCATGCCGACGTGGATAGTGGGGGTATGAAAAGGTCGGAGGACGCGTACCGCCGCATTTTGGGGGAGAAGATTAATGCTAGGCAGACTTCGCACCTCTTATCTGAATCACCTCCATATACAGTATCTCTGTTGAGTGTGTGTGTGTGATTTACTGCATTGGTTCAGTTTACTTAGCTAAAGCAAGCAACAAGAATGTGGAATAACACCAGATATTCCCCCCCTTTTTTTTTTTTTTTAAGATGTCACAGTGTTGTGCCTGTAGTCAGGACATATTAAAAAAAAAAAAAATTGGTTTAAGCCAAGGTGGTTTTAAAAAGTCAACCCTGATATAGAGTGTGTGTGTGTGTGTGTGTGTGTGTGTGTGTATATATATATATATATATATATATATATATATATATATATATATATACACATACACACACACACACACACACACACACACACACACACACACACACATATATATATATATACACACACACACACACACACACACACACACACGCCAAGCCAACTCGAAGCAAAAGCTTTGAAAACTAGTCTGCTGCCTTGTGATTGCCCCTGTGTTTCTGTATGTGTGAAAGAGAAAGATTTAGTTTCAATCGCTGCCAGCAGATGGCAGTGTTTCGGTTACACACTGACACTAGACATTTTCGGTCAACAAATGGCCAGTAATGATTGTGGCATATACCTGTATAATGACAGTCATGTGCTAATATGCTATCTTTTGTTTATTAAACACTGGTGCAATTACAGAAGCAGTGCAGTGTATGGCCTGTGGGATCATAGTCATCTGCTTAGTTGGATGAAGAGAAGGGAGGGAATTATACTCTGGAGAGAATAAAAAGATGACTGCAAGTGCAAAGTGCAGTAGCGTAAAGGCCCATACACACTGGGTGACTTTGAGCTGAAAGTCACTAAAAACAGGAGGTTTGAGTGGCTTTCAGCTCAAAGCCGCCCAGTGTGTATGGCCCGGCGATGAGCGGTGAGCACTGCTGCGCGCTCCTGAAACAACTTATTTAGGAAGGACAGAATGGGAAAAATTGGAGGAGGGGTTGCAATATATGTAAAAAAAAAAATATAAAGACTACCTTAATACAAAGTATTGAAGAAAAAACTGAGGCCCTTTGAGTGACCATAGAAACAGGGGAGAAGGCGATTCTTCGGGGTGATCTACAGACCACCAGGTCAGGAAGAGGAACTAGACAAGAGCCTATTGCAGGACATCAATAAAATGGCATTAAAAGGAGAGGTGATAATCATGGGAGACTTTAATCTACCTGATGTAAACTGGGAGCTGCCTGTTGCAAGTTCCACCAGAAGTAGGGACATGCTGAATTCCTTGCAAGGAGCATCCCTCCAGCAATTGGTGAGGGAGCCCACTCGTAAGGACACAATATTAGACTTAATACTTACAAATGGTGACAGAATATCTGACATAAATGTGGGTAAAAATCTGGGGTCCAGTGACCATCAAGCAGTATGGTTCAAAATAAAGACAGAGACTGACTCATCGCACACAAAAACAAAGGTGTTAGATTTTAGGAAGGCTAATTTTGTAGAGATGGGAAACTTTGTAAGGGATTCTTTGGCAGAGTGGAGGAACTTGGAAGGAGTGGATAAGTGGGATAAATTAAAAAGTGCAATTCTAAAAGCAACAGAACTTTGTGTCAAAACAGTTAGGAAAAACAGAAGAAAAAGAAAGCCATTGTGGTTTGCAAAAGAAGTAGCAAGTATTGTGAAAGCAAAAAAGTTGGCCTTTAAGAAATTTAAGCAGACGCAGAAAAATGAGGACAAAGAGGTGTATCTTGTTAGACAGAAGAAGGCTAAGAAGGTAATCAGATGTGCAAAAGCACAGGCTGAAGAGAAAATGGCCCAGTCAGTGGGTAAAGGGGGGAAACTTTTTTTTAGGTATATAAGTGAAAGGAGAAAAACAAATAGTGGAATAATTAGACTGAAGACAGAGAGTGGAAGTTTTCTGTATGAAATAGCAGATATTAATAATTATTTCTGCTCAGTATTCACTGCTGAAAGAGAGGGGAAGGGGCCACAGTTAAGTTGCAAGTATAGTCAGAAAACTGAGGGAGAGACAAGTACATTTACAGAGGAGAAAGTCCTCACAGAACTCTCAAAACTGAAAGTGGATAAATCAATGGGGCCAGATGGGATACATCCAAGGCTACTAAAAGAGCTTAAAGGGGATCTGGTAAAACCAATAACAGAATTATTCAACCAGTCACTAGCTACTGGAGTAATCCCAGAGGACTGGAAAACAGCTAATGTAGTCCCACTGCACAAAAGTGGAAGCAAGGAAGAGGTAAGCAACTATCGACCAGTGAGCCTTACATCAGTAGTAGGGAAATTGATGGAAACACTCTTAAAACAAAGAGTTGTAGAATATCTCAAAACCAGCAACTTACAGGATCCAAAACAGCATGGGTTTACTGGGGGAAGATCATGTCAAACAAATCTTATTGACTTTTTTGACTGGGTGACTAAAGTAATAGATCAAGGTGGGGCTGTAGATGTAGCTTATCTAGACTTAAGTAAAGCTTTTGACACTGTCCCACATCGCAGACTGTTAAATAAACTTGAAAGCTTGGGATTGGATTCTAAGATAGTTGAATGGATAAGAGCGTGGTTGCAGGACAGAAAACAGAGTTGTAGTAAACGGAGTACAGTCAAAGGAGGGAAAGGTTACAAGTGGAGTACCCCATGGATCTGTACTTGGACCGGTGCTTTTTAATATCTTTATTGGTGATATTGCAAATGGAATTGAGGGTAAAATGTGCCTTTTTGCAGATGACACAAAGGTATGCAACAGGGTAGACACACCAGGAGGGGTAAAACAAATGATTGAGGATCTAGGTAGATTAGAGGAATGGTCAAGAGCATGGCAACTACAGTTTAATGCCAAAAAATGCAAAATCATGCACTTGGGTCTCAGAAATCCAAAGACTAAATATAGTATAAATGGCACTATAATGGAAACTACTGAGGAAGAGAGGGATCTTAGTGTCACTATTTCAGGGGACTTAAAAGCAGGTAGGCAATGTAACAAAGCAATTAAGAAGGCAAGTCAGATGCTTGGTTGCATAGAGAGAGGTATCAGAAGTAATAATGCCACTGTATAGGTCATTGGTACGACCTCACCTAGAGTATTGTGTTCAGTTCTGGAGGCCATATCTCCAGAAGGATATAAATACATTAGAGACTGTACAAAGAAGGGCAACTAAAATGGTGCATGGCCTACATCACAAAATGTACCAGGAAAAACTAAAAGATCTTAATATGTATACTTTAGAGCAGAGAAGGGAAAGGGGGGACATGATAGAAACTTTCAAATATATCAAGGGTTTTAACAAGGTACAGGTGGGAGACATTCTTCACAGGAAGAGGAGCAACAGAACACGAGGACATGCACTGAAACTAGAGGGAGGAAGATTAAGGGGAAATGTGAGGAAGAATTACTTCACAGAAAGAGTAGTAGATAAGTGGAATAGCCTACCATCAGAGGTGGTAGACGCAAATACAGTAGTACAATTTAAACATGCTTGGGATAAGCATATTGATATGCTTATGAAAAAATAAGGATCAAATATGGTTTGAGGTAACATGTTTAAAAAAGGGGCAGACTAGATGGGCCAAGTGGTTCTTATCTGCCGTCAAATTCTATGTTTCTATGTAACATAGCCGGGAAAGCCGTTCATCTGCTGGTTATACCAGCAGATAAGTGGCTTTTAGGACGGCTTTGCATAGCGCTCCACTGTGCAACGCCGTCCTCCACCCCCTCCGTAGGCGCTGGGCAGGGGGAAAGCTGCTCAGTGTGTATGCACTGAGTGGCTTTCCCCGCAGCGATGATTGTCATCATCACTGTCCATACTCGCTGGGCATAGTCGCCCAGAGTGTATGGACCTTAACTATTCAGAGGGGAAAAAAATACATAATGCTAGAAAGAAGCACTGAATATAGTCTGGTTTCTAAACTCACCTGGGATCTTGGTGGCACACGGCTCCTGACTCTCTGCTCTGACTGCCCTTTTCATCTAGAAAAGGGGCAATGTGTTCTGGCCACTTTATAAAAGTTGCCAATGTTTCCTGGGAACAGAAAAAATAAAATAAAGCTCTAAATTGGAATAAAGAAACATGGTTAAACAGTGGTCACGAAATATGACAACTTAATTTTATGAAAAGACAATAGAACTAAAGCCTGTCAGCACTCATACGGCGATGGAAGAATTCATAAGTAAACAGAGGTGTATTACTTTGCCAAACAGGTGCTAAAAGAACAGACATGCCAAAACCCAAAGCTGGCTGCACATAACATTCCAGCCAAATAAATCTAATCAATTCTGAATCAGTCTATTGGGTCTACTCAATTAGAGTCGGAAACTGACTTTTTTTTAGTCTAATCCATGATTCGACCTATTCAATCCCCCCCCCCCCCCCCCCCCCGACAGGTCGGAATGCTCCGACCTGTTGGAAAACACGTAGATTGGCACAATAGCCACCAAGCTGCATGCTTTTGTTGGAAACTGGGCCAATTTCGACAGGTTTTGGCCCATTACCGACAATCTCAATCCGACTTTAACAACGTCGGATTGAGATGTGGGGAGCAGCAACAGCAGCGGTGGTGCTCACCTGGTGCCATCCTCCCGCTGCTGCTCCCCCCAGCCAAACTCCTGCCAGTGCTCCCCGGCCAGTAGGTGGCTAAGCGGCACCCTCCAGCAGCTCCCTGTGATTTCACACATGGGGAGCTGCTGATATAAGCAGGACATGACACCAGTAACGTACAAATCCGACTGTCTGATTTGGCTGCTCATTGAATAGGGCTTGTCGGATCCATTCCAACAATTGCATGTTGGAATGTATACAACTCTGTTGTCAACCACAGACTGGTCTATTAGAATAGACTCGGGGATATTAAAACCTTGGAGAAAGAAAGTGCAAAGAGAAAGTATCAACCAATTAGCTTCAAACTGTAATTTTACAGACTATGAAATAAAAATAGAAAGAATTACTTTGATAGGATTAGTTGACCTTTTGGTCTTGCTGATGTGTTTTTACACACAGTGTACAAGCCCTGTACTCGAATGGCACTAGAGAGATGTGTCTGTTGTCGTCCCATATTTTTGTCCTGGTCATAGAGCCGCTGATATTGAAAGGATGTGCCTCAGTAATCAGGTATACAAAATGTATCTCTTGGCTGATTATGTGCTTCTGACTTTAAACTCTCTTCAATGGTCTCTTCTTGCTGTATGTGGTGCTCTCTAAGGGCTATTTCACACGCTCCGGCTCCTGCCGGGCGGCGAAACCCCGCACGGCCAAGAAGCCGTACCGCACTCAGCAGTTTAGAATGGTGGCGATGGCCACCGCCCGGCAGCCGTCCTTTCCAGTGGTGGGTTCCGGCTGCAACCGGGCGGCCGGGCCATGGTGGACCTGTGTGAATGGACACAATTGTGTCCATTATTAACTACAGTGTGCGGCACGGCTTTTCGCCATGTGGGGTTTCGCCGCCCGGCAGGAGCCTGAGCGTGTGAAATAGCCCTTAGACTATAAAATAAATCTCTCCAAGACCAAAGTCCTCACATTGCACATATCACCTGCAGATCATCTTCTTAATTTTACATTTTAATTACTTAAAGATTTGGGGGGTGTACACAAATGGTCGATATGAATCCAAATATGCTGCAAACTTCACCCCTCTTTTTAAAGGTTTCAAACTGGACTTTATTCCATGGTGGAACTTACTATTGCTTGGATGGGCAGAATTGTGGTGCATAAGAAGAATTTCCTGCCACAATTATTCTATCCTTAATAAAAGTCACGAGATGTAGACACTTACAATTGCATAGATGTTTCGAATGGAGACTCACACCATCACGCATTAGCTTTTTGACACTCCTCCATACCACCTCCAACAGGGAAACTGGTTTTCCTGACTTAGGCATTCACTATTGTTTCTACCCAGTTGGCTCAAACTGTAATCTTGTTTATGACCTGTAGTTGGCACTTTGGGTTCCTCTGGGAAGCTAGCTCATGTAATGTAATGGCCTTCATTATTTGTGTCTAAGTTTAGAGTCTTTTCTAATGAACATCATTACAACCAGGAAGAAATAACCCCCACCAAAAAAAAAAACATCTACAATTATACTAATTTTCATACATCCATTGTTAGCTATGAGGTACATAGTACTGTAGCCACTAATTATTAAGGCCCATACACACTGGGCGACTGAGCTGAAAGCCGCTCAAAACAGCCTGTTTAAGCGGCTTCCGGCTCAAAGCCGCCCAGTGTGTATGCCCCAGCGATGAGCGCTGCTGTGCGCTCCCGCAACATCGCCGGGAAAGCCGCTCATCTGCTAGTTATACCAGCAGATGAGCAGCGTTGAGGATGCTCTGTGCTATGCAACGCCATCCTCCCCCCCTCCGTCTGTGCCGGGCAAGGGGAAAGCCGCTCAGTGTGTATGCACTGAGCGGCTTTCCCCACAGAGATGATTGACATCATCGCTGTCCATACATGCTGGGCATACTCGCCCAGTGTATATGGACCTTTAGTATGGTTTTAGTCAAAAACAGGTCTTAAAATAATGTCTGTGTCTTTAATCTAATTGCTACATTATAAACATAGGGGAGCTATGTACTAAGACTTGGAGTAAGATAAAGAGGACAGATATCAAGTAGCAGCCATTCAACCCCTAACTGTCATGTTATAAGCTTCACTTAAAAAGTAAAAGTTGTGAGCTGCTTCCTTGGTACTTGTATCTCCATCCACACATTAGTATATTAATCCTATAATGAGGTTCTAGTTCAAACACAATATTGTCACCCACACACAGGAGTGCTACAAGCCAAATAAGTGCCTCAATAAAATCACTAGTGAAAAGTGAACTGACTGGTTCAACAAACATGGCGTCATCCAATTAAAGGCTAGCCTTCAACGGGGAAAAAAAAAATACAGAAAAGAAGGCAAATTACTCTGGTTATTCAATAACTGGAAATCCAGCTTTTCCATTTCAGTTAAAAGTCATACCATTGGCATTAGGAAGGATAAGGACAGTATAAACAAAAAGTATATAGTAAAAATAAAGCAAATACATTTTATGAATAATAAAGATTTGTGGAGACTTCTAGGGACAACAATTTTTTATGTTTCTACTAATATTAAGCAACTAATCCTTAGTTACATTTTTAAAAGCTGTAGCAGAACCACAGTCTTATGGTGTGTACACACGGGTACAATCACCCTGCGATTCTGACTATATATTCAGAATCGCATCAGTATTTATCGCTTCGGGTTTTAACCCTTGCAATCCCGATGCGCGCTCCCGTATCGCACGGCAAAGTCTTGGCTGCCTTGACTATATAGTGCAGATCTGCACTATATAGTCAAAATTGTATGCCATCGCATGCATGTCATGCGAGGCGATCTGATCGCATCGCACATCTCACCGTGTGTACACACCATTAGAACTCTTCCCGCACAGTTATCATGTATTGTGGGGTACAATATAACAGATGGTCGCCTAAAACCCATTCGTTACAAAATCGTGTGTAAAACATCATTGCCACTAAAGCAAAATAAAGCTTCTGTTAGTACAAATTTTTTCCAGATAGAAGTAAGTAGCATACACTTATAGTTGTCTATGTACTTGAGCCCTCTTACCGAACAGCCCTTCTGCAGTGTCTGCACACAGCCAGAGTTATCATTCTGAACGCAACAGCCAGATCCTCGTTCCAAGTCACGCTCTCTCTGGATAAGGCGATCAATTTGGGCATCCCTTCTTATACAAGGGGAAAACTTAGCCCCCAGGTGAATGAGTGCCAACTGAAATGTACAAGATTTCAGTATTTAATAACATGTAGTTTTCTTTTAACGTACCCTAAACCGCATCGAACATTTTAAGATAGAGAAAGTGCGAAGCAAAGGTAGTGTGTGGAGCAGTGGTTTACCTGGGGTGAAGAAATGACAGGGTGGGCTCAAAAATACACAAACAGCAGCAGAATGGGGTAAACAACAGACAAATAGTGAAGATTGTGAAGTGTGGCAGGTCACAACTGTACATTTCAGTCTTCACACAATTATTTGACTTACTGAACTTGGGCCTATCCAGAAGTTTTCTTGCTGTATGTATTTTACACTCTCGTATACACCTTTGTTTCTTAGTACCTAAAAACAAAAAGGGATTAAGTAAGACATGGTATAAATATATCTAAAAACAAAACAAAAATCAGCTCAACCCTCTAGTGCAGGGGTAGCCAAATCCAGTCCTCGAGAGCTACCAACAGTTCATGTTTTCCAGACCACCTAGCAGGTGCACAGGTGCACTCTTTTCTCACTGCCAAATTCCAAAAGATCCACAGTTAGAGATAATGACAACCTGGAAAACGTTAACTGTTGGTAGCTCTCGAGGGCTGGAGTTGGCTACCCCTGTTCTAGTGTCTATGATGAATTAATCATATATCCAGTGGTGAAAATTTTTGAATGGTCACTTGCACTGTATGCCCATGGTGGCAGGACTGAGGCAGTAATGCTAACCCATACACCAACCATGATGCAACCACAATGAAAGTAAAAAACTAATAGCCTGTAGTTACAATGTTAAGGGTGTTCAATCTAGCTGTGGCCTGGGAGTGCAGCAACAGTCACCCCACTTGCACCATTCTGCTATATTTCAATTTATGCTGTTCCCAGTCTTCCAGAATGCTGATGCAGCAGCCACGTTTCGCATGGCATTGTGGGAGGAGCCATGGTGAGAAAAACACTTACTCAGAGCAGCGGCAGCACATCTCCAGAACAAGCAGCAGCAAGGAGGGATCAGTGACTTCACAAGGTAAAATTAAGGCACTGATCTTTCATAGTAAGCGGCCCTGGGCAAATGGTGCCATTCCTGTGCAGCATTCAGGGCTGCAAATTAGTATTTTGTAGCTTTTTTAGCCACACTCCCCATTGGAGGGGGGGTGGGCGACACCAAAGGAACTTTTGCCCTGAGCTTTGCAAAGTCTTAAACCGGCCCTGCCATGAGTATTAGGGTAGCTTAATATAAATATGCTTTAACCAATACTTTCCTTTAAAGGTTTGTGACAAAGTCACTAAAGAATCCTATAATATTTAATGACTACATGGCATAGAGGTAAAACACAATTCGATGATACTTTCTTGTAAGCTTGCAGCAGGGCCCCCCTACCTCCAAGTCTGTTACCCAGTCTGTTTTAACACTGACTACTATAGTAAAGCACAACGGAATCTGCAGCGCTATATAAGAAATTGTAAATAAATAAAGGTACTAGTTTAGTTTCACGGCGGCAGCATGGCCGCACGCTACTTCTGGGTTCAGCGCTCGCCAAACTTTCTAAAATAAACTCCATGCCAACGTGGATAGTTCATACCCCCACTATCCACATTGGCATGGAGTTGATTTTAGATAGTGTGGCGAGCGTAGCAAGCCACCAAGCCCGTAGCATGGGCGAGCGCAGCGAGCCCCGCAAGGGGACTCAGACGCGTGGCCATGCTGCAGCCGTGAAACTAAACAAGTACCTAAATAAATAAGAAGTTGATGAAACAGGTCATATGGCTGATCTCATTCAACTATGCAGGGGAATGTAGCATCAGGAGTGGGAAGGAAGTCTACACACACCTTTCCCTTAAAGGTTTTCATGATTTGCTAGTTCTTCTCTTAATGCCAAAAAGTCATGAGAAGTAGAATTGGCAACTATGATCATAAAATGATTAAAATACTAAACCCTTGTAACATTTTGTAGATGGCTGCCACATGCCACTATGCAGAATGTCTGGCCAGAGGACTCTGTTCACTACTAGGTTTACTGGAACTGGACTGTGCATAGCATGATTCTGGCAATCTCACTTTGGGATGCGACCTACCAGTTCAGTGGCGGTATGCTGTGCAAATCCAATTGGTGCAATGCCATAAGTACCGATGGCTAAAAGGGTGATGAGGACATGGACAAAGGTGATCCAGTAGGTAAAGTATGGTCTGTATAGGATAACAAAAATACATATTACAATACTGTCTTTCTATATACACACACATACACACACACACACACACACACACACACACACACCATTATAATCTTTACATGTCAAACCTGAGGACAGGTTCAACAACTCCTGAATGAGAAATTTCTGGAACATCTATTTTGCAAGAACTTCCTTATCTTGATCTGCAGATTGTATTCACTCAAAATTACTTGTTACTAGTAAAAGGTGAAAGTGTGCACTGAACAATAGTGACCAATCAGTATGGATCACTGGATAAGACAGCAACTAGGTCGACATACATGAAGATCGACATGGGGTTAGGTCGACAGGGTCATTAGGTCAACATAGGTTTTTCACTTTTTTGTCCCAAATGTAAACATGGTCACTAAAAAAGTGCGCCACGTCCCCTCACATGGCTCGCCATGCCTCAAGCACAGTGCCTTGCTATGTTCGGCACATTATTTTATTCTCCCACCATACCCTAGTGGATGGTACGGCATGAAATACCACCTGCCGGATAAAAAAATAAAGAGTGAAAAACACCATGTCAACCTTTTGACTGTCGATCTTCCCCATGCCGATCTAATGACCCTGTTGACCTAAACCCCATGTCAACCTTCAGTCATTTCAACCAAATGCTTGTCGAAATAGTGACCGTATCCCAAATCAGTATTCGCTTTTACTTCCTTAATGAAAGCTAGAAATCGATGTAAAGCTGCGCCATTAACCGATTTAAGAAGATTTATTGAAAACCTGAAACTGCAGTAAGTAAACAGCCGTCTCCTTTCAGACAGCAGTCCTAGTCATTTCTGAGCGGAGGACATTGTAACTATTAAAAGACAAGTTAGCTAATGACTAGTGGCATATTGCACCTAATTCAGTGGTCAACACAAACAGACAAAAAAATAGTGGGGTGTAATTTACTATACAGCATTCATTTCTGGTCCATGGCACTCTAATATCTGTCTGAATGAGTGCCAGGGGCGATTCACAACACAAACTGGGCACACCCTTGCTCAGTAGAGCAGGGAGAAAGACCTCGGGAGGCTCAACAACCATTGCTGAACCACCTGACCTTTAATGACTGTACCTATTGCCATGTTCTTCTACTGCTCAGTTTTATTAATTTACTGAAATCTCGCTCTAGCTAGCCTCTTTTACATATGCAGTGATTCTCTCAATTTAGATTTACCTTCCACCTCCCCTGTTCATCAAGAGTATTTTTTGATAATAAATAATTTCCTGGAATGCAGTTTTAGTGCCTTGTTCTTGGTTTTCCGTGCTGTAATTACTGTGTATCTTCCCTCTCACCTGTGGCTGTCAATATGTTCCAGCTGGGTCTGCACAGTGCTGCTGATACTGCGTCTGTAGGTCCTATTTAACCAGTTCCCCACCACTCCCAGGCCATACAGACGCTTCTTCCGGTCAAATGCAAAGTGTTTCACCTGAGATGCAATGCGTTTGCCTCTACGGGGATGGCCGGCCAGAGAGGGCTTCACAGACTCTTTCCTGCAGGACAGGAAGAGAACACTCTCTAACATTAGCAGTTCCGCCATAACTTATTCCAACATCAAACCACTGTGACACTAGCACTATAGAAACCTTTAGAATTACAATTTAACAATATTATAATAGCATATTAATATATAGCATAATCCTTTTCTCCATAATTGTCAAGGGATTTAAAAGGTTGTATGAAACCATTTATTCCAAATAAAAGGACAAAATGGCACGAGCTATTGCTTGCAAAGGTAAAAGCGGATTCCTTACACATGTGTAATGGGTCCTTCCGATCTATCTTCAGGAGTTGGCACATGGGCTCTAAAATATGCCGCAGAGAGGGGTGGAGATTCAAAGACATCATCTGGCATAGAGAAGGTTTCATCATGCATGTCAACCTGTGCCCATCAGAAGAATGATTAAATACTGCTAATAGTCTTAGCAATGATTAAAAGTATGTAATAGTGACTAGTATTTCAGTTTTAAATCAAGTATTAAGTAGCTATTTCTATTAAGTACACAAAATATTTCTTGCCTTACTGAAGAAGGAGGAATCCAAAGTATCCGGAGCATCCACCGTGTCCTCATCCATAAAGCTAGGATAAGCAAAGCTTTTTTTGTGCCCCGCTTTTCGGCTATGTGGTGTGTCTAAAATGGGTCGTCCCTGGAAACATATAGAACAGAACTTCAGGACAGCTATAGAATGGAAAGGCCAAGCTGGAGAGTGTAAACAAATGTGACTCTCAGATACCAATGCAGTTTATAACGTATACTTGTAGTTTAACCTATCCCTATAATATTCTGATGTAGAGACTGAACGGAGCGGCCGATCATTCTGAGCTTACACACTGCTCCACTTTTTGCCCGTTCCTGTTTTTCTTCAATATAAAGTGACCATACACTGTACAATTGCAGGCTCTGATGAAATCCGCATAGCTCAAAAAGTATGTGCTGCACATACTTTTCGTACTAGATCTCATCTCATTGCATTGCAAAATCTATGCGATGTGATCTAGTCCAAATTGTATACAATAATTGTACCATGTATGGGCACCTTTAAACTCTGTCTTCAGGTAAGGTTCATGTTTTCCAGGTGATCTGTAGATTTTTGAAATGTGACAGTTGGTGACACAGGGGCAGATTTATTAATATCGGTGAAGTGATAAATTGTCTGTTTTTTTATCACCGGCCAATCAGCTCCTAACTGAGGTTACAGGCTTGGTTTGAAAAATGCCAGTGATAAAAACCAGACACTATCACTTCATCGAGCTTAATAAATCTGCCCCACAGAGTGCTCCTGCCAGGTGATACGGGAAATGTGAACCACTTTTCTAGAATGCATTGAAGTAAAACTCCGGTCCCCACCATCAATACTGAATAAAATTAAAAAATCATAACATCTGGGAATATTTGCTGGTGCTGGACAAATTCTTATATTCAAATATAAGATGTCCTATAGCTGAGCATAGAGGATACTGAAATGACTGATTGCAGAGGTCACAGGATTTCAGAACAGAAGGTGTAATTCAGCATGGATCGCTAACTAGAGAAAAAGTAGTTGCAGGCAATCGTAAAGTTCCCACCCAGACAAAGAAAAAAACGCCCCACAAATACCATCTGCAGATCCATTAGAAAGAAACAAACATCGAACAATTTTATCCATCTGCGCCAGTCTAGGGCCCCCACTAATCTGCTAAAGGACCACGAGTGAAAGTGGTCATCGCTGATGTCAGAGACCCACCAAGAAAACACCTGGACAAAATGCCATATTACCTCTCATAAAGGCTGGCTTCCTGTCAAATTGCAAACTTCTATGCGTACGAATATTGTGCCACTTATCACAGCCGTGAAAGCACAATGCGAATTCAGTGCACGCATAGTCATTCAATAATCAAACAGATTTCGAAAACTATTATTAGCAATCCACGTCAAATTAGGCCCATAGGTCACTTCATCTGGATAGGTTTACAAATGAAGCCAACATTAAATGAATTAAAACAATGTGACCGTATAAGGAATGGACATGTACAGGTAGCAGGGAAGGGTGAGGTAATTAAGATTTGAGAAGAACAGACTCCATGGGTTTATTTAATGAGATGCGATATTTATAGCAGGACTTAAATCAATGAAAGCAGTGATTATATTAAAGACCAAACATGTTGTGTTTTGCCTTTAATAAAATCGCAGCTCACTAAACCACTGTACCACGTGTTTATATTCCCTCCATTAAACCAAGAAGCTTGTAGCTTGCGTTGAATTAGTACACAGTTAAGCTTTATCCTCTTATATACAACATTTGCTTGTTTATGAGCATAGGTCTAATGACCAATTAATCTACAATCCATCAACTCTTTCCATGTTTGTCGTAAAGCAAAAATTGCATCCATAGATAGTCAAAGCTACCTCCCCATTAATATAATCTATTGCTAGCAATACATAAGCAAATATTATCAATTTGGATAAATAATCCACAGGAAACCAACTCCATGTGTTATTAGTGAATCTGTAAAAATAATAATGTAGTATTCATATACAATATACTTCTCTATCTGCACAGCACTCTGACACAAAGGAAGCTATTCAATGCTGCCGGCGAAGGGGTTAAACAGCGAGGATTGTCAAAAACAAGCCAGCCTCGCCGTTAATCCCCACCCGCCCGCTCACCCTATTCAACATTCCGGGGGAATCCTCACTGTCAGAGGAGGGCAAGGAGTCACCCAAACGGTGAGGTTTACGGCGAATGCAGGGAGCCTGCTGCATTTAGCTGCAAGCCTCGCTGGCTTGGTGGCCGCACATGCAGGTTCCACCACGCCGAAAAACCCCAGCGAGGCGGAAACGGCGGGTGCAGAGGGGTCAGTTGAATACTGACCCGCAAGCTGTGACGGCGAGCACTGCCGCCTAGAGTGTAAGGTTCTAAATTCCTGGACCTACAGATGTGATGCATTAAGTGTGCTCTCTTAGCATAAAGCATTGTGCAAATAGTTAGCATTCAAGTTTTCACACAATAAAAATGGTGTTCACCTTGGCACATGTACTTTTACAGCATTAAAAGACAGATTGATTTAAGTTCAATATACCTTAATGATAGCAGCTGCCGCTCGAAAGCTCATATGTGCAACACTCTCCCTCTTACGTCGCGGAAATCTGCTGTACCCCGAGCGTACACTGGTAAAGGACGTCAGTGACATGACTCCGGGAGTCACTGGACCCAGGCCCACATGTGGGGTCCTCGGCCGGTCCACCTCATCAGGATGACGAAATGCCCTCCCCCGTGCCAATGGATCGACAATCTAGGAAATCCACACAAGGAATAATGAGAAAGCAATACAAAACAAGCACAGTTTTAGGGCACGTCTTAAAAAGACAACCTAAGCATTAAACATATTGTGTGCATATGTGTGCTCTATATAAGAAACAGTTAATAAATAAATTGTAGGTTGCTTCCTGTGGTGTTTCTCTTGCAGGTAAAGGACTAATGTGAAATGGTGCGCATGGTTGTCTAGAATCCATGGTCTTCTGGACAATGGCTTCTGTATCAATGAGACCATGACTATAACTACAGATGCGCATAGCCCCAATATGCAGTGAGCTGCCAGGACCGGTGCAGCTCAGCTAATCTGGGGCTTCTTTGTGTGACGAAAATGCATTTTAGTCACAGTGCAACATATAGCCTGAATAAAGAGCAGAACAGAACTTGTATTGGAAAAAAGCTGCAACTGCTACATTGTAGCATTTAGTAAACAGATTCAGAAAGTCTGTCACACACAGATATACAAGTGTCCTGACAAATTAGTCAGCACAGTCTACTTGTGCATCCTAGTCTCATTGTGCTGCGACTAAGATTAATTTTTGGCAAAAAAAAAAAAGAGAGACGCCCATTGCTAGAAGGTTCTCACAACACTGGTGGATGGATCTTTAAATGCTGGTTTATTTTGTTTTGGTTTAAGTTTAACAGAATTAACAGACCTTAGGTAGGCGAGAGGTGGCAGGGGACTCTGTGGTCTGGTAGGAGGGAGTTTCCTGGCTTGGCAGTTCCATGTCCTTCTGGTACTGGGGTTTAAGCTTTCCATAACGGAGGCTGCAATGATGAAGACTTTTGCGGTGCCAATGTTGTCTCTTCCCCTCCCATTCATTGCTCACTCCAAACCATTGGGCTGTACCTCTGTGAAAAGAACACAGTGCATTATTATTCACAATATATTTTTTAAGGTTTCAGAATAAATTAGACTAAAGTCTGTAAACTTTCTAATCTCAAGAGTATGTACAGCAAAAGAAACAGCACATGTGCAATAAATAAGAAGAATACAGATGTCAGAATCAAGGGCGTAGCTACCATAGGTGCGGTATATGGTCATTAGGTCGACAGCACTAAGGTTGAAATGCATTGGGTTGACCACTAAAGGTCGACATGATCTACGGTCGACACATGAAAAGGTCAACATGGGCTTAGGTCTACAGGGTCATTAGGTCGACGCAAGCATTAGGTCAACATGGGCTAAGGCGACAGTCAAAAGGTGGACATGTTTTTTGTTTTGTTTATTCTGTCCTGAATATCAACACATGGTCATTAAGTCAACATGGGGCTGCTCACTTTTTTTTTTTTTGAGCCGACATGTGACGACAGGCATTTTATGCCCTACCACCCACTAAGGTATGGCGGGAGAATAAAATAGAGTGCCAAGGGTATCGAGGCACTGTCCCTGAAGCATAGCTAAAGCAGTGAGCCATGTGAGGGGACGCGGTGCACCAATACATTGTCCATGTCGACTGTGTTGACATTCGGGACAAAACAAACAAACACCCCATGTTGACCTTTTGACTGTTGACCTAGCCCACGTCGACATAAGTCCATGTCGACCTTTGCAGGTGCAATCCTTGGTCCAAGTCGACCTTCAGTGGTCTACCTTAGTGCTGTTGACCCTATGATCCATATCCATAGGTGCAGGGATTGCAGCTGCTATTGGGCCGAGGTGCTGAGCGGGGGCCAGCTTTCACAGTTACATGTGTTATATACATGTTTTACCATTGGGTGATACATCGGGGGCCCTAACTAACTTTTACCTTTTAGGCATACAATATATCTAGCTATAATATGGTATAAAATAAATTGGAGGACATGATTTGACATAATATGGACTGGGGTACTGTAATGTGGAATAATATAATCTGGGGGCACTGTAATATGAACAGGTGACCTTATATGCACAACCTGTACTGGCAGCCTTATATGTGACTTAGGGGTGAATTTATGAAGCTTGGAGAAGTGTTATCTATCCCCATAAAGAACGTTATGAGCAAGGTGATAATGGTTCAGCCAATTAGCTACAATATGTAAATTGACAGGTAAGAGCTGATTGGCTGAACCATTATCACCTTGCTCATAACGTTCTTTATGGGGATAGATAACACTTCTCCAAGCTTCATAAATTCACCCGTCAATGTGAACTAAGGAACTACTGTGGTTAATAAAATGAACAATGGCACTATTATGGGGCATGAGATCATCCACTGTTGTGAAGAATGGTCTCTATAGAATCATTTGGACAGTGCCGTTTGGTGCCACTGACCGTTGGCCAGCAAGGTCTTCATGATAGCAGAGCCAATAATGATAAAGGCACTTCGTGCCACTGACATTTTGCATACTCCGCCATAGTAATACATAGGGAGAACCAATAACTGCTGCGCTTACCGTTTTCTCCCTTATCGCCATAGAATACATTTACCATAATCACATGAGCAGCTTTATTCAATGCAGAGTCTTTTCTCTTGGATACAAAAATAAACACCCACTACAAATCATTTCTAATAATACCCTTACGTTTATATAAGCCAATTCCTATATGAAACTTATTGGGACTTGGTTCCTTACCTTTTTATGCTCTGTGACAGTGAGGTCTGTCTTCTGAAGGCAGGCCTACCACTAGGAGTAAACTCTTCTGTCCTCTGTGGTTCCTGCAGGCTAACACTTTTCTGGTACAAGGGTTTGGGGAGTGGCTGGAGGAAAGAAAAAGGTAACCTGATATACCACATAATACAAAATATTGAGTAGTATTCAATGCAGCTCGCCACTGCCGGCGAGGGGGTTAAACAGCGAGGATTGCAGAAAACCAGCGATCCTCACCGTTTTACCCCCTCGCCGGCCACTCTCCCTTATTCAACGTTCCGGGGGAATCCTCGCTGTCACAGGACGGCGAGGATTCCCCCAAGCAGCGAGACCCGCGGCTAATGCAGCGAACCCACTGTATTTAGCCGCGAGTCTCGCTGCTTCTGCAGTCGCATATGCCGATTCCCCCTCGCTCAAAAACCGGAGGGAGGGGGAATTGGCGTATGAGGGGGGTGAGTTGAATACGGACAGGGCGAGTGGTGACAGCGAGCAGGAAGCCCTGCTCACTGTCACTGCTCGCCCACAGCATTGAATAGACCCCATTCACAGAGTGCAATACAGTTATTGCCCTTGTACCCTAATTTGTGCGGGGTCCCTCTCGCCTTCAGTTGGAGGGATGGTGATGGAAAGGTTAGGTGGTTTCCGACTTTGCAAACGTGAGTTGCTTCCATTTTTTTTACTGGACGCCATGCCTGGACAAAGGAAGAAAAAAAAAGAAGATGCATAGAATATAGGACCTTTGTCAAAAATACATAACATTATGTGATTTAAAGCAACAGTCACATACAGTATTGTTGATTAGGAGGACTAGAAACTAAAGTGAAATACTAAAAGGAGTAATGCTGTTGGAGAAAAAACATATACAGGCAATACAAAAGTGCCACGATTAGACTAAAGTAGAGTTAGAAGTGCTAAACACCACATGGTACAGACGGGGGAGCCGGTGCTGAGCTGCTTAAGCAACTGACATTCACAATGAAAGTGGAGTTACCGATTGTACAGAAATAAGCTGTCAAAAACCAGCTAGTCTAGAAACATTTCGAATAGCTGACCGTATACAAAAGAAAGCAAGGCCTGCTGGGATTAACAAAATGTAACATCTTAGATAGCCCTTTATAAACAATAGATAATCATACAAGAGAAATTAAAAAAGGGAGTAATAGAGGAAGTGAAAAGAAAGATAAAAGGGATAGGGGAGTAGGGAGTAAATGACATCCAGCGTTTGTATATATGAAGGGGGGGGGGGGGGGGGGGGGAGTTAAAAGGAATAACAATATCATGTGTGTTTATCAGTGTCTTTCATACTTTCCTCCATGCCAAATGTCCCCTGGGCTTGAAAGGTTGCCAGCTCATCAATAATGCATCTTTTTTTTGAGGTACTAGAGTTAGGAGAAATTGCTCAAAAAGATTGGAATGGAAACCTTAAAACCAAACCACACCCAAACAGGGAAGAATTATAATAGTAGGTTGTTGTTTTAACATATTAACTTAACCATACACAAAAGAAGAATGGTAAAAATGGACTTGTACAATTTTCGACACATAGTAATGCTTATCTGATTATCTGCAGAAAAAGATATATTTCACCTCAGGCGCTGCAAAAACTTAAAGCTGCATATAAAACTCAAATAGAGGTCACCGGACCACTGTGGTAATTAGACAAAGAAAAAAATGGAAAACTCTCACATGCGCTCCAAGTCCAAAAATGAACAATATTCCTCCGCGTCACTCAGAACTCCAAATCTTTCTCTCCCACGTTTGTATATATGGGGGGGAAAAATAAAATGAACAACAATATATCACTGTAGATTTTATGTATTATACTCTCCCTTTTGAGTGAGAGGCAAAAATGGAAAAGGGTGTTTCCCAGAATTTTCAAACGATCCAAGGTATTCTTATGGGGTCACCCCACTCATGCACATAAGTGAAAAGTGCTCACATGTATGCTTACATAAGATAGGTGTTTTGTACTCCCATAAAAGGTATCTTTTATATAACACTCCAGATTCCAAGTAAAAAAGCAATACTTCTTTATTCCGTTTAAAAGCCACAGGGGGGAGATTCTCTAAAACTCGCCAATTATGGCAATTATTATTTGCAGCTACGGGGGTGTGCCATGGGGTCGGCGGTGGCACCCTCGTATGCTAACATTTATATGTTCCAGGAAGAGGAGAAAGCCTTTTTGGGTCATCCTGAGGTCTCGTGTGACCTGCTCCTGTACACCCGTTACATAGATGATATCTTCATGCTATGGACGGGTGGGCAGGAGCAATTTGAGGCTCTCATGTCTGAAATTAATACCACGAGTACTGACATCAAATATACTTTTTCCTGCAGTGCAGTTAGGGCTCAGTTTCTTGATGTAGCTGTGACCATCGAGAATAATATCATTCAGACTGATGTCTTTTTCAAGGATGTGGATAGGAATACTTTCCTGATGTATAACAGTCATCATCCTCCCGCCTTGAAAAGAGGCCTGCCCATGTCCCAAATGATGCGAGTGGCCAGACTCATCAGTGATCCCACCAAGGTATCTGAGCGTCTGGACCAGCTCATCATTAAATTCAGTGCTCGTGGTTATGATGCATCTTTGTTACAGAGGCAGAAGTCTAAGGTTTTGTCCATGAATAGGTCAGAGTTGCTTCAAACCAAAGTAAAAAGCTCTACGGACATCTTACCTTGGACTTCGACTTACTCTGTGGCTAGCCCTGTCCTCCACTATGCCTCTAAGGCCCTGTGGCCTATTGTTAAAAGTGACCCTGATTTGCCCGTATTTCACACGGTACGCCCAGTAGCAGCCTTTAAAAGAGGACAGAACCTCAAAGACCGTCTAATGAAAACTGATGTGACAGGTCTCGACTGCCCAAAAATCCCCAACGTACATGTGAAACCCCCAGGTTGCTATAGTTGTTTCAACTGTACCACCTGTAGGCATGTAGTGGTATGTAAGAGCTTCAAACACCCACACAGTGGTAAAGAATATACCATACGTTCTGTTTTGACATGTAAAATGTCCTTTTTAATATATGTGATTATTTGTCCTTGCGGACATTATTATGTGGGTCAAACCACTAGGACATTTCGTGAACGTATGGGGCAACACAGGTCTGCCATCGATCGGTCACTAGCTGGATGAGACATTGATCAACCTGTGGCGCGCCACTTCAAAGCAATGGGACACCCCTTGTCCTCTCTAAAATATCTCATGATTGATCATGTGCAGGATTCCCCTAGAGGTGGGGATAGAGCGAAACGCCTCTTACTTCTGGAATCAAGGTGGATCTACCGCCTTGATACCATCTATCCGAAAGGATTAAATGATAAAATCAACTGGTAAAATCAACTGGAATACACTTATGTAAATTTTCTGCTATTATTGTTGTATCTGTTTGTCTGTATTTATATTTGTCTACATTTATCCATTTATTGTGTACATGTATGTTGTTATTATTTCATGTTCCTCCACAGGCCGCTGTGAGCATGGTTGGGTGAGGTGTACACACCCTGGGTTGCACTTAACGTTGAAAGCAGACTATAGGTTGTTGCTTAGCAACACTTGAGACTGTGAGATACGCGATAGTGCACTTACAGACGCTGATGATCTCAGGCTATATGTGTCCGTTAATGGCACTTGAGCCTCTGTGAATCAGTAATGTATGCCCAGTTGGTGTAGATGACCGGCCGTACACTATGCCACATCCGTCTGGTACGCAGACACTGCTGTATGGATAGACGCGCCTGAGACGGCTGGTCTTGGCAATGGCCGCCGTGGGACGCAAGCACAGTGGTTGCCTGGCAACCCTGGAGCGTAGCGCTCGCTGGTGTGCATTTCCGGATGACAGTTTCCGGTCAGAGCGGTCTGCCCGCTTCAGCGTGGAGGCATGGTAAGCGCACTTGGTGAAGGTATTTAAACGTTGTTTGATTCATTGGTTATTGCTGTAGGATTGTGTCCTGACGAAGGGGGTTACACCCCGAAAGCTTGGCATTGAATACACCATTTTTCTTTCTTTATGAAACTGCCTCCTGAGTGCTATTATTTGGACCCTATGTATTGTTTTACCTTGGGCACCGGGGCTTGCTGAACCTGATGTTGTGAGTGCCGGCAGATTTGGATTTTTATATTTATATATATATATATATATATATATATATATATATATATATATATATATATATATATATATATATATATATATATATATATATATATATATATATATATATATATATATATATATATATATATATATATATATATATATATATATATATATATATATATATATATATATATATATATATATATATATGTGCTTTGGAAGACCGCACTCTCACAAGATATTTCAAGATAACTGTAGGGGTGCCTACAGGAGATTCATGCTTATCAGCACAAACACCAATTGTAGTCCAAGGTTCCTCACCAGAGGAGTAAGCACTCTCCTTATAAAAATAAAGCAATCCGAGTAAAACTCATTTTTCCATTTATTCATCCATTGTTAGTAATGCATTGTGCCCATTTTTGCCCCGACGATCTCCTATCTCTGGCTCCGTTGATCCATTTGCTGTACTTTGTTGAATTTTACACCCATGTAAGTGAGTTTTTTCTTGATGTTTAATACCATTGTGTACTTTGTAATGGCGGTGATTTCATGCATTCACTATGCTGTTTGCATGCTGTTTCCTCCTATTGCAGGCTCCTTGATAAAGGTCCGCCTACTATGGACCGAAACGTCGGGGCAAAAATGGGCACAATGCATTACTAACAATGGATGAATAAATGGAAAAATGAGTTTTACTCGGATTGCTTTATTTTTATAAGGAGAGTGCTTACTCCTCTGGTGAGGAACCTTGGACTAATTATATATATATATATATATATATATATATATATATATATATATATATATATATATATATATATATATATATATATATATGGGATGCGGTCATTTGGTCTACTGCATTATGGTAGACAGTCATTAGGTCGAATCCATTAGGTCGACATGCTAAAAGGTCGACATGACTCTAGGTCGACATGGGAAAAGGTCGACATGATTCTAGGTCGAAAGGTCATTAGTTCGACAGGTCATTAGTTCGACAAGGTCATTAGTTCGACATTGTCTATGTCGACATTCACAAGGTCGACATGGAGTTTTTCACTGTTTTTTGAGCCAACATGTGCCGACAGGCGGTATTTCATGCCCTACCATCCACTAGGGCGTGGTGGGAGAATAAAATAGTGTGCCGAGCGTAGCGAGGCACCGTGCCCGACGCATAGCGAGCGCAGCGAGCGATGCGAGGGGATGCAGTGCACTTTAAACTGTGTCCATGTCGACTGTGTTGACATTCAGGTTAAAAAAACAGTGAAAAACCCCATGTCGACCTTGTGAATGTCGACATAGACAATGTCGAACTAATGACCTGTCGAACTAATGACCTTTCGACCTAGAATCATGTCGACCTTTTCCCATGTCGACCTTTTAGCATGTCGACCTAATGGATTCGACCTAATGACTTTCTACCATAATGCAATAGACCAAATGATCCCAACCCATATATATATATATATATATATATATATACACATATATATACATATACATACATACACACACACACACACACACACACACACACACACACACACACACACACACACATATATATATACACACATACATACACACACATATACATACACACATAAATACAGTTGTGTGCTATTTCTTTATGCTCATAAAATGTCTCAGGTATTCCTGTGCCCACTGGGAGCAAGGGCCCACTGAGAAGATCTACGCATACTTTAGTCAGGATTTCACTACATACAGACTGCACTCTCTAAAGAGGGTTAATGACAACTCCTAAATCCACCATCCATATACAGGCACTGCTGCTACACTGCATACAGGTGACCAATTGCATCTACAAACACTGTATTTCCTAGTCTTTAGAACATTTTTCTGTCCAGGTTTTAATCCTACCTATCAAGCTGCTGCTAAAAAGTCAGTTTCTGTAAACGCATTGTCCTTGCTGCTTCCTCAGTAAGCTGGAAAACGACAAGTTTGGTTGTTAGCTGGTTACTGACTGGTTTTTGGAAAATGCCAGTGATACAACAAGTGACATGGACTTAAATGGAGCACAAAGTGTGGGCAGGCTACAAAAGACAAGTGGTAAAAGTATTTGTATGAGGTTTAACAGCAGTGCTTAATGGGCCATAAAGAGACGCTGAAGGCAATGACTATAATACTGCTTGGCACTTGTGCACTGTTTAATAATGTACTGACTGCTACAATGAGAAAGCAGTACTGTATGTGCTATGCAGAGCAGATGACCAGATAAATGCTGGAGCTGGCACTATATTGTTGTCTGTGCAGATAAGGCTAGTCCCAGTCATGCTCAGTGACAGCAGGCTGTGCCAGCATGAAGCCAGGAACAAAACAGATTTCTCTCAAAAATCCCCAACTAACCTTAATATGGGAAAAAATGGAGTAGTAATGGGACTCAACAATAAAGCTGATCACTAGCACAATCAAAATAGAAACAGTCAATATATTGTCATATTGAAGAAGTGTAACGTAAACACTAAATCTTTTATTTGAATGAGTCTCCTACATGAAAAATAGCAGCATTAATGGATTTCTACTGCCACCTTCTGGTCCCATTTAAGTATAGAAGGTGTAACAGCAATCACAATTAGATCAATGGACAGATTATAGACCATCTATTCACACACCTTTCGCATAAATAAATCTACAATCATGATTGTATTGGTGTGGAAATTTACAGTCTAATCTTGGCTAGGAGCTGGGGATTTGGGGCATATAGCCACATTTACATGCACTGCGGGGACCTTGCATCTACTTGATACTCTGATGCTGATTTTATTTCTACCAGCTATACCCCTATTTATACTGTATTTTTCAACACACCCTGCACGTTACCTTGTCATTTGCTTTTTGTTTGCTATGTACGGCGCTGCGGACACTTTGCGGCACCTTATAAATAAACGTACTACTACTACTTGGGATTGTTATGTGATTTCAGGGCAGAGGCTTTAACAAGGTGGTAACTGGTACTTTGATACAGGACTGCTGTGAATACACAAAATTGTTCAAATATTCAGAATTGGAATATTGGGGATTTACTCAGTCAGTATCAAACTCCACCCACTGCGCCCAGGTAACTTGCTGCCACCACTATACGCTAAATGTGCGTTTGACAGTGGGGACTGAGAATCTGTGTGCTCTAAAAGCAGAGAACATCCCACATAATATCCCTCAAACCCTCTACAATAATAGATCTAAAAAAAGTTAAATATGCGGGCCAAACATCCCAAACATTCACAATCTCAACTGGCATTAAGCAAAGTTATAATATCGAATGCAATGGGTCTTCTAGCCAAAAACATCCTAAATAAGCACTGCATAAATTAAGCAATTCTTGGCTTTCTAGATAAATGCAGAAATGAACAAGTACATTTTTGCTGAAACCATGCATGGGAAGTGAAAACTAGAGGAGCATCGTTTAACATGTGGATGGATACCTTTAAAACGCGGGGTTCTATCATTGGTCCATAGATAGCTGCTACAAGCGACATTACAAGTCCTATACTGTAGATCAGGCATTCCCAACCACGGTCCTCAAGGCACACCAACAGTGCAGGTTTTAGTGATATCCAGGCACAGATGGTTTAATCAGAATCCCTCAGATACTAATTAAGTCACCTGTGCTCAAGCCTGGATATCTACAAGACCTGCACTGTTCGTGTGCCTTGAGGACCGTGGTTGGGAATGCCTGCTGTAGATTGTGCTTACAACTGCACATCTGAAAAAAGGTCTTTGGAACCAACGGGACAGGACCATCCACAAAAATTAAAAAGGTATTTGATGTATCGGTTAGAATATTATTACTTTATTGATTAAAATTATGGACAATCCTTAAACGCGACTTAGGGACAAAGGGGCAGATGTATTAAGCTTTAACAAGAGATAAATCCAAGGGTGATAAGGAGAGATAAACGCCCAGCCAATCACCTGCTAACTGCCGTGTTACAGTCTGTGTTTGAAAAAAAGTCAGTAAGGAGGTGATTGACTGGACGTTTATCTCTGTATCACCCTTGCATTTATCTCTTGTTAAGGCTTAATATATCTGCCCCAATAGGTTTCCAAATGCTTCCAAAACATCATACAAGTAAAAGTAACAGACCACTGGAGAAAGGAAAAAACGGTACTTGTTTAGTTTCACGCATTGTATCGCAAACGATTTGCATACAATTTGATCCGCAAAGCGATTTAGCACCCCCCACTATCCACATCAGCCCGAAGCGTGGCGAGCGGATGCGGTAAGTGTCCTCCCGACCTTTTCATACCCCCACTATCCATGTCGACATGGAGTTGATTTTATAAAGTGTGGCGAGCACAGTGAGCCACCGAGTTCAAAGCGTGGCAAGCGCAGCGAGCCCCACAAGGGGGGGCGTAAAAAGAGCCCAAAGCGTGGCAAGCGCAGCGAGCCCCACAAGTCACATGGAAAAAGGGCCCACAGTGAGAATCAAGAGAAAGGGCACCTTTAAATGTGGTACCTGCAAAGTCTGCATGTACATAACACCTCGTGACACATACAGTACACCGACAAATTTGGCAAAACTTGGCGGATCAATGAGTATATCACTTGCGACACTGCAGGAATTATATACAACCTGGAATGTCCCTGCGGGAAACATTATGTCGGAAAGACCCGCAGACCATTCAAAAAGAGGCTCTCTGAACATCTGTTGAGCATCAGAAATGCCACAAGGGATAATAAAGCCAATTTTAAGACCCTAACCCCAGTGGCGAGGCATTTTCTAAAATTCCATCACGGTGTCCCTAATGGTAAACCCGATTGATCTTCCTGATGGGTTCTATGGTCCCTTTGGGACTCAATGAAGAAAATAATTACACCATTTTCTTGTGAAACATCTCCCCTCTCTCACTTCTCCCCTTTTATTGAAAACTTTTATTTTCTATGAGAAAAACCACTACCTTTCATACCATCCGTATTGACATCTAACGCTCAAATGGAGCAACGTTTGACACACATTATCATTACCTAATCGATATGGATACATTATAACAGCATAACAGGAGCACGTAAGATATAATTGGTAATACATAGAACCAATTATCACTATATCTATTAAGAACCCACTGGTAATAATGAAGACCTTGATAAATCCAGTGAAGCAGCCGACCTTGGCCAATCATCATAGATAATGGGGTCACACTCCAAAAATAATGAAGAAAAGTACCATACACCTGTAGTGCCTGATATGGCCTACAACATACCTATAGTCGAATATTTATGAAGGGACCAACCAAGATCTTTGATCATTCAAACAAGATGTGGATCACACCTGATTCTAACTAATATTATTGTCCACCTCCTATAATATTAATCTCAATATTAACCATATAAATTTTCAGTCACCTTCTGAATTATTTGCACCTCACATTTATTAAAGCTAAAGACCCACCCCCCTATTTCTTCATCACTTGAGTCTTAATGACTCGCTCATAATTTCCCCACTAATACATACACATATCTCCCGTATCACCTTTGATCCCATTTTTTCAAATTAAACCCTACAATATGCCCTCTGGAGGTCACATGCTGCTTCCGACCCCCATACGTGGGGTGCGTGTGTCTAAATATATCACACGTATCCGCGAACCGGGGGACAAGGGGTAGTAATGTGTACAGACGGTTGGGCGATATTCTGGATCACAGTGTCACTTTTTTCTCTACACCTTTTTAGGTAGAAATATCCACGCAGTATATTCGTAATGCACTTGCAATACCCGTGCACAATCTTGCAAAAACACGCACCTCCTTTTTATGGTGTCACGATGTATATCATCCTAATATAAATTAATAAAGTTTAATGAATATCTTCTTAAATTAATTAAAATATAATGAATGTTATCTTTTTCTTCTTTTTCCCCTTTTCTTCCCATTTTTTGCACGTCACCTTTTGCATTTTATCTGTTTTGAATCATCACACGTTTTGCATATCACCCTCCTATTATCCCTGATCTTAATTTAATAACCCTATTCCGTATATGTTTAGTCCACATCGATAATCATACGCATATATGAAATCCCTTCAGAATTTCATCTGAAAGAACATCTCTCTCTTTTTTGTTCCAAATACTCAATTTTTACGAATTATAAATACTAATCCCTAAACTAACAAATTGAAACTTATCCCAAGCATGTATATATTATCATTGATTATGTGCCGTTATTTATCGGACATTTTTATACTTCTTACTCATGAGAATTTTTGTGCTTACATCTAATAGAATGCATAGTCACACTCCAGATAACGAACACCCATTACAGCGATATAGCCAGTTTGAGTGACAGCTGAAATGACCAATGAACGGTTACAACAATTACCATATTCTTGAACCTACAGGTATTTAATGAGCTTCCAGGTACCACCCAGGTTGGTCCTGACGAAGCTCATTAGCGAAGCGTACGCCGACCGTACACTTCGTGGGCTACCCCTACTCCCTTACCCCCATTGAAATGTACCTATTTTGATCTGTCTAGTTTAAAATTACCTTATACCGAGCGGCGCGTGTAGCTCGCAGCCCGTTGGCTGTGTTGTGCACCCTGCAAGTCGATAGCACGATACCGCTGCACCCGTGTCCTACACAGTGAGACAGTGCGTCACTACCAGGCGCACCGTGCTCCGGGGCATACGGAGGTGAGCGGTGACACGCCGGTGTAGCTGGCAACCCGTTGGTTGTTTTGTGCACCCCGCTAATCGACAGTGTGAGACCGCTGCACCCGTGTCCTGTATTACGAGACGGCGCGTCCTAATAGGCGCACCGCACTCCGGGACATACGGCTGTAGCAATACGTCGGACAGTACATGACAGGCTTGCACGGAGAAATACTGTTAATCAAATAGCGGTATTTTCCGGTGCATTTACCGCCCACAGTGGGACTCTGATTTTTCTACCTGTCCATTCCAATCGTTTGCTACTACACACGTATTTTTAAGTGTAATCATCTTGCATGCGAAATAGAATTGAGTGATTGGTGCGCAACTCCAGTAGCGCATTACACCGCCGCATAATAGATCACTGTTGGAATTATTCACAAACTAGACCGATCATAGGAACCCAATATTGTATTAATTATTGTATTAATTATACCAGGAGTTAGGGGTCCCACGTCGCAAGGGTAATCAAATACCCTTTTTTTTTAAAAAAACCATGTCCATTTGTATTTTCATGTTTTGTGTCTTTTATTTCGCTATGTTTTAACTTATCACAATAAAGGTTACATTTTAAATACCAATTCTCCTTGGTGCACCGCACAGCGACATATCTTTCTATCTTCTGTGTCGAGCTTGAGAGGTGCTGCAAAGAGGAATGGGCAAAACTGGCCAAAGATAGGTGTGCCAAGCTTTTAGCATCATATTCAAAAAGACTTGAGGCTGTAATTGCAGCATCAACAGCCTTGAGCAAAGGCTGTGAATATTTTTTTTTCTTTAATTCATAAATTTGCAAAAATCTTCCAAAAACTTTTTTCATGTTGTCATTATGGGGTAAGGTGTGTAGAACTTTGAGGGGAAACAAATTTAATTTATGCCATTTTGGAATAAGGCTGTACAGAGCAAAATGTGGAAAAAGTGAAGCGCTGTGAATACTTTCCGGATGCACTGTATACAAGCTGTGTAATCGTCTCTTTACTATGGATGCACTAGCACAATACTTTGCTTCCTTTCTAGATATAGATAGGTGTAACAGAGATACAGTACGTATAACAATGCAAACATTATAAGCATGCTCCTTAACTATGTGCAGAAAAGACAAGTGCATTTTTTTCTAAGAATAAAACATATGGCCAGTTCTACATCAGCCATTGAAGCATCAGATTTATGCTGTTACAACATTGGGGGTGGAGGGGGTTTGACAGATGGCAGCAGAACTAAATGTTCAATGTACAATATGAAAGGAGAAGGAAAGGGCAGAGTCAAGGGTGACACGTAGACATCGGAATGGAGTAAGCAGTGGTGGGAATAGAGAGGGTAAGGCAAGGAGTATAGGTAGAGAGAGATTGAGTTTCAGGAAACATTGTGCCATTCAGGATATAATGCCTGACAGACAGAAGGTGACAGATGTAAATTGGGATTAGTTGGCATAGAGGTGGTCGTGCATGCCAAAGGAGCGGAGAAAAAACATGCAGAGGGAATAAGAGAACCGATCCAATAAAGGAACCTTCGGTTAGGGGGAAAGTGGAAACAAGGTTACAGAGGAGCTGTTCCTAGGGTTGGGTGAGCCATACAATTGTGCCCCATCTGTGGCCTGTGCAGTAGTAGAGCCAGGGCTTAAAGTGGGCTGAAAGTGTGGAAACGGGTTACATTAGTTACAATTGTAGCCCACCTTCCCCGGCCTGCACAACAGGTCACTTAACAGAATAGAAAGTGCTACAGCTGCAGAGTCTGGAATTATACTAGTTGGGACACCCCCGTTTTGGTGTGTGCAAACATTTCTTTATATACTTGATTTTTTAAATATCCATGGGGTGGAGGGTACAATTTTACAGTTTGCAGTGGGAGCCATATTGTCTCGAAACGGCCCATGGTGTATATATGTATAAACACAGACAAGAAGTCACAAGACAAGGAGAGATCTGATTTGCCAAGACCAATGAAATGGAGGGTTTGGAGTAGGGAAAGTCAACTCCCTTCTGGGTTGAGCCATGAGGAAGTCACTTATAACCTTGGCGAGGGTAGTTTTGGTGGAATGAAGAGTCTAGAAGGGAATGGGTGGAGAGGTGGTTGTACATCAGCCACTCAACAAGAATGTAGATAAAAAGGAGGAGAGTTAATTTATGGGGGAACAGTTAACAATTGAAAAGGGGTCAAGTGATGTCAATGAGAGAGATGAACAAGTGAAGGAAGTTAGCATGAGAACACTACCTCCTTAAAACATTTATGGTAAAAAGTGGAGTAGCCAAGTCCAGGGCAGTAATGAAGGTTATGGGAGGGGACAGTTTGGTCAGCATGTGGCAACATTGCACAAAAAATAAAGTGGTGTGTCCGGCGCTCCAGTGATTAGCAAACCAGTGTTAATATAACATATACAACACACATTGGTTACTAAACCATAGATGATTCTCCTCATCAGAGGATAAATGGATGTATTCAATCTTATCCATGTATAATCCTCCTTATATTAAGGCAGATATAGGCAATCCTATTAAAGAAAGCAAAACATCGCAAGTATGCAGGATAAAAAGCATTTAAAAACCACCGATTATATGGCTCCCACCAAGTGAGTCTAGGAAACCCTCAGCCTTATGCAAATCCATCAAAGCAACCTTAGATGTTTGGTATAAAATGACAGCCTCCATAGCTAATATAACCCTTCCTGCTCCCTTTCTATCTTTTAACGCTCTGAAATCCCTAATTCCCAATCTACCGCTACAGAGATGGATTAACCAAGGAGTTGAATCAGTGGGAGACCTGTATGTCGAAGACACTCTCGTTCCCTTTAGTTACCTACAACAGAAATTTAATATCCCCAAACAGGATTTTTTCATTTATCTTCAAATCAAAAGCTGGTTACACTCACACCTTGGTACACCTCCCAAAAACCCATACTTTCCAGCCTTTCTTAAAACAAAGACCTGTGACTACTCACATAAAGGTGGCATATCATGGTGGTACTCATATTTAATCTCCTTGGATAGTAAGACCAAATTGAAACCTCAATCCCTATGGGAGAGAGATTTGAACAAATCTTTTAATGAAGAGGACTGGGAGAATATTTTCAGAACCTGTTTTAAGATCTCCCGCTGCATTAACCACTCCGAAATGTTCTTTAAACTCATCCATAGGGCTTACTTTACCCCAGCCAGACTACACAAGATCTGGCCTATGTCCTCTAACCTATGCTGGAGAAAATGCGGTAATATTGGGGACATTTTCCACATATTTTGGGCATGCCCACTGCTGAAGTCTCTCTGGGGGGAAGTATTCCATCTCATGAGCTCAATCTCAAACCGACCCATTCTCCCTGACCCATCCATGGCGCTTCTCCATGTTTTCCCAGTACAATTCTCTGCTGCAGATAGATATATCCTGGGACACGTCCTAATAGCCACCAAGGCCTGTATAGCTAAAGGGTGGAAATCAGAGGCTGTACCATCCATAGAATGTATACAAAACAAGGTGCACAAACACTTTATGTATGAAACCTCCAATGCCAAATACTCCTCATCTGCAAACTCGCTATGCATGAAGTGGCTCGGATGGTCTGTCTTCTTGGAAGGGACGGATCACCCGAACATACACAGCAGCACCCCAGACCTATCAGCACTAAATCCCCAGTAGCTCCATGCCTTTCTGTTTAGTGACGTTTCCCAACCATAATAGATGCAGACTATAACATTGGTGTAATATTTTGACTTGCTGATCTGAATGAGACACTGACATTTACTATATTTTTCCCACTTATGTGCCTCCTCCCCCCCCTCATTTTGTTTTATTTATTTCTGTACCCCCTGCTATATTGTATATGTTTCTGAAAAATTTACAATAAAAACTTAATATTAAAAAAAAAAAAACCACCGATTGTGGATCACAATAAAACCACCCTGTTACAGGTACCGCATTCAGAGAGCCTCTGATGAAGGACATCTGTTCGAAATGCATTAGGCAGGTGACAAATCTCTACAAACACCAGTGATTATTTGGACGCGTTTTTGACTGTGAAGGAGCGTGGAGCCGGCACCCTCTCCCGAACTCTCCCATTTCCAACTTGGGGACTGAATGCGGTACCTGTAACCGGGTGGTTTTATTGCGATTTACAAATCGGTGGTTTTTAAACGCTTTTTATCCTGCATGCTTGTGAGTGTACTGTCAAGATAATAGATTTGTGTATGTTTAAAACTTATTACACTATGGTGGCGTTGGTCTGCTTTCTTTAATAGGATTGCCTATATCTGCCTTAATATAAGAAGGATTATGCGTGGATAAGATTGAATACATCCATTTATCCTCTGATGAGGAGAATCATCTATGGTTGAGTAACCAATGTGTGTTGTATATGTTCTATTAACACTGGTTTGCTAATGTTAATGTATATTATATGTGTAACAACTGTGTTCGCTGAGTAACGTACAGCAGAGAGCCAAAAGTAAAGGATAGATATTTCCGAAAGGAAAAAAGATGATAAACTGGTAGAAAGTATATGGTATGCGATATCTTGTATATGATACTTTATGGCTTCTCAAGTATGTTGATTGTTATGTTTTTAAAAAAAGAAAATGAATTAAATAAAGACTATATTTAAAAAAAAAAAAAAACACTGGTTTGCTAATCACTGGACACACTTTCTTTTTTGTGCAATTCTGTCTGTGGACCTAAGGGCTATTTCACACGTTCCAGCTCCTGCCGGACGGCAAAACCCTGCACGGCCAGGAAGCCGTGCCGCACACAGCAGTTAATAATGGACAATTGTGTCCATTCACATGGGACGGCCACGGTCCGGCCGCCCAGTTCCAGCTGGATCCCACAACTGGAAGGGACGGCTGCCGGGCTGTGGCCATCACCTCCATTGTAAACTACTGTGTGCAGCACGGCTTCCTGGCTATGTGGGATTTTGCCGCCCGGCAGGACCTGGAGCGTGTGAAATAGCCCTTAGGGTGAAGGTCTTGTGTGTGTTTTGGCTGCATGGTGTAACCTGCGCCGAAGTATTTTAACAAATTTTGAAATTGCAGCATGTGGCAACAGTAATGGGGAGAGAAAATAGGATTTATGGTCTTACCTTGATAAATCCCTTTCTTTGAGTCCATAGGGGGCACAGGAGTTCACGCTGGGTATGAGAGGTGAGGTAGCAGAGCGTGCACCAAAGGGTTACAAAAATGTACCCAGCATGCTCCCTGCCTCCCTTCTCCCTCATAACCCGCCCCCTGACCCTGGGTCACCAGTTTCGTTAGCAAGCCCAAGGTAGGAGCAGAGCCAGAGAAGAAGGAAGAGCAAACGCACACCCACATAGCATACAGGCCCTAAAGCCATGGAACTTTCCTACATAGGAAGCCCCGCTACCAGGTGCGTCTGGGAGGGCGTCCTGTGCCCCCTATGGACTCAAAGAAAGGGATTTATCAAGGTAAGACCATAAATCCTATTTTCTTTTTCGTCCACTAGGGGGCACAGGAGTTCACGCTGGGACGTCCTAAAGCTGTCCCCTCATGGGTGGGGGACGCTCCTGGACTGCGGAAAGCACATGTCTACCAAACTGTGCATTAGCCGATGCAAAGGTATCAAATGCATAAAACTTGATAAAGGTCTGGGAAGAGGACCAAGTAGCCGCCTTACAGAGCTTTTCAGCCGAGGCGCCTCGATTAGCGGCCCAGGATGTACCCACAGACCTGGTAGAATGTGCAGTAATCCCCTCCGGGGGAGTAATCAGTGCGGAAAGATACGCTTGGCGAACCACTGATCTGAGCCATCTCGCCAAGGACTGTTTGGAAGCGGGCCAGCCCCTCTTATTGGCCCCATAAAACACAAACAGTGAACCCGACTTACAAGTTGACTTAGTCCTGCGAAGATAAATCTGCAACGCACGGACTACATCAAGAGAAGCTTTAGCTTCAGAAGAACCTGGAAAAGAAGGCACCACTATTTCCTGGTTAAGGTGAAACTCAGACACCACCTTTGGATGAAAATCCAGTTTGGTACAAAGAACCGCCCTGTCCGGGTGAAATACCAGAAAAGACGGTTTCCATGATAATGCACTCATGTCAGACCCCCTTCGTGCTGAGGAAATAGCCAACAAGAAGCCACCTTCCAGGATTTCAGATCCACCTCCTCCAGAGGCTCGAAAGGAGACGATTGAAGTGCCCGGAAAACTTCTAAAGAGGGACACCTCAACAGCCAGCCCGTCAAAGCCAGGCGACTCAAGTCCGGGTGTCGGAATGGCCCCTGTGAAATTAGGTCTGGACGCAGAGGTAGACTCAGAGGAGAGGCTACCAACAGGTTCCATAGATCCGCGTACCAACCTCGACGGGGCCAATCTGGGGCCACTAGGATCATCATTCCTCCCTCCTTCCTGAACTTCCACAGAAGGCGAAGTAGGAGTTGAAACAGGGGGAATGCGTACACTATCTTGCCGACTTAAAAAGTCTGCCTCAAAATTGAGAACCCCTGGGATGAAGACTGCAGAGATTGCAGAAATCTGCTTCTCCGCCCACCTGAATATCTTGGAGACTTCTTTTATCGCTCCTTTGCTGCATGTCCCGCCCTGCCTGTTGATAAAGGCCACAGGCGTGGTGCTGTCGGACCGGATCTTTACAGGGCACCCTCGGATGAGGGACCCCAACCTCTGAAGAGCCAGAAGGATTGCTCTCAATTCCAGGAGATTGATCGGAAGGCGACTCTCCTGAGCCGTCAAGCGACCCTGAAAAGATTGAGAATTGCAACCCACTCCCAAGCCCCGTAGGCTGGCATCCGTGGTAAGCAAGACTCAGGTTGGAATCCAAAACGGGCGGCCCTGAGACAAGTTGTCTGTCTTTAACCACCATGTGAGAGACAGGCGAACCTTCGGGGCAGTGTGATCAATTGACTCCTTAGACGAGTATGATCTCCTGTCCACTGGCTGAGAATGTAAAGCCGAAGTGGGCGCGAGTGAAACTGTGTATACTCTACCATGTCGAAGACACCACCATACACTTGTGTACTGAGACCCTTCTGTGACCTATAAGGGAATGAATCTTCCTCAAAAGGGAGTGGATCTTATCCTCTGGAAGATATACTCTCTACAACCGAGTGCCCAGCCGAGCTCCCAAGTGAAGTGTCCTTTGGGAAGGAGTAAGAAACGATTTCTTCCAGGTTATCCTCCAACCGTGAGATAACAGAAGTGTAATCACGACCTGCAAATGACTCCGTAGTAGGTCTGGGGACTTTCCAAAATCAGTGGGCCGTCCAGGTATGGAATCATCCGAACCCCCAGCCGGTGCAGGTGTGCAGCCCTGACCGCCATCACCTTGGTGAACACCCTGGGAGCCGTAGATAGACCAAAAGGTAGCGCCCTGAACTGGAAGTGTTCGACCCGAAGGGCGAACCTCAAAGTGCTGATGTTCCTGTCGGATGGGGATGTGAATTATATCTAGCGAGGCCATGAAGTCCCCTGGCTCCAGTGAGAGAATGATCGAACGCAGGGACTCCATGCGAAACTTCGGCACTCTCAGAAAAATAGTGAGCGACTTCAGATTCAGGATAGGACGGTGAGAACCATCCAGTTTGTGAATCAAGAATAGGGTGGAGAAGAACCCCTGACCCCTCTGCTCCTGAGGAACTGGAACAATGACGTTCGAGTCCAAAAGAGAGCAGATGGAAAGCTGTAGCACTTGTCGTTTCGCTGGGTCCTTTGGAAGACCCGTGCAAAAATAACACTGAGGAGGGGGGAACCGGAATGTCAGGGCATAGCCCCTGGATACCACCTCCCTGACCTGTTTAGCCACTGGACGTCTGGTAGCCCAGGGCTGCTTGGTGCAGGGCTTGGCTCCCTTAGTGGATGCGGAAAATCTAGAGGAAGGACTAGTGCCGTCGGACAAACCTCTCTCCACCTTGCCCGCCAACTCAGACACTGCCTTGGCCACCCATGACGCGGCAAGCGTGGTACACCCAATGGCCCCTGCCTGTGAAAAGCAGTCCTGAGGAAATTCTCAGAGGGGTCCTTCAAAGATGAAGAATCCGAAATGGGCAATACTGAAGCGCGAGCTAATCGCGCAACATGATCATCCGCCAGGGGAGGATTTTCCCACTTAGCCCTCTCTGTGGGAGGAACAGGTTAAAAAGTAGTAAGTCGCTTGGAAAGCTGGAACTTTCTAAACGGTTGAGACCATGCAGTCTCCAATAAATCCTCCATGAGGGCCGAAGGCGGGAGCTGGGCCGATACTTTCTTAAGACGCTTAAAAAGCAGGTCTTTACTTTTAGGGGCAGGAGCCTCATCCTCCCTCTGGAGGACTGCCTTAACCTCCTGCATCAGAGACTCTACCTCCGCTGAGGACAAAGTGTCATCGGCCCCTGCGGATTCCGCCACTGAGCTGGAATCCGAATCGGAACGCGGAGAACCCGCATCGGGACTCTGCTGCCTACACTGCCTCCTGGAATCCCTGCCCGCCCGAGTAGCCGTCAACCCCTGCACAGATTGAGCAAAGGATTGCCACCAAGGGGGCTCTACATAAGCAGGAGCTGTCCCAACACTGGTGCTGGCCACTGCCACAGGGGGCATGGGCACAGGGGGTAAGGAGTTGACTAGCGGTCAATAGGTCTAAGCCCAGGCCGGTTCCTGCTGTGAAGGCAGCAGAAGATCTGTTTAAAGGGCCAAACACCTGGAACAGATATCCTCCTCCTGCCGAGAGAGTATGTCCACACATACCCTACAGGTACGCTGCATCGGAGATGGAGTCTCCTTGCCAGGTTTCGCCTTAGGCATACTGTCCATGATAAAAGACAAAAAACACCAGCAGTTACAACACTGACACCCAAGCAACACACTTGCAGCCTTACCCACAAAGCTTTAGCAAAGCCATTTGGTATGGGCAGATAAACTCAACAATTCAGCAAGCTGAAAGGGAGACACCGTATATGCAAAGCCAATACTATGAATGGTGACAGTGTTTCAAACTTTCATCTCTTCAATGATATTGGAAGGAAGAAAGCATCAGAGTACCAGCCGCAGGAGAGGATAAATACCACAAACACCAGGCTCCAGGAGCAGGGTGTGGGGGAGAATCCCAGCAGCCTCCATCTCTAAACCCAGCAAGTGCCAGAATGGCTGCTGATTAGGACCTTAATGAGGAGCTGGGACACCTGGGGCAAAAATATTTTTTTTTTTTTGTGTGGATTGTGGGAGGAAATCAGAGTACCCGGAGGAAACCCACTCAAGTACGGGGAGAATATACAAACTCCGCACAGTTAGGACCATGGTGGGAATCGAACCCAGGACCTCAGTGCTGTGAGGCAGTAATGCTAACCATTACACCCTCCGTACTCCTACAGCACCTGGTGTTCCTATGTGGTCACCCACTCAAGTACTTACCAGGCCCAATATACAGCATTAGCTGTAGATCCCAGGCTGTCTTCAAGCTTCCAATGATATTGGAAATAAGACATCCGCAAAACTCAACTATCCAGCCAGCAGCAGGAGAGGAGAAATACCACACACACACCAGGCTCCAGGAGCAGGGTGTGGGGGAAAATCCCAGCAGCCTCCGTCTCTAAACTCAGCAAGTGCCAGAATGGCTGCTGATTAGGACCTTAATGAGGAGCTGGGACACCTGGGGCAATCCTACAGCACCTGGTGTTCCTATGTGGTCACCCACTCAAGTACTTACCAGGCCCAATATACAGCATTAGCTGTAGATCCCAGGCTGTCTTCAAGCTTCCAATGATATTGGAAATAAGACATCCGCAAAACTCAACTATCCAGCCAGCAGCAGGAGAGGAGAAATACCACACACACACCAGGCTCCAGGAGCAGGGTGTGGGGGAAAATCCCAGCAGCCTCCGTCTCTAAACTCAGCAAGTGCCAGAATGGCTGCTGATTAGGACCTTAATGAGGAGCTGGGACACCTGGGGCAATCCTACATCACCTGGTGTTCCTATGTGGTCACCCACTCAAGTACTAACCAGGCCCAATATACAGCATTAGCTGTAGATCCCAGGCTGTCTTTAAGCTTCCAATGATATTGGAAAGAAGACATCAGCAGAGCTCAACAATCCAGCCAGCAGCAGGAGAGGAGAAATACTACACACACACACACACACCAGGCTTCCAGGAGCAGGGTGTGGGGGAGAATCCCAGCAGCCTCCGTCTCTAAACCCAGCAAGTGCCAGAATGGCTGCTGATTAGGACCTTAACGAGGAGCTGGGACACCTGGGGCAATCAGAGAGCAAGCCTCAGCACTTCCCCAGGGGTGGGGGAGGGACTAACCTACAGCACCTGGTGTTCCTATGTGGTCTCCCACTCAAGTACTAACCAGGCCCAATATACAACATTTGCAATGTGTATGCTGTAGGTTCCCAGGCTGTCTAACCTCCCCCTCAGGCATCAACCCCCGGGACATAGCCTGACTAATTGTCCCTGGTGATCTAGTGGAAAGGTGGAGCAGTCCAGACCCCCACTGCCTGCCCCCCCGCTGACTCCCATACAAACGGGGGGGGGATCGCTGCTAGACGCGGCTCCCTGCAAGCAGGGGACCGCCGCTTACCTGCCCGGGGACGGAGTGCAGCATGCGGGAGCCTCCGAGAGAGGGTCCCGCGACGGAAGTCCCCAGCCCAGTCGCCAGCGCTGCCGTCGCCGCCGCCGAGTGATGGAGCGGTGCTGCCGGTGATTCACTAAAAGAGCACCCGCCGCAGCAGCTCTAACCCATGGCTGTTCTAACAGCCGCGATAATGGTGCTGCTCTCTCCTTGGCACCAAAGAAAAAACTGGTGACCCAGGGTCAGGGGGCGGGTTATGAGGGAGAAGGGAGGCAGGGAGCATGCTGGGTACATTTTTGTAACCCTTTGGTGCACGCTCTGCTACCTCACCTCTCATACCCAGCGTGAACTCCTGTGCCCCCTAGTGGACGAAAAAGAAAGTAAGCTAAAGAGGAAGAAACAATGGTGGGGTCAAGGGCATGAAGATTATAGCTGCCATGGCAGACTAATGGTATTAGCTGGAATAAAACAAGTTATCATTTGTGTGGGTACTGCCTAATTTTTTTTTTTACCGAGACAAAATTATAAAATGTAACTAGTTTTAAAAAAAGTGACAAATTGGCTTTTCTCACTGCCCTATAATGAGCTTACAGTTGCAGGAGTGGTTAATAGGCAACTGTATGTTATGATAGGAACATCCAGACATAGGGGGGATCCAATTATCTGCAATCATTGACTGCAGTAATTGGTTCTCTGCCAGTCTGTATTTCACAGTACCTGCATTTACCAGGGATTATGCTTTGGGTGCAATCCCTGAAGCAGATGCCTCTACTATGTTAACACATGGGATTTTTGGCTGGTTAAAAAGCGGCCTCTAATTGGATAGCACAATAAGGACCAGTCACAATTCGCAATATCCAACAGTTTTTAATGACTGAAAATGCTTTGAGAAAAAAATGGATACACCACACACATCCTAAGCGTATAGTAAACAAAATAAAAAACACAACACTTCCTGTAAGTGAAGGCCCCATAAACTAACTTGATTTGGGATGATTTTACCAGTCTAAAAGGAAACAGGCAGAGAAATTGTGTCAGTGTGGTGTCCCCCCATGTACGGTGCATGGTCCCGTGCGTATCGGACCTGAGAAAGAGGTTGGACCATCATGCAGGTCCAAACTTGGACCTCCCTCCCGGCAGCGGGCCAGGGCGGGGGATCAGTGGTCGCCTGCGATCCATTACAAGTTAAAAGGACAACGTGTGGTGGATTGGATGTGACCCTGCCGCACGGAACAGTTTGGGGCAGCTCACGGGTGAACAGCTGGGCATACACTGCTGCGAGAAAATCGCAGTAGTGTATGCCCAGCTTTAGAGTCAGGCGGAAGATTTCAATAGACATGAAATGCTACTTCTAATAATGTTCCAAAATAGTGGGCAATATGTCATGTGACAGTATCTAGAAGAGATTCAGTATATAAGTCAGTATATACTAAAAAAAGAGATATATCAATACTACAAAAAGGGGATGAAAACAATTGTTAAAACCAACAAAACCAGAAGATGTGGCTCAATTTGTATAGATGTAATCGAACAGCCAGGTCTCCACATGCATAAACTTGTTCTGCAATGCATTACAGGAATGTGGCAGAGTATATGGCCTGTATATAATAAGCATATCACAATATCGCAGGAGCATTAAATTGAATAGTTTCACTAAAAAAATAAGGATATGTCAGGATACTGCCACATACTGTAACCATGCTATTATAAGGTCCTTATAACAATTCAAGTCAAACAATGTTCTGCGGCAAACACTACAGTAGAGGCATTAAATAGTGGTGTCTTTATATAGCATGGAATATTACATCCAGTTAGCCTAATAGTCTACAGAGTATAAGCATCCATGGTTATCGGTCTATTAAAAATAGGATTTTAATACCTACCGGTAAATCCTTTTCTCTGAGTTCTTATGGGATACAGGGAAGTCGTTCATAACGATGGGGAAAAGAGGGTTTCTGTAGGAGACAGGCACATATAAACTTTTATACAGGGTGTACTGGCTCCTCCCCTCTGCTCCCCTCCCATCTAGCCAGTTAATAGAAAACGGTGCCAAAGGAGAAGAATAAAATGAGAGGAATATGTGTAATATTTAACGTGGTGAGATTCATCCAGCACACCCAGACATAACTTCAACATACAGACCACTGTAGCGACCACAGAACACGTGGAAGTCTCAGGCCTTAAGAATATGTCAACTATTGACAACATTTGTAAACACTTTGTGTCCCAACTGGGACACTAGATAGGAAATGTCACCTAAGTGACAACATACACTCATGAACAGCTGAGGTACATGATGTAAAAGAGAAAAGTTACCTTGGTAACCTCTACCCTTGTGAGCCCAAGGAACACAGGGTAACGGGAGGACCCAGTATTGGTCCACGGCTCACCAGAGTGAGTAAGGCAGAACTCCGCACAGAGGCGGGAGCCCTGTATCCCATAAGAATTCCGAGAAAAGGATTTACCGGTAGGTATTAAAATCCTATTTTCGCTTACATTCTTATGGGATACAGGGGAGTAGTTTATAACGATGGGGATATACCAAAGAAATCAGAACGGGCGGGATTGTGCGGAGATTGCCGCAAGACCGCTTGCTCAAACTGAGTATCTTCAGTGGCCAAAGCATCAAATTTGTAAAACTTGACAAAAGTGTGTTGGCCTGACCATGTAGCGGCTCTACACAATTGTAAGGCCGACACTCCTCGGGCAGCCGCCCAGGAAGTCCCCACTGAACGAGTTGAGTGGCCTTTCACCCCAGCAGGCATAGGAAGCTTCGCCACCACATAAGCCTGTTTTATGGTTGCACAGATCCAGCGTGCAATAGACTGTTTTGAAGCCGGGTGCCCGATTTTTTGGGCATCATATAAGACAAAAAGTCCTTCAGTCTTACGAATTCTTGCCGTTCTCAGGATATACACACAGAGAACCCGAACCACATCCAAAGCTGTCGGAACCTCAGACTGAGGGCCACTAGCAGGAACCACAATTGGTTGGTTCACGTGGAATGCTGACACCACCTTGGGAAGAAAACTCGGATTAGTACGTAATTCTGCCCTGTCTTCATAGAAGATCAAATAAGGGCTCTTGCAGGTTAACGCCCCCAGCTCAGAGACCCGCCTAGCCGAGGCTAAGGCTAATAAGACCACCGCCTTCCATGTAAGATATTTTAAATCTATTTCCTTCAGCGGTTCGAACCAGGAGGATCGTAGGAACGTCAGAACGACATCCAAGTCCCATGGTGGAGTAGGGGCCACAAAAGGAGGCTGTATATGCAAGATGCTTTGCAGAAACGTCTGCACTTCAGGGATGTTAGCCAGCTTCTTTTGGAAAAAGACAGACAGTGCAGATACCTGCACTTTCAAGGAGCCTAAACGTAGGCCCAGATCCAAGCCAGATTGAAGGAATCTGAGGAATCTTTCAAGTTTAAACTCCGCCGGAGCAAACTTCCCTTGTTCACACCATCCTACATATCTCCTCCAGATATGGTGGTAATGTGCTGCCGTGACCGGCTTCCTAGCACTCGTCATGGTCTTGATGACTGATGCGTGAAATTCTTTCTCTGTTAGGATCTTGCATGAGCAGGTCTCTTTGCAGAGGTAGTCGCCACGAGTCCCTTTGAAGGCTTAGAAGATCTGGATACCACGTTCTTCGTGGCCAGTCCGGAGCCACTAGAATGACCTCAGCTCCGTCTCTCCTGATCTACCTTAGTAGCCGAGCCACTAGGGCAGTAATTTTCAACCAGTGTGCTGTGGCCACCTGTCAGGTGTGCCGCCAGGCTGCGTGTCACGGCGCATGCGCAGAAGGCCTCCAGTGGGGGACTGCGGATTCCGGTCGGAGTCATCTTTCAAACGTGCAACTTTTTTGGAATACCTGAGGCAGGTGCGTGCAATAACAAAGTAGGAGCATTTGTATGTGTTATTTGTAAGGGGGAGCTGGTGCGTGGAATCAGAAAGCAGGGGCATTTATATGTGTCATTTGTAAGGGGGAGCTGGTGCGTGCAATAACAAAGCAGGGGCATTTATGTGTGTCATTTCTAAGGGGGAGCTGGTGCGTGCAATCAGAAAGCAGGGGCATTTATATGTGTCATTTGTAAGGGGAGCTGGTGCGTGCAATAACAAAGCAGGGGCATTTATGTGTGTCATTTGTAAGGGGGAGCTGGTGCGTGCAATCAGAAAGCAAGGGCATTTATATGTGTCATTTGTAAGGGGAGCTGGTGCTTGGAATATCTAAGGAGGGGCAGGTATGTGGAATAACTAAGGGGGGGGGGGCAGGTGTGTGCAATTACAGTGGGGACTGTTGGTGTGCCTTGGCAATTTTTAAGTCTTGTCCGGTGTGCCGTGACCTGAAAAAGGTTGAAAATCACTGCACTAGGGGAATCGGTGGTAAGACCTATATCAGGCTGTGGAACACCAACAGTACCGAGAGGGCGTCCACTCACCCCGCCTGTGGATCTCTCGCCTTGGAGAAGTATCTGGACACCTTCCAATTGTGTCTTGATGCCATCATGTCTACTAGTGGGGTCCCCCACCGAGCCACCAGAGCACTGAACACCTGGTGGTGTAGACTCCATTCCCCGGGGTGAAGCTCATGGCGACTGAGAAAGTCGGCTTCCAGTTGTCCACCCCGGGTATGAAGATGGCAGACAGAGCCTGACAGTGACTCTCTGCCCAGGACAGGATCTTTGTTGCTTCCCGCATGCAGGACCTGCTTTTGGTCCCGCCCTGCCTGTTCAGAAGTGGCATTGTTTGATTGGATGCGGACCGCATGCCCGCTGAGGAGAGGGGCCGCCTCCAGGAGTGCATAATACACAGCACGTAACTCCAGGTTGTTGATATGGAGACGCGTTTCCCAGAGGGTCCATTTGCCCTGAAAGGACTGACCCATGGTTACAGCACCCCATCCCAGGAGGCTCGCATACGTGGTGACTAAGACCCAATTTTGGATGCCAATCCTTCGCCCTGCCAGCAGGTTGGGCATGTGGAGCCACCACTGGAGTGACAGTCTCGACCGAGACGACAACACAATCTTCTGATGCATCTGAAGGAGATCGAGCTGGAAGATCCTGCTGTGGAACCTCCCGAATTGGAGGGCCTCAAAAGAGGCCACCATCTTTCCTAGAAGGACGATGCACTGACACCTGGGGTGTTTTCAACAAGACTGTGACCAGCTGTTTAATGGCCACAATCTTCTCTTGTGGCAGGAACACTCTCATGAGAGCCGTGTCCAACACCATCCCCTGGAACAGGAGTCTCTGTGAAGGGATCAGAGAGGACTTTGATAAATTCAGGAGCCAACCGTGACCAGACAGGGTCTGCATGGTAATCTGTAAGGCCGCCTGTAATTCCTCTGACGACCGAGCCTTTACCAGCAGGTCGTCCAAGTATGGTATGACACAGATCCCTTGTTTCCTGAGAACCACCATCATCTCCGCCATCACCTTGGTGAATATGCGCGGGGCTGAGGACAGGCCAAACGGCAGTGCGCAGAACTGATAGCGATCGTTCAGCAGCGCAAACCTCAGGTATTTTTGATGAGGTGGCCAAATTGGGATGTGAAGGTAGGCGTCCTTCACATCCAAAGATGCCAAGAACTCCCCTTCCTCCAGTGCCGCTATCACGGCCCGCAAGGACTCCATCTTGAACTTGGTTACAGTCAAGAAAGGGTTTAGGGATTTTAGGTTCAGTATTGGGCGAACCGACCCGTCCGGTTTTGGGACAACAAATAAATTTGAATAATAACCCTGCCCCCTTTCTAGTGGAGGGACCGGGGTTACTCTGGCCTGCACCAGTTTTTGGATTGCTTGCTGCAATACCATTTGGTCCACTGGTGACACTGGAAGGCCTGATTTGAAAAACCTGTGAGGTGGTTGTATTGCAAACTCCAGCTTGTAGCCGTGCAAAATAAGACCCCGTACCCAAGAATTGAGGCACGAGGCTTCCCAAACATGGCCGAAGAACGCCAGTCTGGCTCCCACCTCGACTGGAGCGATTGGTGGAGCCCCACCGTCATGCTGCAGGTTTTACTCTGTGGTGGCCGAAGCAGAAGGCTTCCTGAATTTACCTCGGGAGCCTCTGGCTGCATTTGAACCACCCCTGGCTTTTGGGCGGAATTTGCCGGTCCGAAAGGACTGCTGGGCGTGGGAAGTTAAAGGACGCTTGGGCGCCTGTGGGGTCGATGGCAGGAAGGTGGACTTCGCTGCTGTGGCTTTTGAGATTAACTCATCTAAATCGCTGCCAAACAACCGTTTGCCTGCGAAGGGAAGGTTTTCTACACTCCGTTTGGAGTCAGCGTCAGCCATTTACTGCCGGAGCCAGAGGGATCTACGACCCGATACCGCCATGGCTCAGTTATGGCCGTTAATGGTGTCCAACTCTTTCTGCGCCTCACACAGAACCATAGCTGTGTCCTGAATATGGTATAATTTTTCAGACACCTGCGCCACTGTCACCCAGAAGGCCCTCCTGAACCTGGGAGGCCCATGCATATATAGACTTTGCCATATAACAACTTGCTAAAACTGGACGCTGGCACGCGCCACTAGCAGTAAAAATGGACTTAAGGGTATTTTCAACCTTTCTGTCCGTGGTGTCTTTCATAAAGGAAGACCCTGGCACTGAAAGCACCATCTTTTTTGTTAAACGAGACACAGAGGAATCCACCTCAGGTGGCTCCTCCCACACTTTCCGTCCCGCAGGATCAAATGGAAACGTGGCTTTAAATTTCTTAGCAACTTTAAACCTCATTTCTGGGTTTTTCCACGCTGACTTAAAAGTATTCTCCAAGTCAGTCTGCTCAGGGAAAACAACCTGCTGTTTTTTCTGAGTGGCAAAGAAAGAATCCCCTTCAGAGGACTCAGCTAAGGGAAGGTCAAGCACCTCCCTGATTGCCATAATTAATGGCTCTGTGCCCCGGAGCAGTGACTGTGAAGCATCAGGCTCCTCACCCCCCCATGTCTGCTTCTTCATTCTCATCCTCCTCCCCGTCCTCTGCGCCAGACTCAGGGGTTTGGGAGGATGCACCTCTCTTACGAGATACCCCAGGAGTAGGAGTTATTATATCAACTCTAGCAGAAAGGATAGCAAGCTCCCTTTGCACTCTCTGGGTCTGTGCTGCGGTAGCAGCTAACTGTGTAGTCACAGTTTCTAGCATGGATTTCATCCCTGCTGCCCAGGCAGGCTCCTGTGAGCTGTCCTGTGTGCTACTTTGCTGTTCTGTAAGCGGTGGGGGAACCCCACTACTTTGGGGGGACATGCATGGCCCACAAGTAACTTGTGAGGAAGAAGCTGGCACAAACTTATCACTGCACACCATACATGTAAAGGCCCCCATACACTAGCCGATTTTGGTCAGATTTCGGCCAGATCAGTCGGATCTGGCCGAAATCGGACCAAAATCGGCTAGTTTTGATGTCCCCTCAGATCCGATGCGCGGTCCCGTGCGCATCGGATCTGCGACGGGTGGTCGGACCTGCTGCACGTCCGACCACCCGACTTGGGACCTAGTGGGGCGCGCGGCGGTGGAGGGAGCAGGGGGGGGCTGGGGACGCTGCGGGGGACACAGGCGGCATAGAGCCGGGCAGGGGGAGCCGGGAGCTGTGAGCACTGAATAAAAAAAAAAGCCCATACAATGAATGGGCGGCCTGTGATTGGCTGAGCGCTCTCTCAGCCAGTCAGCAATTGGCTGAGAGAGCGCTCAGCCAATCACAGGCTGCCCATTCACTGTATAGGCTTTTTTTTCTAGCACTGACAGCTCCCGGCTCCCTCTGCCCGGCTCTATGCCGCCTGTGTCCCCCGCAGCGTCCCCAGCCCCCCCTGCTCCCACCAGCAGCTCTGCTCTGTAGCCCCCCCCCCCCCCCCCTGCTCCCCGGGTTTTTTTACATGTGATAAATCGAGACGATATATCACATGTAAAAAATGGCACATCAAGTGCCAATCTAATCAAGCTCCCCCGGGGAGCAGCCGGGGAAGCTCAGGGGGAAGTCGGGGGCGACTTGTCCTAAGGACAAGTCGCCCTAGTGTATGGGGGCCTTAAGTTACCTCACCATTGTGACAATCTCCCCTCACACACAGAGCAAACACAGTGGATATGCAGTGTGATTTAGACACAGATAATTACTATGTGTAGTACTATCTGACCAGTCTGTAGCTTAACAAGCTAGTGGGGTAGTGTACAGAGGGTAATGGAGGGGACCAATACACCAAACAACCTGAGCTCTCCAATTTTAAGAGCTGGTATACAGTACAGTAATATAACAGTACTTTACAGTGTATGCAGGCAAGTGCACAAGTACACAAGCGCTGAAAACCTGATGCTGTCTCTGCTAGCAGATTCCCTCTGTTCCACACTGCTGAGGAGTGTCTGGAGCAGTACAATTGCGTTTCCAGCAGCCAGGGAAGAAGCAGGAACAAAAAAGAGAGTAGCAGGAAGCAGGTTTTGGCGCCCTCACAGAACTATGGTCCCGCTCTGGGTAAGCTTCACCCAGCGTAATAGCGCCGGAGCTTACCTGCATTTTTATACTGAGACTGACATTGAAAAATGTCCAACCCATGGTAAACTGCCCTGGACAGTGCAGGAGGCAGTACCCTGTCCCAGTGTACGCAGGGGGTTGTGCGGTCCCTGTGCAGGGCACCGCCGATACTGCCGCCTCCATCTTGCCGGACAGTAACCCGGGGGCTCCAAGGCGGGGGACCCCGGGGTAGTACTCACCACACGACGTCTTCAGACTGGACTAGGGATGTGCGCGCTGCAGCGCAATGCCCGCGGTAACATCACCCACGCAGGACAGTGGTCCTGTGGCAGGGACAGCTCGGTACCATGAAGTGGCCTGCAGCTGAACCCTTCCCCCAGTCTCCCACGATGCAGGAGACTGGAGGAAGGGCTGTTGAGTCCAAAACAGCAGTCCCAAAATAATAAAGAAAATAAACAGAAGACAAACTCTCTGGAGCTCTTCCTGATGCATGCTTCTCCTTAGGCACATTTTCTTAAACTGGCTACATGGGAGGGGAACAGAGGGGAGGAGCCAGTACACCCTGTATAAAAGTTTATATGTGCCTGTCTCCTACGGAAACCCTCTTTTCCCCATCGTTATGAACGACTTCCCTGTATCCCATAAGAATGTAAGAGAAATCATTGTCTGCCTTAACCATATAAATCACAGTGGTATAAAGCAGAGAAAGCACCAGTTTTACCGTGAAGCCATATTGTTCCTACTTGTCACCCAGCAGTAGCTGTGTTTTTTGTTGCGGTTGTGATCAGGGAGGTAAGATACCGGCTATATCAGGACATCATCAAGACTCCATAAAACTTTAGTCATAGTCATAGTTAAAAAAACAAATAGTCTCAGTAAATCATGAGAGCAATAAAGATTGGTCTGTGACATTTGGATTCATTTTGTTTGCATTACTTTGTTCTTAACCAATTTTTGTTGGATTAATATAATGGGCCCTACACACGGGGTGGTGGGAGCTTTGTGCTGAGCTATCTAGCACTCATAACAGCTTAACAAAATACAGTTAAGCCAAATGCACACTAGAGGATAAAATGAAATATCTTTCAGAAAGCCCATTCTGAAAGATATATTTTACTCTATGTTCTAGTATGTACACTTGATGCGTGCCCCCTCCATCGTCCAGCATTTCTGGACAAGGGAGGTCCTTGTTAACGATGGCCATGCTGCAGCACGGCCATTGCTTACCTCGAAGTAGGTGTGTTGCATAGTGTGTATGGAGCATAAGAGTGCATACACACTAGACAATGTATGGACTGAAAGACATTGGTGACCAATTTCCTTTGAACTTACTCAGTGTCCTGGACAAACGATATTGTGCATACTCACTGAACAACATGATGAATGATCTACAGATGGAGCCGGCTTTAACTTTGCAGGGGCGCCAGTCCCCGCCAGCGGGCAGCTACCGCCAGGGGGGTGCGCGCGCACTAGATGCCCGCACGCCCCATGGCAATGGAGCCTGCCACCAGTCCCCGCTGCCTCCCCCGCTGGTCCCCCTCGCCGACCCCCCCATGAACTGGACAGAGTCTCCCTGAAGCGGAGACGGGCAGGGAGACTCTGCCCAGCCGCCGTGAGACGCACGCACGTCCCAGTCCCTATGGCTCGCCAGTGAAAAGGATCTGGCGGGCGCCCGGCAAAGATTACACAGGCTACATCTGTAGCTAGACTGCATAGCTTTTTGTGAAAAAAAATCTGAAATTGACCTGCCTGCAGAGTCAACGTACAACCCTGATGAACGAGTGGCGGGTCAATGCATTGTCCTTCGTAGCATACACACTTTCAGAAGGGCCAAAATGATCAATATTGGTCAAAAAATTGTCTAGTGTGTATGCACCTTAAGATTCTCCATCTGCTTTACATGTTTACACAAACTTGGAGACTAAAATGTGTTAAAGACAGCGCTGTTGGAATTAGAGCAGATGCAGTTTAATTTGTACAATATTGATTAAAAAACACTGTAAACCGGCCACTGGCAAAATATTAAAAATACACTTCTATCAATTAATATCACAATGCAAAAAACTAATCTCAAATTGAATCATAATGTAAGCCTCTTAAGCAGCAATTTATTTAAATACAGTCCAGTTAGTAATGATAATTAGCTCCCAACTGATTAGTAACCCAAAGTAATGAGCAAACAATATGGTTAGACACACATACTGCAGCAATAAGCAAGGAATGTTTGTTCGGGTTGGGATTATTGTGTCGACACCACTAGGTCGACATGCAGCAATGTCGACAGGGGTCAAGGTCGACACGCGCATTAGGTCAACATGGGCTAGATCGACATTTTTTTTTTCTTTTTTACCCGTATGTCGACACACCGCATCGCTCGCTACACTCGGCACACCATGCCCTAGTGGATGGTAGGGCATGAAATACCGCCTGTCGGCACAAAAAAACAGTGAAAAACCCCATGTCAACCTTTTTACTGTCGACCTAATGCTTGTGTCGACCTAGACCCATTTCAACCTTGCCCCATGTTCACCCAATGCTTGTCTACCTAGTTGTTGTAGACCTAATGACCGTATCCCGTTTGTTTCTTCACACAAAGCAATAAGCAAGGAAGGTTAATGCCTTAAAGCAGTGGTTCCCAAACTGTGCGCCTAGGCTCCGGGGTGCCTCGGAGCACTTGCTGCCTCAGGTTGGTGGTCCAGAACCAATTCAAATTATTTATGCCCAGTGAAATAGGCAAAATCAGTGCTTGTAGTTTCCAAATATAAAATATGTGGCTAAAACAGAAGTGAATCATATTCCTCGCCACATTTAAGGATAACATTTAAATCGCTTATTAAATGTAATGTAATATTTCTTTCTGAAACTCTCAGTAACAAACTTTTGGCCAAGGGGTGCCTTGACAAATTTTCGGATACTCATAGGGTGCTGTGATTCAAAAAGTTTGGGCACCACTGCCATTAAGCGCAGCTGGTACTGTAGATACTCTCACAACTGAGAGTAAATGATCACAGTTCTGTCGCAACTGGTCATTTGAGGACTGGTGGAAAATAAGCAGGAGTATATTTCCTTATGTTAAGCGCAGCTCTGTGTAGGTAAAGATAACAATTTACTCACAGTGTATTGGAGCTGGTTGTTGCTTTGTGCAATGGTTATTGGGTCAGTTACTATTGGTTAGTTGTGAAGCTTTAATTAGGGGCTCAGTCCATTAGTATGGCTAGTCTGTTAGTACGGCTCTTTAAATAAAAGTGATAATGCCAGAGGCTCTGCTGTTCTCGGTCATCCAAATGTGTGCGGCTTATCCTTTTTAGGCAGCCTTATATGGAATGTAATCATGGGACACAGGGTTCCTCTGGCCAGCAGGTAGGTGATTAGGGGCCTGTATAATGTGTGTCGCTATACAAGGCCGTCCACCCCCACTGTCGGCGCCAGGCAGGGGGAAAGCTGCTCAGTGTGTATGCACTGAGCGGCTTTCCCCCCAGCGATGAAAGCGATCATCGCTGTCCATACACGCTGGACATACTCGCCCAGTGTGTATGGACCTTAAGACTGGTTAGAAGTGTGAAGTTATGCTGGGTACACACCAAAACGATTTTGGCACAATCCCATCAATCTGGATCCAATTCAGACTGATTGGATGCAGATTGGATGCAGATTTGGTCAAAATCGTTTGGTTGGATTTGAATTGGATCCGAATCCGATCCTACCTGCTGCAGGTAGGATCTGTAAAAGATCCATTCATCTGAATACAGAGGGGATCAAATCGTATGCAAATCGTATGTAAATCGTATGCAAATCGTACGATACGATTTGCATCCAATCCAAATCGTTTTGGTGTGTACCCAGCATTACTCTGATTACTATGCAGCACAATGCCAAATCTTCAACCAGTCACTTAAACATGCATCATTTGGAAACTGTATATATGGAGAAAAGTGTAGGTCTAACTGGTGTATGACCTGTGAAATGAAATGGTCTTCTAAGTCATCTTTGTAGCAGTTTGCTGTTCCTCTCCCAGTTTTAAGCCTCTTACCCGGGTGTTTCTGTTAATTACAGTTTCAACCTACATGTGTTTGGTATGATTGCTTAACCAAACACCTGAATATAATCCTACAAGCTCCCAGACTTTGTGCCAACAAAACAGAGGATGTTGTATATTCCTAGGCCTAATTCACAAATGGGTGCCATGTTGAGGTTATACGCAGTGGAGCAATTTTTTATTGCAACTGCACATATAATACGTGTAAGTAGCACTGCACATCGCAGTACGGATTTCATCTCTAAGTGATTGACAGGATGGGTTTAAGGAAGGTAACAGGGTATGGTGACTCAAAGGCAGACATGCAGTGTTTCAGCCTGCGACTAATCTCGTATGCAGAAAAAGATCTCTTGCATCCTGCTGCATGACCACACAGAAACAGGGAAGGTCGGTTTGAATTGGATGGTTGTGCCTTCATACACCAGTGGAGGGTCTCCGACACCTTCAGTGGGCATCAGTACAGAATACCAGCTGTGCTTATGTGGCACCCCAGTGAAGGGTGCCCGCCTATGCCCCAATGGAGCCTTTTCATTGCCGGCCAACGCTGCCAGCAAATACCTGCCTTGCGAGCAGGGCTGTGAGGGGTTAAACAGCCCAGCTCCCTTCACGTGAAGGGAGCCTGACACCCCCCTGATTGGCTGCCCTGGAGTGTGTGAAGACAGGAAGCTGAGAGGTCAGGGGTCAGCCAGCAGAGCGGGAGGAAACTTGCTGCAGTGGAGAGAAGTCAGAGAGGAGAGAAGTCAGAGATTGTGCACGGAGAGCTTGGCAGTCTAAAGACCTGCAGAGAGGGCAGAGGTCAGCCCAGTGTGATAAGCAGTGCACTGAAGAGAGAACCTGGCTGTGGACTGACAGCTGAGAGGGAGTCTGGAAGACCCAAGGCACCCCACACTGGAGAAGAAGCAGCAGCAGCAGCCATCACAGAAGGGGCCTGATTCGAGACCAGCAGGAGCTGGCATCTGCAGCTGAAAACTAAGGTACAGGAGCACCCCTACCCTCAGGCTGGCCCGCATCCCATGGTGGCCCACCTTACACAGCTATTGACATGCCTCATCCCTTGCAAGGGGAGATTAGGATACAGAGACACACAGCGCCCCCTGCCTGACGCAGAGGCAACAGCACCCGTGGGGTTCCCACTGCCAAGACCAGTCCTTTATTCTGGTTAACCGCTGTTAACCCCTGTGACCTGTTACACATACAACACAGGAGGTCACCCCAAGGATGGCCTGCCTGTCCCTCACTGAGGACCGTTTTACCCTTTCCTGGGAGTTATAGATAAGTGTGCACACTGTTAGGGCCTAATTCAGAGTGAGGATTTGTGCGTCGTGGGACTGTTATTGCCCTCAGGAACTCTGTATGGTATCTGAGACTGCAGTTACAGGGTGTGCAGCGCCACCCAGTGGACAATCTGATTTATAGCAGTACAGGTGTAGTGAAGCATTTTAGTGTCACATTATTGTCTTTAATATTTCTCTCCTTAATAGTACTTTCTTTAAATGTCTTTGTCTTATTGATTGATGTTTGCATATATGTAGGAGTATATCACAGCGACTAGTGCAGTTGTTTTTCTTTAATAAATATTTGTCGCTGCTAGCCGTAGTAGCCTCGTCTTTTGTGGGTTCTCCTTGGGTTGTGCCGTTCCCTGCCACAGGTTCTCCGGAAGAAGCCGTGAGGAATCCAGAAGCTGCCGCCGTAATCAGCTCCAGATTCAGGTACCATCTTACACCACACCGTTACAGTGAGTCTGTCACACCTACATCTCCGAATCCGGCCCTATACGTGCTGCAGTATTTTACTCATCTAGCTCTGGAAAAGCCTCTTTCCACGGAGACAAAAACAAATAAGAGTTTACTCATTTTGCTCATTAGAAATATTAGAAGTGTTGCAGTATAACACATATGTAAGCATCCTGTGGGAAGTGCAATGGCTGTGTGTTATGGGAATACATTACTGCTTACATACTACACAGAGCTGGCTCTCTGCTTATAACAACTATTCCCTGTTGTCAGAACAATATTAATAGCCTCACATTTATTTGTATTTAAAGGAGGACTAAAAGCTGCACTTCAATTACCCATTACTTTTCGTATGAATGGAAGGACTCATCACAGGATAGCAGGGAGATTTCATGTTCTGGTTTGTCCATTTCCCCCCTCCCCCCCATGCCTCCCTCTTGTACAATTACATTTTTATGCAAACCCCAAGAAAAATAGCTGCATGATATAGCACAGGATTTTTTTCTTCAACACTACCTGGGAGTGCAAGAACTTGTCTTTGTGTAATGGATTATGGAGCTTTTCCCCCTTTCTATAATTAAGATTACTTACAAATGCACAATGACGCATATATTAGGACCTTTGCAGCACGATGTGTATTTGTATCAAGCTTTGGGGAGAAATAAAGTGGGGAGCTGCAATTATATAGGCAGTGCTTGATACACGACAGGAGCTGATTGGCTGGTATCTCATTCCAAGTTTTGATACATCTCCATGTACACGTATCTGTAATAAATCTGCACTGTTTTGTAAAGGCGCCCACACACTGCTGCAATGTCCCGCAGCAGTGTATGGGCACCCAATACCCTGCCAGCCTCCCGGGACCTTCCAGGTCAGCATGAACGCATGCGATCCCTCACAATTTGTTGAGAGGGATCCCATGCGACCCTGCTCCCCGCCAGGAGGGAGGTTCGGACAGCCAGCCGATCCAACCACCTGCTCGGGTCTGATGCACATGGGACCGCATATTGGACTCGACAGCATGTCAGAGATAGCCGATTTGGTCTGATTTAACGGCCCGATTGGTCACAATCAGCCGAAATCATACCAAATCGGCTTAGTGTATGGGGGTCTTAACACTCTAATGTAATTTCTATAGTTTAACAGACAAAGGCTGATTATCCAGCACGTGTCAGGAATCATGGTCTTACAGTGCACCCAAATTGGGGGACCACATTAGGATGTTTGCAGCTTCTGCATAGTACCGGATGAGTACTTTGCATCTATGCTAACAGGATCACCCCCCAGTGAACCTTTTAGCATTGGTAACTTACCACTGCTAATAGGATATACCCCATAGTCCCTAATAAACGTACTGTGTGTGCAGTCAGATACTTGCATTTAAAACGTGTCCCATCATTATGGGGCAACCTGTGTAACAGGTGCATCTCAACTGCAATTACTTTGTATTCTGGAAATACAGTGAACTTCAACTATATCAAAATTGTGACCACTCGGTGGGATTGAATAATGGAGCTAATAAAATCCAAACTTACATAATATGGATCTAAGAAAATATTTTGCTATCAAAACAGAAGCATCACATCTTGTGATTCTGTGATTTGCCCATGGAAGGATTTCATTTTACCATAGCAGATCCAATTAAATGGCAACTCCCAATCAAGTAAAACACAGTGGGGAAGCCATTTTGAAATGCTAAACTATCATCATGAGAATGTAGCCAATCAAACCACAGGGAGCCAGTGAATATTGTCGATGTCAATAAATACTGGCTCAACCCCAGCAGTGTTGCTGGTTTATGGTAAATGGACTTGCTATTTTATTTGAATTATTGATCATACACACTGCCTCACCAGTATACTTTCATAATGTATAATAGCAGAAAAATAAGCCTCACACTATACTTTAATAAGGTGTCCAATATATTGTACAAACGGGGAGGTTGGAAGACATGCATTCACAATAGGTTTAAAAAACAAAACAAAAAAAACAACACATTGTTTCAATACTCATGAGAACAGCAAAACAATTCTCTAGGAACCTGTGACATCAGTGAAGCATTCGACAGGCTCAACCGTGTCTAGGTGATGAGTACACAAAAAAAAAACCCTTCACTGGCAAGATCATAATAGGGTCCTTGAAACACTCAAGGTTCAGGTTACAGTAAGTGGGAAATGAACACTTAACTAGGATATTGCACTTATAAGGAGGTTTACACAAGAGTGCAATGAATCAGAAAAGTATATGAAACTATGACAATACAGAGAAGTGAGCATGAGAGTCTTCAGTGGAATAGATAGAAGGAAGGAAAAAGAGGAAACCAGGATTTCGAAGCGAGAGCGGAGGGCCTGATATGCAGAATAAAAGGCTGTTCTGTAACCACCAACTTACTACATTTCCTGTTCTCTATGTGAACTACCTTAAATACCACCACCAGGAGACCATTGCATAAACCCATACTTATTTCACAAAGAGAAAAGAGCACTGTTAAAAATGATTTTCTTATTATTATTATAACACAGGAGAGAAAAAAAAAAGTAACTTCCTGCGTTAAAAGATGGAGAGAGCGAGGCAACAACAGATTATAAAATCAAACTTAACATGCAGATGTCATGTTATACACAGCAGGTTCAGGGAGAACAGCTGTCCTACAATGTAAACCACCTATCTGAAAATGCTTTTAAGAGAGGAAAAGAAAACCCTGGGAAAGAGTACCTGCAGGTCAGATTTGCTAGGGTTCATCCAGCTGGTCACCAGAGGGCTTGCTCAACAGCAGATATCAGTTATTTCAGTCCTGCCCCAGCTGTTCAGGCCTTTTCCAGCAGCCACATCCTAAACAAAGAAAGGGCAAAAAAAATTGTATTAAATAGCATAGGAAACATGCAAAAAAAAAAACCAGTGTTGAAGAAAGGGCATGAAACAGGGTGACCGGAGCGTTGGATGATTTATGGTTTAATGGAAGGTCAGCAGGGGTAGAGACTACATTATACATACATGAAATACCCAGCTAATGTCTCACCGACACAAAATTGAAAAGAAACAGGATAATTTACTTGGCAGTGAAATCCTATGCTCTCCTGTAAGCTCTATCCCCGACTGTAACACTTACAGGTCTGGATGAGCAGTCACAACACCAAGCGTTCCCCAGGAGTAGGATATCTGCACTGCTGGGTAGATAATGGCCGCTGCCTCGTGCGCTCCGCAGCCTCTCTAGGAGGAAGAAGGCGGAAGTATCGTGGCAGGCAGCCATCACCTGCAGCTGCACTAGGCTCTGTCCCCTCTGTGTAAAAGGCGCACTATTTAAAAGTGCCATTTTTGCGGCTGGTATACTTACCCCTGCCTTGCTGTTGGATGCGGCAAAGGCTGTGATGGTCTGCGAGGCGTGCAACGGGGACCGGACCCGCCAGCCAACAGCGCCCACAGTGCAGGGAGGTAGGGGCAGTGGAACTACCTGCCTGTCCTCCTGCTGATTGGAGGTGTTAAAATTAAAAATCCCAAGAGTGAGCATAACATGCTCCCAGCTCCCACAGGGCACAAACTAAGACTGCCTGGGAGAGGAAGTAGAAGGGGAGTTAGTCACTGTTAATTATTCTGGTACTTGTTTCCTAGCACAGCGCCCGTCGCAGGTGATCGCATACCTTAACTTAAGGTATGCGATGGACGCGACCGACGCGATTTCAGGGCTATTTTTAGCCTTTTCCCAGACAACTAAAAAATTGCGTCCATCGCATTCCTTAAGTTAAGGCATACGATGCGACCGACGTGATTTTACATAGGGAACAATGTTAAATGGGCAAATGGACCAGAGTTTTCATTGTATACCCACCCTTATGGGTATTTTACATGTGAAATGCCCCCCCCCCCCCATTGTTAACGCCACCCCACGATGAACGCCAACCCGAAGCGTGGTGAGCCCGCGTGGGGCGGCGGTACGCCTCCTCCGACCTTTTCATACCCCCACTATCCACACCGGCGTGGAGTTGATTTTATATAGTGTGGCGAGCGCAGCGAGCCACCGAGCCCGAAGGGTGGAGAGCGCAGCGAGCCCCGCAAGGGGATGCGTAATACCTGTGAAGTAATGCGCGTCCCGTCGCCACACTTCGGGCTTGGTGGCTCGCTGCGCTTGCAACACTATATTAAATCAACTCCACGCCGACGTGGATAGTGGGGGTATGAGGTATAAGGTCGGAGGACGCGTACCGCTGCGCTCGCCACGCTTCGGGTTGGCGCTCATCGTGGGGTGGCGTTAACAATGGGGGGGCCATTTGACCCATCAGGGTGGGTATACAATGAAAATTGGGGTCTGGGGGGCATTTAACATTGGGCCCAATGTAAAATCGGGTCTCAGGGACCATTTCTACATTGGTTCCGATGTAAAAATCGCATCGCATGCGATTTGGTTGCATGTGATGCGATTTTTTTAGGACCCGATGGATAAAATCAAAATCGCAGGCGCCGTGCTAGGAAACAAGTACCTTATTCTAAAAATAGGATTTTAATACCTACCGGTAAATCCTTTTCACTGAATTCAGATGGGGTACTGAGGTCTTATAACCTTGGGGATTAGAGGGTATCCGACAGGAGACAGGCACATAACATTTTCTTCAACCAGGGTGTGCTGGCTCCTCCCCTCTATATCCCCCTACTAGCCAGTTAAGAAACTGTGCCCGAAGGAAGGATAACGTATGTGAGGTAGGAACTAATCATTAGGATAAACGTGGTGAGATTTGCGCCAGCACACCACAACACACACAACAACTCTCTCAACTAAAACGTAGTTAACCCCGTCATTGTGTAACTTAGTACATAACTGTATTTTTTTTTTCTTTATTATGGAGCACTATAGTCACCAAAACTCAGCTGCTCCTAACAGGTCAATGGACCTATAACTTATTAAAAACCAGACTTTGCAAATAGCAAAAAAGGTAACAACAGGATAGTAACCTGTGCAACAGAGCCCCGCACTGAGGCGGGCGCTCAGTACCCCATCTGAATTCAGTGAAAAGGATTTACCGGTAGGTATTAAAATCCTATTTTCACCTTCATTCAGGATGGGGTACTGAGGTCTTATAACCTTGGGGAGGTCCCAAAGCTACCAGAAAGGGCGGGAACGTGCGGAGCCTGTTGCAACACCGCCTGCCCAAACTGGGTATCATCCCTGGCCACAGTGTCAAACTTGTAAAATTTGACGAAGGTATGTTGACCAGACCAGGTGGCAGCTCTACATAGCTGCAAAGCTGACACACCCCGAGCAGCCGCCCAGGATGCTCCTACGGCTCTAGTGGAGTGCGCTCTCACAGATGCCGGTATAGTCAGATGTGCTGACACATATGATTGCTGTATAGTAGAACGAATCCATCTAGCAATTGATTGCTTCGATGCTGGGCATCCCTTCTTTTGTGCGTCATATAACACAAAAAGACACTCCGTCTTACGGATCCTTGATGTTCTTTTCACGTAGATCTGTAGGATTCTAGCCACATCAAGTGACTCAGGAATATCCTTATGACCTGAGCAAGAAGGAACCACAATCGGCTGGTTCATATGGAACGCCGAGACCACTTTTGGCAGGAACTGCTGTCTCGTCCTAAGTTCCGCCCTGTCTTGATGGAAAATCAAGTAAGGGCTCTTGCAAGAGAGAGCGCCAAGCTCAGAAACTCTTCTGGCCGAGGCCAGAGCCAGTAGTGTCACCGTCTTCCAGGTGAGGTATTTTAAATCTATGGAGTCCACTGGTTCAAACCAGGCTGACTGCAGAAACTCTAGGACCACATCTAGGTCCCAGGGCGCCGTTGGCGCCACAAACGGAGGCTGTATCCTTAAGACTCCTTGTAGAAAAGTCTGAACCTCAGGGTAGACCGCCAACTTTTTCTGAAAAAATACAGAAAGAGCCGATATTTGGACCTTTAAAGACCCCAGCCGGAGTCCCTTCTCAAGGCCCACCTGCAGAAAAAGCAGGAAACGGTCCAATTTGAAATCTGCTGGTGGAAAACTCATGTGTTCGCACCAGGACACATATCTACGCCAGATCTTATGGTAGTGTGCGGCTGTCACTGCCTTTCTGGCCCGGGTCATGGTGTTTATGACCGAGGAAGGAAATCTTTTTTGAGCTAAGATGTTCCGCTCAATCTCCAGGCCGTCAAACGAAGACGCCCTAAGTCCTGGTAGACGAAGGGGCCTTGTACCAGAAGGTCTCTTCTTAGAGGCAGCCGCCACGGGTCTTCTATCAGCATGTTTTGCAGACTTGCGTACCATGCTCTCCTGGGCCAATCCGGTGCTATTAGGATTGCCTGCACCCGCTGATGCCTGATCCTCTGTAGTACTCTCCCCAAAAGTGGGAGGGGCGGGAATATGTATACTAGGTCGTATGCCCAATCCGCTGTCAGAGCATCTGTTGCCTCTGCTTGAGGATCTCTTGTCCTTGAACAATACCTTACCACCTTGTGGTTTGTCCTTGAGGCCATTAAATCTATCTGTGGGAGCCCCCACAGATCTACAATGCTTCCAAATACTTGAGGATGCAGACTCCATTCTCCGGGGTGGAGGTCGTGACGACTCAGGAAGTCCGCCTCCCAATTGTCCACCCCGGGTATAAAGATGGCAGATATTGCCACCGCATGTGTCTCTGCCCACGTCAGAATCTTGAAGGCTTCTCTCATGCACGCTCTGCTCTTCGTGCCGCCCTGGCGGTTTATATATGCAACAGTCGTTGCATTGTCTGACTGGACTTGTATTGCCTGCTGTTCCAGGAGGGAGTGAGCCTCTAGAAGAGCATATTGTACTGCCCTCAGCTCCAAGATGTTTATGTGGAGCTGAGTCTCCAAGAAGGACCACCTGCCCTGGAAACGTCTTTCTTGCACCACCGCCCCCCAGCCATGGAGGCTGGCATCTGTGGTCAGCAAGATCCAGTTCTGGATCCCGAATATCCTCCCTGCCAGGAGATTTGGCGTATGTAGCCACCACTGTAAAGACTGCCTTGCCTTGACAGACAGGCGAATTAACCTGTGCATGTGGATGTGGGAGCCCGACCACTTGCTCAGCAGGTCCCACTGGAAGGTTCGAGAGTGAAGTCTCCCGAACTGCAGAGCCTCGAAAGAGGCTACCATCGTTCCCATCAGTCTGATGCAGAGGTAGACCGAGACTCTTTCTGGGGCTAGCACCTCCCCCAACAGCTGTTGCAACGCTGTAATCTTCTCCCTTGGAAGAAATATCCTTTTTTCCACCGTGTCCAAAATCATCCCCAGAAACTGGAGGCGTTGGGACGGAATCAGTGATGACTTTTGTATATTGAGGATCCATCCGTGTTGGGACAGGAGCTGCTTTGTCATCTCTATGGCCCTCAGCAACTTGGACACTGATACTGCTTTTAGCAACAAGTCGTCCAAATATGGGATGATGTTTATCCCTTGAGTCCTTAGTAAGGACATCATCTCCGCCATCACTTTGGTGAAGACTCGTGGGGCTGTTGAGAGCCCAAACGGTAGGGCTTGGAACTGAAATTGTTCGTCCAGGATTGCAAACCTCAGGAAGGTTTGGTGTGGGGCCCACACCGGTATGTGGAGGTACGCGTCCTTCACATCGATGGACGCTAGATATTCTCCCTCCTCCAATCCTGCAATCACTGCTCTCAGGGATTCCATCTGGAATTTGAACACCCTCAAGTATGGGTTCAAGGATTTTAAGTTTAGGATGGGTCGAACCGACCCGTCCGGTTTTGGAACCAGAAATAGGTTTGAAAAGTAACCCTTGTTCCTTTCTGCAGCTGGTACTGGTATGATGACCTGAGCTAGGACCAGCTTTTGTACCGCTTGTCTGAGGAGTCTGCGATCCTCGGCTGCTGCAGGGAGTCCTGACCTGAAATATCTCTGGGGGGGGGGGTTCTTTCGAACTCCAGCCTGTAACCGTGTGAAATAATGGCCCTGACCCAAGGGTCTAGGGCGGATGCATCCCACACGTGACTGAAGAACCTCAGTCTTGCCCCCACCGCGGGAAAATCCCGAGGTGGGAGTGGCCCGTCATGCAGCGGGCTTAGGCGTAGCTGCGCCTGTGCCACGTTCTCTTGTGGCAGCCGTTGCTGCCTTCCTAGGCTTACCTCTGGCGCCTCTATTGGCGGAGGAGCCTCCCCTGGCCCTGGACCGAAATTTAGAGGTCCGAAAGGACTGCTGTGTATTCCCTGTTGAAGGGCGTCTTACCGGGGTGGAGGCTGATGGGAGGAATGTGGACTTACCAGCCGTAGCCTTTGATATCAGATCATCCAGTTCACTCCCAAAGAGTCTATCCCCTGTGAAGGGTAGGCTCTCCACACTGCGCTTTGAGTCCGCGTCAGCGACCCATTGCCGCAACCATAGGGCCCTGCGGGCCGACACAGCCATGGCCGAGTTGCGGGCATTAATTGCACCCAACTCCTTCTGTGCCTCGCACATCATCCTTGCTGTGTCCTGTATGTGACGTAGCTTTTCAGCTACCGTAGGCACATCCATATCACCTAACAGGCCCTCTTGTATCTGGCCTGTCCATGTGAAGATGGCTTTTGCCATCCAACAACTAGCAAGCACCGGGCGTTGGGAAGCCCCACTGGCTGTATACATAGCCTTTAAAGTGCTATCTAGTTTCCTATCTACCACGTCCTTTAAGGTAGAGGTACCTGGGACTGGGAGCACCACCTTCTTTGAGAGGCGGGACACCGAAGCGTCTACAACAGGTGGTTCCTCCCACACCTTTCTACCCGTGGGGTCAAAAGGAAAGGTGGATTTAAAACGTTTGGACAATGTAAAACGTTTCTCTGGATTTTTCCAGGCAGCTTTGAACACCTCTTCTAAATCAGACTGTTCAGGAAAGACTATGTCCTGCCTTCTGTGTGACACAAAGAATGGGTCACCCTCAACTGGTGTGGCTAGAGGTAAATCTAGTACTTCTCTAACAGCAAGGACTAAGTTTTCAGTACCCTGAATGTTAGACTGAGACGCCTGTGAATCTACAATATCATCATCTGCGTCACCATCGCCATCACCATTGCCATCACCATCATCCATATCGGAGTCAGGTGCCACGGCCTCAAGTGTCCTCTTGCGGGACACCCCTGGTAAGGGTGTAAGAATATCCACCCTTGCTGACAGGACCTTTAAGTCCTGTTGGACTTGCTTTGTCTGTAAATTATTTGTGGCCAGCTGTGATGAGACAGTCTCTAACATGGCTTTCATACCAGTAGCCCATGAAGGTTCCTGGGAGTCAGCCTGCGAGCTACTGCGCTGCGGAGACATGCTACTGAGCTGAGGTGACATACACTGATCACAAGCGACTTGTGAGGTAGTGCTGGGAGCAAACTTGTTGCTGCAAATCATGCAAGTTATCTTTCTCACCATTGTTGGAGAGATAATACCCCCTCTACACACTGCAATCACGCTGAACACACACACAGTGAATGTACAGTAGGATATATGTAGCTAACACTCTATGTGCAGGATCACATATATCTATATGACAGTGTAAAGTCTGCTTAATTAGCAGTGGGGGACTCAGAGTAAAATGGAGGACACCAGCACCCTGTAGCCTGGGCTATCGATTTGATAGACCGGCGTTTAAGCACAAACACAATATAACAATACTGTGTGCTGCTATCTGTGGCTTAAGCACACAGGAAGCGCTATCAAGCGCTATACTTGCTGTCTCTGCTGAACGATCTCTCTCCCTTCAAGGCTGCGCTGAGGAGTGATCTCCGCTCTGCTGTAATGGCGCCAAACAGCATGAGAAGAAGCAGGAAGCAGTGTACAGGCGCGCTCAGGTCCCGCTCTGAGCTAAGCCCCGCCCCTTGTAATGGCGTCTGGGCTATACTGATATTTATACTGGCGCCTGGTAATCCTTTTAAAAAGGATTTCCTCACATAGCGGTATATGCCCTGGTGGTCCAGTAGCAATGCCTGGCATCCAGTGTCAGCGTGGCTGCAGTGTTAAAACATCTGCGCGCGATCCCTGTGCAGGGTCACCGCGCCGCCATTGCCGTTATGCCGCACTCAAATCCGGCATCCCCACTGAGGGGACCCGGTTAACACTCACCACCGACGTATTCAGGCTGAGCCAGGGGTGTGCGGCAGCTGGGGGTGTGCTCGCTGCAGCGCAATGCCCGCGGTAACAGCACCCTCTCAGGTCGGTGGACCTGCAGCAGGGATCAGCTCGGTTCCTTAAGAGGCCTGCAGCAGTCCCTACCCCGGCTTCCCTCGTCGCAGGGAAGCTGTTAAGCCCAAATAGCAACCCAAAAATAATAAACTAAAATAAATTGAAGAAAAACTCTCTGGAACTCCAGGAGTGTGCATCCTCTCCTGAGGGCACATTTTCTAAAACTGGCTAGTAGGGGGATATAGAGGGGAGGAGCCAGCACACCCTGGTTGAAGAAAATGTTATGTGCCTGTCTCCTGTCGGATACCCTCTAATCCCCAAGGTTATAAGACCTCAGTACCCCATCCTGAATGAAGGTGAAAAGTGTCCATGCTCCCTGTGGTCGTGCTTCTATTTCCCCCCTGTATCTCTCCAGTGTCACCTAGTGGAGGAGAGAGAAATAATTGTTTTTCCAGGAAGAACTCAATGCGAGAAAAGCCAGGGGGCAACATTATTTGGTCTAATTTTATATTTAATTAAGCAATGTACAGTATAACCGTGGAGCGGAACGCAATGCCAAAACAAACGCAGTTCAGCGATTATCTGTCAACTGCATATGCGTTTACATTGTTTGCACTAAAGTACCGTAGTGATGCTGCTCACAGGTAATGGTCACTGTTGTGCGGAAACCGCTAATCAGTGATTTGTGCACAACTGCACATGGATGCCCACTGCAGTGCGCATGCACGAGGGCTTAAATTGTTGTCATATTCTGGAAAACGTGATGGTGGGGGCGGCAATGCAGTGTTGGTGGGCATGGTCCGGACAACGTAGGCATGTCCAGACCGTTTTAGCGTCAGTCCGTAGTGGCTGCGTGAAGTAGCATTTCTTTAATGCTTTCGCGTTTCTGCGCTACGGCTGCAAATATTTTACAATCGCATCACAAGGAGGGACTCTTCATGTGAGAAAGCAGCTGTAGTTTTGGCTTTTTTTTTTAGCAGAACTGCAACTGAAGTTGAATTAGGCCCAATATTCTGTAATCAACAGTAAATATTTAAATATGGTCATTAGACTTCAAAGTACTATTTTCCATGGCAGTTGCAGAAAAATACCGCTTTGACACAGCAAATGCCGGGCCACACCCGGGATTAGGACATGGGTCTCATCCCCGGAGACACAGCATTTGTGGTCTGAATTCCGCTTCCGACCCGGCTTATTTCCGGGTCGGTCACATCACATGGGGCGGAGCTGAGAGGCGGCACGTCATCCGGGGGGTGGAGAGGAGGCAGCACTTGGAGCTGACAGTGCTGCCTCCTCCATACTGTGAACGGGACCCGTGTCGCTCGACCCAGGCTACCCATACACACTGCACTTAACACGGGTCAGAACAGTGTTCAACCCTGGTCGTTACCAGGGTTGAACTCCCGTGTTGGTGGCCCTTTCACCTCGACCTGTGTTGGGGCCGCAAGGACACAGCAATATCCCGGGTTTAGAGTGTGGACTGAAAGCGGTATAATTCTGGGAGGATACTGTATTAGAATGTTAATGTGGTTATTTTTTTCATTATCCATCCAATTACTTATTTTACACTTCTTGCCAGCGTGACATAACAGACTTCTGTCTTCTGCATGGGAGAAGCAATTTTTTTAGCAGAATTACACAATTATATTACATATGATTCCAATAGGATTGGCATACCAAAACAATACAGTTTACTGCTGTGTTACACTGCAAGTGGCTCAATACATAGGGCCGTATTCAATGAGAATATTGATGGCACTGCCCGCCATGTTCCTGAGCCTCACTGTCCCCCCTATTCAACGTCACAGGGGCTCGCTGCCCCTGACGGCGAGTGTGAACCCCTGCGGCAGGCAGGGAGATGGAAGTCTCCCTGCCTGCCCCAGAACGTATGTGGGGGGGAGGTGGGCTCCCTGGGAGCCAGGCAGCACAGGCTGCCCCCCGGGAGAGCCAGCAGGGGACCAGGTATTCACTGCACCCGATCGTGCATATGTAATGATCGGGTGCAGTGAATATATGAATATCTAATGAGCGGCTCTCTGGTGGCTGCTCTGTGTAAAAAAACAAATATTTTTTTTTTTTAATTAAATATATATTCATGTGCTATAAGCACATGAATAAAAATAGCATGCCCCTTCACAGAATAAAATTCCTGATTTTTTTACACCAAATGTAAAAACTTTATTTTAAAAGTTCACTTTCCACTTCTCCATGAAAAGATGGCGATTTGCTACACGGCGAGAATCACTTAGAAAGACTTACACGCAAGAGACAACATGCAAGTCTTTCACCTCTATGGTTCAGATTTTATGCCACCATCATTAAGAATGACTTTTTTTTTTACATGTTGTATTTACTTTTATTTACAGTTTCTTATATAGCGCATACATATTCTGCAGCACTTTACAGAGCATATTTCAACATTCACATCAGTCCCTGCCCAAAGGAGCTTACAATCTGTATTCCCTACCACATGTACACGCACACAGACATTCTAGGGTTAAATTTTGATAAGCCAATTAACCTACCAGTATATTTTTGGATTGTGGGAGGAAACCGGAGTACCCGGAAGAAACCCACGCAAGCACAGGGAGAATATACAAACTCTGCACAGTAATGCTGTGTAAACACGGTCCGATTTCCTTTCCGATGTTGACGATAGTCAACATTGGATCGGCATCGGATGCAGATCGCAAGGGTTTTAACCCTTGCAATCCCGATGCGCGTTCACGTATCGGAAGCCAGAAAGTCTTGGCTGCCTTGTCTATATAGTGCAGATCTGCACTATATAGTCAAGATAGGATGCAAATCGGATGTGCCTTAAGATCCTATCCACGATCCTATCTGAGCCATGGTAGGGATCGAACCCATGACCTCAGCGCTGTGAGGCAGTAATGCTAACCATTACACCATCCGTGCAGCCCTACTTTATTCAAACATCTCAGAGACGCCGGCGTATTTCAACAGCTGAACTTATTTAAGGTCTATTAAGTATGAAACCGAGAGGTGCAGCCAAACACCTACAATAAAGTTTGGCAGATCCTTATATTGACAACGCCCAACTTGAATATACTGTAGATACGAGGGCAGTTTCTGAATTTAATAGACATGATTTATTTTTTTCTATCCTTTCTGTGCTATATTAAAAAGACATTTAACATGAATATCTGCCATTGTACTCCAAACCCAGACCAGTGGGAGTATGCACCATCAATTTGTAATACGATTCCTACCATTACTATTTCTCCCACAGCAACACTATTTTTCTCTAGGCTAAAATATATATATAAAGAACCAGGCCTTGCGGCTGTATATATGGTTTTCATTTTATCTTCAGATATCCCAGTGTGATACACATTATTCTTTATTTGCCCATTTTTAAATATTGCACTTAGTCAAGCTATTTCTCAAATACTTTTTTTTTTTTTAAAGGCTGTTACATTCTAATAATTTGAGTCTCTGTCTCAGTGCACTAGCATGCAGTAAAAGTTCTCTATTCTTGATATTTGGAATACATAAAGCCACAGCAACTGAAAGTTTATCAACTTCCACGCAGCAGTCAACATAAGCACCTGCCTACATCACAAAAGGGTAGGCGAGCACTCTGTCTCCAGAGTGTGAAGGTGTAGTTAGAGCACATCGGACCTTGCATGTGAATGAAACAAAGAAGACTGCTTGGAGTTTTGAGGTGTCTTAATATCAATTTACTAAATAAACATCAAATGTTAACCACATGGTACAATGCAGCCACAATTGTAGTTGCACTATGGCAGCTGTGAACAGAGTAAACTGTTCTGTGTACGCATACAATGTGCAGACAGTCCTTGCTGGATGACAGCCATATCCAGATCAGGTTGGGATAATTTGGTCAACATAGGTCAAGGTCGACAAGCATTAGGTTGACATGGTCTAGTTCGACAGTCAAGAGGTCGACACTGGGTTTTTCACCTGAATGTCAACAAAGTCGACAAAGTGCACCGCGTCCCCTCGCATAGCTCACCATGCTTCGGGCACACTATTTTATTCTCCCACCATGCCCTAGTGGATGGTAGGGCATGAAATACTGCCTGTCGGCACATCTTAAACATTCCATGTCGACCTTTTGAATGTTGACCCAATGCTTGACGACCATCATGATGGTGACCAAATGGCCGTATCCCTCCAGATCTATTAATTGGTGCAGAGTTAAGCGGATGCTGCATCCTTCACTCCCTGGAGTCAGCCTTACCCCACTCTTAGGGGGTTATTCTAGTTCATTCTTTCTGACAAAATCCTTCTTAGATGGACAAAACCATGTGTACTGCGGGTGGGGCAGATGTAACTTGTGCAGAGAGAATTAGATTTGGGTGGGGTTTTACTTCAAAGTGAGATCTATATTGCAGTGTAAAATAAAGCAGTCAGTATTTTCCCTGCACAGAAACAAAATAACTCAACCAAATCTAATTCTATCTGCACATGTTACATCTCCCCCCTGCAGTGCACATGGTTCGGCACGCTAATTTATTCTCCCTCCAGGGGTGTCGTGGACACCCACGGAGGGAGAAAGTGTCGGGATTCCGACCGCCGGGATTTTAACTGCATCCCATCCTTATGTAGGATGAGGGAAACAGGTCTGTGGGACTTAAGCTATTGGTTTGCCTAGGTTCTCCGTATATGGGCCTCAGAGACATTTGCAAGGTGTATGTGCTTACAGTGCATGTGTTACATGTTGTGCAAAAAGTGATGGTTGGTCAGGAATACTGGAGGATAGAGGCATGATTGTAGGGCATCTTTAGAGAACATTAGGGACAAACCTAAATCTTGCCAGGCTAGCTGTAATCCATAAATTCATCACATACACAAATATTGTTACAACATTATATTGGACCTAGCATATTCTCAGTCCATCTCCGGCTCCACAGAACATGCATTTTGGAGATGTGATTAATAGTCGGTGCTAACAATCTAGAGCACCTGCTGGTTTAAAACAACTGATGCCAATTTTATACTGTGTAGCCAGGTTCCAACCCATCTCTGACCCAGCTTAAGACCCCTTTTATACAAACAACCCCCGCTCCCAAACAAAGAAATTATACTAAGATTTATTTTAACAAAATAGCAAAACATGTGTAACATAAAAACCGCAAACAAATGTCAATCTCAAAATATGGTGCACGATTCGCATATCACAGCAAGACTACATATTTAGTTAAGTGACATTGGAGGTTATTCTGGTTATTTCCAAATTCTTTTGGAGCGGTCCGCAAGCCACGCTGTGCGGACATTGTATGAAGAAACGCCCACCGGTCCTCCGCATTCAGACGGACTCACACTTTCAGAAGAGGGCGTGTTTACGGACGACATCCAAACCATGCGTGTGCGGTGGACACACACATATTCTGCACGGACTTACAGCGTCTGCACGGTCTTACCGCGTAAGAACGGACGGGAACCTGCCCGTAAAAGTGACATGTATATTTATATTAGTGATAGGAAGTTCTGTCCATTGCTTGCAGTGTAAATGTGTTTAACAAATGCGCAGCCGTGCTTTCAGCATAGATTTGTGTGTTTTGTAATGGACCATTTAAGCTGCAAGTTTTTCAATTGAAGTAATGAAAATAGTGTAATTAATGAGTAGAGGAGTGGATTGTATTGTGTTCAGGTGACATTGGTTCAGGAGTACTAATTGGGCGATCCGAATGCCTAGCGCATGACCGAGTGGTGTCCGCAAAGAAATACTTGCTTATGGACACCGCATATTTCTTGCCTTTTGGTTCGTTTGCAGTCGGTGTTCAGTCCGAATGCACGCCTACCAGAATTAGTGCACTCCCTCGTGTACGCCCAGTTTAGCCCACTTTGAAACTACGCCCCTGTGTACTTCCGAATGACGCCCATATCTCCCGAGTGAATGTGGTGCACATTTCTGTACGGTATTAGTGAGAACAAGTACGGAGACCTTGCGTGGCACATGCGCATAGCGTTGCCTACGCATGCGCAGACAGCTAAAAAACGCCATTCGAAAGAATTCGGAATTTTACGCATCGACCAGAATAAGGCCCAATATGACAATACTGTCATGAGGATACATACATGTGCCCTTATTCTGGTTCACTCACAAAGGCGAATTCCTTTCTGAAATGGACAAAACCATGTGCACTGCGGGGGGGGGGGGGGGGGGAGGCAGGCAGGTAACATGTGCAGAGAGAATTAGATTTGGGTGAGTTATTTTATTTCTGTACAGGGAAAATACTGTCTGCTTTATTTTTACACTGCAATATAGATCTTGCCATGATGTAAACACCCCCCCCCCAATCTAATTCTCTCTGCACATGTTACATCTGCCCCACCTGCAATGCACATGGTTTTGTCCATTTGAGAAGGAATTTGCCTTTGTGAGTAAACCAGAATAAGGCACATAGTCCTAATGCTACTTGTCACTTTTAAAAGGCCACTTTTGGAATCGCTGCACAATCGCCAGGTTCCGGAAGGCTGGTGCATTCGCTGCCAGCTCTCCCTCACCTCCTATTCAACGCCTCAGGGGCTCGCTGCCCCTGCTGGTGAATTTTAAATGTCGAATGTGGAATGCAAAATGGTGAATCATGGCAAAAATCAGGGAGAAAGCAGTTCGCCACCCTAGCATTGAATACACTCTCTGCGAATCCCAGTGAAAACCCCATTGAAATACACCAGAGAATTGCAGCGAGCATGAAACTGAGAACTGGCCGGCATTCACTGTTTGCTTTCGTCATTGAATAGGGTGAATCATATTTTCAGTTAAATAAATTCACCGCAAGGAGTGAAAACAGTCCGATTCGCCAAAAAAACGGTGAATCGGGAGCATTGAATACTGGCCTCCATTTGAGCATTGAATACACTCTCGGCGAATTTGACTAAAAACCCATTGAAAACCACCGGCGAATCGCCCGACATTCGCTGCGAATTGTCTCCATTGAATAGGGCAAATTGTTTTTCTAAGAGAAAATTCGCCGTTACCCCGGCGAATTGCCAGATTCGCTGAAAAATACGGCGAATCAGAAGCATTGAATACTGGCCTTTGAGAGAGCTTATAGAACATTTCAGCATGCTTCAGACATTTACATAGTTTAAAGCATGAGAGAGAGACAGAGGGCAGTATTCAATGTGAAATTTCCCCGTGCGCAGCGTATCCTGTTTAGAATTCGCTGCACACTCGCTGTGTTCCGGAGGGCTGGATGCCACTCGCTCTCTCCGTATTCAATGTCGGAAGGGAGCCGTGGGACGGTGGCAGGCAGTGAGATTGAAGTCTCCCTGCCTGCCCCAGAACGTATGTGGGGGGGAGGTGGGCTCCCCGGGACCCAGGCAGCACAAGCTGCCGCCCCCCCCCCCCCCCCCCCGAGCCAGCAGGGGACCGGGTACATTCACTGCTCCCGATCATGCATATGTAATGATCGGGTGCAGTGAATATATGAATATCTAATGAGCAGCTCGGCTCCCGGTCAATGTTCCCTCTAATTTTACGAAGGCTGTGTGCGGCTAAAGATTTTGGCTGTGCAACTTTGGAATGAAATTAAAATTTTTGTGCGTCACATATATAACTGGAAAATGACATTCAGCATTTGTGTTAACTTTACTTCAAAATTATATTAAACATTCAAAATACAGTACACAATGTAGTTTATGGGTGAAACACACATGAATTGAGCCCACAACTGCAAAAAGGGACCACTTCTGCTTTGTGCGCTCAGTTGTAATGTCTGTGCGCATGCTCCTCAAGGTGTGTGCGCACAGCTTAGAGGGAACACTGCTCCCGGCCCCCTGCTGGCTGCTCTGTGTAAAAAAAAAAAAAAAAAAAAAAAAAAATTTTTTTTTTTTATTAAAATATATATTCATGTGCACATGAATAAAAATAGCATGCCCCTTCTCAGAATAAAATTCCTGATTTTTTTTACACCAAAATTAAAACAAAAAAACTTTTATTTTAATAGTTCACATTCCACTTCTCCATGAAAAGATGGAGAATTGCTACACGGAGAGACAGAGCGAAAATCACTTCGAAAGACGGCGAGAAGTGCACATTGAATAGGGTTGCTCGCTTTTTGAGAGCAAAAGTCTCCGTCCAACGCGAGAAAAGCACAAACTCGCCATAAAACACGGCTAATTTTTCTCATTGAATACTGCCCAGAGAGAGAGAGAGGATCTCATTCCTCCACAGGCAGACACCTAGACAGAGCAGTTTCCCATATAGTTTGACCTAATACTTTTCCTGTCTTAAATGTGCTAATCTGATAATTGTACCACCTTGATATCCCGCCCTTGTGCACTGGGGAGGACAATCTAGAAACAATTATTCTAGGGAGAGAAGGTGTAGCTGTGAGTATCAGAATTTGAAGTTAGCCAATGACGTAGCTAGAGATATTTATAAAAATCTTGTTTGGGTAAAACAAACTTTTCTGGCAGATCAGAAAGACAAAATAGTGCCTGATGGGATCAGTACTTTCAAGGATGCTATACCAACAGAGTACCAATAATTAAATTAAATCCAACCTTAAATTAGGGATAAGAGAGGCTATAGTCAAGAGGGATAGATCTGGGCCTGGCCGAGAAACATCTACAACATCCGACACAAGGGAGTGGGATAGTGCTGGAGCAGGCATGGGAGGTGGCTAGGGTGGGTATTGTATGTCACTGGGGCTGGGGGGGGATAGGGTGGGTGCTGTATGTCCCTGGTTCGCAAATACGTGCTATAGCGCATATTTTACCCGAGAATACTGACCAGAGACTCTGTTTTTCAGAGCAGGCGTGTCCCCTGGGACGTGCTCTGTGCTGACTCGTTGGCCAGTGAGTGGCAGTATGGACACGTGCTTCTGGGCGTGTGTAATTGCAGCAGAGCAGCGGAATGGACGGCAGGGTACTTGTTTCCTATCTGGGCGCCCACTATTTTAATCGCGGGCATCGGGGGTAAAATCGGGGCCATCGCGGCCGATAAAAAATCGGGTGCGATGTGCCAGACGCGATGCCCGCAATTTTCCCATAGAGAACAATGTTAAATGCCTCAATTTACCCGCGATGACCACGATTTACCATAGGAAACAATGTTAAATGGATCAATTTACCCAAATCAGCATAGGAACAATAGTAAATGGGCCAAAAACACCCCTGAACATAAAAATGTCCCCCCAAAAGTAGTTGACGCCACCCCGCCATCAACGTGAACCCGAAGCGTGGCGAGCGCAGCGAGCCCGCGAGGGGCGGCGGTACGCGTCCTCCGACCTTTTCATGCCCTACTATCCACTAGGGCGTGGAGTGAGAATAGAATAGTGTGGCGAGCGTAGCGAGCCACCGAGCCCGAAGCGTGGCGAGCCCCGCGAGGGGACGCGGATACCTTCACAGGTAAGCGCGTCCCTTCGCGGGCTTCCCAGGTGTCCGCGTCGCCATGGACACCTGGGAAGCCAGCGAGGGGACGCGTATAACTGTGAAGGTATCCGCGTCCGCTCGCCATTCTATTCTCACTCCACGCCCTAGTGGATAGTAGGGCATGAAAAGGTCGGAGGACGCGTACCGCCGCCGCTCGCCACGCTTCGGGTTCACGTTGATGGCGGGGTGGCGTCAACTACTTTTGGGGGGACATTTTTATGTTCAGGGGTGTTTTTGGCCCATTTCCCATTGTTCCCTATGATAATTTGGGGAAATTGATCCATTTAACATAGTTTCCTATGGTAAATCGCGGTCATCGCGGGTCAATTGGGACATTTAACATTGGTCCCTATGTAAAAATCGCGGTAATCGCGTCGGTCGCATCGCATGTCATTATAATGACATGCGATGTACCCGCGATGGGCGCCCAGATAGGAAACAAGTACCGACGGCAGCTTCCCCCAGGGGTCCAACTCCTTAACTCCCCAGCGACAGCATATACTATTAATCACCGCTCTGAAGCGGTAGCGCTGACCCTGCCCGGAGATATGGTAGCATTGTCTGTAACCTCGGGCTACAATGCTGCTTGTTCCTGCACTTCGGCTTCAGTGCAGTAATTAATAGTAGATGCTGGCGCTGGGGCTGCAGAGATGAGCTAAAGGTCTGTGGAAAGGTCTTGTGGCATGCTGAAGATTAGGACTACTATATTGGGGTGCGTATATATATATATATATATATATATATATATATATATATATATATATATATATATATATATATATATATATATATATATATATATATATATACACACACACACACACACACACAGTACATATATTATCTATATACTGTATTACAATAATTCGATTTTACAAGTCCTTGCACTCCATGGGGGAGTTTGTAATGTTTTTTGAGTGCCCAACACTTTTTAAACACCCAAAAGCATCATGTTTAGCTGCAGTGATTAGCTGGAGGTGTGTGGGAAGGGAAGCTACTGAAGTTTAGACAAACATTATGGTGTGTGGCATAATATCTACTCTGCATAATGGTGTGTGGCATAATGTGTAATGGCCATTATGGTGTGCGTAATCCTGACACAGTATGTACAAGTGACTCTAGCTGGCACAGTGAACTCCACACACTAGTGCCAATTACACACAGAGTGGAATTCGGGGTGGTTGGTCTGTCGCACAAGACAGATAGATCTTCATGTGTACCCTACTGTTGGGTGTACTGTGTGGCCCCCTAATTTGTCTCTATTAATTTAGTTCATATATTGGAGATCATGGGATGTGCTATCAATGGACAGAAATTGGAACAATTTATAAAGAGAAAGAAAAGTTTGTCACATTGTAGTGCACCATAGAAAAATTTATATCAGTCCTAAAAAGTAACCTTTATTGGGCTAAAAAGCGTAGTATAAAAGAACACACATACATACAAGTGGAACAGACACCATACATTGTTAAAAAGACTGTGTGCCTCTGTCTGCTCAATCTATTGATTCAATTTATAAGAATTGCCAGCGTCTAATACATATCCAAATTTAAGTTTTAATCCATATTCACAGGCTTCCCAGCTAATTATTGGATATTTATCAGGTTGTCATACTCATAAGCCACCTTTGCCATCAATACTTTTTTATTTTGATTTTTTATTTTGTTATTCTTGTATCAATTGAGACAATTAAGCAACATTTGTTGCATTTGTATGAAAATAAGGGCTCTGTATATTTTATCAGACCGTAGGGCAATCAGTCTGTGTATGTGCTTTCGCTTTCACCAAAAAGACAGTGTATTACGGAGACCTCCTACTATTATTCGGGCTGAGAGAAGACTAGGCTTCTTATCGAATATTCTGTCAGATCAGTGTGTTCCATATATTGATTCCCAATTTCTGATGGCAACCATGTGCATATAATGGGTTAATGGATAACACAGACTGACTGGTTTATTGTTACAGAGAATATACTGTGATGTGATATCACTTGATCCACTGGTCAATTTATCACCGTTAGAACGCTGGTGCTCGTATGCTGTGTTATACTGAGCCTGCAGCGTGCGCATGTCTCCCCATATTCAACGGTGAGACACGCTGTCAGCCTTTCAGTTAGAATTATAAACGGGCACAATTACATACATTAATATAGTTCAGATCTAGATCATGTATGTGATTGTGCCAGTTTATAATTCTAACTGAAAGGCTGACAGCGACCCGCACGGACCCCCGCACCGACTCTCCCCTCCCTTTTGTCCAGGCAGCACAATGCTGTGCTGGCCGAACCAGTGGCCTTCTCTCTAGCCACCACATCCCCTTCTGGCTTCTACATGCAGCCAGGTGGCACCTGGGGCACAGGAGCTAGCACTGCACACACTGTATGACTGCTGCCTGTCTGTTGGTGGCTGAGCACTGAATGCTGAGCTGGGACAGTGGTATTGCTAACATCCACTGTCTTCTATGGGTGAAAGGGTTTGAATGTGAAAGGTACAAAAACGTTATTGAAACGGTAACTTGCCATTTATAAAAGGCAATGTGAAAGGGGTTTAATTGGCTGGACTTAGTTCATGAAAGAATTTGCCATACAGCTTCATTGCTGCTTATGTATCTTCCAGCCTGATACTGTGCTATTTCATCATTTCTATAATAGTATGTATATAAAAGGATACGGTTCGTTTTATCGAATGACATTAGGTCGAATGTCATTTGGTCGACCCCACTAGGTCGAATGTGTAAAAAGGTCGACATGGGTTTATGTCGAACTTCCGACTATGTCGACTGCCATTAGGTCGACTGGGGTTAGGTCGAATTGCTCTTTTTGGCCGAAATGTCAACAGTGTCGACATGGACACTGTTGACATAGTGAATCGGACCCTCGCATCGCTCGCTATGCTTCGGGCAGCTTTAATAACCTCCTCCACGCCCTAGTGGATGGTAGGGCATGAACCACCGCCTGTCGGCACATGTCGGCACCAAAAAAAAAAAAAAAAGAGCAATTCGACCTAACCCCAGTCGACCTAATGGCAGTCGACATAGTCGGAAGTTCGACATAAACCCATGTCGACCTTTTTACACATTCGACCTAGTGGGGTCGACCAAATGACATTCGACCTAATGTCATTCGATAAAACGACCGTATCCCATATAAAAATATGCGCGTATACGAATGCAACATTGTGTCCAAATTTCAAAGCAAATCGGTGAAGAACTTTCAGAGATTTAAGATTTTGAACAAAGGAACATTTACATTTTTATTTATATAGATTATTGTAATACTAAAAGTATTGCAAAATAACACAATGCTTCAGGCTTACTTATTTAAATAACTAATTAAAATGCAGTCAAAATGACAGATTCTGCAATGTACTTTGAGCTGTGACAGTTTTTAGCCTAAAAAAACTCTCCACCCCACAGTCACTATCTGCTTCTACCTCCAATCTCTGTCTTCACAGCAGCCTCTCCCCATACCCAGAAAGTTTACAACAGATCAGTTTCCCTGCAAATATTGCTTCCACTTTTAGTGCACAAAGGAGTAATTCTGCCCATTGTGTCCATATGTGGAGTTTTTTTTATATTGAATCATTTAAATAAATTACATTAAAAGGGCTTTCTACAGTACCTTCACGTATGGCACATTTGCACTTCTACTAGAACTTAACACAGGGGTTCTCAAATTCTGTCCTCAGGACCCCACACCGTTCATCCGGCAGGTGCATTAATTACTCATTGACACATTTTAACCCACAGGTAGAGCTAAATGTTTTACTTGTGATTCTGTGAGGAGGAGACCTGCAAAACATGCACTGTGTGGGGTCCTGAGGACCAAGTTTAAGAACCTGTGATTTAGCACAGGGTAGAAAACAAATAGTTAAATAAAAATCTCAAGCCTAGTCCATTCCCTTTTTGTAAATGAAACTTCTACTTTATAACACCCTTCAAGATCCAATGTATAGACATAGCCACACTCTGCCACAGTGTGCATGCACAGCGCAGCATGCTGCAAGGTGCACCAAGCAAATGCCCTTAGAATTTAAAGGCATGCATGTCACAGTCACTGTGCCAGATATATCAGAAAGAGCCTTTGTATTTTTATGATAACCAATAAGGAAGCTATAATTTAACTTGACAAGCCTGTCAAAAGATACAAAGCTACAGATTACTGCGAGGATGGCTTATTTTCGGCAAAGAAAATCCATCCTCACCATCTAACCCCCCTTGTCGTATTCAATATTTGCCCAGAATCCTCGTCCTTGCTGTAATTTCCATGCAATAGCATTCAAAACCCACGTGCAGTCTGAACGGTGCCGACACTGCCCCGCAATGCGAATCCCGAAATAGATTCTGATTGGAACAGAGCCTTGGTGGAAACCTGTGAGTGGAAGAACAGGGGAGGTTGATCACTAGAAGAGACAGAAGCAGTGGTCAGAGGTAGGAAGAAAGCAGTATCATGCAGATAGAATTTGGAGTGCTGAGCAATCACTCAGGGCCAGTGTTCTCCGGTGAGAAAAAAAACTGTCAGGCGATCTCACTAATTATTATTCGCCGGGCAATAGCAGATCATGGGGCTGTCCATCGCTGTCGCTATGACCTCTACACATGGAGGGATGCAGGTGCATTTTCCAACCAATCTAGTGAGATCGCTTAGAAAATGCCCTAAAAAAATCACCCAGTGCGTAGGCCCCATTAGATTTGTCAGCAAAAATAACATTGCATACTTTCTTGAAGGCAGGGCTCGACAAACCCCGGTCGCCAGTGCGACCAAAATTTCCTGTCTGGTGACCAGATCCTGTGTGGTCTGCCGCTGTGTGTCAGGAGAGATTGGACGCAATACAGTGTCCAAGCTCCTGCCTAGGGGGTCACATCGCCACGGATATCAGTGTGACCCTCGTCGAAGCATATCTCAGAGATCCGGCCCCGCCCCCCCGCGCCATAGCGGAGACACTGGAGTCTCCTGAGTGGCATTATACTACGTTATTAGCAGCAGGAAGCCGCCGGTGTCAGCGCGGCTCCAGGCACCGTCCTGCAGCCCTGCTCTGTTCTCGTCCCGGGCAGTTGGTGAGACAGCACCCTTCTAAATGTAAGTGCGGTACTTTAGGTACTTGTGTACAATCAAGGCTCCCACGATGTGCATCGCATAGCAAAAAATTGCATCGCATGCGTTTTTAACAGAAATGCATCCAAATGCATTGAAATTAGTATCAAACATGTTCAATGGCCTCCAAATGTCATTTTTGAGGCTGTACCACCCCCACTATCAACGCGAACCTGAAGCGGTACGCGTCCTACGACCTTTTCATACCCCCCACTATCCACGTCGGCGTGGAGTTGAGAATAGAAAGCGTGGCAAGCACAGCGAGGGGACACTGATACCTTCACAGGTATACGTGTCCCCTCGCGGGCTTCACAGGTGTCCGCATGCCACGCTGCGGGCTCGGTGGCTCGCCACACTTTCTATTCTCAACTCCACGCCGATGTGGATAGTGGGGGTATGAAAAGGTCGTAGGACGCGTACCGCCGCCCCTCGCAGGCTCGCCACGCTTCGGGTTCGCGTTGATAGTGGGGGTGGTAGTCTCAAAAATGACATTTGGGGGCCATTGAACATGTTTGATACTAATTTCAATGCATTTGGATGCTTTTCGGTTAAAAAACGCATGCGATCGCATGCGATTTTGTAAAAAAATGGTTAAAAACTGCAAAAATCGCATCCCATCGCATGCCACTATATATGGCATGCGATGGGAGCCGTGAAAGTACACAAGTACCAGAAATTATTATGCAGAGAAGACCTAAATATGGTGCATTTCTACAATAAAGTCAGTAACTGGATAATGTCAACTAAATTACAGTTGACATTATCCAGTTACTGACTTTATTGTAGAAATGTAGTATATATTTCCCTTCTTTGCAGCATACACACCTTGTCCAAGTTTTCAGTAATTTTTATTGGTACTCCCTCATCTTTGCGGCCACCTCCTATGCCAGTTACGGATTTTCACCGTGCCACCACCCTTGGTCAACGCCACCATCTATTACCTATAAGTAATGTTGTGACAAGCGGAGTGCAGCTAGCCACCGAGCCTGAAGCGTGGCGAGCGGACAATGATGCTTACGTAAGTCCTATAGCGTAAGCAGTGGCCGCAAAGATGAGGAAGTACCTTTTTAGTTTTTGAGGGAGATTTTATTTTGTCTGGCTCCTACACTTTTGTCCTGGCTCCTAGATTTTAAAAAAATTTGTCAAGCCCTGGTTTAAAGGGGTGTGGGAAAGGCGGAAGCCAGACTGTAATGGATCAAATAGAGTGAAAGGGGGAAAAAGCAGACACAATGAGTTCATGGGGGTTGGAGGCGAAAGATAGGAGAGAGATGTGTCAGTAGTTCGAGAGTGTTAGGATCAAGGGAGTACTGCCCCCTGCTTGAAGGCAGAGGGGCAGTTCCAGATGAGAGGGAGAGAATGAGGTGTGCAAGGTGGGAACAGGCAGGGTCTAATGGGTGTGGTATGTGTCTCCAACAGTTGGGATCCCGACAGTCATTATCTGGACGTCGGGATCCCGACTACCCGGAGTCAGACAGCATGGCGAGCGCGAAAAAGCCCCTTGCGGGCACGGTGGCTTGCTACGCGATCCACCTATTGTATTCTCCCTCTATGGGGGTCGTGGACCTCCACGAGGGAAAATAGCGGGTGGCAGTCGGGCACCCAGCTGTCAGCGTTTTGACAGTCGGGAACCCGTCCGGCACCCGGGTCTAATAGGGGGGGGGGGGAAAGTCAGAATTGGTGAAATGACTGGGGAGAGGTGGTTAGGGAAAGGAGTAGGCAGGTTGTTGGGGGGCTGTTGAGATGTGATTTCCTGTCATACGGAGTAAATTTTGGATGTACAGTAGGTGGCAATGTCAAGGGCCTATAGTGAGGAAGGGATACAAGGTGGGGGTAGGCGGAGGAGGGAGCTGATGTTGGCAAAGTGACGCCAGGGGTTGGAATGAGATGAGGTTCTAGAAGTATGAACATTTAGTGAAAGTGCAGCACTGTATGATGAGCGCATAAATGGGAAGATTTTCTTTATTGCGGCTCAGCAGTATATGAACATTTTTGCAAATATTTACTGAATTTTGAATGCCAGAATTGAGGTGTTGATCTGCGGTCACTGGAGCTACAGAGTCAATAGCAGAAGTAAGGGAGGTATTGTATAGAGAAGTTCCTTGACAGTGAGAGAGAAGGAGACAGAAGTGTGTCAAGCTAAGAAGATAAGGAAGTGGTGTCAATGGCCTCAATGTTATGAGCAATATATTGCCTTCTCCTTTCAGAAACCTTACACTAATGAGGCCTACACACGTACCAATTTAGGGGCATGATCTCGCTGTATTGCTTAGAAAATGCACCTACCTCGCTCTGTGTGCGCAACCCTGCTAGTCTATCGCCTGGCGATTAACATTAAACATACTGGATATTAATCTCAATTGCCGTTAGGGCCAGCGTTTTTACCGAAGAGCGGACACATTTCTGTTTGCTGAGCGATCTAGCATCACACAGAACACTCAGCTGCCTCTCCCATAAGCCCTGGGAGAGACTCTACAAATAAAATCAGTAAACGATATAGTCCGTGGCTTCACCCACCTCCCACTGCTGTATACCTCGATGACAACATAATCAACATTGAGCATGCAGCAGAAAACAAGGGAGGAAGGAGTGTCGTTAATAAGGAGCGGGCATCGTTAACGATATTGAGCGTACACACTAAATAATTATATTTTTAAACCATCTCTTTCAGAAGGGCCAAAATTAGCAACATTGATGAAAAAAAAATTGTGTACTGTATGTGGGGCTTGAAAAAGGTATAAAAGCAGGGAGTCGTTTGTCATGGAAGATTTGATGTGTGTCTGAAGTTTACTTGAACATTAGGTGTGTAGTCAATAAAACATCTCATTGGATAATATACAAGGCCACCCTTTGGGGGGTATTCAATGTCAGGGGCACGGCTGTCGAGCTAGCGCGACAGCCGTGCCCCTGTCCCGTTCTCGGTTAGCTCGCCTGGAGCTCGGCAGTCGGGATTCAATGTCCCGGCCGCCGAGCGGCGAGAAGGGGGCGTGGCCGCGAGTTGATGACGGAAATAGACGAGCTCCGGCCGGGAGCTCGCCTATTTCCGGCTTTTCTCGGCAGAACGAGCCCGACAGCTTGTGATGTCGGGCTCGTTCTGCGCAAAACCCCTGTTCAATGCTGTCGGGGAAGACAGCATTGAATAGGGCCCCGCAGCCATCTCCCCCGTCGGGAGATGGCTGCGGGAGATCGAACGACATTGCATACCCCCATTAGAATATAAATACAGGTTGAGTATCACCTTATCCAAATTGCTCAGGACCAGATACAGGATAATCCTTTATCTCAAATGTATGTCGGAATTTTTTTATATTTGAATAAAGTATCTTGAATTTATGTTGAAATACGCACACATTTACTTTATTTGTGCATTAAAGAAGGTTTCAAAACATGAAACAAAGTTTGTGTACTATCTCAGGCACTGTATTTGAATGCCAAGCAATCATGTCCTTGCACATATTTAGTGCCAGTTACATATCCTTCCCCCAGTAGTGCCTGTTACAGATGTCCCCATTATTGCTTTTAGGAAAAAAAAAAAAAAAAAAAATACATTCTGGAAACTATGGTTTTCAGAATGTTTTGGGTAACTGATATATGGGTAAGAGATACTCAACCTGTAATATTTCAGAATAAATTGCATATGCTGACATGCTGCAAACATTTGTTAAATGAAGAGGCTTAAAAGTAATGTTGACGCTTGTCTTGCAATGGTAGTACCAACAATTAATGTGTATAATGAAATTTAAACAAAATGGCAGAAACACACAGATATACGAGGTAAATGCAAACAAGTCTTTATTAAATGGGTTATTGATTAGGCTTCGTTATGTCAACCAGCCTTTAAAGGCCCTGAACTTAAGTTAGGAAGTCTCTCGATGCAAAAAAAGGTTTGCCATTACACTTCTTATTGCTGGCATACCAGCCAACAGTTCAGGTTTAACTGGGTTCATAAAAGTAAGCATAAAGTCCAAGGCTAGCAGGAGAGAAACTGCTAAATGACATGTACAGCATCTGCAAAGTATTTTAGAAGACTACAAAAGATATCTGAACGAAGGAAATACCATTGTGAAATTATTCATTCCAATTGTAAAGTGCAACAGAATATGCTGCACTATATAAGAAACTGTAAATAAATAATAAATTGCTGTATCTAGAAATATCTCCAAACCTAAGTAGATGCCTTCAGCATACCAAAAGGTCACACATCACTGATAAGTCATAGGTCACCTATCATCAACAAAAACTACATCATGAGTATTACGCAATGCTGACTATTGCACATACTGTTTGGTGTATGCCCACATTAATATAAAAAAAAAAAAAGTACTGTGAGCTCAGTTATGCAGTTATGTATCTAGGCAGACTTACTAAAACAAATAGAATAGTAAAACTCGATAGCCATTAACCCCTTCAGTGGTGTTTTTTTTTTTTTTTTATATAGAGTGCTCCCCACTGGGTGAGTTTTTATGGGGAGCGGTCCCTAAAAAAAAAAAAAAAAAAAAAAGCCACCACACTCTCCCTGGGTCCGGGCAGTGCCGCTGAACTGTGAATCAACCGCTGCCCGGCCCTGCTCCCCGCCGCCCCTGCTCCCGGCAGCCGGCTTGTCATAAGCCGGCGCCGGACAGGTCAATAGAAAAGCCGGAGGGGAGGGGGGAGGAAGGGGCGCGGTGTAGGAGAGGGAGCCGGGCAATCCCAAAAATGTTCCGGGCTTGCCAGACTGGGCACTGAGGCACAGCCTGGAAAATTCTTGGGATTGCCACTGAAGGGGTTAATATCTAAACCTAGATTTCAAGTAGGATGGAGAATGGATGTACTTAACCCATGGTTCCCAAGCTTTCTTGAATAACAGCACCCTAGCACATTAGCATTTGTTTCACAGCACCACTAGGATATTTTTTATTGTATTTGGAAAAGGATATTAAAATTAGTAAAGCATGCCTACCTGCATTTATGTGGCGGTGTAGTTTTATTTATGATTGTCCACATGTTGATTAGCAGCCACTAGCATTGGTTTGATTTGGTCCTGGACCACCAACCCGAGGTACCCATGAAAGTGCCTAGCAGCACCCCAGGGTGTCTAGCCACACCGTTTCGGAACTGGTGAGTTAACGCAAACTGTGTTACCCCATTTGTATGCCAGAACACAGTTCATCGGGAGACAAATGAGAGATGTAGATCACAGTTTATTGCGTAAGGTGAGCAGCAAACACTTGGGTCTAAGTCTAGTACAAGGGGAAATCAACGTAGACAATTACTGCACCAGACTGTTTCCAAAACCCTACATGCAGAACAAAGGTCTGTAATCAAACATACCACACGGTGCGATCTCCATCCAGCATAAATAATACAACACAAGTCTGTCTGCCTGGAAAACTAAAATGTACAATAGGTCACGCTCGGCTGTCTCAACTTCTCATTTGAGAGGCCAATGCCTTATGCTCCAACTGGAACTCACATGAAGCAGACTGTTATAAAGCAGATACTGGCAAGTCTAAATAACCCCCTCCTCTACAATGGTCCCTTATTCACAACCTTCAGTATGTGATGGGAGGGGGGACAGATGGAGCGGGGGAAGGCAGAAAGAAGCCAGTGTCCCTGGCAGTGCCATGAATTCTGGGAAGACAAAGTGCCACATGGCATCACCCACCAAAGACATCAGACAACAATGGCACTGACTAACCTGCTGAGTATAAGGTTTGCCAAATCACTGAAAGTACTTAAGTTTCAACACTCCCTTTACATTGCAATATTGACTTAAGAAACTGTAAAAAAGTTGTTAATCTTAATAGACACATTTCGGTCATCCACGCACAATAGAACATATTAGTCATTAGAAGCATGTGACAGAACAGCATGTCTACAAGATCTGGAGCAAAATGCATGTATTGCATAGTGCAAGCTAAACTGTATTCAGCATGTTGGGCAATAGCCAAGGTGTTAAAATAAATAAAACTTTATTATTGTATCACGAGACGAAAAATTAGGTACAACATTATTCCATAAACAGTACCTGAAAGTAAAAACAGATGTGATGAAATTGTTATTGCAGTCTCAGTCTGTGTATGAGCAAACACAGAATTCCCACAAAATACATTAAGTACTTAGGTTAATCCCAGAAATGCAATTAAAAACATTAGCAAAATATCAACACTTAAGGCCGCCATACACTATGCGATTTGGCCCCGATTTCACCCGATCCAGATGGATCGGGCAGTGAAATCGGACCAAATCGCAGGTTTTGACACCCGGTCCGACCCGATGCGCGGTCCCGTGCGCATCGGGTCAGAGTCGGGACGTCGGACCGGCTGCACATAAGATAAATCTTATGTGCAGCCGTGGGGACTCTGAGGACGCCGGCGAGGGAGGGGGGCGGCAGGGGGAGCCGGAGCAGGGAGCTGTCATGCTCCGTCTGGGTAGGGGGGGGGGGGACACACGCCGCTAGTAGTGCGGACGCTGCGGGGGACACAGGCGGCAGTGACATAGAGCCGGGCGGGGGGAGCCGGGAGTTGTCAGCACTGAAAAAAAAAAGCCCATACAATGAATGGGCAGCCTGTGATTGGCTGAGCGCTCTCTCAGCCAATTGCTGACAGGCTGAGAGCGGGCTCAGCCAATCACAGGCTGCCCATTCATTGTATGGGCTTTTTTTTTTCAGTACTGACAGCTTCCGGCTCCCCCCGCCCGGCTCTATGTTACTGCCGCCTGTGTCCCCCGCAGCATCCGCACTACTAGCAGCGTGCGTCCGTCCCCCCAGCCGCCTTGCAGCATCCCCCGCCCGCCACCTCGATGTCCCCGGCCCCCCTGCTCGCTCCACATTGCAGCTCCCCGGGAGTTGCAAATGATACATCGAATGCGATGTATCATTTGCAAAACTTGGCACATCAAGTGCCAAATCGTGTGTCCCCCTCCCGGGGAGCTGCAGGGGGAAATCAGGTCCGACTTGTCCTTAGGACAAGTCGGACTAATGTATGGGGGCCTTTAAAGACCAATGGTGTGTACACACGGTGAGATGTGCCGTGCGATGCCATACAATTTTGACTATATAGTGCAGATCTGCACTATATAGTCAAGGCAGCCAAGACTTTCTGCTGTGCGATACCAATGCGATTTTGACTATATAGTCAGAATCGCAGGGTGATTGTACCCATGTGTACACACCATTATAGATCAGTTATTTATACATGATCCATCATTATGCTGCCATCATAAAAACAAAACAACAATTTTCAAAATAGGTCAAAACAAAGAGCCTGTACAAATAACATAAAACACATAACAGTAATGGATGTGATACAACATGTCTTACAATATTTTATGTATATTTTGCAATTTCATTAGATTATTCTTTCTTTAAAAGATACATTAATTACACACTAATTATACTGTACGTAGATTTAAAAGCCTATGCCTATATTTGAAGTTTAAATGTTCATATTATGCAGTCTGATATTTAGTAATGCTAGTCAAATAATAAATACAACTCTGCGGCAGTCGTGTTAAATTGACTTATTTAAAAAAAAAAACACACACACACAATGCACGTAAGGTAGCAACTAAATTCATCAACCAATATTAACTACCAACTACTGGTGTAACAAAGATGAATTCCATGATGGAACTGTATGAAACAAAACGAGTAAAGGGTGTAAAAAAATAAATGTACATTGGCAAAACAGTTTACACTAGCTTTATTGCAGTTATTTCTAACAATAATTAAAAAAAATATACAAAAACAGTACTAGACATACCATATATTCAGAAAATAAATGTGCTTTACTTCCATTGCAACACAAAATATGATTAGAATACCTTGCAAAGACAAATCGCAAATCCCTAATTTATGGGCTATGGTATAACTAGTATTCATTATAGGAAAAGGAAAAGTTACTGGAGACTTCTGTGAGTGCATGCTGGGATATTACAGGTTACAGAATGCTCTGTGAGGCAAATCAATATAAGTGCCACCGTGATGTTCAGCTGCGCGCATTCCCTTAAATAACGGTTTCCCAACATCACCAATTTTCTGGTGCACAACCAATAGGAGAAAAATATAAAGTATACGTTCACCTGACCCTTCTGGATTACAGCGTAAAAAAAAAAAAAAAAAAATCAGCTTTTATTTTTTTTTCTCAATCCCCTCGCAACTTGACTGACAGGAAGCCAGCGTTTTGGGGGTGGTAACCGCCCATTTTCTGGGAGTGCCAGAGAAAAGTCAGGCTTGCCCAAGCATTTTAAGGGAGGGTGTGGGACGTCAGCTCCGGTCTCGATTAGCCTGTCTGTCAGAGTTGTAGAAGGATCAGAGTTAAGCCCACTTGCACAGACTGGGAAAATCAATGGTGAGTGAGTTGCGAATGGCTTTGCAGATCAGCGATCCATTCGCAAGTCAACCGCAGACTTGAATGGGGGCAGAATTTCACTCTGTCTGGTCGGCGACTATTGATCACAGTCCTCTACAAATTCGCACAGCAGCAATCAGGCCCTTAATCTCCACCTTTGTTGTTATTTCTTCTAACACATACTGTATGAAGGGGAAAAAAACAAAAGGACTTGACAGTTCTCATAGTATTCACATGTTGTGTAAAATAGCAAATGAAAACTACTTACATGTTACTATTATACTGGGTTGGGATCATTTGGTCTACAGCATGATGGTCGACATGGGAAAAAGTCGGAGGTCATTAGTTTAACAGTCAAAACGTGGACATGGGGTTTTTCACTGTTTTTTTTTTACCTGAATATCAACACAGTCGACATGGACACAGTTTAAAGTGCACCATATCCACTCACAATGCGTCGGGCACGGTGCCTCGCTACACTCTGCACACTATTTTATTCTCCCACCACGCCCTAGTGGATGGTAGGGCATTAAAATTCCGCCTGTCAGCACATGTTGGCTCAAAAAACAGTGAAAAACCCCATGTCGACCAGTTGACTGTCGACCTAGACCCTGTCGAATGAACGACCTGTTGAACTAACGACCCGTCAACCTTTTCCCATGTCGACCATCATGCTGTAGACCAAATTACCGCATCCTCTTATACTGTAGCATTACTATGATCAGCCCAGCAAGTTCTACACCCTTCTGTATTGTGACAAATTTTAGCCCAGGGTCTTGGCCAACCTCTTCCTCTTATACCCCTTTCACACCAGCCTAAATTCCCGGGTTGGGTCCAGGACTAGCTCTGGTGGGAAAGGTTCCAGGGACACATTCCCGGGTTAATTTGCCGGCAATTCAACTCTGCTAGGTAGCAGGGTTGCTCCCAGGTCCTTCCAGGGTTACTGGCTGGTGTGAAAGGTGCAGGGACATGTCCCTGCTTCCCGTGTTGCCTCTGCTAGTGCTGATTTGCTAGCAGGGCAACTTCCTGTTGTGGTGGACACTCACAGACACGCCCAGAGACAGCATACAGCGTGCAGGGAGACAGTGTGAATGTTCTGTGGCACCACAGACCCCAGAAGTTCATTTTAACTCCTGAAAGCCTGCAATGTGTGCCATGTCTTGGACAAATGAGGAGGTGAGAGAGCTATTAATCATTAGAGGGGGAAGATGCTTTCATATGCCTTTTAATTTGTTTATACAAGTAAACAAAGGCTGAAACACTACAAATGTTTTGCGTCTTAATTACAGGTTGAGTATCCCTTATCCAAAATCCTCGGGACCAGGAGAATTTTGGATAACGGATTATTCCGTATTTCGGAATATTTTAATATTTCAATGATGTATTTTGAATTCTCTTGCATTTATGCTGTATAAACACATAATATACACACAAATATATTTTATTACCACATAAAATACACACAAATATATTTTAATTGTTCAAAAAACAAGGTTTCAAAACGTGAAACAAAATGTGTGTACTATCTCGGCACTGAATTTGAATGCCAAGCAATCATTGTCTTGCACATATATAGTGCCAGTTACATATCATGTCCCCAGTGATGCTGTTACAAATGTCCCCAGTGAGTTTTTAGCAAAAAAAAAATTTTTTTTCACTTTCTGAAATGTCCGTATTTCGGAATAATTCGGATAACGGATATTCGGATACGGGATACTCGACCTGTATTAATAATCCATCATCTAATGTGAGCCTAAAAAAGGCCATTTTCAATGCTATTCTCATACAAATGCAGGGTCATCCCAGGTTCAGTGTGAAAGGTGCCGACCCGGGTTGTCCCTGCTTCAAAAGCATGTGTGAATGGGTCCCAGCCCGGGAATGTCCCTGCTTGTCCCTGGAATTTAATTCCCGGGCTTGTCTCTGCATTTCTGGTGTGAAAGGGGTATTAGAAATCTGACCTTTTAACTTGCTGGAGTGCACAAGGAGATGGGCAAGGATCGACGCTCCAGGCAAAAAAAAAAAAACCCCAGGAGAAGTATCATGTGACTTAAGGGAAAATCCGCTATCTGAAATATAGAACACAACCACTTTAACTCTTCAAATCATTGATATAGTGATACGGTTCAGGAGCCTTTTATTAATAAAAGGCATTTTTAAAAAATTCCTGCTGTGGAACTGTGAACTGCTTGTTGCAGAGGAGTTAAGTCGGCAGAATATCTAGGTGACAGATTTGCAGCAAATAAACAGATGGGTCACCGTGGAAACGGGGAGGAAAAGGACATTTGGATTCCAAGATAACCCCCAAATTCAGGAAGGAACATGCGGCAGTGTAAAGTGAAATTGGATTTTTTCAAGCTGACAAAGCTATTCCATATAAATACTGAGAATCTATAGGTGGATAATGAAAATACCACATCTTGTTATCAGTTCAGGCACCATACAAAACAGGTGAATATTTTCAACAAAGTTTAACCTGAATGTCATGGCAATTCTGTAAAAATGCCACTGAAAACCCCCAGGTTTTAATAGATTTGCAGTGATATACATATATGCTCCATAAAGCACCAGCCTGTAAATGATAACAAGCAATTAATTATCAGGAAATCTGATAGGAAATCTGACACTTTGTCAAATTTAATGAGTGCCATAGTTTTGAAGCTGGATAGCCTTTAAACCTTTATGACCTATGCGACATTGCACAAACATACTTCCTACTTACAGACTTCTTACAATGTGCAGCAATGAGAAAAACATGCCTCCAAGATAATAATCAGCACTGCCAACCACCCACTAGCAGTGCAATATTCCGATCTTAAACAGAAAATGACTAAGGGCTCAAAAAAAAAAAAAAAAAGGAGGAGTAAAAAGCTCACTCAAAATCTTTTACATAGGAGGATTAAAAGCATTCATTCATTTCTCAAACCTTCTGTTTAGTATGTTGCCCTGTGTATAGCTACTATTGTATGGTTACCCAATGATAATGGTTGTAATACTGCAGTTGACGCATACTGAAGTGTATGCTTTTCAGAAAGTCTAGATCAAAGTGTGTATATTAGGTGTTAAGATCGCTTTTGCTTAGCGCCTATGTGTAAAGAAAATCACTGTCACTTACCATACAATATAGGCAAGCAGTTACCTTAGGACTGGCATGTCCAAACTATGGCCCTTCAGCTGTTGTGAAACTACAAATCCCATCATGCCTTGCCACTTTCGCTGTATCGTTTCACAACAGCTGGAGGGCTACAGTTTGGACATGACTGCCTTAGGACAAAAAATATGCTTGTAGTCCACAGGTTTCCTGCTTCTCATGATACAGCTGCTTTCCGTTTACGAGAAATTCTGATATTACATAATACTGTACTTTATTCTTTATCTGTAAAAATCCTTGTGTCATAACAATTATATAAGATAGTAAGATGGAAATATTTATTAATGTGGTTATTGAACTGGACTCTACACATTACGGACATAACTTTTTAATATAAAAAAACACACATATACATACCAGATTACATGAGCTGGATAACTACAATATAGTATGTAAACCAAAGTGTACAAGAAACATAACTTCTAGTATTGTATCATAGGATATATACTAATGCACAATAATACCAAGAACAGGGATGCAGTGAAACATTTAGTTCTTAACATTGCTCAGTGCCAGCTCTACCTGTTGATAGAGGGAGACTGAAGGATGGATGACAGGACCTGTATAGATTGCACTGTACATGGTATGTACACTATCTAGCAATAGATACTATGGTGGAGAATAACAAGCACAATGACTCTCAGCTGTAATGCACATAATGACACACTATTACTCTGGGAGAGCGGGAACAGTATTTATGACCTGCAGACTTGTTTCCGAATAGGTAAGGAATGCCTAGTAAGACTTCTCCTCCACATCAGTGCTATACAGTAGCTTGGTGTAACGAGGGGACAGGATGGAACAGATGTGGCACAATGATGAGTGGCCGGATGTCCATAGTACCAGGACACGGAGACAGGGAACAGAGCAAGTGGATAGGTGCAGGGTGATCACTGTAGGGGGCACCAGCTAGGGTAGAACACTATGGCCTATGCACCCAGTGAGGGGGAGAAGGACACTGGGGACCTATGGAGAGACACCCTGCCCACAGGACGTGGAAATAACAACCAGAAACAAAGTGTGAGAATAGAACCCACAGCGCATATATGAGCGGGCATAGCTGCTATGGGGCATATTCCTCATATAGGGAAAGCTCCCCCACCAGCCTCCCGTATTACAGGTCACGACCCATCACACACATGCTGCCGGCACACACACACAGCACGCGCCAGGGACCCCGGTGCACGCTGCGAACCCGCCCAGCCCCAGGCAGCACTCACCTGGACTACCTCTCTCCCTCTCCCCGCAACGACGCTCCTCTCCTCTATCCAGAACAAACACACTTTCTGGGCGTGGGGGGCAGCCAGCCAGCCAGCTGGGGCGGGGCGTGTCTACAGGGGCCGGGGCGTGCCTATGCCAGGGGCGGGCGCGAATGCGGAAGCTGTTGATAAAGGAACACGTGGTGGTGGTGATGAGTGACTCAATATACGGAGCAGTCGGGAAGTAATTTGGGTCGGGATACAGAGTGACAGCAGCAGGGAGCGTGTAATAGGCAGGGGCAGATCTCGGGTTACACATAGCCCGGCGTAGCCCGTAGATTGCTCCATCATGTGACACTGGCTTGTGCACTGTGAGTGGTATCGGGCTTCCAGTTCCCACAGAGCCCGTATGACCCTGGTGCCTGATGTAACAAGTCTCGATGTGCTGGATGAGGGGGCAGACTGCAGTTACTGGGATAGGTCTGGACATGCATGATTGGGAATTCGTTGCAAACAAATGTTGGGGCAGCTGTTATTAGTGCGTCAGAAAATTTGATGACCTTCTGCTCAGGGATTGGAAAAAATATTGACCGTGGCTGACAGATATAGAAAAAATACATTTTTAAATTTATATAAAAAATAAAATGAATCAGTAAGGAGTGATCCAGATGGCCCAGACTACCCATGGGCTGATCAGGGCCCTAACTAGGGGGGGCTAGCGGGTCACGCGCACCGGGCGCTGGAGGGGGGGGGGCGCTAGTGTGAGGTCCTGGCAGCGTGCTCCCGGGGATGGGCAGCGGGGGTCCAGGGACTGGTGGGTTAACTCCGGCTCCTAGCGCTGCCGGGCGGTGGGCGGGAAGCAGGTTTTGAAAAGACTTGCCGGACGCTAATTGGCTGAATTCAGCCAATCAGCGTCCGGCAAGTCTTTTCAAAGTCATCAGCGCTTCCCGCCGCCAGGCAGATAGCGCTAGGAGACGGAGTGAGTGAAGGCTGCCGCTACACCAGCCCCTGGACGCTGCCTACCCCCGCTGGCTGCACATAGGTATGTTGGCAGCGGGGGTCCAGGGACTGGTGTAGCGGCAGCTTTCACATACACAGCCGCTCACTATTTGCCTGGCGGCTTTCACATTCACAGCTGCTCGCTTTTTGCCTGGCGGTGGGAAGCGCTGATGATTTTGAAAAGACTTGCCGTCTGGCAAGTCTTTTCAAAATCTGCTTCCCGGCAGCGCTAGGAGCCGGAGTTAACCTTCTCCAGTCCCCGGACTCCCGCTGCCTGTCCCCAAGGCAGTAATTTGGTGTTTTATGGGGGGGGCAACCAAATGGCTGCTGCCCCGGGCGCCGAAACACCTAGTTTCGGCCCTGGGCTGATTCAGATGTGGATGGAGGTTTGTTCCCTACACCACACAAAGTCAAACCTCCCAACAGGAGCCTCTCCAGTAGGGACACATTGCTCTGTTTCTGGGCTTTTCCTTAATTTATGATTGCCATTACCTGTGTTGAAGCACCTTTCTTATCAATTAACCTGTGTGAAACAGGTGATGGCAATCATACATTAAGAGGGAAGTGCAGAAGCAGAGCATTGTGTCCCTCCTGGAGAGGGTCATGTTGGGAGGTATGCAAAGTACAGATTATCGGTAATTTGCGCATATGTAGGACTCAATCTGCACATATGCGAACTGGTCCTGTGACACAGGATGCAGCTCAGCATCACACTAGGTAAGGGGGCGTGGATGTTAAAGCATCCCCCCCCCCCCATGGTCATTGATTTTTTTCCAAACAGAGGCGAATCTCTGGTTGCAGAGATTTATTGGAAACTGCAAATGGTGGGCCTTATGGTGAATCCAAGGAAGGCTTATGAAGCATATACTTGCCTACTTTTGAAAATAAGGGTGACATTTAATGAGATGCGAAAATGTGATTTTTGAGAATTTTTTTGGCAAAAAATGGGCGAAATGGCACTTTTTCCCAGAATTCGCATATTTAATGAGATGCGAAAAACGACAAAAACAGCTGATTTTGCCGCAAAATCGCACATTCTGAAAGTGCGATTTTTAGTCGCGCTGGAACTCGTATCCAGATGTTTTCCCATTGAAAAGTAGACAATTTGCATATTCAATGAGATGCGAATTCTGGAAAATGTGTCTAAAAATCGCCAAACATGTAGACCAGGTTCTGATGCGAATTGGCCAGAACCCTGCACAGATCATTTAGATCTGTGCAGGGTCCTGTGTAAAAAAATGTGTGAAAGTTTTTTTTTTTTCTTTTAAATGGCGTGAGGTCCCCCCTTCTAAGCATAACCAGCCCCGAGCTCATTGAGCCAGACCTGGTTCCAAAAATACGAGGAACAAAAGCATAGGGGTCCCCCGTATGTCTGAAACCATCCCTGGACTCTTGGACCGGTCCTGGTTCCAAAAATACAGGGGCCAAAAAAATCTGGGGGTCCCCCATATTTTGAAACCAGCACCGGGCTCCAACAGCCTGTGGTGTCATGCCACTGCCGGGGGACACTTTTTATATAAGGTCACCCGGCCAAAACATGAGCCCCATGGCTGGTCAGCCTTGGACGGGGTACCTGAAGGAGTGGGGACTATGCGAATTTGCTGCAAAAAATGCGATTTTAAAAAGTGTGATAATGGGTGAATTTGAAAGTGCGAAAAAAATCGCATTCTATTAAATGTCACCCAATGTTTCAGGGAGATTGTAGTTGGTAATATAATTGTGCACAGCGCCCCATTGAGGAGGGGGGTGTCATGCTCCACCCAAAGGGCGTGTCTAGTCCCATATATGGAGAGATTGTGAAAAGAGATTGTGAACGTGGCACCTAGAAGCATGGGTGTGTACTGCTACATCTGAGAGGAATCTTTTAAAATTACTTATATACAAATGTAGATGAGCCCCAAAAGCAGTTAGGGCCTTAGTCTAGTTTGCTCTTTCTGACAAAATACTTCTTAGATGGACAAAACCATGTGCACTGCAGGGGGGCAGACATAAAATGTGCAGAGAGAATTAGATTTGGGTGAGGTATTTTGTTTCTGTGCAGGGTAAATACTGACTGCTTTATTTCTAGAAAGAAAAAAGCAGTGGGGCTGCACTTTGCAAAATAGTACACAATTTATTAAAACATAAAATACATATTAAAAAAAACTTTTATGATACAATTGATGTTAGGTGGCCACTGTGACAGACAAGACAAACATACATATAACAAATAAATGCTCTTTCTCAGCGCTTGTTAGTATGATATTACTCTGTATTTATCTTGTTAGTCCGTTAGTGAACCGGTTAGTATGCTTTCAATTGCTTCACAGCTGTTAAAATATATATATAATTGTCCCCCACTCATGTGCACATGGTTAGTGGTTTGAAACTCACTCTCATTGCGGTTTTAGTAGCTGACACATGGGGATCCGGCTCTTGGTACCTGGGAGTTTGTATCGACCAATTCTTTAGCAGTTCACTGCGGTCATTTACAGCGTGCTGTGCTCCCCTCAGGCTTGTCTCCAGTCACCACCAGGGGTGAAAGTGTGGCGGTACGGGGTGGTACGGCGTACCACTATAACATATTGCGCCGGTACCCCGTACCGCCATAACAAAATCCCGGCATGTAACTGCGCAGGTTTGCGCAGTGACTCTAAGCCAAGCACAGTGGCAGCACGGGCGGCCCAGGCTTGCCCGTGCACAGCGAGCACAGCAATGGACCCCCTGCACCAAGTGGACTTTTATCCACCACCGCAGGTAAATCAGTGCATAGCAGTACTGTACTAGCTGCTATGAGCTGCACTGTCCTGTCTGCTGAGGCAGCGGCTCCCCCGCGTCCCCGTATCCCCGCCGGCGGGGACGGCACGCAGCAGTAGCTGCAGAAAAATACACATTGCCACGGTGCTACCAATTTACAGCCTCTCCTCCTACCTACAATTGTGCGGCCCCCCTAGCAGCACCAAGCAGTGGTAACAGTAAGTGCACCAGGAGGTGGTGTCTGGGGGGTGATACTGTCTGTCATGGAGCCTCTTGGGGGAGAGGGGGAGTGGGGTTATATTGTCCATGGAGCCTCTTGGGGAGGGGACATTGCAGCACTATATGAGGTGGTCATGTACAGGGAAGCAGTGAATATATGTATGTATGATGGAGACAGTGTACAGTATGGATGCATGTATGTATGTATGACAGTGTATGTACAGTATGTATGTATGTATGAGAGAAACGGTGTATGGATGTATGTATAAGAGAAACGGTGTACAGATGTATGTATGAGGGAGACAGTGTATGGATACATGTATGTATATATGTATGTATGTATGAGGGAGACAGTGTATGTATGTATGTATGAGGGAGGCAGTGAATGTATATTTGTACAGTATTTATGAGGGAGGCAGTGTATGTATGTATGTGTGTATGTATGTATGTATGTATGAGGAAGGCAGTATATGTACTGTATGTAATGTGAGACCCCATTCCCACCCGTCTGTCCATCTACTGTATGTCTCCATATCTTACTCCGTTGGACCGTCTATGCCTGCCCCCTGACTGATACTCTCTCTCTGTGTCTCCCCGACTCTCCCTCCCCGACGCTATCGCTCTCTTTCTGCCCATCTCTCTCTCTCTAGACACTGTCTCTCTGCATGATACTCTCTCTTGCTCCCCTCTCTTTTTCTCTACCTCCCTTGTGCACTCTCTCTCAATCCTAACATCTCTCCCTCTCTCATCCCTTTCTCACACCACCCCATCTCTCTCTTATTCTCCTTCTTTTCCATGAAACCTCTAATTCTCCAGGGGCATTGTAATGGGGGGGCCCTTTCAAAGATTTTGCTATGGGGCCCTGAATTTTCTAGTTACACCCCTGATTGACAATGTGCAGCTCATCTGGTTTTACCTAGATGTAATATTAGTAGCTATCGTTTGCTTAGAGCTCTACATCAGGATGGGCTTTTATTAAAGCCTGTGTCTCAGCAAGGTGTGTGGATCATAGGGTAGCAATGTATTAGATAGAAAGTGTCTAGGTTGACAAAAGGTCAGCAATTCAAGGACACCATGGGGAAAAAAGGATGACAAGCAAAAGGTCGACGTGGAAATGGTCCACACATGACATGATTGACATGATTTTTTTTCTGTCATTGTGTATATTGAAGGACATTGTGCAAGCCAGGCCATGTGCTTCACTAGGCTCGGAAGCACTTTATCATTCCCAATAATAATACACATGGATAATAAATTCTGAAAAATTAAAACATTCTGGGAAACTCATTTTAATGTGTTGTCCATTGATGCGTTGACCTTTTGTCTGTGTCAACTTATTTTTCATGTCTACCAGTAGTGGTCGACCTATTGACTGGCATGTTGAAGTAAAGGCCGGATCCCGTGAAAGAGTAATTTGGCAAATCTGACAGTCATACTTTTCATCAAAGAAATATGGCAGCCTGCTATATAATTTTTTATTTATGTATTACCAGTTATTTACACACACACACACACACACACACACACATTCCGAGAATAGTTGAACATGCGCATAAGGACCTGCCCCAGTGCAGCTTAGAAGCTATATCCCCTACCACATGTACACACATTCATTCTAGGGTTAATTTTGTTGGGAGCCAATTGACTTATCAGTGTATTTATGGATTGTGGGAGGAAACCGGAGCACCCGGAGGCAATCATTAACAACAAGAAGTTAAATAGATTCATGGTGCTGTACCTATAAAGGTCTAGCGGCCAGGGTGTAATGGGTGTGTGACATGTAACAGGCAGTCCTGTGTAGAATTTTGCTGCGCGCCTTTGGCGTGCAATATCCCTATTTATGGTTTGTCTGGCTCCTACACTTTGATCCTGGCCCCTACATTTTGTGTTCAGGATGCAATGCACAAGCCCAAACAGAAATGTCATCGTTTTCTAAAGTTTTGTCATATAGCCACTCCCCTCGTGTCATATGACCACACCCCTAACCACGCCCATTTTACGGCACGCGCCACAGTACCACTAAGACATTTTTTCTACTTGCACCACTGGTCACCACCAGATGTCCCTGTCGCCCTCTACGCGTTTCTCCGCCTACTCACGTCAGCGGCTTCCTCAGGAGTAATATCATACTAACAAGCGCTGAGAAAGAGCATTTATTTGTTATATGTATGTTTGCCTTGTCTGTCACAGTGGCCACCTAACATCAATTGTATCATAAAAGTTTTTTTTAATATGTATTTTATGTTTTAATAAATTGTGTACTATTTTGCAAAGCGCAGCCCCACTGCTTTTTTTCTTTCTGGTTTCTCAATTCTCAAAGGGGTTTGGTAATCCCCCTTTATTGGGAGCTGCTGCAGTGCAAAATAATCAATCAGTGCTCAAACTCCTCTTTTTTGCTTTATTTCTACACTGCAATATAGATCTCACTTTGAAGTAAAACCCTACCCAAATCTAATTCTCTCTGCACAAGTAACATCTGCCCCACCTGCAGTGCACATGGTTTTGTCCATCTAAGAAGGATTTTGTCAGAAAGAGTGAACTAGAATAAGGCCCTTAGTAAGAGCTACTATACTTGGTAAAGTGCTGGGAAATGCTGATGATGATCCAATGTAAATGTATTCCTTTTTTCCCCCCAAAAAATGTAACAGTGTAATGTGGGCTAAGGGAAATGATGGAGATTGCTAGACTGATGAGGGAGAGAGGGAGATTGCTAATATTTAAGGGAGTCTCCTGCAGAATGCAGGAGAGTAGACAACTATGAGGAAGCAGCAGTGTCTGAATTATGCCCTTTGTAATATTTTAAAAGTTCAGTCCGTTCTAGGGATGGCCATCGGTGCAGTTGCCATCAATGATTTCCATCAATGGTGATTCTGCAACCAGCCATCGATAGTTATAAACTATGTGATGGATAGCCATCAATAGTTTTAGCTATCGATGGTTATCAATTCTCTTTAACTCGCCCATAGGCCAATCAGAACATGGGGGCAGGGCTTCTGGGTTGTTTAGGGCGGAGATATGCTCCATGTTCTAACACCTTGAAAAGAAAAAAATAAACATTGTTTCTTCTGTGCCATTGCTGTAGGGAAACTTTCTGGTTCTCCCCCATTGATTTCCAAAAGTATTTGACATTTGCCATAAACCATCGATTATTTTGAATCATCAATGGTCGATGGCCATGCCTAGTCAGTTCTAGGAACTAGAGAAATACTTAATGTTATACAGTGCCTATAGAAAAATCATTATATCCTATCAAAATCCTTATTTTATGTCACCAGGGCTCGACAAATCTTTTAGAAACTAGGAGCCAGGATGAAAGTGTAGGAGCCAGACAAACTAAAAACAGGGACTGTGCACAGCGAAAATTTACACCGTAATACCTATTGCACATGTCACACACCCATTTCATATTATATTACATATCATAATGCCCATTACACATTATGCCACACACTGTAATGCCCAATCCATAATATGCCACACACCATAATGCCTATTGCATATTATACCACACATCATAATGTCCATTATATATACCACACACCGCAATGCCCATTATGCTTTATAGAAACACAGGGGTAATATGCTCTGCTAGAGGTTACATGCACGTTGCCACGGGGGATTACACCTCCTTCTCTTTCCTCCCTACCAACACCATGCATTGGCAGAGTGGTGGACAATATAGAACGGATATGAGCGCTATGGTTTATGTGGTAAATTCTTGATAAATAAGAGAAAAAATAAATAAGGATTGATAATAAATAAAAATAAGCAACATAGAAATAATAATAAAAATAAATAAGAAGGGCACCTGTGGGAAGAAAGAATAGTTACAAAATTGAATACAGCTCCATTGAGGTAGGATGAGGAGTCCTTGAAGCTGGGACAGTACTGCGATTTCCCTCTTTCTAACCTCAGCAGGTGCTAGAATGGCTTCTGCCGTTAGTGAAAAAATACAGCTGTTAAACTTATGGTTCTGCGCTTAGGCTGCCACAGAAGTTTGTAAAGAAGGAAAATCCCAAATCCTTCAGAGTAGACACAAGACACAAGTAGAAAGCTTACAACTCCAAATGGCGCCAAGTGAACCCAGTATTAGTGGGTGTATAGTGAGATATAAAGGTGGTAATAGGGGTGGTGACTAGAATAATAATTAGAAAGGGGGATGGGTTTCATTCGCACAAGACATAAATTGCTCAACGGACCCCCAATATATCCTCCAATTAATGTTAATTTCTGGGGAGCAGGGGTGTGCTACCCTTGGACACAATATAATTACAAGCACAAAGAAGAAAAAGGGTGTCCTTTGGGTGGGTGCACCTGAAACAATAGTCAGTTTAAAAATTAACCTTTATTATGTATTTATTTAAAAGGCTGCGAAAAATTTAAAACACATTTATAGACATATACAGTTGGGATGACACACATAAAACAAAGGTGGTGGGCAGAGATTGCTCTAATTTAATCTTTATTGACCAATATGAGATATGACGTTCAGCAGTGTTTCAGACTGATGGATCTGGACAGTGGATTGGTAGTATAAATACTGATGCCAATCTCTTCCAACTACCAGAGTCTCTATGTCCGAGCTGGGTAATCGTATCCAGTATATCACAGTTTAACTTTGAAAATAAGTGAGAGCGTGAAAAAATAATCAGGGTAAATACCCCAACGTAACACCAAAAGTAGTGGGATGTTCACTGGTATAATAACCCGGTTCTCCCAGTTAGAGATAGATTAAAGGACCTCTGTAATGTACTATATATTGTGGTCTGTAAGCTATATAGCTTGCCCCGCATAAACCAAATATATTGGGATTGTACAATGCGATGCCACCTAACGGTAGTCAGCAGAGTATTAGAGGTCTCTATAGATGACGAGTGGGGTGTCGCTCTGTATAATCACAGAGGGACCTCGACCCCTTATATCGTCTCAAAATACAGGCTATCTCAGTGATGGGTAAGCCACAATATGTCTCCCTGTTCCTCTATCCACCGCCACCGTAAACGGTAATCTGCAGATGGATAAGAGTAATGAGGGGGAGAAACACTGGGGGTGTCCCACTGGTGGGTGTCAGGAGAGTCTAGGAGTAGAACTCATCCCGGAAACACGCTACAAAGTTAGAGCCCTAAAAAGGGCTTCAGTGATAAATCACTGCTGGAACGTACAGTTAATCAAAATACATTGTATGAAAAGTAATAAAAAGAGCAACAATAACTGCCCGCACACCGCTAGCCGGCACGCGCTTCGCAGTTCAGCTTCCTCAGGGCCAACCTGTCTATCTGTCTGAGGGGTTTATATACCTGTATAATAAGGGTAAGATCCAATCGTGGCTGTGATCCAGGACGCGCCTCCGGAGACACTTCCGGGAGGTCGTGCCGCCCATTAATCAATGGTTTCAGGTGTTGGTGTCTGGGTTGTCATAGGAACCCATGACGCTGGTGTCTGAATTGTCATAGTAACCCACGACGCTGTACCGCGTGCTTGGATATAGGCGCCTGACATCTAGTGCATAGGACGGAGAGTCCGTCTGGTTGTCATGGCAGCCTGCGTCTGATACGTACTGGAGGAACGGAAGCCTGTCTGGAACAGTTTAAAAATATCATTGATGAGTTCGTCTGGTTGTCCCGGTAACCTTCATCATAGTGACGCTTAGGGGACGGAAGCCTGTGTGGTCCAGTTCGCTTCACTCGCCAACTGGAATCAGTGTCCGTTTATAGTCATGTACTCCATGAGTGTCCTCCGTTACAATATACATAGGTAGATGAACATACTGACATTAAAGGTGCGGACGTCTGTGCGTCCCAGTTCGCCCTGATCGCTACCTGGGATCATCATAAATTTTATACGCGTAAAACATGAATATCATCTGGTACAGAGGATACTGATAAATGGACAAATTAACGTTAAAACGGAATGATAGAAATATGAAAGAATACAGAAGGTATGTATATAAGAAGTGTAATGTCGGCATCGTGTCGACCGGGACCTGTCATTTGAAGAGTGCCCAGATTGCGTGTAAACCCTCGTGTCTCCCTCATTAAATATTGAATGATTGAAATAATATTGGGCCTTATTCTGCTTGGAGCGTCCGGGCCGTACGCGTACGTCCCGGGGTTTTTCACGATCTGCGCATGTGCAAATACGCTAATGCGCCGGCGCGAACACTCCACAACGCTTACGGCCGTTGTCTCAACGTGCGAAAAAACCTGTACGCGAGCGTACGGGTAATGGGGCGGCATAGGGGCGTGTTGATGGGAGCGGCCGAAATAATGAGGGAAAATGGGCGTAAATATGGGCGTACACGGGGGTGTGCACCAGAAATGAGCGGTGCTACTACCGCACGATCGACTAAGGCACCGTTCGTTTCGGACACCAAACAGGCGGCCGCCAACCGCCAGCTAAAACCACTCCTACAGATACCGCTTGCCAGCGTGCGCCTGAGTTGGCTAATTAACGCTGATTAGTACTTAAACACATACACCTGAATGTAATAAGCAATGCTGCAGTCTATTAACTCCAAACCATGATTTCACTGCCTGCAAGCCACACATGCAGCACGCAAACACATTGGAAGCTTATGTTTCTATACTTCTCCACATTTAAAGGTTTGTTTAATTTAAGGTAAGAATCTTTTTATACGCTAAGGTAGGTATTTGATAAACAGACACATTCACTACCTGCTTTCATAGACTTTACGCAGTAGCACACTCAATCTACACAAGTCGACATGTGTCAACGTGTTCACTCTAATACTAACATAGGTTTTGTATTTAGGATACAATAACATAAACCACATCTAACACCTACAAACGATGTTTCTGCAATGTTTGAAGCACATGACCACTATTTTCAACACAATCTTTGTATAGTACCCCAAATTATGACCTGTACCACTATCTCATCTGCTATGATTTGGATTTCACTACACTCTGGATGTAAGATGCCACCAATCACATTATTGCACTCTCATCTCTCTAACAAAGGATTCCTACATCTGCTTATGACACTGTCAAATCATATATATTTTAAAAGTTATGCATGTTTGTTCACAAGCTAATTTATCATGTTTGGCCCATTCACACATCTTTTTTTAGGGAGGACACATATGAATTCCTACACAAATGTACCTTTTCACCCTTGTTTGTCTGCCTCACCCACTCCATGAGGAAAGCATTGTTCTGGACCTGCTTTTACCTACTACTGTAGGAGCTACCTCACCTGCACACAAACTGCTTTCTCACCTATTAAGTTGCTCTGCACATGTGCTGACACAAACTAATTAGCAGGGAAAAGTTGGATAGGAACATGGGAATGGCCATGGAGAGGGTTACACATGGGAAACTTCCACCACACTTCAACAAATGTTCAAAAATACCCTGGTCAGTAAGTACACATAAATCTAGTATTTGTTTCACACAAGAAATGACACATACCACAATTTAGATTTAATTTGTAAAATAAATTTATTTGCTGTTCAGCATCACAGCTTGACACTTTAATGTGAGAAATAAAAAAAAAAACAAATAAAATAGACACACAAATAATAAAACAGCCAGAACAAGAGGTTGCATATCTCCAAACATGTGTTACCCTGCAAATGCAATGGTGAAAGAAATGGGGACACCAGAATACGTACTGCAACAACCAGGGTGACTACTAAGCAAGATACACACCACCAAAAAAAAAACCTGCATTTGTAGAGGTCAAAATACGAACTTTCATGCCCATGGCACGCAAATGGATCGATGGGCAACTCAGGAAGCGGATGTCCAGTGCAATTTAAACCTTTGGCCTCCAACCACAGAGGAAGTGACCCAGGTCTCATTTGGGCCCTTTTTTGCCCCTTTTAGATGGGGCCTTGGGGACAGGGGCCTTTGGGTCAGCTGGCTTTCGGCGTCTTCCCCTAGTCGCCACAGGAGGGTCAGCCGAGGTGGAAGGTTGGGGAGCAGCTTGGGGTGGGGCAGCAGATGGGGGATTGTCCCTTAGGGACCTGGCGGTGGACAGCTGCTCCGCAATAAGTTCATTCTGGCGGCTGAGGTGTTGGCCAATGCTTAGCATGCCAGCCGCCAGAGTTTCATTAATGCGGTTCAACGCCTCAACCTGCAGCTGGTTTGTGGCCTTCCACTCCGCCAGAAAATCCGCCACCTGCTGCTGACGGATCGCAGCATCCACCCCTTGCTGCTCGATCCTGTCCAGCGTCACCAACAGGCTCTCACTCAATGTCTCCTGGGGCTGGGGGCGACGTCTTGGTGGAGGCTGGACCACCTGCTCCACCTGTGGCTCTGCAGAGGCCGATGCTGCCGGTACATCCTGACTTTCTGCTTCTGCTAGGATAAGAATTGAAAACAATGTCACCATCACATACGCAATAAAAAATATCTTTCTAAATACAATGCATTACTGTGACTTACCATCAAAAGCAGCAGCAAAGACCTCCACCGGGAGCTCACTGTCCATATTGGAGATCCCCCTGATCTCCCCCACATCGATGACGTCACAGGAGTCCAGCTCCAGGGGGGTAAACTCCAAATGGTCAGGCATAGGACCGCTCCCGGTGGACATGCTGTGGTTGTACCGGTCAGTCATCTTCCTCTTCAGGGCACTTTTGAAGTCAGTCCACCTACAAGTTTAAAAATACAAATATCACCATGAGATATGTGCACCACTGTGCTACGTGTAGGGTTACCACCTAGTCCCTTTAATTCTGGACACATGTTACTTACACAGGTTCTGTGGCAGTTTAAAATTAGGTGAAGTGGAGTCTTGAAGTCAGCCAGCCACAGAACCTGTGTAATTAATATGTGTCCGGAATTAAAGGGACTAGGTGGTACCCCTAGCTACGTGACATTTCCTAGTGTGGGTGATCTTTTGTGCCATGTGTGGCCAAATATTTCTTTGATGGACAAAACCATGTGCACTGCAGGTGAGGCAGGTGTAAAACCCCACCCAAATCTGATTATCTCTGCACAAGTAACACCTGCCTCACCTGCAGTGCACATGGTTTTGTCCATCTAAGAAATATTTGGCCAGAAAGAGTGAACTAGAATAAGGGCCTCAGTTCCTGCTGGAGACTGCTGAACAAATTGCCCTGACAAACACACTAACCTTTTCTTCACCGCGTCCCAAGTTCTGACCACTGGTGACACCTGGTTCACTTCCTCTGTGATCTTGTCCCAAAGGTTTCTCCTTGCACTGGCACCTGGCTTCCTGGTTGCCAATTCAATCCATTCGCGTGCCCTGGGCACGAGAATTCGCATTTCGGCCTCTACAAATGCAGGGTTTCTCCTTCTGGTGGTGGTATCCTGCTCAGTCATCACCCTAGATGTTGCAGCACGTTTTCTGGTGGCCCCAGCTCTCTCACCATGCACCTGCTGGGTCACACCTGTTTGGAGAGATGCAACCTCTTGTTCTGGCTGGCTGCTTGGCCCTTGTGGAGCTGGTGGAGGTTCACCAGGGCCTGTTACTGAGGGGCCCGCTTGATCTTGCAGGCGACTCCTCTCTTGGGCCCTCCTTCTCCGCTCCTCTTCCCTCTTCTGTAATGCTTGAAGCATGGATTCGGCTTGTGCTCTCTGCAGAGCGTCCTCTGCTGCTGAATCGTCAGAGTCAGACATGTTTGCAGCAATTGTGGGCTGCATCTGACTGAATATTTATATGTTAATCTCCCGCCACGAACAAGGGGGCGTATATTTTTCCCCGCAAGGTAGATGCAAATTTACGCCGATATTTCCCGCCGATAATTGCCGCTTAAATTACGCAGGTCTCAATGCACCTGATCAATCACCCGTATATGTATCTACACAGGTTGTGGAGCATTGTGGGCTACATCGTGAAATGTGTGCACCTGTCATTCCAATGATGAGTGTTGTCAGCTGGTATCTGTTGGAGTTCGTGTATGCTTTGTGAGTCACATTTCAAAACATCACGTTATAATGCTTTCCTTACATATGTAATGTGTATGAAATTGTCATACAGCAACATGTTGCATTGTGGCCCTTTAGGCAGCGTAGTTATAAGTAGAGGGTTGCGTGTATCATTTTCCGCAACTGTATATACAGTACTCCTCCCCATGCATATCGCTGTATCGTGCCCCCTTTAAGCAGCGTAGTTATAAGTAGACGGTTGCGTGTATTAATTTCCGCTTACTATATATACAGTACTTCTCTTCATGGCAATTGGTGTATTGAGCCCCCTTTAAGCAGCGTAGTTAGGAGTAGACGGGGTGCGTGTATTATTTTCCGCACACTGTAAATACAGTACTTCTCTCTCCATTGAATGCATGCTGTTGGTTGTGGTGTGTATATCGGAACGGTCCGCGTAAGTTTCTATTCGCATCCAGTTTGTTAATATAAGAGGGATTAATAAAGTTAATACCAAACAAACAATTTTTTCGACCAATCAGCAAGCACCAAAAGTGATATATGTACCTGCAATTAATAACTGCGCCATTGCCAATATGACTTCTACAAGAGCCAGGCCCTTTTCTACATCTGAGCTTTTGGCCCTGGTGGAAGTGATGGATCGTCACCTGGGGCCCAGGGGCCCATATGTATCTAATGCGGACAAGCGGCGGGCGTATAATGCTGCCCGCCGCCTGATATTTTCCACAACCGGCGTCCGCAGAAGCCTGGGCCAGGTTGAGCGGCGCTGGTCCGACCTGCGCCGGCGGCAGCCGGTTCTACTCAGCAGCCTTCGCCGCCATATTGCCCGATGTAAGTTTTGATTACTAGTATGTCAGCGTTTTTTAGCAATGTTTGGTGTACTTTTTATAAATATGTTCCTGAGTATGGGGGTGTATATGGGGTGTATAGGGGGTGTATAGGGGGTGTATATGGGGGGTATATGGGGGTGTATATGGGTGTATAGGGGGTGTATATGGGTGTATATGGGGTGTATATGGGGGTATATGGGGGTGTATATGGGTGTATAGGGGGTGTATATGGGTGTATAGGGGGTGTATATGGGGGTGTATATGGGTGTATATGGGGTGTATAGGGGGTGTATATGGGTGTATAGGGGGTGTATAGGGGGTGTATATGGGGTGTATATGGGGGGTATATGGGGGTGTATATGGGTGTATAGGGGGTGTATATGGGTGTATATGGGGTGTATATGGGGGGTATATGGGGGTGTATATGGGTGTATATGGGTGTATATGGGGTGTATAGGGGGTGTATATGGGGTGTATATGGGGTGTATATGGGGGGTATATGGGGGTGTATATGGGTGTATAGGGGGTGTATATGGGTGTATATGGGGTGTATAGGGGGTGTATAGGGGGGGTTTAAGTAGTTGATCAGTTTTTGGGTGTAGGATATCAAATAGTTTGCATGCATCGCCGCCATATTGCCCGATGTAAGTTTTGATTACTAGTATGTCAGCGTTTTTTAGCAATGTTTGGTGTACTTTTTATAAATATGTTCCTGAGTATGGGGGTGTATATGGGGTGTATAGGGGGTGTATAGGGGGTGTATATGGGGTGTATATGGGGTGTATATGGGGGGTATATGGGGGTGTATATGGGTGTATAGGGGGTGTATATGGGTGTATATGGGGTGTATATGGGGGTATATGGGGGTGTATATGGGTGTATAGGGGGTGTATATGGGTGTATAGGGGGTGTATATGGGGGTGTATATGGGGTGTATAGGGGGTGTATAGGGGGTGTATATGGGGTGTATATGGGGGGTATATGGGGGGTATATGGGGGTGTATATGGGTGTATAGGGGGTGTATATGGGGTGTATATGGGGGGTATATGGGGGTGTATAGGGGGTGTATATGGGTGTATATGGGGTGTATAGGGGGTGTATATGGGGGTGTATAGGGGGGGTTTAAGTAGTTGATCAGTTTTTGGGTGTAGGATATCAAATAGTTTGCATGATAAATGTCTGAAATTTCACAGCAATGATAATTTTGAAGGTTATGAGCATGACTAATGTGAATTTTTCTTTCCCCCTTTTTTATGAAACCCAATCTTCGATTTCTATGCCATCAACATGAACATTTCAGCACGGGCAAGGGCACGCATTGAAGCCCGGGAGCAGGCAGCCCGGGACCAGGCAGCCCGGGACCAGGCAGCCGAGGAGGAGGAGGAAGAGGAGGAGGAAGAAGAGGAAGAGGAGGAGGAGGAAGAGGAGGAGGAGGAGGAGGAGGAGAAGAAAGAGGAGGAGGAAGAGGAGGAGGAGGAAGAGGAGGAGGAGGAAGAGGAGGAGGAGGAAGAAGAGGAGGAGGAAGAAGAGGAGGAGGAAGAAGAGGAGACCCAGGGTGCAGTTTTCACCCACACAATTTCCCCATCCCCCACCCCCTCCACAACCCCCACCCCCTCCACAACCCCCCCCCTCCACAACCCCCCCCCCTCCACAACCCCCCCCCCCTCCACAACCCACACCCCCTCCACAACCCCCACCCCCCCCCCCCCTCCCCACCCCATTTCCAACCCCCCTACACCTCTCCACCACCCACCCCCAAACCTCTCCACTCCCCAGTAACACCCAGTACCTCGGGCCAAAGACCAGGACCATCCTCCTTGCTCCTGCCTTCCCCAACCACTCCACAGCCAACCAGCGGCGCCCAGGATGGCTCAAGTAGCCGTAAGTAAATAATGTGTCTAATGTTGACCTACACATTTCTACACATAAACAATCACAACAACCACATATGTGTATCCAACATCAACATTAGTTGCAACATATCACTGCAGGGCGACCATGAGGTGTGTCCTGTCCTTCTCCAGGAACAAGGGTCCCCTTGGTGGTTTTTTTGAGTGTGGCCATGCCTCACCCCTTGAATAATTGACATAACAGTACATCCAATGAGATATCCGACATTAGTGGTGTGGTAGTTATGTGGCTCCAGGTGTTGGGTAACTCCAGTTCCCAGCATGATGTGCAACACAGGGCCAGATTATAATGGAGGCGCAAGGGGTCAGTGCCCCTGGGACCCCCTCTAGCTAGGGGCCCCCTGTGGTTGTCATTTTTTTTTTTAAAAAGACAATGTTTAAGTTATGTTTTTTTTTTTTTGCTAAATGTTTTGTGCATGGGTGGGGTAGTGCTGCAGCTTCACCTATCTGCCAATGTGACAATGATTTATGGTGCTGAGCATCGGGAGGCAAGGCACACTGATTGCACAAGTGTGCAGTGCATTTCTGGGAGTTGACTAAGTCCCATGACACTTTGCACCAGAGGACAGAGGCTGAGAAGTTTGTGCTGAGCTCTGATTGGTGGAGCTCATTACATACTTCTCAGGTCCATGGAGAACAGCAGCAGCAGCTTAGTCATATGAGGGTTTTTAATCAGAGGCAGCACTAGGACTGTGAGGTCTCCTCCAGAGTAAGGGGCAGAGGGACAAACACAGGCTTTTCATGTGGTGTGTGTATATATATATATATGGTGTCTATTATTATTCCGAGTGCCGCCAACCCCCTGTCTATATATATATATATATATATATATATATATATATATATATATCCCCTGCAGGTAACCATTGACCAAGTTTATTCTGCCTTTACTCTATGTTTTGACAGTATAATATTCGGCCATGCAGTGTGCGGCCAGTAATGACAAGTGCAAGGGGGCCCCCCGCTCTAAAGTACCCCGGGCCCCCCAAAGGCTTAATCTGCCACTGGTGCAACTTAAATGTAGAGATTGTTTTGGTAATAGTGTGTGAGGCCATGCGGATGCATGCTTTACAAACATAGCTGTAGGCCTATAATTTGTACAGCAATGTCCTAAATTTAAAATAGTAAGGAGTGCTTAAGCCACAACAATGTCATAACCCTTAAATAGCACAGGCTAATTGTGAGGTTAGAGGACAGTCCCCCAAAAACAAAGTACCAATTGGGATACAGCATACATTCATTGATGAAGGAGTAATTGAATTAATGTTATTTACTATGTACAGTATGTGTGTGTTAACATATTTTTTTTTAGTACTGTGTTTACAGCAGACCCATCTTCAATGTAGTTTAAAAATGTATGTGCCCTTCACACATAACTCACAACTTTTTATTATGTACAAATACAACAAACATTTGTTTATGTTATATATTAATTTTTTTTTTTTATCCCTTCACTACAGACACTGAACAGCAGCAGGAGGAGGTGGCAGCCCTTATTCGGGAGATCTTCCTGACCCTTTTTTATTTTCAACTTCTTTTTGGCCTACTGGAGGCCCGCATTTAATTTTTTTTATCCCCCCCCCCCCCCCCTTATTATGTTTGTAATAAATAAAAGTTTATATTGTATTATAAATTGCCTGTGTTTTTAATAATAAATATGTTAGAGGGCTTGTAAGGGTAGGTACATACAGATGTGTAATGTAAGTTATATTAGTAATTTGAGGTGAGGGGTAATGATTGATGTGTAAATGTGTGTGTTTTTGAGTAAAATAACACATAGTGAAAATGCATGAATGTTTAATGTTTTTCGATTAAAACATCACACATAACATCAGGGTAGGTATACATGTTACACATTTTGGACAAACTAATTATGGACATAATTTAGTACATATACAGAAACACCAACATAACTTGATTTAAAAGTAACAGCAATATGGGGACACATAGATAGTGATTAAAATGCCACATTAGAACATAACAAATATACATGTAATGTGGTTTAAAATGTAGTTTTATTAGGTCTTTATTAAGGTAGACAATTGAGTTAATAGAAAACAATAAGTGAATAACAAATAGATTAATTAATCAATTGTCAGATTAGTAGTTGAGAGGCAAGATTTGCAGGTCCATATATGTGAAGGGTATGCCAGCGTGCACGGACGTACGCTCACTCTCACGAGCGGTGACATAAGCTGAGTTTTCCATTGAAAACAATAGGGACCCGTCCGTGCAAGCTGGCGTACGCTCAGATCGCCGCAAGAAGGCGGTGGGGAGACGGAGGAAAGACGGCCGTAGACGGCGCCGTACGCTCAGTCGTACGCCAGTTGTCGGAGTGTAAGGGCTGGGCCGGCCGCGTACGTTGCCGTACGCTCATTTGTACACCACTCCCCTTCTACGTTATTTCTGCCCGTACGCAAGCGGCTGATTTGTGGCTGGGCTTAACCCTAACGGCCGCGTACGGCTAGCGTGCGGTAATTGTGAACGTACGCACGTTTGGCCGCTCCGATCAGAATAAGGCCCATTGTGTAGTTCACTTCTGTGTGTTGAAGGTAAGTATGTAGATATTGAATCATCTTCAAGGACGGTATCATGTCCGTATCTTATGACCGTAGAACGTAGAACGTAACCTCCTCTTGGGTATAGATGACGCGTGTGTCGACTGTTTAGATATGTCGATAAGGAGAACATTTGGTTGCAGTTGGCAACCAGACCCCCAGCCCCCATCACCTAAGTATATGTGAAAAGTGTGATGTCGGCATAATGTCGATCGGGACCTGTCATTTAGGAGTGCCCACTATGCATGTAAGCCCTTATGTCTGCTTCATTACATATTGAAGTCGTACTGTGTACTTCACTCCTGTGTGTTATAGGTAAGTATTTAAATATTGAATCATCTTCAAGGACGGTACCGTACCCAGATCCTACGATCATAGAACATGGCCTCCTCATGAGTATAGATGACAAGTGTGTCAACTATTTGGATATGTCGATAAAGAAAAAAAAAAAATTAAAAATTTTTTTAATGGTGATGTTGCGGTTGGCAACCAAACCTACAACCCCCGTCACATAGATATCTGAGATCATGCGTCTATGTAAAAAAAGGAATTAGAATGCATTAGAAAAATATAGGTGCATGCTCATGTTCGATTCCTCCTCATATATGAAAAAACGAGGAATTTTAACATTATTGATAGCCCCTCGAGCATGACAACCCAGACACCAACACCTGAAACCATTGATTAATGGGCGGCACGACCTCCCGGAAGTGTCTCCGGAGGCGCGTCCTGGATCACAGCCACGATTGGATCTTACCCTTATTATACAGGTATATAAACCCCTCAGACAGATAGACAGGTTGGCCCTGAGGAAGCTGAACTGCGAAGCGCGTGCCGGCTAGCGGTGTGCGGGCAGTTATTGTTGCTCTTTTTATTACTTTTCATACAATGTATTTTGATTAACTGTACGTTCCAGCAGTGATTTATCACTGAAGCCCTTTTTAGGGCTCTAACTTTGTAGCGTGTTTCCGGGATGAGTTCTACTCCTAGACTCTCCTGACACCCACCAGTGGGACACCCCCAGTGTTTCTCCCCCTCATTACTCTTATCCATCTGCAGATTACCGTTTACGGTGGCGGTGGATAGAGGAACAGGGAGACATATTGTGGCTTACCCATCACTGAGATAGCCTGTATTTTGAGACGATATAAGGGGTCGAGGTCCCTCTGTGATTATACAGAGCGACACCCCACTCGTCATCTATAGAGACCTCTAATACTCTGCTGACTACCGTTAGGTGGCATCGCATTGTACAATCCCAATATATTTGGTTTATGCGGGGCAAGCTATATAGCTTACAGACCACAATATATAGTACATTACAGAGGTCCTTTAATCTATCTCTAACTGGGAGAACCGGGTTATTATACCAGTGAACATCCCACTACTTTTGGTGTTACGTTGGGGTATTTACCCTGATTATTTTTTCACGCTCTCACTTATTTTCAAAGTTAAACTGTGATATACTGGATACGATTACCCAGCTCGGACATAGAGACTCTGGTAGTTGGAAGAGATTGGCATCAGTATTTATACTACCAATCCACTGTCCAGATCCATCAGTCTGAAACACTGCTGAACGTCATATCTCATATTGGTCAATAAAGATTAAATTAGAGCAATCTCTGCCCACCACCTTTGTTTTATGTGTGTCATCCCAACTGTATATGTCTATAAATGTGTTTTAAATTTTTCGCAGCCTTTTAAATAAATACATAATAAAGGTTAATTTTTAAACTGACTATTGTTTCAGGTGCACCCACCCAAAGGACACCCTTTTTCTTCTTTGTGCTTAGAATAATAATTATACAGTACTTCCATGCAATGATGTCCCGTCAGTAACCAGAGTCTCCTCTGAAGAGTGGGATACTCCAATACATGAAAGAGAAAAAGGCTTATAATAGTGAAGCCAATTTTAATATACATACAAAATACATGGAAAAACAATGAAGTGAACAATTCTAAAAGAACTCCAGGCTGCAGGAAGTAAAGGTACAATTTACCAAAAAGTGTATCAGAACTGGGTGTTAATCAGTTCATAGCGCTCAGTCAATAGTCACCAGTCCAGTCCTGGGTAACAGGTCTGGGGACCAATCACTGCCGATGGTTACTCCTTTTGTCCTTTCAGTCTGGTCCAGAAAAGCTGCCAACAAACTCCGCTCTGCCGTTAGTGCCTCCGCAGGATGAAAAAAGGACAGCCATGCTGCTGAGAGGTAGGTCACGCTGCTGTGCTTGGCGGCAGCTGGTTGATTTGCCCACCGCTCTGCCGGCTGCTGCCATTAACGCAAGCCACCACTCTGCCTGGGGAGATCTGCTTCTTCGCAAATCTGGTCGCCAGGAAGCAGAATCTGGTCGCCGCGGCGACCTGGCCCCCGTGTTTGAGGTCCCCATACACAGGTCCAACTTCTCCCCTTTAACTACACCAGCAGCTCCCCAGGAGGGTTGCATGCGATTTGACACTTGATGTGCCATTTTTTACATGCCACTAAATCACATGCGATTTATCGCATGTAAAGGAGTTTTGAAAATTGCGATTCAAAAGAATGGAAGCCGCTATACGCAGCTGGCACACACCTATGAATTAGATGCAATACATCGTGTCATACATATGTCACTGATGCATCCAACATCATATGAGCTACACATATGATCTGTAGGCTTTGATCTGATGCACTATAGACTCTGATCAGTGGCGTAATTTGAGCAAGGCAGCCCCCGCCACTGCTTGGGGGAGCGGGGGCTGCGTGGGCGCTGGGCCGCCGGCTCCCGACCGGCGCACTGAGCTGCCTGCTGTGTCACATTATGTGTGCGGTGCAGCGCTGCTGTCGCGCCGACACAGCACGGGCGCCGCCATGACAGTCTGACAGAATCACTGTCAGACTGTCACATGATGCGGCTGTCCAATGGGGAGGGTAGGCGGGCGGGCTGCGTTCAAATGAGAGGGCGGGGGGCGTGGCCTGGCACGGAGAGTGACAGGTAAGCAGCAATGACTGCTGGTTACCCTGCCTCAGCTTTTCCTATGCGTGATGACGTCACACACTGGAGAGGAGCCGGGAAGCTGAGCAGAGGCAGTGAGGCACGCTTCCAAGTCTCAGCTTTTTTTTGGGGAATTCACTCATTTAGCATAGAGATAAGGGACAAACACATGTGAGAACTAGTAGAACTAATAGCCCCCACACACTAGAATGATGTTTTGGCCGATTGCCCTATTTCTGACCGATATATCGACCGATTTTATCGATAATCGACCGATTTATGACGATTATCGGAAAAAATCGGCTATCTCTGTTGCTGTCTGCTGGTTGTGTGTATTCATTGTGTGTATTCATTTTTTGCCTTACCAAAATTCCATGGGGGGGGGGGGGGGCGCAATAATTTTTTTTGCTGGGGGGAGCAAAATTTATAGTTACGCCACTGACTCTGATATGATGCACATGGGAACACACATCGAATCGGATATCAAACACATCCGATTTGGCCTTTTTTCATCAGCTATATATATCAGCCCGATCTGGTGAAAAATTGGAATAGTGTATGGGGCCCTTTGTGGGGGGGGGGGGGGTATTTAATTAATACATTTTTTTGGCTAGCTGAAAAAAAACGGACTTTAGTATTCAGTGTCGGTCGTTTTCGGACAGATTTTAGTCATGTTTTGCCAATGGAGTTTCATTTAAGTTGAAACCGCATCGGCAAAACAACTAAAAATAGTTGAAAATAGCCGCAGTTAGGGGGCAGATGTAACGTGCATAGAGAATTAGAATTAGGTCGTCATGGCAATCACACAGAGGGGACGGAATGGTGGCGGGCAGGGGGCGTTCGCATGCAAACGCCCAGAATTTCCTGGACATACCCACAAAAACGCTGCCCAGTTCTCGGACCCGGATGCCACAAGTCTAAGTCAGCCCAGACTGACTTAGATTTGCGAGCAGGGTAGAAATCATTTAATGGGCAGCAACCCCGCACGCTACCCTGCAAATGGAAATGTATGCAAAACATCCATTCACAAAGCGGCAGGGATATTTGCATGACGGCGGGGAGTGGGCATTTGCAAGTCCGATAAGCGGTGTTAGGAGGCTCTCTAAGCAGCGAATTACCACTGCCTACCAGAATGACCCTCTTAGTATATTAAAGTTCTCTGTACCAAATAAATTTAGTCTGGTTTATGTCTTTAGCTATTTTGCAGCAGACAGGACATTTGTTCTTCAGTATTAGTCAGCAGTGTGATAATCAAATACAAGTGAATCGATGCACTTGCCTTGTGCCATGTCTTCTAGCTTCAGACACCATGTAGATGTGTCTGAAATTATGTTGGACACACTAGATGGAGGCTGGTTAACTTTAATTTACTGATAATGGGCGCAATACTCCAAAAAATTACTGGTAGGTTTATTGGCTCCCAACAAAATTAACCCTAGAATAAATATGTGTGGGTGTATATGTGGTAGGGAATATAGATTGTAAGCTCCACTGAGGCAGGGACTGATGTGAATGTTCAAATATTCTCTGTGAAGCGATGCGGAATATGGGGGGTATTCTGACCGATTGTTTGCGACTGCGCATGTGCATGGCTTTTTATGTGCATGTGCAGTGTGGGGCGGCGGGCTGGGCAATATGCATATGATAAAGCCCAGTGTTTCATGGGCATTCCCACATGAGAATGCTAGGTGTTCCCATGCAAATTGCCTGGTGTCACGGGCAGCTGACTTCAGCGGATGTCACCTGCCTGCCCTGTTCCGGTACAGGGCGCCCAAAGATCTAAAGCTGGCCATACATCAGAAAGATCGATCTTAAGATCGATTGCGCTCATGATTGTGTACAATTTCCCTTGAAATCCCTGGCAGTCCTTGGACACACAATCTACTCACAATCGATCTTACAATCAATCATACAATCCATCATACAATCCTTCTGCTGCTTGATTGGAGCTACAGAGAAAGCATATAAATATATATATATATATATATATATATATATATATATATATATATATATATATACATAACAGGAATTACATTATCATGGTTTGTCAATTTTTACAAACATCTAGGAGCCAGGACAAAAGTTTAAGAGCCAGACAAAGTAAATTTACCAAGACTATTAAAGTGACTGAAAACTTGTACAAGGTGTACTTTTATTAAAAATGGCCTTAGATATGTGTGGACCTTCCACACCATTTGACAGTCAGTGACCATCGACTAATGTGGGTGTTCCCCTGCAGCCTGCGAAAGGATGTTCATGTTAAACATCCATTTGCAGCCTCTGCGACCATATGCAGCGTTCAATGGGGGTGGGCCGACCAGTATTCGGCTGCTGGTGGACTTGTAAGGCTGCTAATCTGCCGCCTAGCGAATAGACCAGAATAACCCCCATAAGTATTAAAATATATATATTAGGCTGTGTGTTGTTTTTATGATAGCTTGCTATCCAAGCTTCCACCTCTCTGGAGAAAATATAACTTGAGAAGGATAAAGAGATATTAACCAATTCCAAAGTCAATATGTATTTGTGTAGAATTCAGTAGAGACCCTTTATTTTTGTACACACTTGTGGCTTGGAATGCTCTTTTCTCTGCCACAATGTTGCAAGTAAACTGTTACATTTGTTTTAGAATTTTTGCTGAAAAAGACAGATTTGTAGCTTCACAAGTTAAAAGGCTCCTTAATAAATTGTATCACTTTATTTGCCACAGTTTAATATGAGCCCTTTATATGGTCTGCAGATGTATATATAGTAATAATAATAATAATGATATTTATATAGCACTCTTCTCCCAATAGGGCTCAAAGTGCTTTAAATTTGTTGTTTAAATGCAAACTTTCACATTTATGAGAGTAGGTGACCAAATTATATTATCACCTAAAACCACAATTAGTGTTTGTTAGTAGGGTACTTGTGTAATATCTGGGTGGGCAATATTACAAATTGCATGCCTTAACTTAAGGCAGGGGTCTTCAACCCGTGGCCCGCGGGCCACGAGTGGCCCACCAAGTTGTTTTAGGTGGCCCGCAAGTGAATTGCGTTTTTTTAATTAAATGCCGTGCTGATTAAAAAAAAAAATCCATCGGCGCGCTGTATCCTTAAAATCCTTCTGCGCTCTGTCCTCTTAGCAGTGGGACGTGGCGGAGGTGAATGTGCTGGCTGGGGCGGGAGGGACTGTGCGCGGACATGCGCACCGTTAGTAGTCTATATTGACTTCAACAGAAGCTCTTTATTAGCATATACATTTGGTTTAGGATGACAGTAATTTCCTAAACGTATAAATAAATTTGTTTAATAAATAAACATTGGTGGCATAGTGCCCCCCCTCACTCCAAACAAGTAAACATTGGTGGCATAGTGTCCCCCCTCCCCCAACCAAAAAAACATTGGTGGCTAGTGGCAAAGAAAAATATAAAAAACATAAAAAAATAAAGGTGCGGGTCTCTCCCACAAGCATGACCAGCCCCGGGCTCTATGAGTGATCCTGGTTCCCAAAATACAGAGGACAAAGTGAGTAGGGGTCCCCCGTATTTTGGCAACCAGCACCAGGCTCTTGAGCTGGCCCTGGTTTCCAAAATATGGGGGACAAAATGGATAGGGAGTCCCCCTTATTTTGGGGTCCAGCATCCAGGCTCCACTAGCAGGGGGTGTAATGTTATAGCCAGGGGACACACTTGATGTGGTCCCGTGGCCAAAGCAGTACCCACCCTAACTAGTCAGCCCAGGCCGGGTGTTTTTGGGGAGGTGGGGATCCCCCCAAATAAAGGGGTCCCCCCTCTCCATGGCACCCCAGGCCTGGGCTGAAGCCCAGGGCTATCCCCTGCACCCCTGGGCGGTGGGTGCAGGGTTGATAGCTTGTTTAAACAGTAATATTGTCCTTTACAGTAGGACTACAGGTCCCAGCAAGCCTGCCCCACATGCTGGTACTTGGGAGAACCACAGGTACCAGCATATGGGGCATTAAAGGCCCACCAGTACCTATAAACCCCCTGTAAAGGAAATATTAAAATAAAAACAAACACAGGTTTTTAAATATTTTATTTAACTGCATCTTGTCTTCACCCAGGGAAGCTCCTGCCACCCCAGGGCTTCTGCAGAGTCTTCACCTGGGGCAGCGGCCTTTAAAGCTCTTTTGCAAGGCCGCTGCTTCCCAGGGCTTCAGCCTCTTCATCTCTGTTCTTCACCTGGGGCAGCGGCCTTTAAAGCTCTTTTGCAAGGCCACTGCTTCCCAGGGCTTCAGCCTCTTCATCTCTGTTCTTCACCTGGGGCAGCGGCCTTTTAAGCTCTTTTGCAAGGCCGCTGCTTCCCAGGGCTTCAGCCTCTTCATCTCTGTTCTTCACCTGGGGCAGCGGCCTTTAAAGCTCTTTAGCAAGGCCGCTGCTTCCCAGGGCTTCAGCCTCTTCCTCTCTGTTCTTCAACTGGGGGCTGCCACCTCCCAGGCTTGTTCTTCTGGAGCTCTTCTCTGCTCCTCCTCCACCGTAGGACTGGCTGCTCCCTGTCTGGAGCTGGCTAATATAGCCAGCTCTAGGGGGCGGGGCAATGACTCGGCAAGCCGTGATTGGCTGTCCGCAGCCATTTTGAATTTTTGAATTTTTTTTCTCAGCGCCGCTGCCACCACCGCACCAATGAATGAGGGGGACCCGGACCACCACCCATGGGGACCAGGACCGCCTCCGATGCCACCACCAGGGTGAGGGTGAGGGTGGTTCAGAAGTGGGGGGGGGGGTGGTATCGGAAATGCAGCAAGTGGGGGGGGGGGTCGGAAGTGCCGCATGGGGGGGGGGTCGGAAGTGCCGCGAGTGGGGGAGGGGGTCGGAAGTGCCGCGAGTGGGGGGTCGGAAGTGCCGCGAATGGGGGAGGGGGGGTCGGAAGTGCCGCGAGTGGGGGAGAGGGGGGGTCGGAAGTGCCGCGAGTGGGGGAGGGGGGGGTCGGAAGTGCCGCGAGTGGGGAAGGGGGGGTCGGAAGTGCCGCGAGTGGAGGAGGGGGGGTCGGAAGTGCCGCGAGTGGGGGAGGGGGGGGGTTGGAAGTGCCTCGAGTGGGGGAGGGGCGGGGGTTCCACTAAGTGCCTGCAGGACACCCCGGGAGAACACAGGCGGGGAGATGATGACGGCACCATGCGATGCCTGCGCTGATGACAGGGGACCCGGTGCAGCCTGCTCCACAGCATCAGGACCCGCTGCCTGCAGGACACCCTGGGAGAACACAGGCGGGGAGATGATGACAGGGCACCCTGCGATGCCGGCGCTGATGACAGGAGACCCAGGGACCCGGTGCAGCCTGCTCCACAGCTTCAGGACCCGCTGCCTGCAGGACACCCCGGGAGAACACAGGCGGGGAGATGATGACAGGGGACCCAGGGACCCGGTGCAGCCTGCTCCACAGCATCAGGACCCGCTGCCTGCAGGACATCCCGGGAGAACACAGACGGGGAGGTAGCGGCAGCCGGAGATAACATGTTGGCAGCAAGTAAGGAACACAGGCGGCCGGGGAGAGTGGACACAGAGGGGGACGCTCCGCACTTAAAAACAATGTCTGAAGACCTGAAGACCGCCGCTGCCACACAACATCCATCACTGGAAATTGTACCTGAGACACATTCTCCACAAGGGGAAGGCGCCACCACTTCACTGACCTATTTCTGGTTCCGCAAGTGACCCAGGTAAGTAGTGCCAACTTCCTGGACCCATCGTACGACCGATTGCATGTCCTTATAAAAGCACATACAATCAGGTCACAATCCCAACTGATCGGACGTGCAGCAGGTCCGATCAGTTGATCAATCCCCCAACCTGCGGGAGCGCGCATTGCACGATTGTGTGCACACGATGTGCACACAATCTGCAGGCAATTGATCATACGACCAGTCGAGATTGTATGATTGCATACAATCTCGTTCTGATGTATGGCCACCTTAAGACACCATAGAGGTGATAACTGGCAATAAATAAATAATACTTCAAAAACCAGTTTGAGGATTGAGTCTCTGCCTCAGTGAAGATTACAATCTATATTCCCTGCCACAAGTACACTCACACACAAATATATACTAGAGCAGTACTATATTTCTGGAAAAATAGGTCCAGGAACTCCAAGTCTGGGAGTGGGTGGATGAAATGGCATGGCGCCGCGCGTCAGAGTCCCCTTGCGGGGCTCGCTTCGCTCGCCCACGCTGCGGCCTCGGTGGCTCGCTACGCTCGCCACGCTAATTAAAATCAACTCCATGCCAACATGGATAGTGGAGGTATGAACTATCCATGTTGGCATGGCGTTAACTTAGTTTATTTTACTTAGTTTGTGGCGAGCGTAACCCGGAAGTAGCGCGGCGCCATGCTGGCGCCGTGAAAGTAAAGAAGTACCGAAAAAAAATATATATAGAGAGAGAGTGTGTAACTACATTAGACAGATCTGTGTTTTAAGATTTAGCTTAATATTTCCCTTGAACTCCCCATCAGTCCTAAACAAAAGATTTTTTGCAAAGAGTACATTTTGACTTATTATATTTATCTTAAGATTTCAGAAAAATTTGAACCCCTCCGGTGGTATGCTCGGAAATTTTCCAGGCTGAGCTGAGCTGTGCTGCTGGCGCTGGCTCACCCGGTAGATTTTCGTTCACTACCACTGACTTGTAGGTGTGCACCATCATCAATCCCCCACAGGCACGTCGCTCACCCTGTCGACCACACAGAGCCCCCCTCCACTGCTCCCCCAGTCGATGACCTGAAAGCCCGAACACTCAAACACTTGAGCGCCTGAACACGCCCAAGTGACCAATACCTGAGCGCTGAAGTACCCAAATACATGAGCGGCAAAATACCCGAGTAGCCGAGCGGGCCTGAACAGCTGAGCGTCCGAACATGTCAAGCATTTGAGCGCACACCAAAACTCAGTTGAATACCCTAGAACCTGAACACCTGAGCACAAAATGTGGCCAAACGCCTCCGAGCTCCCAAATATTGAATGTGCCTAAGCTCCAAAACTCTACCAACCATGCAAACGTGCTCAAACACCTGAGTGCATGATTATGCTGAACACCCAAATCCATAAGTGCCTGAACATCCGAGCATGTGAACACGCCCAAACACCCGAATCCCTGAGCACCCAAACTCGCCCGAGTGTGCGGATGAGCCCCAACCCCGAACATGTGAATTCACCTAATCACGCAAATGCACCCGAGTGCCCCAATGCATCCAAGCACATGCACGTGCCTGGAAACCTGAGTGCGCAAATGCACCTGAACACCCAATCATGCAAACGTGGCCAAATGCGTCCGAGCTCCCGATCTCCCAAATACCTGAATGCACCCAAGCTCCTGAATGCTACTGAGCATGCAAATACACCCTAATATCTGTGTGTATGAACACCCAAACCCATGACCTCACGAACTAGCGTACCCGAACACCCAAGCTCGTCAACAGAACCCATGACCTCAGGAACTAGCGTACCCGAACACCCAAGCTCGTCAACACACTGGAGTGTCCAAACTTGCCCGAGTGCGCTAATGTGCCCAAATGCCGGAGCTTGTGAACACCCGAATGCCTGAGAGGGTGAATGCACCAAAGCGTGTGAACACCTGAACTTGTGAAGGCACTTAAAGGCAGGTAGGCAATGTAACAAAGCAATGAAGAAGGCAAGTCAGATGCTTGGTTGCATAGGGAGAGGTATCAGCAGTAGAAAGAAAGAAGTAATAATGCCACTGTATAGGTCATTGGTACGACCTCATCTAGAGTATTGTGTTCAGTTCTGGAGGCCATATCTCCAGAAGGATATAAATACATTAGAGACTGTACAAAGAAGGGCAACTAAAATGGTGCATGGCCTACATCACAAAACGTACCAGGAAAGACTAAAAGATCTTAATATGTATTCTTTAGAGCAGAGAAGGGAAAGGGGGGACATGATAGAAACTTTCAAATATATCAATTGTTTTAACAAGGTACAGGTGGGAGACATTCTTCACAGGAAGAGGAGCAGCAGAACACGAGGACATGCACTGAAACTAGAGGGAGGAAGATTCAGGGGAAATTTTAGGAAGAATTACTTCACAGAAAGAGTAGTAGATAAGTGGAATAGCCTCCCATCAGAGGTGGTAGAGGCAAATACAGTAGTACAATTTAAACATGCTTGGGATAGGCATATTGATATCCTTACAAAAAAATAAGGATCAAATATGGTTTGAGGTAACATGTTTAAAAAAGGGGCAGACTAGATGGGCCAAGCGGTTCTTATCTGCCGTCAAATTCTATGTTCTATGTTTCTATGTTTAAATGTGCCCGAACGGCGAGAGTACAAACGCAACCAAGCTCAGGAACATGCCCAAACACCAGAATGAACCTGAACACCCGATATGGGACATTGGAAGTACTGAGTTTGTTTGGCAGTGTCCAGGGCAGAGTAGTGGTAGGTGGTCTTATATGTGAGAAAGTCACTTGGATTCTTATATTTGCGCCATTGAAGTTCTACTTTACAGTTTTTGAAGATGTCTTGGGGATTTTGAGTGCCACAGTTGGCATTTAAGCCTACATGAAGTGTGAGGGGTAGCTGGAGCCACTTCATCAAGGGTTCTTTCTAAAGTCTGGTTCAGTGGGATAGAGCAGGAGAAACAAATGTAGAAATTGGTGAGATAATTTGTTACATAGTGGTGGAAAGTTGTTGAAAATGTACAAGGAGGCTTGAAAAAATCTAAGATACAGCGCTAAGTTTCTACTGAAATTTTTTTATTACAAATCAATTAAAAACATTAAAGAAAATAAAGTATCACACAATGTATATTTCATATAAGAATCCTCATAAAAAAAACATAACAGACATAAATGTAATATACATCTATAATAAAAGATGAATATTTTAAATTGGGGAATGATTCCAGCTGATATTCAAATGCAAATGTATTGAAGAGAATCAGTGTGTATCCAAAACAACACCATTAGATGTATAGTTACCAAATAATACTGATGTCCTTTTTGAGGAGAAATTGAAACAGAGTCCGGTGATTGCCCAGTAATGGATGTTAAGTGTCACTCAGATTTTGAGTAGTGCAGTTTTTGTGGTATATCTATACCCAGCTTGAGTACTGCAGAGTGGAAATTGATAATGGAATCCAAATTGGTGGTATGAACTGGTCCGGATGAAATCTGGTATGGTGACTCCAAAGTTGGAGAAAGGAGTTAGATGGGATATATCTCCAATGGTGAGCTGGAATATCACTGCTGTGGCTCAATGCGTTTCGGCGTGTTCACACACCTTCATCAGGAGCTGGAGGCTTGCATGATTTCAGTGTCACAGAGTTTGGAGTAATGGAAGAGCTTGAGAAGTTGATCAGGTCGTGATCAGGGACATGGAGTGTAATTCTGTCTCAAATTCACGTAGCAGGTTCTTTCAATACACAATTCCAGTGTCATGAATTAAAAAATATTTAATAAATCCACATGACAGGATGGCATTAGAATCCTTATGACAAGATGACATAAAAAAGTGAAAAACAGTGAAAAACGAATATCAGGAGGAGAGTAGGTAGTTCTAGTGAGTGCAATGATGGTATTCAGCCGCAAGCACTGCAGACGCTCCGACAAAGCAGCTCACCATTCCTGGATGTTTAAGCAAACAGTCCTCCTTGTAGTAACGCTGGCTGTGCTGTGGGTGGCATCAAGACGTTTCATAAGTAAATTCAAGATGTGCCGCTGACATTTCCCAGGTTGATTTTTAAACTCAGTGGTCCAATTACGTGACTATTTCCAGCCAATTGGATGCTGACAACCCAGCTCTGGATAAGCTAAGCAGTTACTATCTATCATTGATAAAAGCTCTTAAATAACTGTGGGGTTTATTCAAAATCATCGGTCCCCCACCCGTTCCTCTGGGAGACTTGCAAGACTGCAAAATTCACAGCCTTGCAAGTCAACCAGTATAAGAACCAATGCATTGCATACCAATGTGTAGTAGTTACAAATACACAACAGTTTTACAAATACAATAATCTGATACATATAAACAACATTATAATAGTCTAAAATTCCCTCATAGAGAGCCAGGCATGTTAGGGAGATAAAAAAAAATGCAATTATTATGCAGTATGGTATACCAAATTTAAGCCTAAAAATAACAAGTTAAATAAACTGTTTGTGCTCAAAGTCCACATTGAGTCCATCAGGGACCAGAGTTTTTAAATCAAAAATAGTTCTCATTTGAAGATGGGACACTTTCAGTGTTGCGGGTTCCAGTGGCGCACGCAGGGGGATTTCTGAGTACCCAGAAACCCCCCCATGAGTCTTAGGGCCCTAAGCTGAAAGCTGAGGGTCCCCTATTTCCATGGGTACAAGAATTTTAAAAATCGGCCCTTGGGAACCGGAGATATCTGACTTCAAAGCAGTGGTCCCCATCCAAGCCTGTTAATTGCTCTTCCCAGTCACATATTTAAGGTTCTGTCTGACTTAGCATTTTTCTGAGGGTATATTCCAAAAGCTGTGACTCTCCCCCTTTGATGGACACTAGTAGCTTGTCTCTGCTGTTCCAAGTACCAGAGATATCAGCCTTCCAGCAGCTGGTTACTGCTCCAGCTCCACACACCTGGTATGTAGTTTTATATACTTGTTGGCAGATTGCTCTGCCTCGTGAATTCTGATCCCCTAGTCCCCGATACCATTTGGTAGGTGGGATTCTCTAGTTTTTAATTCCATTAAAATCCAAGAAATCTATTTCCGGGAACTGGAGATATCTGCAGTCAAGCAAGCTGTCCTCCCACCAGAAAATTATGAATAATAAGCCCCCTACCACCCTGGAAGTTATGTATGAGGGCCCCTTCATTCAGCCCAATGCCCCCTTCTCCCACCTCATCTCCCACCATCTGTGCAGTAAAGGGGTAATTAGTGGAAATTACTGATCCAGGCCCTACATGCTGAGAGGTTAATATAATACCCCCTACCACCCGCGGGACATCAAAGCTTCCGCTCATAGCACCCCCCCCACCCCTACCGCTGGAGGATCGGTAGGGGCCCCAATACATTGCTATGCCCAGGGGTCTACACTGCTGTTGATGCCCCTGTATGTATATATGTATGTATATATGTGTGTGTGTATATATATGTGTATACATATATATATATATAGTCCGGGATCCACACTCAGTGTGGAAGCAGAGCACTCTCCAAAATCACAAATCAGCCTTGTGATTTATATAAAAGAAGATTTTAATCCAATAGGTGCAATGAGGTAATATACTCAATAGTACGTATGCTCCGACGTTTCGGTCCCAACATGGACCTTTATCAAGGAGCGTTTTCTATTGCATTCGCATTCAGTCAACGGCGTGGGTATCAGCCTGCTGACCCTAGCCTGCACCAGGCTGATACCCACGCCGTTGACTGAATGCGAATGCAATAGAAAACGCTCCTTGATAAAGGTCCATGTTGGGACCGAAACGTCGGAGCATACGTACTATTGAGTATATTACCTCATTGCACCTATTGGATTAAAATCTTCTTTTATATAAATCACAAGGCTGATTTGTGATTTTGGAGAGTGCTCTGCTTCCACACTGAGTGTGGATCCCGGACTATTTGTCGGGTACATGCACTTGCATGCACCTTTGCCGGGCACCCCAATTGTTGCTTTGTTGGGTGAGAGTGCGGTCTTTCCAGATTTCTATATATATATATATATATATATATTTTATTATTATTATTATTTATATACATTTGGTCTATCTATAATACTTTAACTGACCCGGCATATACTGGGTCACTTAAGTGTCCATCTCCGTGCTTTGCTCAGCCCATCTGGAAACCCCCTTCTGAAAATCCTGCGTTTGCCCCTGGGTTCTCCGATTCTTATTGCACACTTTGATTCCACAAAACAGTTTCAAATGTTTAATGTCACAAGCATGTTTTTCTTTAAAATGTAAGGAAACATTATAGAGTTCATAGCCTTTTTTTATGTTGCGGGTATTTTCTGTGAGGCGTTCCTTCAACATGCGGCTTTTCCTTCTCACATATTGGTGGCCGCAAACACATTTCAACAGATACATGGGTGTTGTGTGGTAATAGTTAAAAACTATCGCCACTAGATGGCGCTGCTATACTCAAATACATAAAAATTTATAATCATTTAGAGGGAAATCAAATCACAATTAAAATTATAAAATTCATATAAGTGCACTCAAATAGGACATACAAGACATAAAAAGGAAATTGTGCCCACATGATTATTAACAAAGGAGATCCATACATGGGATTGGTAACTATTGCTCACTTGTAGCCTCAATAGATGAATTACCGCCAAAAAGCCATGCATATATAGCCAAACAAGCCTCATAGATATTTAATGCCTTTTTTATGTTATTTGTTGTATGTCCTATTTGAGTGCACTTATATGAATTGTATTTTTTTATTGTGATTTGAAGAATATATTTTCCTCTAAATGACTCATTATAAATGTTCATGTATTTGAGTATAGCAGTGCCATCTAGTGGCGATAGTTTTTAACTATTACCACACAACAGCCCTGTATTCAGTCTACAGAGGTACACATTCCCTCTGATAGGTTGCAGCTTCTAACTCAATAGTAAATATAAAATGACCCCCAGGTGAAACCAGCGCTACTGTGTGACCTAGTCACTTCTTTTTGTGTCAACAGATACACCACATTTTCACTAGCATTCATATGGGATGCTGAGGTCTCAATTGGGGAATAGAGGTCATCCGACAGGAGACAGGCACATACATTTTCTTCAACCAGGGTGTGCTGCTCCTCCCCTCTCATTCCTCTCCACAAGTCAGTTTTAGAAAATGTACCCTCAGGAGAGGATGCACACTCCTGGAGCTCCAGAGAGTTTTTCTTCAGTTTAGTTTACTTTATTATTTTGGGGTTGCTGTTTGGGCTTAACAGCATCCCTGCTTCGTGGGAAGCTGGGGAAGGGACAGTTACTGTCCTCTGCAGGTACCAAACTGATCCCTGCTGCAGGTCCACTGACCTGAGAGGGTGATGTAACCGTGGGCATTGTGCTGCAGCGCGCACACCCCCAGCATGCCGCACACCCCTGGCTCATCAGTGGTGAGTGTTACCCGGGGTCCCCACAGTGGGGTACTCCGGTTCATGTGTGGCAAGATGGCGGCGGCGGTGTCCCTGCACAGGGACCACTGACAGGCCCACTCACACTGGATGCCAGGGACTGCCACTGGACCACCAGGGCATGTTCCATTTATGTTGTTAGCATGTCTTTAACACAGGCGCCAGTATAAATATAAGTATAGCCCTGAGTGCCATTAGAGGGGCGGGGCTTATCTCAGAGCGGGACCAGAGCCTGAAGCGCGCCTATACACTGCTTCCTGTTTCTTCCTCATGCTGTGGGAGCAGAGACAGCAAGTATGGCGCTAATTAGCGCTTCTGTGTGCCCTGCAGCCACTGTGGTGTATATATTGTATGCACAAACATATTTACCAGATCCTCAATCTTCGGGGCTAAGGTTTAAGGGTGTGCTGGTTTCACATATACCTCTGAGTCTTCCCCACTGCTTTTAGCATTGTACACACTGTTTGATATTCTATATATATACAACTATATAGATTGAAAAGCATTGACACATATCTGCTTATAACTACACAGACTTGGTTGTTGTACTAAGAGTGTTCAGTGTGTGTGTGGGGGGGTGTCATTTTCTCCACAATGGTGAGAAAAATAACTTGTTTGATTTGCTCCAATCTCTACATCTCAAGTTAGTTGTGAGCAATGTATGTCACCACAGCTCGGTACTTCTCCACAGTTTAGTGGTTTTTCACAAGGTGAAACCCAGGAACCATCCTGGGCCACCAGTATGAAAGCTATGCTGGAATCAGTCTCATCACAGCTAGCAGCAAATACATTGCAGACAAAACAGGTGCAACAGGGTTTATCTGTGCTCACTGCTAGGGTGGATATTCTCACCCCTATGCCAGGGGTATCCCGAAAACGGGCGCTGTCTGCCATTGCTCCTGACTCTGACCCAGAGGAAGGGGAGGATAATGGAGGAGGAGATTGCAAATGACTCTCAAGGGTCGCAGCCTCCCATCCAGGGCACAGAGAATCTTGTTCTAGCCATCAGAGAGGTACTAGATTTACCTTTGGCTGCTCCTGTTGAGGGGGATCCTTTCTTTGTTTTACATAGGAAGCAGGACATTGTGTTTCCAGAACAGACTGATTTAGAGGAGGTCTTTAAATCAGCTTGGAAGAACCCTGAAAAGCGTTTTCAATTGTCAAAACATTTTAAGTCATCTTTTCCCTTCGACCCAGCGGGTCGCAAAGCATGGGAGGAGCCTCCAGTCGTCGACGCCTCAGTGTCTCGCCTTTCAAAAAAGGGGGTACTCCCTGTTGCAGGGATTTCAACCTTGAAAGATACGGTTGACAAAAAGCTAGATGGTCAAGGCGATATATACTACCAGTGGCGCATCACAATGCCTGGTGCTCATTAGCTGCTGGATGGCAAAAGCTGTATTTACATGGGCTAACTAAATACAGGAAGGCTTACTGGGTGACATGAGTGTAGCCCAGGTGGCTGAGAAATTGGGTCACATCCAAGACACGGGGAAAATGCTGTGTGAGGCGCAGAAGGAACTAGGCGCCATCAATACACGCAATTCGGCCATTCTATCCTGGGCAGAGTAACATGCAGTGACAATATCTGCCATCTTCATTCCCGGGGTGGACAACTGGGAAGCGGATTTCCTCAGTCGCCACGACCTTCACCCTGGGGAATGGGGACTAAATCCCCAGGTGTTTGCAGACATGGTGAATCTGTGCGGATTACCACAGATAGACCTAATGGCCTCCAGGGTCAACAAAAAGGTTATCAGATATTGCTCGAGGACAAGAGACCCTCAAGCAGAAGCAATGGACGCCTTGACCACAACCTGGTCATACGATCTTGTGTATCTGTTTCCCCCACTTCCATTGTTGGGAAGAGTTCTGAAAAGAATTTGAAGTCAAAGAGTGGAGGCAATACTGATTGCTCCGGATTGGCCTTGAAGGGCGTGGTACGCAATGCTACTAGGAATGCTGGTAGAAGACCCATGGCGTCTGCCTCTCAGAAGGGATCTTCTGGTCCAAGGCCCATTCGTCTAGCAGGAATTAGGGCGGCTTTGTTTAACGGCCTGGAGGTTGAGTGGCAAATCTTAGCTCATAAGGGATTTCATCCCTCGGTGATTGAAACCATGACCCAGGCCAGGAAGTCTGTGACTGCGTCTCACTATCATAAGATATGACATAAATATGTGGCGTGGTGTGAAAAGCTGGGGTTTCCACCAGCATACTGAACCAGTTTCTGCATTTCCTGCAGGCTGGATTGGACTTGGGACTCTGTCTGGGGTCTGTGAAGGTTCAGATCTCAGCACTTTCCATCTTCTTCCAGAAGAAGTTGGCCACGCTTCCAGAGGTCTAAACTTTCTTGCAGGGTGTCCTGCATATAAAGCCATTTGTGCCAGCAATGGCTCTGTTGGACCTGGAGGTGGTCCTGACCTTCCTTCAGTCATCTTGGTTTGAACCTTTGGATATGACGGAATTGAAATTCCGTAAGACCGTGATTCTACTGGCTCTGGACTCGGCCAGGAGGGTTTATGAGCTTAGTGCTCTGTCTTGTAAAAGTCCTTTTCTGATTTTTCATCATGATAGGGCATAACTTAGGACAAAACAACAGTTCTTGCCTAAAGTAGTATCAGCGTTTTATGTAAACCAGCTGAATGTGGTGCATTGCAGTTTAGGACATCCGGATATTCCTGATTCCTTGGATGTGGTCAGGACCCTTAAGGCATAAGTCAAGAGGACTGCTCGGGTCCGTAAGACGGAGTGTCTATTTGTCCTTTATGATGCTCAAAAAAAGGGTTGCCTGGCTTCTAAGCAATCCATTTCCAGGTGGATACGGTCCACCATACAACAAGCCTATGGGGCAGCGCAACTGGAATTACCTACATCTGTGAGAGCTCAGTCCACTAGAGCAGTGGGCGCATCCTGGGCGGCTGATTGGGGTGTTTCTACATTGCAGCTCTGTAGAGCTGCCACTTGGTCGGGGCAGCAAACCTTTGTCAAATTTTCTAAGTTTGACACATTGGCCAAGGATGTTACCCTGTTTGGGCAGGCGGTGTTGCAACAGTGTCCGCACGTTCCCACCCCTTCTGGAAGCTTTGGTACATCCACAATGTATTGAGACCTCAGTATCCTATATGAATGTTAGTGAAAATAGGATTTTAATACCAGTAAATCCTTTTCACGTAGTTCACATGGGATACTGAGCACCCGCCTCAGTGCGATTTTACTGTTGCAAGTTCTTTGTGACCTAGTTTCCACTGTCTTGTAGATTGTAAGACAGTGGATTTAGTTCTGAGTTGTACCTTCCAGGTTACAACCTGAGTTTAAGCGCCTGAGTTTTTGGTGACCTGTTGTTTACCTAAATCACAGTAGTGATTTGGTTGTTTTATATAACAATAATGGGATAACTTAAAATGGTTATAATGTTGTTGTGATTGTTGTGGTGTGCTGGTGTGAATCTCACCACTTTATTTACATCTGTTTATCCTACCTCACATACATTCATCCTTCCTTCGTGCACAGTTTCTTAACTGACTTGTGGAGGGGAATGAGAGGGGAGGAGCCAACACACCCTGGTTGAAGAAAATGTATGTGCCTGTCTCCTGTCGGATGACCTCTATTCCCCAATGTATTGAGACCTCAATATCCCATATAAACTACATAAAAAAAGGATTTACCGGTAGGTATTAAAATCCTATTTTTTGTTCCACATGTTATCAAAAAGGCCCACCAGTGTATATGTTTTTCCTTAGGAAACTGCGCTTGGCTGGTATGAGTAAGAGAACTTTGGTGAACTTTTACTCATGTGTGATTGAGAGTGTCCTTACTTACGGTATTGTGGCATGGTTTGGTCCATGTTCAGCAGCTGACCGTACGTCTCTTCAGAGGGCCGTGTCAACTGCAAGTAGGGCAAATGGAGTTGTCTTACCGAGTTTACAAGACATTTTTAGGAAGCGGCTCCTCTCAAAGACTAATAGTATCTTGAGGGATCCCCCTCACCCGAATTGTGATTTTTTTTCTCCCTACTTCCTTCTAATAGACGATACCGTTCGGTTTTATGCAAAACCAAACGTTATAGGGAGAGCTTTTTCCCAGTAACGGTCCGCACTTTAAATATTTTAAATGCATAGGGTTAATCTTTAGCTATGTATGAATTTTGTAGTCATGTGTTATCTTCTTTTAATGTCTCTGCCAGTGTATCTGTATTGTTCACAACTTATTTTCGTTTAATGTTCATTGTATGTGGGCATTTTATGATAATAAAGATTCTATTCTATGAACGCTTTAATATCATAATATTGATTAGTAACATTGGATTTATATTTAGTGCTCTACTTTCAGTATTCCAGGTTTTACATATGGCACATTGTCCACATCGATAGAACCCTTTAGAAGTTATTATTGTAGGTCTTTTATCGAGGGGGATTGCACGCCTTACTAAAAGACTTTTGAGGTTTTCTGCTCTTTTGTACACATACCTGGGTCTTTCACCCAAGTCTCCTTTCAATGCTGGATCTTTAGTTAAGATCCCCCAATGGTTTTTCTACAATGTTTTCTAACACCTGATGCTGTGAAGAGAATTTGGTGGTGACCATTTGGTGGATAGTATTGGATCTTGGGCCTTTGTTTTTTTAATATCTGGCCCTATCCAGATTGGTACTTTAGTCAAATGCCCTACCAATCACACTTGGGTCATATGGATTTCAATGGTCCTTGCTTGATCTTTAAAAGTGTCGTGGTCACCGCAATTTCGTCTTTCGTCTAAGTCTCTGAAATTGACTGATAGGGATAATCCGCAGTATCCCTAACAGTCAATTTCAGATGTAGTCCAGCTTGAAATGAGAACTATTTTTGGAACTATTTCCCTGATGGACTCAATGTAGACTTTGAGTACAAATGGTTTATTTAACTTGTCATTATTTTTAGGCTTTAATTTTGTATACCATGTACTAATTGCATGTTTTTTTTTATCTCCCTTCCATGCCCGGCTCTCTATGAGGGAATTTTAGACCATTAAAACGTTGTTCACATGTATCAGATTATTGTGTTTGTAAAACATTTCTGTATTTGTAACTACTATTACACATTGTCATGTACAATACATTTTTTTCAGTTATTAAAAAGCTGAAAATCAATGATAGATAGTAACTGCTTCGTTTATCTAGAGCCCAGGTTATAGGCATTCCTGTTGGCTGGAAATAGTCACTTGACTGGAACACGGGTTTAAAAATCAGCCCGGGAGATGTCAACGGAAATGAATTGATGCCTCCCAAAGACAGCCACCGTTACTGAAAGGAGGACTGTTTGCTTAAACATCCAGAAATGGTAAACTGCTTTGTCAGAGCGTCTGCAGCCCATGAATACCATCTTTGCACTCACCAGAACTACCTACGCTTCGTCGCTTCCCCCCTGATATTCGGTTTTCACTGTTTTTACCTTTTTTATGTAATCTTGTTATATGGATTTACCTTTTTAATTGTCATCCTGTCGTGTAGATTTATTAAATACTTTTACTTCATGACACTGGAACTGTGTATTAAAAGATCCTATGTAAATTTGAGACAGAATTACTAAGTAAGTGTTGTAAAGTGCATATGTTACATACTGTACTTGCCCATGCTCTGGGATATACATGTACCAATTGTCAAAGGAGAAAGAAACCCTTACAGATACTCATGTTAGAAATCTAGTAAGTGGCTTCTCTATACATTTTAAAGACTATCCTTTGACCTGCGAGATCTAGCAGCGTTGTACAGAAACTACTACGTGCCCGCGTGATTGAAATTCTGTGGAATCATTGGGGGCCGGCCCATTTGAACCACGTGTGGTTTTTCTACTCCCCAACATCACTGTGTACAGAAGCAAGTTAACACACAGCGGTGGATCCTCCCAAAAAAACTTTTTGTTTGCATATGTTGAATTGTGGAGATTGATGGTCTCCAGGAGAGAGACAGGCAGCTTTCACTGAATTAGTGTTAGAAGTGCCAGGTTGAAGTATTTTTTTTCCTTTTGTACTTATTGAAGTAGCATCTCGTCAGAACAGGCCAGACTTTTAAAGCAGTCAGGCCTGTTTTGCCGAAAAACATCCGTGGATTGTTGAGATCATGGCCGGATCTTGACAATCCAGGACCGTTTTCGAAGACGCCCCCTTTTTCGTCGTTTGGCAGGTGGGACAGCCTATGTACAGAAGCTTTACTAAATTTATCCTAGAGTAGAGCAGTTGATTTATGTTTCAAATAATAATTGCACAATGGACAATTCATGGAACCCCACAATATGGGCATTATTCAGTCACAAACAAATGGCAGTTGCAGCTTTTTTCAAGCACAAATTGAATTCTGATGTGCATACACGTCTCTTCGCATGTTTTTCAGGTGGACACCCGAGTTGGGTTTGTGCACAAAAATGAATCAGAAGTTACATGGTCCTGCAGAAGAGGCCAGTGGGTATGCAAGCATGGCTAAAGTACAGTAAGGGCATGGCAGTGGCGTAACATAAAATTTTGCTTCCCCCCGCCGGCACGGGAAGCACTTCTGACTCTGAAAACACTGGGTGCATGCTGATTGGCTGAATCTCAGCCAATCAGTGTGCGGCCGCGGCCAGTGTTTTCAAAGTTAGAAGTGCTTCCCGCACCGCCACACGGCGGTAGCGCAGTATTTCTACTTCGCTGCAGGGACCCCGGCAACTCATAATCAGCGCCGCAGGGACCTTCAGGCTCTCCCGAGTCCCTGACCACAGGTACCCCCGCGCCGCACGGACCCCCCTGCCAGCTCCCCACTGCACCCACAAGCAGTGGGGAGCTGGCAAAGAAACAACAGCGCCCGCAGACCCCCGGCGCCTCCCCGCCACCGCGGGGGCTGCGGCCCTTTAGTTACGCCACTGGGGCATGGTATGGACTTACTCTATACTATGTAAGTAGTATAGATTCTCTGTGTAATTAATGTCTCATACAATTGAAACACTGGTGTAAATTCATGCATAAAACCTGTATTACCCGATTAAAAGGCAATAATAAAAGTCGAAACTCATTATTCTCATTAGCAGTGATCAGTGTGCCTTTGAAGGGTCTGTGACTCTCGGACAGTGGTGCACCAGTGCCAAATACAGACTATGTATGCTGATGTAATCAGTTCTTCTGATGTAATCAGTTCTTAAGGCCCATACACACTGGGCGACTTTCATGTGAAAGCCGCCCAGTTTTCTTACAGGGCAGCGATCAGTGGTGATCGCTGCTGCGCGCTTCCGCATCATCATTGCTGGCCTTTACATAGTACTGCACTATGCAAAGCCGTCCTCCCCCCGCTGACGGTGCAGGGCAGGGGGAAGTAGCTCAGTGTGTGTGCACTGAGCGGCTTTCCCCCTCAGCGATGACAACGATCATCGCTGTCCATACATGCTAGGCAAAATTGCCCAGTGTGTATGGACCTTTATGTCCAATGCGGCTGCAGTTATACTGCTATAAAGTTATTATGCTATAATATAGTCTATAACTTGTATAATGAGATGCCCATTTGTCAGGTGATTGAGCCTACTGTATATGAAATTTCACCTCCCCAATTGTCTTGAATAATGTAATATGTTTGGCAGTTCCACACATACATATCCATTCAACAAATGGTGATATTGGGAGTTATACACAGGAATGATGCACCCAGCTAGTTAAGGTTAAACTTGTCCTACCATCTCCATGTATGTCCCCTGTTATTGTTACTTTTGGATTTACTAATTTCACCATCTGCCATATGCAACCTGTTCCTTCTCCGAAACCTGAAGCATCATGGGATCCCATGTGCTGAAAATGGACCATTCATTTTGTTCAGAAAAAGGGTTTGATTTATTTTTATCAATTTATGTGCTATTCAATGATGTCACAAGGGTGGTGTGTGCTGCACTGTGGTGTCACCACTCACCAAGGGTTGACACCACAGTGCTGACTATTGTGACAAAATGGGGGCTAGGTCCGCAAGGCCACACCTTTATCTGAAAGACCACAGCGCTTGTTATAGACATGCAGCTTTGTTGCTCATTCTTTGTATATTCCACAACGGGTGTCAATGTAGGTAGGAACAACTGCTGCTGCTATTCTGACAATATTTTCATAGTGTGAGTCATTCTTACTAGAATAAGGGGGAGTAACAGGGGAGTGGCAAATTAGATGTAAGCATTGATTTTGGGGTGCCATGGCTGGCAAATGCGATCCTGAACAGCTTTGATGTCTTGCTTCAGGCAGCCATGCTGTATGACCATAGAGTTAATGAGAAGATAGACATTTGGCCCAAGTGCATCCTATGGTTGCATCTGTGTATACAGGGGATACTACAGAAAGGTCCCAATGGGTGTATCCTGGCTGTTGCCAGATTTGCATATTTTTGCATAGCCGCTATATACACATTTGCAGCTGTTGTGGCACTAATGTACATCTCTGATTCTGAATCAGGCCCTGAATACCATTAACCACTTCTTGTTAACTTCAGCATATTTTATTTCTGTTTTAGTGGCGCAGACATCTCCTGCATTTGCACTCACCCCTGCTGCTTGTTCCTGAACTCCTCCTGAGCTGCAGCTACACTTCATTGAACATACTGGCACTTTCTTCATTTAAACATTCTAAAATATCTCCAGTTTTAAGAAGCCTCATTCTCCTTGTTAAAGTAGCTGGTTCTTTTTCCTTATTACTTTATGGCTTTTAGCTAAATACAGAATAAGGTTGCACTTTGTAAGCTGGGATTAAACTTGGTACATTTAGCTGACAGACTCACTGGGTAAGGGATATGGTCACTAATTAGACCCTATGAAGTTCGACATACATTATGTCAATCATTAAAGGTAAACAGGGCTTAGGCCGAAACCTTAAATAGGTTGATGTGGCTAAGGTCGACAGGTTGGGAAGGTTGACACAAGCAGTGTTGATAATGCGAAGGTTGACATGAGTTTTTCAAGTTTTTTTTCTATTAGCCGACTTGTGTGGACAGGTGGTATTTCACACCCTATGTAAATGCACTCACCGATTCTCAAGCTCAGTGTAAAATAGCTTCCTGCTGGCATCATGCGTGTGTCGCTACATGTTCCCAGCCTCTTCTGTTCCTGTGGCCACCACAGTATTAATGTGGTTCACAAATACTGGAGATCCCTCCAATCCTAGTACTGGTAGCAGCCATGACAGTCTGGGTTAGCTGACACATCCGGATCCAATCCAGAACCACTCTTTCATTAGCTAATTACTATGACCAATCACCCACAAGCCAGGGGTATAGCTTTAGCCCCTCAGCACTGAGGAATTGGCAGTGCTTTCTTGTATAACCTGTATGCATGCTCCTGGTTATTGGAAGACTCCAGTGCATCTCTAACTATGGTACTTGTGTTATATCTGGGCGCCCGATTTTTGGTCCCTGAGACCCAATGTAAAATCAGGTCACAGGGACCATTTAACATTGGATCCAATTTCCGAAAAAATCGGGTCCATCGCATCTGATTGCATGCCTTAAGTTAAGGCAAACTTTAAAAAAAGCATTTCTTGGTAAAAATTATTGTATCAGGACTGTTTTCTTTAGATTATGGATGACAACAACAAGTACCCGATGCATTTTGTCTCTTTATGAGACTTCATCAGGGGTGTAACAATTTTTTGTTATACAAATCTACAAAGGTAGAACATGATGGAAAGTATACATCATACAATAGGAAAGACATTTATCACATTTAACTATGTATAATTTCATATGTAATCGACTAAATGGCTATGAATAAAGAACAGATGAACAGAGGGGTCCCCTTATATTTAAGAAACCAGCATCGAGCTCTTGGACCGGTCCTGGTTTAAAAAATATGGTGTTACTTTGGAACCATAACCAAGGTCCCCCGGCCAAAAAATAAACAGCCCTGGATAGGGTACCTGGGGGAGTGAGAACCCCCCAATAAAGAGGTCCCCCTTTAAAGGCTGAAGCCTGGTGCTGTCCCCGGTGTGCCTGGGTGGTGGACGCCCAGCTAATTATTTTTTGGTAAAAAATAGACTCCAAAAAATGTATTCCAAAATACAGGGGACCCCCAGTCTTCCCCCCCCCCCCATATTGTTGCAATCAGGACCGGTCCAAGAGCCTGGTGCTGGTTTCTTAAATACGGGGAGGACCACATCACTCCCCCCCCCCCCCATCCCCCCCATATTTTGGAAACCAGGACCGGCTTCATGAGCCTGGGGCTGGTTATTCCAATTTTTACTTTTAAACACTTTTTGGACACAGCCATGCACAGATCTCACTGATCTGTGCTGGGTTTTGTCAAACTCACCAGCCTGGACCTGGTTTATTTTTTGCGATTTTTTTTTTTTGTACTGTTTTCAAAACCACACCCTATTACATTTGCGATTTTTATGTTTTCAATGTTGAAAACATTACTTTTTTATGCCTATTTATGGATGTGATCATCCAGAAACAAAAATGTCCTCTGTATTTAATATTTTATTATTTCCATTTACTTCTGCGTTACTTTTTATCAAGAAAGTTATACCCCATACACACTATACGTTATGCGGTAACGCCGTTATCATTAATGATACCCGCTTGGTAAATGCTGAACAATATTGTTAATGATATTGTTCAGTGCTCTCACCAGGCCCCACACCGAGCCTACAGTCACCTATGATATTGTCAGATATTACTGCATGTTCAGATGATTGGATTTATTGTTAATGATCCAATGGAGTGTGCATCAATATGCAGTATCGTTATTGTGCATATTGTTAATGAAAATGGTAGTGTGGACCCACCTGTAGTCTTTTTCTAGAAAAAAAACCTGCATAATCGATTTTAATGCAATGGGGGGTGTACTGTATCCAGTAACTTCCCCAGGGGCTATCCAATTATCCCCGGTAAGCCAGCGTGAGTGCGGTTTGAACCAAATTGCCTAGATTGAGCTGTCGTGAGCAGTATACTCAGTTTGAAATTGTTTTGTGGTTGTATTCTTTTGGTCCACCACAAGAGAGAGCACCAGGACTATATAACCTATCTTGCAGGATAACAACTTAGTTTACAATTAAAAAGCAAAATAAGGTTTGTTAGCAAGAGCAGAAATGTCTTGTATTCTATCAGTGTCAAGAGGTCAATCAAACTGAAAAGAAATGTGACTTTTAATTTTGGTTTTCCTGTTCAACTTACAGTATTTGCTTGTAAATTTCTGTATTTTATATGATGTATTGAAAATGTAATTATCCTGTCCATACCACCCAGGTCACTGAGAGGTAGGAATGTTTGTGATTCCAGTTATCATCCCATACCTCCCAACTATCCCAAGTACAGCTAGTTGGAGACTGTCCCGCTGTCCCTCATGTGGGTGGCAATGTCCCGCGGGCAGGTGAAGGGAGGGGGGGTTGGGGGCTGAAGGGAGCCAGAGATCACAACTGTTCAGAGCAGCCGGTGATCCCTGAAAAGATGACGGCAACTCTTCAGTGTTGGGAGGGAGCCAGGCGCTTGATACACCACTCGAAAATGAAGTTGCAGCGCAAGACCATGACCCCACATTCGAGGCTATGCCCACCATCACTGTAGATCCACCCCCTTTTTGTCCCGGACACACCTTTGGCATGGCAGGTTCTGGCGCGAGACAGACAAAATTTGGGAGGTATGTCATCAGTTTTAGAACCGTACAGTACAATGCTTTGAGGTTACACATACAATAGTCCCTCCATCTTAAGTCCATCTTTTATTGTGATTGTGAAGCAAACGTACCAGTGTGATGCATTTATGCAGCCTATATAATCAATAGTATGTATGATACAGTGGGATGGCATCTGGATCTTAGGGCTTGGAAGAAGAAGACTCGGTACTTATGTAGTATCTGGGCTGCCGATTTTTTGATTGTATGCCTTAAGTTAAGGCATACAATCAGATGCGATGCGATGCGATGCGATGCGATGACCCGATTTTTCCATAGGATTCAATGTTAAAATGGACTGAGTCCATTTTAACATGAAATTCAATGGGAAAAAGGGGTCCTTTTCATACCCCTACTATCCAAGTGGGCATGGAGTTGGATATAAACCTGTGGCGAGCGTAGCGAGCCACCGAGCCCGAAGCGTGGCGAGCGAAGCGAGCCCCGCGAGGGGACGGTATTCTGTGTCCCCTCGCGGGGCTCGCTACGCTCGCCACGCTTCGGGCTCGGTGGCTCGCTACGCTCGCCACAGGTTTATATCCAACTCCATGCCCACTTGGATAGTAGGGGTATGAAAAGGACCCCTTTTTCCCATTGAATTCCATGTTAAAATGGACTCAGTCCATTTTAACATTGAATCCTATGGAAAAATCGGGTCCATCGCATCGCATCGCATCGCATCGCATGCGATTTGGTCGGGTGCGATGCGATGCGATGGACCCGATTTCAAAATCGGCAGCCCAGTTACTACATAAGTACCGAAGACTCACAGGTCAGGTTCTTGACTACCTTTTAGGTAAGTATACTAGCTCTCACCCTATCTTCTTAACCCTAATGCCCCCTATCTGCAGACTAACCCAGAAGTAACCAAGAAGGACCACAAATTCCACATTAGCATCTGGTGTCAGCTGTATTCACAAATAGAGATTGTCATCTTCATCTCATTTTATTGCAGAATATAGCCTCTCTCTCCATCCCAGGGTAAACGTAGGAAGTAGTAATTTTTTAGACCCAGCCTGTCAGTGGCGTAACTATAAATCCTTGCAAATAAAGTTTGTGTGCGCCCAACCCCCACCCCCCAGCCCCTATATGTGTATATATATATATATATATATATATATATATATATACACATATATACATATACAGATAAATAATGGGGGCACTCACCAGACATGCTTGCAGAAACGACTTTAAAAGTACATACCACTTAGATTATTTTGTGCAGGACAGTGGGTATATGGTCGACATTTTGGTCCAGTAGTGGACCTTCTCCAGTGTGCACACTGGTGTGAACCTCACACCTTGAAAAAGAGGTTATATACCTCAAATTGTCAGATTCTATGTGACCAATACACGTTTGTTTGATGTTCAAAATCTATTCTTTCTTCTATCGCATCCACCTACAAGGGGATGCAGTTAAAATACCGGCAGTCGGGATCCCGGCGTTCAGAATCCCGACACCGGAATCCTGACCGCCGAAATCCCGACACTTTCTCCCTCCGTGGGTGTCCACGACACCCCTGGAGGGAGAATAAATTAGCGTGCCGAGCATAGCGAGGCACCGGGCCCGCAAGGGGGGGCGATCCACGTCCCCCCCCTTGTCGGGATTTCGGCGGTCGGGATTCCGGCGTCGGGATTTTGAACGCCGGGATCCCGACCGCCGGGATTTCATACTGAATACCCTACAAGGAAGGCAACACTTAATGGGACATCACCAATCAGAGTCGACCTATCCACCCTCCCTACACATTTATATTATATTTATTTGACTACTTAATCAGTGCCAGTCAGGCACAACACAACACACCTCATGGTGGCGGTGCACCTGCTGTCCTGAGCTGGCTCCCGGCTCCTCTCCGGCGTCTCTTCCCCTGTGCGTGTGACGTGATGATGTCACACGCATTTATGGAGAATCTAGAGGGAGGCATAGACCATCACTGGTAAGGCTGCTGCGAAAGCTTCTTCCCCTCCCGTCCCAGCTCACCCCCTCCTATCCTATACACAGCAGCCAATAGGCTCTGTGTACAGTGATAGACTGTTTACAATGGGAGCCAGACCAGCGGCGGCGCAACATCATTATGGGCGTCATTGCCACGGCCGGATTTCCCACTAGGCACGTGAGGCGTGTGCCTATGTGCAGCACCTGCTGGGGGGGAGGCACGGCATCTGCTGGGGGTCCGCAAAACACAGGAGGGGAGTTGTGGGGGGGTCCACGAAATGCGGGAGGGGGGGGGTTGCGAAACGTGGCAGGGAGGTCATGGGGGGGGGGGGTCATGGTGAAATGTCAGTTCCTGGGAGGCCAGTCCCACAGCTGTGTGCTGTCCAGCGCGCTTCTCTCCTTCTCCCGGGCAGCATGGCTGGCTTTGGCTGCTGCTCCATATCCCAGCAGTACTATGGCAGCGGCTGTAAAAGTGGCTGGCAGTAGCGACATCTGTACTGCACTGGGGAGGAGGAGAGGACTGGGTGCCTCTTCCAGACCTGCGACTGGGGCAGTGATGGCTACATCAGCAGGTACAGGAGTGGGGGGGGGGGGGCACAATCTTGTGCCTATGGGCGGCCTGTTACTTAAATCCGGCCCTGGCCACGGCCGGGTATCGCCGGCTGCATCTGTCATTCAACTCAGCTTAATGTCAGTGCGCCAGGCACCCGCCAAAAACCCTGCTGGCACTGGCTCCCCCAAGCCACTGCAGGATCTGTGGCACCATTGTTAAGCCGCTGCAGCCTGTTACTTAACACTCAGGAACCGATTGGCCGGTGATAAAGTACCAGGCACTTTATCACTTCTTCTCCCTTATCACTGCTTCATACATCTACCCCAGATTAGATGTATGAAGTGGGGGAACGAGGCAGCACCAGCTTGTCCTCTCTTTCTCCCTGCGTGTGGGTGTAACTCGCCACCCACCAGATCAGACACCGGGGCTCCCCCTGTGCGGCATGTGTGGCTGCACTCCCTATGTCATTTTTCTTTTTAAGGAGGCCTGGCCACAAAACCTCCTGTATGGTATCTTTAACAAAAGATCAACATGCACTAGGTTGACACTGACAAAATTTCAACATGCACTACGTTGACATTGACAAAGGTCGACATGGTAATGGTCTATACATGGGTTTTTCACTATTTTCTCATACTTACCATCCTTGCCATGCAAGTTGTCGACATCTTCACAAATAAATTCTGAAAAATGCATGTTGACCTTTTTTATGTGTCAATCTCTTCCATGTTGACCTTTTGTCACTGTCAACCTAATGCATGTCAAGCTGTTGCCAATGTCGACCTAGCACATGTCAACCTTTTGGTGTTGATCTATTGACTGTTTACCTAGACACTGGCTGTGAGCTAATCCACACCCATTTTTCTCCAGACTTACTGTATTTGTAAATGTAATATGGTCCTCAGCCTCCTATCAGCAATAATAATGACTGACTCACTTCATGAGAGTACTGTGCATCTGGGTAAATAATAATATCCATTTCCTTTCCCAACACCCATGTGACAGTCAGGGGGACTAACCGGGATAGCACAGCATAACCAAATATTTTAGTTTTCCCCAAGGTGCCAGGACACAAAGCATATTTCTGTCCCTGTCACCCATGAGCCACACTCCATGATCTGATTGGTCCATGGGACAGCCAGTAGAAGAAAAGGGCTGTCCACTGGTTGACACAACCATCAATTATAACCCATTAAATATTGTGGCTACCATCATGGGCATTTGCAATTTCACCATTAATGGCAACCACACTGATGGTGACCTATATAATGTGCATTTCTGAATCCCAAATGCAGACACTGCAGGATTCTCTGTTTTTCTGTTACCAGAAGATGACTGGATATGATGTGACAAGAACATTGGGGTTAAATTAATGAGCAGTGGAAAGGTTAAGCTGGTGCTGTTTTGCATCTAAAACTTAATTTCACATCTAATTAGCTACAGTAAGAGCAGTTTGTTCTTCTGAACTGGAGACATAAAATAAATTGTAGAATAAACCCTGCAGGGAGGCATCAGATCCACTATGTCTCTGTAGCAGCATGGAAGAGTGTGGGGGTGTGAGGTTAACACCAAAGAGTGGGGAAGTGCTGCTACGAATGGCGGGATGGGCCACAAGCCACAGCCCTGTAGGGTTAATTCATTTTCAAATTCCCAGATAGGTGGCATGTCCAAAACTGCAGTAGGGTTACAACTAGAGATGTGTGGGTTTGGATTTACCCGGAATACTTGGCTCTTAAAGCAGGATCTTATTGGCTCTCTACTGTCACAATAAGAACAGTTTGGATAAATCCGAACTTGCACTATTTTGGTGATAAGAACTGAGTAAATTTGAACCCGCATATCTCTACAATTATATATATATATATATATATATATATATATACTAATTTTATTTCTCAAATATCAGGTTAATATGTGCCACTGCTCCACATGCCCCTTATATGCATCAGATACACTGCTAGGGTGAAGAGTTCTGGGAGTTCCAGGCAACCATGTGTTTGAGGCGGCAGCTGTGCAGCTCTTTCACCCATTTTGTGGTTTGAGCTGATTACCTGCTCTCTCCGGTGATTGGCTGCTGGTCTTACAAAATCTCATAAGTCCGTTATCTTAACGCTGGTTGTAGGTTTCTCTGATCTTGTCTGTGGTTTGGTGCCATTCCTGTCTGGTGTTTTGAGCTCCTGTGGGAACCCTTGCTTTTCCGGTCTGTACTTTGGTCCAGGGTTGATGGCAATCATCTTCAGAAAAGTTTGTGGGAATCTTTATCTCTTTGGTTACTTTATTCCTTACTATGCATTGTTGCATTTATCGCATAAACCATTTTATGTATACCATCCCATGCATTGTTGCATTTGTGTAGATTTTGTGTTTAACCCTCAAAGTTCCACTATCTTGGTACTAGAATGGTAGGTGTGTGTCTTGGTTATACCAGCACTAGTCCTGTTGGTCTGTCTTACTTTTATTACCATGCACAGTCTCCAATAGAAGCTTTGTCCGTGGCAAGTCCAGGCAGCATCCTGGTAATTGATGGACCTAATCCATCAAGGAAAGGCAGATGTTATTGTGAAGTTTTAGCATACAGGAGGCTAGCAGATCACTGTGCATGTGTAATCATAACATTATAGTCGGCCAAATTACAATCCAATTCTGTTGGTTGCGCAAAGTGAAAGCTAGTCAGCAGAAACCAGCTCAATTACTTTCTGGGCAGATCCATAACTTGGTGTATCAAATACTAGAACTTTCTCTCTGAGTGGATTCACAGGAAAATGTGAGGAGAAACGTTTCTTCCTCAGCATCCTTGGTGAAGGAACCAAAGCTAAATCTCCCTGACAGTTGTTCAGGGGATCATTCCCCGTAGTTTCAGATAGACCTGTAAGCTTTACTTCCAGCTCAGACCACTGTTCTCTGGTTCTAAGATCCAGCAGGTGGCTATTGTTATCTCTCTCCTGCAGGGAGATCCTCAAACCTCGGCTTTTGGCCTGAAGGCCGACAGTCCCGCCCTTCGCTCTGTAGATGAATTCTTCAATGCGCTGGGTGTACTTTATGACGATCCAGATAAGGCCACCTCGGCAGAGGCACATTTAAGGTCACTTAAGCAGGGTCGTAGAACTGCGGAAGTATACTGTACTGAGTCCTGTAAGTTCGCTAATGACTCTGCTTGGAATGATCCGGCACTTTATAGCCAATTTCGGCTAGTTCAATATCCTGCCCCGACAACTTCTGACCCAGTGATCGTTCAGGGTCACAAAAATTATGTGGTATATAGAATCCGGGATTCTAAGCAAGTTCGGAACCAGTTACTTTTCTTGGTTCATTGGAGGGCCATTGGTCCCGAGCAGAGAACTTGGGTTCATGATAAACAATTTCATTCTCTGCTTCTAAAAAAAAGCTTTTATCAGAGAGTTCACTAATAAACCTGAAATTAGGGGTTCCTTAACCCCTCGTGGTTTGGTCTGGTGATTGGTTTCTGGTCTTAAAAAAAAAACACAGCAGTCCCTCACCTTAACACCGGTTATAGGTTTCTCTGACCTCATCTGTGGTTAGGTGCCTCTCCTGTCTGGCGTTTTAAACTCCTGTCTGTCTTTTTGTGCTTCTGTGTGAACCCTTGCTTTTCTGGGCTGTGCCTTGGTCCAGCATTCCTAGCAATCATCTCCAGATAAGTTTCTGTGAATCTTTGCATTGTTGCATTTATTAACCATTTTTTGTATGCCATCCCATGCATTCTTGCTTTAACCATTTTTTTATAGTGTAAACCAGGGGTTCCCAATCTTTTTTGAATCACAGCACCCCTAGGCCCCCCCAAAAAACAGAATACATATAAAATTAAGTAGATTGGGTTTATATGCGATTCTTAGGGTAACATTCTATGGAGTGAGATTTTTTTTTTTGCAAAAACGGCCGAAATCGCATGTTTTTCCATTTTCGCATATTTAATGAGCTGTGAAAATGTGAAAAAAGTGTGATTTTGGCCAACAAATTGGACATTCTGGAAATGCGATGGCTGTTTCTCGCAGCACATCGCATCCAGATGTTTTCACATTGAAAAGTATACAAATTGCATATTTAATGGTATGCGATTTGTATAAATGTGTCTAAAATTCGCCCAAAAATCAGACCAGGTTCTGATGGGCGAATTAGCCAGAACCCTGCACAAATCATTGAGATCTGTGCAGGGTTCTGGTTGAAAAAAAGGGTTAAACAGTTTAAAAAAAAAAAACTGCGCGGGGTCCCCCGCCAGAGTGTATAACCAGCCCCGGGCTCATTGAGCCGGTGCTGGTGACATAAAATCACGGTCCCCGACAAATAGGGGTCCCCATGATTTAATGAAACCAGCACCAGGCTCAAGGTCCGGCGCTGGTTCCCAAAATACGGGGGACAAAATAACTAGGGGTCCCCCGCATTTCATGAACCAGCACCAGACCCAACCAGCCAGCAGGGTAATGCCACAGCCGGGGGACACTTATTATATAAGGTCCCCCGGCCAAAGCATTATCCCCCTGGCTGGTCAGCATGGGCAGGGGTCCTGGGGAAGTGGGGACCCCCCCAAAGAAGGGGTCCCCCCCTCCAGGACTTACCAGCCCATGCTGAAAGTCCGGGGCTGTCCCCGATGCCCCTGAGCGGTGGGCATCGGGCTGATGAAAAGTGTAAAAAAAGAATAAACACTATTGTCTTATACTGTAGAACTATGAGTCACAGCAAGCCTACCCCGCATGCTGGGACTTGGAGAACCACAAGTCCCAGCATGCGGGGCATTAAAGGGCCCGCTGGCACTTGTAGTTCCACAGTACAAGAAATAGTTAAATAAAACACACACTGACACCCAGAAAAATAAACGTTTCATACATTCACAGCCCACACATACTGATACCTACCTACCTTGAGCCCGTGGGTCGGTCCCTGGATCCGGGGTTCTGGCTCCAGGGCTGAAGAGTCCGGTTCCGGGGCCTTGGTCCTGGTTCCGGGGCTGGTCCGGGGCTCCTGGGCTGAAGATTCCGGGGTCCTGGATCCGTAGTAATCCAAAGGGGTACCTGAGGAAGGAAATCCTACTCACCTGGTCCCCGGCGACGACCCCATCATCTTCAGCTCCAGACACGCTGCTCCCGGCTGGTACCCTCTCACGGACTGGAGAGATGCAGAGATTTTTATCTTCCGCGCCTCTCCTAAGACTGATTCTATTGGCCGCCTAGCGGCCAATCAGAAGCTGAGAAAGTTGGCTCCTGATTGGCCGCTAGGCGGCCAATAGAATCATCCGGAGGAGAGGCGCGGAAGATGAAAATCTCTGCGTCTCTCCAGTCCGTGAGCGGGTACCAGCCGGGAGCAGCGTGTTTGGAGCTGAAGATGCCGGGGTCGTCGCCGGGGACCAGGTGAGTAGGATTTCCTTCCTCAGGTACCCCTTTGGATTACTACGGATCCAGGACCCCGGAAACTTCAGCCCAGGAGCCCCGGACCCCGGACCAGCCCCAGAACCAGGACCAAGGCCCCGGAACCGGACTCTTCAGCCCTGGAGCCAGGACCCCGGATCCAGGGACCGACCCACGGGCTCAAGGTAGGTAAGTATCAGTATGTGTGGGCTGTGGATGTATTAAATGTTTATTGTTCTGGGTGTCAGTGTGTGTTTTGTTTAACTATTTCTTGTACTGTGGAACTACAAGTGCCAGCGGGCCCTTTAATGCCCCACATGCTGGGACTTGTGGTTCTCCAAGTCCCAGCGAGCGGGGTAGGCATGCTGGGACTCATAGTTCTACAGTATAAGACAATAGTTTTTATTCTTTTTTTACACTTTTCATCAGCCCGATGCCCACCGCTCAGGGGCATCGGGGACAGCCCCGGACTTTCAGCATGGGCTGGTAAGTCCTGGAGGGGGGGGGGACCCCTTCTTTGGGGGGGTCCCCACTTCCCCAGGACCCCTGCCCATGCTGACCAGCCAGGGGGATAATGCTTTGGCCGCGGGACCATATATAATAAGTGTCCCCCGGCTGTGGCATTACCCTGCTGGCTGGTTGGGTCTGGTGCTGGTTCTTGAAATGCGGGGGACCCCTAGTCATTTTGAGCCTGGTGCTGGTTTCATTAAATCAAGGGGACCCCTATTTGTCGGGGACCGTGATTTTATGTCACCAGCACCGGCTCAATGAGCCCGGGGCTGGTTATGCTCTGGCGGGGTGACCCCGCGCAGTTTTTTTTTTAAAATTGCGATTTCCTGCAAATGTGCGATTTTCAGACCTGAAAATCGCACATTTTCAGACTAAAGAAATCGCATCAAATCGCACCTAGTCTCACTATTTGGGCCGTTTTTCACATCTCATTAAATATGCGAAAAACGGCCCAATCTTGCTATTTTCAAAAGTGCGATAAGGTGCAGTAAAAATCATGCGTTTTTTACCGCTACACATAGAATGTCACCCTTAGGGTCAGTTATGTAGTAAAGGGCCGTATTTGCTTCTGTTTGTACACATTTTATGATTGGCAGCCACCAGCACTGGTTTTGCCCATAAATAATTAACCATAAACAATATGAATTGTTCCTGGACCACCAACCTGGGGCACCCCTGCAAGTGTTCTGACTTTTGGTTAGCCATCCGCATATGCAGACACACCCACATACACATAGCCCCACAGGAACACACATATATACACAGCCACATACGCACATACATCCACATGTATACACACTGCCACATACACACACATGTATACACATACAGTGACGGACTGGCCCACCTAATCGGCCCTGGCATTTGTGCATGTGCGTGACCTGAGTGCGCTGCCTATACCGGCTTGCAGGAGAAACAAGAATAGTTGCATGTGTTTCCCCCTGGACCCGATCAGTGCACAGAGAGAGCCACCAGACCCACTGCAAGTCCAGCAGGCTCTCTCTGTGCACCAATTGGGAGACGGGGCTTAAACCAAGGAGTGCAAAATCGGCCCACCTGGCCAGCGCCCCTGTGGCATTTGCCAGAAATATCAGATGTCCAGTCCTGCCCAATGCCCTGGGTACATATGCACAGAAACCCATAATTATACTCACAAACACATGCACATACACCCACATGTATACACACAGTTACATATACACATACACCCACATGTATACACATAATCACACATGTATACACACACCTACATATGCACATACACTGACATGTATACACACAGCCACATACACAAATGTATATACACTTGGCTCACCCCTGGAATTATACATGACACATGGCGGCACCCCTGGAAATATATAGCGCACATGGCGGCACCCCTGGACTGATACGGGGGGAGATGCACAAAATATTGCTCACATTTTTTACATAAATTCAAATAAAAATGTAATGTAAAAAAAGCTTATATTTCTTATATAAGGTAAGCATTACAGGTCATTATGATGAATGAAAAAAATTCTCAATTTTCACACCTATTTTGCCAAATTCACTTGGCACTCAAAGGGTTAATCCCACCACTGAAGTAGTTAACCCAATTGAGCCCCACACTAGCCGATATACCCCATGAGGGATATCAGCAGTGTTTTCCATTGAACTCCCGGGCCGATGATATTGAGTATACACACTGAAAGGTATAGGAAAGCAATATCATTAGTGTGTCAGTGATATAAAACAATGGTCTAGTGCAGGGGTCCTCAAACTATTTTGCCCTGGGACCCCATCAGACAATAAAAATAATGACAGGACCCCAGCAAGTTACTGCAGAAGGTCACCACATCACATGTGTAGTCAACAGACAGCACATACATGGCAGCATTGTGGAGGCACAAAATGATGTGAGGAGCCGAAAATAACAGACAATTCAACAGATTTATCAGACTCATTGAATCACTGACTGAGATTAGAAAAGTCATCAGCCTGATGGTCAGCAACATGAAGTCGCGACCCCATGCTGAGAAGGTCGGGACCCACAGTTTGAGAACCGCTGGTCTAGTGTGTATGTGGCTTTAGCATACCTACAGGGGAATTCAATTACCATGGAAAATTAAAAACAGCAGCCGCAGGATTTTCCTATTCTATTGCAGGATTGAGTATGAGAGGCTGCAATTTCTATAGAACTCTTTTTTTCTCACTCCCCTCGAGCAAGTGCAATTTTTGCTAAATTCATTATTTTTAGGGAATATTAGTGGGACTTGCTTTAACACCCCAGTGAAACCCCTCTGTCCTCTGCCCGCCCACCAAGGTCTAATGAAACAATTGGAAGTATTTACTTTCCTTCCAAAGCAATGTATTCTCTTCCAGCATTGGGAATAAGACTCCCAAATCACCAATAAATATGTGAGGTGCCTGTGAGTGTCTGCAAGACCCCCAATGTGTGTGCGTTTGCGTGTGTGTGTATGACCTTCCATGTATTTGTGTGACCCCCCTCTGGTAGCAGAAGCTGGAAGCACTATCTCCCAGCAGCCCCTGAGCCTCCCAACAGCTCTTGATTCTCCCAGCAGCCCCCTTCCCAGTATTTTGGGTGACCACAAGGGACCTCAGAGACCATTGGGTAAGTTGCATAGGGAGAGGTATCGGTAGCAGTAAAAAAAAAAAGTAATAATGCCACTGTATAGATCACTGGTACGGCCTCATCTAGAGTACCGTGTTCAGTTCAGGAGGCCATATCTCCTGTTCCGCTGTCCCTTCCGCGGCCGGCAGTGTCCCACGGTGAGGGGGGCTGTTGGGAGTCCCCCCTGTCGGCTGCTAAGCAGCGGGGAATAAACGCTGTGCGCATGCGCACAGCGTCTATTCCCACAGCCAGGGGGCTGGGGGCATGGCTAGAGGCTCACAGAGCCTCTGGGTCATGCCCCCATAGCGGCAAAATGGGGGCGTGGCCTCGCGGGAGAGCAACGAGTGTAGGCCACGCCCCCAAAATTAGTCACGCCCCAAATTTTACGACGCGCGGCAGCTAGGTCCCTCCTCGGGCTCCTCCAAAGTTGGGAGGTATGAAACCATCAAATTATTTTTCCAGTGTGTGCAAATGTTAGTAAGTCTGACCCCTGCACAACTCTGTGACAGATACAGGCTGCATTAGGCCAGTGCTGTCATCACACACACACACCTGTAAAATGCTTTGGGCACATCTGCGTCTTTTCAGACACTCCCAGGAAATGTCAGGTTTCCACCCCCAAATCTTGACTTCCTGTCAGACCGATTGCGATTAGGTGGGTTATTTCGGTTCACTCCTTCTGGCAAATTCCTTCTTAGATGGACAAAACCATGTGCACTGCAGGTGGGGCAGATGTTACTTGCGCAGAGAGAGTTAGATTTGGGTGAGTTATTTTGTTTCTGTGCAGGGAAAATACTGACTGCTTTATTTTTACACTGCAAAATAGATCTCACTTTGAAGTCAAACCCCACCCAAATCTAATTCTCTCTGCACGTGTTACATCTGCCCCACCTGCATTGTACATGGTTTTGTCCATCTAAGAAGGAATTTGCCAGAAGGAGTGAACCAAAATAACCCCCTAGATCATTTTGCTAGTTGTATCTCCATTTTGTCACGTGTGCTACATTCCATACGTCATTGCAGTCATTCAATAATTGAACGAATTGCAAATTTGATTTGCACATCAGCAACCAACTATGAATCATGCCCTGAGTAGAGTAGAGGAATTTAAACATGCTTGGGATAGGCATATAAATGTCCTTACAAAGATGCAAAGTTCAAAAAGGGTTATTACACTACCTAAAGTACAAAAAAAACCAGACTAGATGGTCAAGTGGTTCTTATCTGCCGCCAAGTTCTTTTTCTATGTATCTTATTTTTTTTTAATTCACGCACTGCAGGGTTCTCAGAGCAGAAAACCCTGTGATCGATTTGATAGAATTGAATACAGTGGATATATGCATGCTCGTTATCCAAAATTGTGGGTAAGGTCTGTAAGGTTTTACTTACATTTTCGCTACGACTGTTTAATGCTATAGTGATAGCAATTATTTCTTTATTTATTAACAGTTTCTTATATAGCGCGCACATATTCCGCAGCGCTTTACACAGAATATTTGAGCATTCATATCAATCCCTGCCCCAGTGGAGCTTACATTCTATATTAGCAACCAATTGCCATGTTATAATAACGAGGAATAGAAAAGGACTTGTAGAATAATGTGGACATAAGAGGGGGGCTGGAAGGTTATTGATAATGATCAATATATGAACGAAACCGCACTAATTAATATGATGGGGCACAGCCTTTGTGATGTACAGTACAGTAAATATATATATATATACAAGGCCGTTTCTAGAGGCGGACAAGCCGTGCAGCAGCCCGGGGCGCCGCACGGCTTGTCTGCCTCTGAAACAGCCAGGGCACCCGGCAGTCTCCCCCCCAACACCCCGTAGCCGCCGTAGCCGCCGCCGTAGCCTTCGCTGTCTCCCCGGCCGGCCCGACTCCACGTTGGAGAGGGGAGGGGAACGCATCGTGCGTCTCTCCGTCCCCTCGCTCACGTCACTGGGCTGCCGCTGTCAGACAATCAGAGTTCGGGCGCGAGATATGAATGGCTGACGGCTCAGCTCAGGTACACACACTGAAGGGAAAGGAGAAAGGCACGATGCGCTCCCCTCCCCTCGGAAGCAGCGGAGACAAAGTGAGTTTGGCACTGTGGGGGCATATATTTGTGGCACTGTGGGGGCATATATTTGTGGCACTGTGGGGGCATATGTGTGGCGCTGTGGGGGCATATCTGGCACTGTGGGGGCATATATTTGTGGCACTGTGGGGGCATATATTTGTGGCAGTGTGGGGGCATATGTGTGGCGCTGTGGGGGCATATCTGGCACTGTGGGGGCATATTAATAAACGGCATCAGTTGTGCGGCAGCGGCACATGGGGCATAATGTGTAATGGGCATTACGATGTGGGGAGTATTGTGTAATTGCCATCACAGTGTGGGGTCTAATGGGCATCTTGGTGTGCGGTGTAATTGTCATCACGGTGTGCGGCGTAATATGTAATCGTCATCACAGTGTACGACGTAATGTGTAATTGGCATCACGGATAAATAGTGTATAATGATTTAAGTAGCCTGTCATTGTTTGGCCTTGATCTGTAAGGCGTACTAGGTCACTGTGTGTGGCCTTCAGCCGGCCAACTTAAGTGCGGGAGGACAATAACAATTCCTGCAGCAACCAATGTCTGGTCATGCAGGTTGCAAAAGTGTGATATAAGGTAATTGTTTTCCTGCTAGACCACACCTTACATTAAGCCACACCCCTTTTAAAATTAAGCCACACCCCCTATTTCGGCGCGCGCCGAAGGCCCTGGGAGCTAAATTGTCTAGAAACGGCCCTGTGTGTATATATATATATATATATATATATATATATATATATATCTATAGATATAGATATATATATATATCATTCTGAAATATAGCAGTCCTCTCTCTTGCTATCTAACAGCATCTTATGTGGTTTGTCCAATGGGCTGTGTTATCTATCTTCAGAAAAGAAATTGCTTTTGAAATGAACAATATTGAAAGAGCAGCGAGCCCACACAGGGAGGTTAGAGGGTAATGGAATTTTGAGATATGAAGCAGGCTTAAATCTGTTAACTCTTTTCCTGACAAAGGAGCTGGAATTCTCACACATAAGCACATAAGCTGTGCTTTGGACATTATAAATTCTAAGTGTTACAATCTCTGTGGAAATCTTGGAAGCTGCCTTTGAAATCGTGGTGGAGGTGCTGCGGGCTTGATCATTCCTTCTGTCTGCACCCACATAGCAGGAAGTGGCACATCCTCCCTCAGCTGCTATTCTCAGATCCTGCAAGGATCTCCCCTAGCACATACATATATAGAAGTATATTATAAATACATATAATAGCCTTAGAAATGTTAGCAGGGAATGGGATAACTGTTATTTTTGAAGCCTGAAAGAAAGCTTCATTTGACTTTGGGTTTTTGTACATGCAAATACTCTAATTAGGTTGGACCTAATGCAATGTAGTTAACCCTATATTCTTTGCATGTAACCTGGAGTGATACTTACTGTATTATGCATATCATGTTTGTAATAGAGAATAATATAGATTTCTATATATTATTTTGTACAGCTGTCTACCATACACACTGTATGTATGCTGTGTCAGGTGACAATAGTCCAAAAATATCTTTCATTCACTGTTCTATTTCTTGATCAGTGTAAATACCACCAGCAGATCAGGAGAGGTCATTATCTACAGTCAGGTTTGGAAAATGTATCAGCTGTAAAATCCTCTTGTTTAATAGAACAATACTGTACTATCTTCATTTGTGGAGATCATCTTTCTTAACATGCTTATTATACCAGATACACTTTTGCCTTAGTACTGCACATAAAAGACAACTCACAATCAGACAGTTTTAAATATTATCCCATGTAACACTCATTTAGTAATTATTTATCTAAAGGAATAAATTAAATATTAGGATTTCTGTTAATTGTAGTACTTGCACTGCAATGTACACTTGAGCTCAGTTCCAGTAGTCTCCCAGAATCCACTGCAGCCCAGCACACGGCTGCGTGTGAAGTGCCAAGAAGAGAGGCTGCAGGCCGGCTAACAGGTAAGAACATAGTTGCCGACCCTCCTGCATTCTGCAGGAGACTCCCTGCAATAGCAGCAATCTCCCTCTCTCCCTCATTAGTCTAGCAATCTCCCTAATTTCACCTAGCCCACATTACACTGTTACACCATAGTTACCTCCCCTCCTGCATTCTGCAGGAGACTCCCTGCCATAGCAGCAATCTCCCTCTCTCCCTCATTAGTCTAGCAATCTCCCTCATGTCACCTAGCCCACATTACACTGGTACATTTTTGGAAAAAAAAAGGAATGAGAGACAGATAAATTTACATTGTATCATCAGCACCATTTCCCAGCACGTTACCAAGTATATTATCTCTTATTGACTGCTTTGGCGCTCATCTACAATTGGATATAGGTCATTTTACAAGATTCCTCTCAGATGTAGCAGTACGCACCCACAATTTCTTTTCTCAATCTCTCCATATATGGAACTAGACACGCCCTTTGGGAGGAGCATGTCACGCCCCCTCAATGGGGCGCTGTGCAAAATTCTATTTCCAACTATAATCTCCCTGAAACTAGTTTTCAAAAGTAGGCAAGTATGGGTAAGAAGGATGGTGTGGACCAAGAAGCCTGGGCCAAGGATATTATTGACTGTGCTCTCCCCCTCTTGGCACCACTGTGAGGAGATCCTGAGGGACAAGTAGCATTTAGGAGAAACAAATAGCATCATACTAAAAGATGAGGTGAAATACTAAAATACCTTAAGGTGATTCTAAAAACTCTTGCTTTAGCTTTGTGAAATAATCCTTCTACTTTCTATCATACAATATTGTATATAGGGCCAGACAGGGGCAAATTTAAGGGTCAGGCCGTCCCTAGTCACAACATTTTTGGTTGCCCCTCCCCCCATTTTAACATATTCATTATTAAGTTATAAGTCCTATCTTAGCAATTGATAGTATACTTTAATAGTAAAATGAGCCTACAGATAAAACCGGTGCCTGCCTGATAATACCTGTATACAAATAGAAACCTAAATGAGCGGCACTCGAAGACTGACAACAAGAAGTTGGTAAAATAGTGTTGTTTTAAATCAACATGGTGACTCCAGTCTGCAGGAGTCACCATGTTGAATTAAAACAACACTATTTTTACCACCTACTTGATGTCAGTCTCAGAGTGCGGCAATTTTCAACGGATGTGTCTTATGCCGCAGATTGTGCTAATTAGTTTAAAGCATAAAATGCCAAAACCTGCCTATATTATTAACTGATGTGAAAAGTCCCATTTGAGCTCTCAAACAGGGTACTTTTCCCTCAATAACCTTGCCATCTCTGGCAAGGTGCAAGTTGAAATGCTCCTCACACAGGGCCTTATTCTGCTTGGTGCGGTAATTTCCGAATTCTTTCGGAGGGCGCTTTTTAGCCGTCTGCGCATGCGTAGGCAACGCTATGCGCATGTGCCACGCATGGTCTCCGTACTCGTTCTCACTAATACCGTACAGAAATGTCCACCGAATTGACTCGGGAAATATGGGCGTTTTTGGGCATCATTCGGACTTACACAAGGGCCTGGTTTCAAAGTGGGAAAAACTGGGCGTAAATATGGGCGTACACGAGGGAGTGCACGAACTCTGGTAGGCGTGCATTCGGACAGCACACCGACTGCAAACGAACCAACACGCATGAAATATGCGGTCTTCATAAGCAAGTTTCACTTTGCGAAGACCACTTGTTCATGTGCTCAAATAGTACGCCCGCACCTGAAGCACTGTCAGCTGAACACAATACAATCCACTCCTCTACTCATTACTCATTAATTACACTCTTTTCATTGCTTCAATTGGAAGCATTGCTGACTAAAGGGACCATTACTTAAAGGGGTAACAATGATTGAATAGCACTTCACATGATGTAAGGGTTAATGTAAAGTGGTAGTAATGTGTTTAAGTATCAAATAGGATTTAATTGATTACAATTACAAACAATCCCTTTTTTATGAGGTAGCCTAATTGCATAAGTGTGTCATGTGACAGATTTATGAGTTCAGATAATAGTCGTGAGTTTTGCGGAATACACCGCATTGGTGCGTATGGCCAGCTTCCCGTCCGTTTTGACACTGTAAGACCGTGCAGAATCTTTGTGTGGCCACCGCACATGCACGGTTTGGATGTTGTCCGAAAACACACCCTCTTCTTAGAGAGCGAGTCCGTCCGAATGCGGAGGACCTGTGGTGTTTGTTGTTACAATGTCTGCACAGCGTGGCGTGCGGTCCGCTCTGAAAGAATTCGGAAAGTTACGCACCAACCAGAATAACCTCCACAGTACACCTTCCATCCCTAACAACTCCTCCTCACACAGTACACCTTACATCCGGCTTGGGATCGTTTGGTCTACAGCAAGTTGGTCAACAAGCATTAGGTCGACACCGTTAGGTCGACATTGGGAAAGGTCGACATGATTCTAGGTCGACATGGGGCACGGTTTACATGGGTCTAGGTCAACAGATGAATAGGTCGACACAAGCATTAGGTCGACAGTGTCTAGGTCGACAGTCAAAAGGTCGACATGGGGTTTTTCACATTATGGGGTTCGACATGGGGTTTTACACATTATGCCACACACTGTAATGCCCATTACATATAACACATGCCATAATTACAAATTATGCCACATAAGTGCCACTTACCTACATGCTCGTTGTTACAAGTTTTTTGCTCGATGTCAAAGGTTGGTACTTATGTATTATCTGGGCTCCCATGTTAAATGCACCCCATTTTTTCATACCCCTACTATCCAACTACGCATGGAGTTGATTATATATAGTGTGGCGAGCGCAGCGAGCCACCGTGCCCAAAGCGTGGCGAGGGGTCGCGGTCTCATAAGAAAAACGGGAGCCCAGATATTACATAAGTACACAAAGGTTTCATGCCCGATGCCAGGGGTTTCATGCTCGATTCCACCGGTTGCATGCTCTGACTGGGGTCTCTCTGACAGCCAGCCAGTGACACTTGGTGTGGTGCCAGTGTCACTCAGCCTTCCCTGTGGACAACAGGACAAGTAGGAGGGCCCTTCTAGGGCAGGGCAGCAGGGGCCAGGGGGGTAACTTAGGGCTCCTCCAAGACAGCCACAGAACTCATAAGTGTGAGCCCACACACAATACTGTATATGATTAGTTGCCACAAATTCTAAATGGCACTGATTTGGGACACTGGGCAGCGGAGGCACTGGGACTTCCTGGCAAGGAAGAGAAGCGCTGTATGTAGCCCAGCCAGCGGCCGTGATGACCTTCTGCACATGCGCCGGCCCGTGATGTGCCTGTATTACGCACAGGCTGATTCACGGCTCAAGACAGGGTGCGCACGCACATGGCACAATGCCGTGTCTCAGCAGCAGTGCCAGCCAATGAGTCCCGCCCGCATCATCATCATTGTGAGTGCCACCGCCGCATCGGACACATGATGGAGGATGGAGAAACAAGTGATGGGGCTGCGGACTTCTGGACTATAAAACGCCACCTGTCCGGACTAGGCAGCCTGGCTGCCACCTGTAAAAAGTGCCGCCCCCTAGGCCCATGCCTCCCTGGGGCCAGGTGTATCAAGCTTTAAATAGTGATAACGTGGAGAGTGATAAACAACCAGCCAATGAGCTCCTCCCTGTAATTTTTTATACCCAGCTTGTTATATGGCAGTTAGGAGCTGAATGGCTGGTTGTTTATCACTCTCCGTTTTATTACTTTTTGAAGCTCGAAAAGGGGGCGTGGCCTAACATTATATCACACACCGTAATGCCCATTGCACATTTTAGCAGACTTTGTAATACCCATTACACATAAATCCACATGCTGTAATGGCAATTATACATAAGGCCACACATGATGTCCATTACATACTATATAGCAAACTGTAATGCCCATTACACATTTGACACATACAGTACGTGCCACTTACCTACATGCTCATTGCTAGGAACTTCCTGCTCAGGGGAGCGAGCGGACGGGGGCGAGCAGGGTGGGGGAGCCAGCGGCACAGTTTGTGGTGCACGGCTCCGGCGCCCTGTGATCTTTCGGCGAGCAGCCGAGAATTCCTAGATCCCTCAGAGTAATGAAAACTGCGTGAGGCCATGCCCCCTCTTCATGAAGCCACACCTACTTTTAGCGGTGCTCACCATAGGTGCGCATAAGTCCACCTCATGCATCAGGTGTTATCAAGGTCAGCGAAGCCCTGGTGTGTAATAAGATTAATGGAGATCACAGGGACAGGCTCCTTTTGGTGTCCCTGTCCCTGAACCTGCAGGAGGATACATTCGGCTGAAAGGTTTTCATATTACAATGCGATCCTGGTTGGTAGATCCTACCCAGATCGCATTGCATATGCAATCCTGTAGTACACAGGTTCTCAAAGTCGGTCATCAGCATGTTTTACAGGTCTCCTCACAGAATCAAGTGAAATAATTAGCTCCACCTGTGGATCTTTTAAAATGTGTCAGTCAGTAATGAATGCACCTGTTGGGTGACCTGGAAAACGTGTGGGGTCCTAAGGACCAAGGTTGAGAACCACTGCTGCAGTAAATGGGCCCCTTATGCACATATTCATTCCAGAATGTCTCTAAAACAAAACATGCAATTGCATTTCACTGGGATGTGTACTACAGATGTCATTTATGGTGGATAACCCACATAGGCAGCAGGAGGAATGCACTACACACAATGGTGTAACTATAGCACCTCTGTCCCCACTGTGGCGGGGAGGCGCTGAGTAAGAGTGGGTGCCGGTCTGTGGGGCTATGGTTAAGCCGCTGCAGCGTCTGTGGCCGGGACTCGTCTGTTACTTCTGTGTGCGGTCCCGTCAGCCTCTGTGGCACCCCAGGGGGTACCCCTTTTATTCCTGTACCCCCAGATTGTTAACATTGCAGCCAATGCTGCCAGAACAGGTCCTTTCCTCTGTCAGCAGGGCTGTGAGGGGTTAACAGAGTCAGCTAGTGTCCCAGCTCCCCTGCAGACAGGAAACTGGAAGGTCAGAGGTGATCCCAGCAGCAGTGTGAGAGGGAGTGTGGAGAGAGGAGAAAGCCCTGTGACCTCCCTGTGAAAAAGAGCAGTGTGCTGGATATGTGAAGAGCAGCCCAGAGAGTAATGGGAGAAGAGAACAGTGGAGAGGCACACATCGAGACCCATACCCCTGCACGTGATACAGAGAGCTGGGAGCCGCATGGTGGTGCATGGTGCACCTGGAGACACAAGAGCTGCACAGCTGGTGGTTAACTGGCAGGAGCCAGCAACATATAAGGTACTGGAGTGCTCTATACCCCACCCAGCCTGTACCCATATTGCCCCATCACAGATCCCCCAAGTCACCCCCAGCTACAGGGACATTGTTTTGTCCCATTGTTGTCCTGAAAGCCCTGCACCAGGCATCCAGTGAGACTCCTTGCTGATAGAGCTTTATAAAAGAGAGTGCCTGAAGCCTGTATTTTTGCCTTTAAATACAAGCGGTTACCCTAGGTAACGGGAATCGGCTTGTCCCTCTCTGAATGAGGATCGTTTTATTGATATCTCTAAAAGTAGTGTGCACACTAAGTTAGGGCCTAATTCGCTATTGAGGACTTGTTCTGCGTGGGACCTTTATTCACCCTCAGGGACTGTGTTGCACCCGGGACTACAGTTGAGCATGCATATGTGTCAGGTGTAGCGCCATCTGGCGGACATATTGTGACATAGGGCCTTATTTTGGTTCATTCTTTCTGACAAAATCCTTCTTGGATGGACAAAACCATGTGCACTGCAGGGGGGGCAGATGTAACATGTGCAGAGAGAATTAGATTTGGGTGAGTAATTTTGTTTCTGTGCAGTGAAAATACTGACTGCTTTATTTTTACACTGCAATATAGATCTCACTTTGAAGTAAAACCCCACCCAAATCTAATTCTCTCTGCACGTTACATCTGCCCCACCTGCAGTGCACATGGTTTTGCCCATCTAAGAAGGATTTTGTCAGAAAGAATGAACCAAAATAAGGCCCTAGTGTTATATGTGCTGTAGTGTTCTAGTGAGGTAATATTATTCTTGCACTTTGCGATTGCTATGATGTCATTTATTGCATAATTGTTCTATCTTTAATCTGGCCATTGAGTATTTACTACTTTAATTATTGAATGATATAAAGTGTCTGTTTTGCATGTTGCAACCTTTTCATTGCTATTCATATATGTGTAAATGCACTGCAGCAACCGGTACAGGTATCTTCTTTCTAAATAAATGTTTGTTGCTGCTAAGCGTATTAGTATTGTCTTCTGTGGGTCTCCTTGGGTTGTCCTATCCCCTGCTACAGGTCTTCCAGGAAGAAGCGGTGAACATCGGAAGCCGGAGGGTCCAGCTCAAGGTACGCCATCTTGCACCACACTGTGTCAGTGAGCCTGTCACACCTCCTCTAGTATCCTTAAAAACGGTCTGCTATTAGGGGGCAGCCATTTTGTGATGGTAATTTTTCAATAGCACTGTAGGAGGAGACAGAGCCAGGAGAAGATCTGCGCTGTGGGTCCCTGAATGTGGCGGCGGCATAAGGGGGGGAAGGGGGTGTTTAAATTTTGTTGGGTGTGCAGGCGAGGGGAGGCGCTGCTGAAATTGGTGGGGGCACATTTATTTATTTATTTACAGTTTCTCACAGCAGATTCCGTTGCACTTTACAAATGTTGACAACACTGAAAGAACAAACTAGGTAAAACAGACAGACATAAAGGTTGGAGGTCATTGCTGCAAGCTTACAATCTATAGAATTGTATATAGCATATTTCCTAGTTATGCCACTGACTACACAGAGATATACATTTACAATAAATACAATCTGAGTGGAGAGACACACGCAACTTGCCTTAATACTTCTTTGGTACAATTTTCCTTTACATACAATTATGTATTCCTAATAAATAAAGGGGGTTAATTTGTTTGATTTTTGTTTATGGCGCTTGCACATTTCTGCGCATGTGCATGCACCGGTTGTGTGCGGCAATGGCGAACAGAGGGCCGGGGGATTCGCCATGGGAACGTCCAGTGTTTCATGGGAGTTCCCCTGAAAATGATGGGTGTTCCCATGCAAATCGCCCAGTGACGCGGGTGTGGGGAGTGATGTCAGCTGCCCACCCTATTCCTGTCAAGGGTGCACACATATCTAAGGGACCTGAGAGTCACTTAGATATGCATGTATCTTCCACATCATTCGATGGTCGGCACCTCATAGGCTTAACATCTATTTGCACCCGGCGTGCGAGGGGGCGGCTTTTAGTCCGCATGCAAGCCTGCGAAATTCGCAGCATTGCATGTGGACCAGAATAACCCCCAAAATTCAGCTTCAGTGCCAAATGTCCAGCGGCTAAATTCCTCCAGGTGTAATTGTCCTGGCTTTGTCTGCCAATGGGTGTATGCAATGAGTCAGAATATGAACCCCACCACCCTCCCTTCACTCCCTCCACTTATTACCACCCAGAGTGAAACCTAGAATTAAATTATAATGAAAAATGACTTGTTTTAAAAGTCGTGTTTGGTTCCTAAGTCTCTTCTTGGCAAGTAAAACATTTTTACTCTCAGAGCCCTTTCACACATGTATAAACACGAATATATTTGCAAAAATGTGAATTTTAGAAGACAGATTAGTGGTAATGCGCAAACATTCTCACATTATAGTAAGTGTGCATCTGAAAGTGCATGTAAAGATTTGTGTTCTAATAAAAGAAGAATTATAAAAGCATACATAGCACATTAACCTATTCACATATATAAAAGCATTTATAAACCCTGACTTCAGATTAGTGGCCTAATTGAACATGGATCGCTAATGTGAGAATATGCAAATTGAGTGATTGTCAAAAAACTGTGCATGCTTACCAAACATGTGGCACCCCACTCCAGGTGCCCCTGTGCCTAGGGTTGCCACCTCACTCTTCTTCGATTCCTGGAGATTCCACCTACTTCAACCTAATGAGTTCCCGAAAAAGTGGGCGTGCCCTTGTAAAGTGGGTGTGGCCTATTTAGCAAAGTGGGCGTGTCCTCTGAATTTGCCCTCTTTCCAGAAACTGGTCCTTGTACAGAGATAGGTCAGACTTGAGTGGTGAGTTTTTCTGGGGCAGGACAAACCTATCAGGGCAGGTTTGTACTGCCCCAGGAAAACCCACCACATAAAGTTGTAAGCCCCCCCTCACCTCCGCTCCGGCGTTAGTACGCCGGAGCTTCCCTGCAGTGCTGCCGCTGTCCCCCCTGCCTAAGCCGCCTTTCACATTCAGCAGTGACGTCGGCAGCAGGCTGGGGGATGTTTGCGGCGGCTCGGGAGGACTCGGGTGCCTGAGTGCTCCCGAGTCCCCCCGAGCCGTGCCGACCATACCCGAGCCTGCCGCCGACGTCACTGTAAAATGAGTGATGGCTGGCTGGCTGCCGGGCGGGTCAACAGAGCTCCGGCGTACCGATCGCCGGAGCGAAGATGACAGGGGGGGGACTGGAAGGGTGTAGGGGGGGGGTCTCTAGAGGTGCTGTGCCAGTGGTGCACACCTGAACACCACTGGCGCACACCTATTCTATATTAGTGATATGCCCGGAAATCAAGGGGTTAATGCTGGGTATTAGGGATAGGAGCGTGCAGCTGCTCTCTGGCAGCACAGGGCAGCAGGAAGGATGGAGCACTGTTCCAGCATCAGCAGTGAAGCTGACACCAGTGCCAGACACTGACCTGACAGCAGCACAGCTGGGAGGTTACACGGAGGAAGGCCCCGGAAATGCAGATGACAAATGGCGAGGAGGCTGTAATACAATCTTCCTCTGCCTCCTTCTGTCCTGTGTACAGCCCTGGCCGTGACCACCTCTCACTCCCCAGCAGCAGCAGTCTCCAGGAAGCGGCGCGCAGTGACAGCAGCCGGCCACGTCTATGTGTGATGATCCAGGCACACACGACGTCCTTTGCGGCTGCTGCCCGGGGAGCGCGGCTGTTACTGAGGGAAGCGGAGGTCAGTCAGACAGTGACTGACGCCGGTGAGCGGGGGGGGGGGGGGGGGGGGCTGCGGCGGCAGTCGGAGGAAAGCCCGGAGGCTTTTTCAGATACCCGGAATCCAGGAGACTAGAAAAGCCTCCGGGAGGGTTGCCACCCAAAACGGAAGATTCCCGGAAATCCGGGAGAGGTGGCAACCCTACCTGTGCCCCTGTAAGGACCTAGGAATGGAAGCAAGAGCGGCCCACTAAAACCCCTTCCCTGTTATCAGGGCTGCAAGGGGTTAAACTAACCTGGCCAGCACTAGGACCCTGCTGGCTGCTCTGATCTATGTCCTGCAGAGAGAAGCCTGCTGGGATGCAGGGAGGAAAGGTGAGAGGTCAGCCAGGCAGCATGACAGGAAGAGAGGAGAAAGCCCTGTGAAGGAAAGCTGCAGTGTGGAGTTCCAGAACCCAGTGTCACAGAGAAAAGGAGTGTGAGAGAAAGGTGAAGAAGGCTGCTATCCCAAGTGTGAGGAGAAAACAGGAAGAGAGAGAGAGTGAGCACACTGCAGCACCCAAGGTACTGATTCAGTCCCCCTGTGGCAGTACTGCACCCCTTGCAAGGGGATATCAGGAAATAGAGACACCTCATAGACTCCCACTACAAAGTCTAGTACCCTACTGAGCCCTACAGACAGGACAAGGTCTGCCTAACCCCAGTAAAAGGATATAGAAGCAGGGCAGCGAAGTGCCTGCTAGATTCACCCTGTCCAGGACAGCTCTATATTGAGGCTACCCCTGCAGCCTGTTTTACAGTTACAACAGGAATCTGGGAATCTGCCTGCCCCTCAGTGAGGACCGTTTTTGTCATTCACCCTTCCCTGTGAATCCTAAATAAGTGTGCACACTATCATAGGGACATACCCTTACATGCTTGAGGACATGTCGACGAGGGACCATTGGTTTGAGCCAGAGACTGGTATTCCGTGACAGTGTATGGTAATTGATTTGTTGTTTGAGTATATTGAGATTTTTGAAGCATTTAAATTGATTGCTGAAGTAGAGAGTGATTATTGTTTGATTTTATGCTTTACTATAAATGTCTGTTTATTGAGTATTTGTTACATCATTTGCGACTTATTGCAGCCAGTCCATGTAGTGTTAAATAAAATTACTGTCGCTGCTAATTGTGGTACTGTTGCTTTTGTGGGTCCTCCTTGGGTTGTGCCATTCCCTGCCACAGGTTCATCCAAGAAGAGGCCGTGAAGATCGGATGCCGGCAAGTCCAGATACACCATTTGCACCACACTGTTACAGGGGCACTGTCACAAACGCATCATTCATACACGAGGAGAAATAGCAATAGAAAATTCATATGGATCATAAATAGAATCCCCTCGCAATTTGACTGACAGGAGGCCAGCATTTGTAGGTGGTAACCTGACGCTTTCTGTTATGTCTGAAAAAAAGCAGGTGTGCCGAGGGGTTTTTGAGGAGAGTCGATGATGTCAGCGATGACAACCTCCACCCTGTCTCGGTCACAGATTAGAGAACCCCTCAGACCTACTCACAATTGCACAGATGGCAAAAACTGTTAGGCGATTTGTGAATTGCGTATGGAGGACGATTAGCGATCCATACGCAATTATCTCACCAGTTAGCAATGGGCAGTTGCTCTTTTGGTCTGGGTGGTGGCTTTCTCCTGGCAGTCTACTGCAAAGTCTCACATAAGCAATCCATGCTGGGTGAGGCCCTAAATCCACTTACTTGCTGCTTTAAGTGTGAAAGGGCTCTAGATTTTTGTTCCAAATTGATATTTCTAGTGTCCTTTTTATAATCATTTGACCAGTGTGTGCCACTGTGCAATCCATGCGTAATATCTGATTTGCTGTGGTAATCAGTGTGGAAACTCTAATTTGCGGATAACTCTAGTCTTGTGGAGATTTGTTTGAGGAGTAACATTTACAAAATAGTTCATAAGGACCTTTTGTACAGCTTGAATCCCTTTCCTATGTAGAACATTTTTCACTATATTTTTCACAGTAATGTAATAAGCACTTACCTTTCCCAGAGCTGTTGCCATTTTCAGGGATTAGTTGTCACAATCTCTCTGTCCTCAGCTTGTTCTCTCTGAGGGCGAGATGTACCAAGCAGCGGCGGTACATTCTGCCACCCACCACGCTGATGCTCATTGCATTGCATATCTAACATATGGGTTGAGCAACGCAAAGGGCAGCTCTCCCGATAAGAGCTGCCCTTAACATTCCCCGCAGCTGCCTGGACTTCTTTGTTTATATAAACTGGGAAATCCAACTGCGCATGCGCAGAGAAGCTGGTGGCTGTGGGGCATGCTGGGAGGGATCTGTGTCAGACAGCAGAGCTGCGAAGAGAATCCCATAGGCTACTATGGGGTTAAGCCAGCACCACCGGGAGGGGCTTTATTGAATTTGAAAATGTGGTAAAAACCCCCAAAACAGGGTTTTTACCACACTTTTTTTTACTACATCCTGCCCTGACACTTCACACTTCTAATGCCATTACACTTTAACTGAGTATCTCAATTAGATTAACCTGCAGGTTTGCTTGTTTAAAATAATCATAATAGCTCACGGAGAAAACTATTTAAGTTACTCTAGGCCCGATTCGGATTTGTAACCGTGTCATGGCACACAGGGTCCCCCCCTCCGGCACACACAAACACACACCTGATTGACATGCAGTGTTTGTTGGAGGCAGAGAAGGGGTTTGGGTGACAACCATTCTACAAAGCAGTGGTGAGCCCAGGGTCTGTGCCATGTGAGACAGTCTTCCTGGACCAGGCTGACTAGATCTGATGGCCAGTCTGAGTAGTTATTTCTTATGTAGACTTACAATTAATAATTTTGTAGACACAAACTCAACCACCAAGTTGTAGACACAAACTCAACCACCAACCACATCTTTTGTCTCCTCCTTTATGAAGGGGGGCTTTTTTTGCATGTCCTCTATATGTAATGGCTGTCCTTACCACCTCCGGAGACACCCAGCAGGCAACAGCAGCTATCAGTGCATGTCCTAGTACCACCTTACTGCGCCAGTCTGACACTGTATGGAGTTGCATGGGAGTACGCATTAAGGACATAGACAGAACATCATATTATATTAGGCTTTGAGAAGATGCTTTGCATGCTATGTTAGAATCTAAGTAAAAGTACAAGATCTCTTCCATTCTTTTAATGAGCATTGCTGTTCAACGCCCATGGGGATAAAGTCTAAGAGGCATCCTACATATAAACAATGTCATGCCCATTATAGTATATTACTTGTTCCATGCGTTTAGCTACCAGTTGAATTCATACTTTACCTTTTTGTCCATGTGGCTACATATAAATAATATACAGTATGTGTGTGAGTACGTGTGTGTGTGTGTGTGTAGATATTAATAGGCATACTATTTTTCTGTCTTTATATATTCCATTAAGATAAGTATCTGTCGTTAGATGTATCTGTCCTATATTTTGCCCTTGAAGATCTGTCCCCCTCTCTCCCCCTGCACATCGCTCCCTGCCTCTAATCATGCTCTGAGAAGAGGACATGAAGGTGACACTGGCATGATGCGGCTATGCCAGCAAGGGATTAATTACCGGCCTCTCAGATCACTGTTAACACAGAGACACAATCTCAAGAGGGGGAGAAGAGGCTCAGATCAGAGGCTGTACCTGCCTGGGAGGCAGGCGAGAGATGTGCGGATCAGCTTATGACATGCTCCACTCTTCTAGATATACACAATAATGTTCCCTTTTCTACTTGAATGAAAATCAGATGTATACTGTATACTGTAACAACATGTAATTCAAATATTATAATATGGATATGTGTGGATAGCATCAATTCTATTTTCTATACAATTGTCACCCTGTCTCCACTGCCTAGCTCATGTCTTTTTTTTTAAATCCTTTTATTTAGATAATTACTACATGACAACAAAGACATCAAAAATGGGTCACAAAATATAAGGTACAAAAAATTCAAAGAGGATCATACAAGAAATCCAAACTAGAGATGTGCGGGCTCGGATTCCCCAGATCCGAGCCCGCACGGACGTCATCAATCCGGGCCCGGATACGAGCAGCGCTCGGCGCTTCCCGCCTGACTCGAATCTGGGCGCACGGGCAAAACGTCATCGCCCGGCGTCGGATTCTCGCGAGATCACGGAACCCTTAAATTCCGCAACCTCGCGCCGCCATCTTTACTCCAATCTCGGAGAAGGGTAGGGAAGGGTGTGCTGCTGCTGTGTGTGGTCTCTGCTGGGGCCCGTGCTGCTGTGTACTGTGTCTCTGCTCAGTGATCAAGACATCACCATTGCAAGGATGACTGGTGCTGTGTTCTGTCTCTATTTGTGCTGGGGCCTGCCTCTGCTGAGTCTGCTCCTGTATAGTCAGTCACAGTGTGATAGTCCACTGGTGCTGCTAGTGCCACTGCCTGCCCTGCACTGCCTAGTGTCTGCTGCAGTCTGCTCTCTGCTGTTGCCACTGGCTAGTGCCTACCAGTACCTATTGCAGTATATAATTCCAGTGTGCTGTTGCCCCTGGCTACCAGTACCTATCACAGTATATTATTCCAGTTTTGCTGTTGCCACTGGCAGTGGCTACCAGTATTTTATTTATTGCAGTATATAATTCTAGTCTGCTGTTGCCACTGGCTACCAGTATTTATCGCAGTATATAATTCCAGTCTGCTGTTGCCGCTGGCTACCAGTATTATTTATCACAGTATATAAAAATCCAGTCTGCTGTTTCCACTGGCTACCAGTATTTATCGCAGTATATACCGTAATTCCAGTCTGTTGCCACTGGCTACCAGTATTTATTGCAGTATATAATTCCAATCTGCTGTTTCCACTGGCTACCAGTACTATCAGTCCAGGGGTGCCCACATGTGTGCTGTATCCATCCAGGGGTGCCCACATGTGTGCTGTATTTGTCCAGGGGTGCCCCCATGTGTCCTGTATCAGTCCTGGGGTGCCCGCATGTGTGCCGTATAATTCCAGGGGTGCCCCATGTGTCCCATATCAGACCAGGGGAGCTGCCCTTTTTTTTAATGAAAATAAAATTAAGGTGGTTTTTTTTTTTTACTGCAAGGGCTGTTAAATGCGCTGTAGTCCAGGGGTGAGCCAAGAGTGCTGTATAATTCATGGGGTGTTGCTAAGTAAGGTGTGCTGCTCTTTTTTATAATTAAAAGAATACACATTTTTATTTTTACTGCAGGAATTTGTCTGCCGTATAATTCCATGCCTGCCGCCATGTGTGCCGTAACAGTCCAGGGGTGCCGCCATCTGTGCCGTATAATACCATGTGTGCTGTATCAGTTCAGGGGTGCCACTATCTGTGCCGTATAATTCCTGGGGTAAGCCAAGTCTGCCGTATAATTCATGGGGTGCTGCCAAGTGTGCTGTATTAGTCCAGGGGTGATGCTAAGCGTGCCATATCAGTCCAGCGGTGATGCTAAATGTGCCGTATCAGTCCAGGGGTGATGCTACATGTGCCATATCAGTCCAGGGGTGATGCTAGGTGTGCCGTATCAGACTAGGGGGGATGCTAAGTGTGCCATATCAGTCCAGGGGTGATGCTAAATGTGCCGTATCAGTCCAGGGGTGATGCTACCTGTGCCATATCAGTCCAGGGGTGATGCTACTTGTGCCGTATCAGACTAGGGGGGATGCTAAGTGTGCCATATCAGTCCAGGAGTGATGCTAAATGTGCCGTATCAGTCCAGGGGTGATGCTACCTGTGCCATATCAGTCCAGGGGTGATGCTAGGTGTGCCGTATCAGACTAGGGGGGATGCTAAGTGTGCCATATCAGTCCAGGGGTGATGCTAAATGTGCCGTATCAGTCCAGGGGTGATGCTACCTGTGCCATATCAGTCCAGGGGTAATTCTAGGTGTACAGTATCAGCCTAGAGGGTATGCTAAGTGTGCCATATCAGTCTAGTGTTTGTGCCGCACACTTGTGTGGCTTATCATAGTTATCCAGCTACCCCGGTGCAACCTTTTGCCCTAAAAACAATATTGTAAGGTGTGAGCTGTTCAGAATAGACTGTAAATGAGTGGAAATGAATGTTATTGAGGTTATTATAGCGTAGGAGCAAAAAAGAAAGAAATCCAAACACAAAACACTTAGGAGGTGTTTTGGCAAAACCCATTAGAACCCAAAACCTCAAGGTAATCCGAACCCAAAACCCAAAACCCGAAAAGTGGCCGGTGCACATCTCTAATCCAAATAAACCCGTGATAAAACAGGGCAATAACACGCAGTAACATTTTACAGATTTTCTGATCGAACAACAAATAGATCAGAGGAATAAAAGAGCTAATAGCTATTAATAATTAATTACAAAAAAAAACTATCCGACTATCCCAAAATGAATAATGACTCTGAGATAGACATCCTTCTTGAACTTAATATGGCATCAATGCAAATGGAATTTGTAAGACGCCACTTCCACACTTTCACCTGAGGTTATGGAAAACCATGTGCACTGCAGGTGGGGCTGGTGTAACATGTGCAGAGAGAGTTACATTTGGGTGATTTATTTTGTTTCCGTGCAGAGTACTGGTACCTTTATTTTAACACTGTAATTTAGATTTCAGTTTGCACACACCCCACCCAAATGGAGGGACATGCGGTGAGGTAAATGACTGAGGAGTCCCTGGCAAGTACCAGAGCCAGATTTGCACACAATTTATGAGCCATGGGGTACATTCCGGCATTATACACATGTGCACCAGTATACACTGCTGGAGATTCGATGAGTTTTGATAAAAGATGTGCAGAAAAGATAGCCAGGTGAGGCACTGCCTCACCTGCCATAGACTTTTTACTCCAGAGTTTTTCCTATAAAAATTATTAGAATAATAATAATTTTTTATATTTTATTTTTTATTTTTAACATATTTTATAAATTCAAAACTCTGGCATATTTGTAAGTATGACAGAAAAGGCTGTGCCTCAACTGCCTCACCCCACCGCACGCCACTGCCCAAATGTAACTCTGCACATGTTAAATCAGCCCCACCTGTAGTGCACATGGTTTGCGTTTGCAAACCAACCTGAATCACCGCCATTGTGTAATTAGCATGTTGCTGGAATGCACTAATTAGAAATAAACATTTTGCAGAAAGTGTTTAATCAGCTGCATTGCATTAAACAGCTGCATTACATCTGGGAGAGGCTAACATTAGTTGTGTATGTATTATTGTGAAGTAATATAATGTACATTTTATAGTAGAACACTTGGAGATAATCTTTGGAATGTACACAGATATCATTACATTCTCTAGAAAGGTTGTAACATAGAAATAGTTCAACCATTGGTAAATATATTCATTGGTCTGATAAGCACAGATTAGGTTTAAATATTAGGAATTCCTGACCAAGTGAGAATGCAGATCTTGTTTAAAGAATACTCTGTTTTATTTAGATTTCCCAATTGATAAGATTGGCAAACATATTAAATGTATTGCTGTCTGGGATGGTATGAAATGTTTTTTTTTTTTTCCAGCATTGGAGTTGCTCATGCCAGATTTTCTTTAATGCCTTTGGAAAGGTTCTGTGGTACTTGTGTATTATAGCAGCACCCACGATGTTGGTCGTACAATGTTTTTATCGCATCGCATGCCATACAACCGATGGCATGCGATGCGATGCGACGCGATTTTACACCAGTATTCGATTAAAAATTGCACAAGCACCCTAATGGGTGATTTTAAGCACCCTAATGGGTGCTTACAATGTAAAATGCACCCCCACGCCACCCCCCACTATAAACGTGAACCCGAAGCGTGGCGAGCGCAGCGAGCCCGCGAGGTGTGGCGGTACGCGTCCTACGACCTTTTCATACCCCCACTATCCACGTCGGTGTGGAGTTGACTTTATATAGTGTGGCGAGCGCAGCGAGCCACACAGCCCGAAGCGTGGCGACCGCAGCGAGCCCCGCGAGGGGACGCGTATACCTGTGAAGTTATGCGCGTCCCCTCGCCAGGCTTCGGGCTCGGTGGCTCGCTGCGCTCGCCACACTTTATAAAATCAACTCCACGCCGATGTGGATAGTGGGGGTATGAAAAGGTCGTAGGATGCGTACCGCCACCCCTCGCGGGCTCGCTACGCTCGCCACGCTTCGGGTTCACGTTTGTAGTGGGGGGGTGGCGTGGGGGTGCATTTAACATTGTAAGCACCCATTAGTTTGCTTATACAATTTATAATCGCATCCCATTGCATTGTATGTCATTGTATGCCATATACAATGTCATACAATTTTAAAATTGTATGTCATTGTACAACATCGCGCGATATCGCATCACATACCATCGTATGCCTTATGGTATACGATGCGATGGGCGCCGCTATAATACACAAGTACCGGTTCCGCTCTTTTAAATATTATAACTTATAATGAGTGCTCAAAATGCTATGTGTAAAAGTCTGCACAAATAAGAGATTTAAATTGGATTCACCGTGCACTCTGAACGCTTGCATCAAATGGTCCTTTCGGTCTTTTAAAGCTCCTGTGAGTGATTAAAGAGCCTTTATGAATTTATTACCCTTTACCTATAGAAACATTAAAAAGATCAATGTTGAATTGTTTACTCTTTAAGCTAGCACTCCCCACTGAGCTCTACCTAAATAAAAACCCACCACGCTGTGTCTAGGATCCGGGCAGCGCCACTGAACATTATGTCAGCCGCTGCCCGGCCCCCGGCATACCCGGCGTGTCAGTAGCCGGCCCCACAGGCTGTAATACAACAGGGGGGGGGGGGGGCGTGATGAGGAGGAGAGGGAGAAGGACAGTGGCAATCCCTAGAATTTTCCGGGCTTGACAGTCTGGGCACTGAAGCATATCCCGGAATACTGATACATAGATGCCGATTCAGGTTGGCTAAATGACGCCGCCCACCTGAAAGACTGCTCCCCCATCACTGCCGATTCCCCTGATTAACATGGATGGAACGTGTAACAAAGAAAGGAATCAGGAGAAATCATTTGATGGTCGCCGACCATCAAATGATTTCTCCTGGCTTCGCAAATAAAATTCAGTGGGGACAATGGGACAATGACGGGGTGGGCGGCTGACGTCCTAGGCTAACCCTACCCTCCCACCAGAGACATAACTACACATCGCTGCCCTGTGCCAGCAAAAAATATTGGTGCCCCCCTGACCTCATATGTTAAATATGGAAAAAGCATGTATATAAAACATGGGGTGGGGCTGTGTCAAGGGGTGTGTCCGTACACTAGTGCGCCCAATTCAAATTATGCCACACAATAGTGCAACCTTGTCTATTGCACTGCACCATAGCACCCCTTCCTCACATTATGCCACACAGTAGTACCATTTAAACACATTATTCACATATATGCTCACTGTCTCTCAGATCACTGTCCCAAATGATCTGTTGTAAAAGCAGTTGATCTATGGATCTGCTGCCAGCTGCTGATGCATGGTGCTGACTTTAATGTGAAATTTGCCATTACCTCCTGTCTGGATCCCAATTGGCTGTAACTCAGACCTAGCAACTGAGCACAGGTGTCAGAAGAAGTGCAAAGTTCAAAATTTGCTTCCTCTGTTTTTTCAGAATTTATGAATGTAATAGTTGTATTACATGCTGTCTTCCAAATACCGTACAAGGGTTATATGAGCTTGTCAAATAATTGTGAAACAGTGTAGTAGCTTAATATTGCTTTAGATATTGTGTAATTAGCATGTTGTTGGAATGCATTCTTCTCGAGACTTAAGGCCCATACACACTGGGCGACTTTGAGCTGAAAGTTGCTCAAAGCAGCAGGTTTGAGCGGCTTTCAGCTCATAGCCTCCCAGTGTGGTGAGCGCTGCTGCGCGCTCCCGCAACATCGTCGGGAAGCCGTTCATCTGCTGGTTATAGATGCAACACTGTCCTCCCCCCTCCGTTGGCGCTGGGCAGGGTGAAAGCCGCTCAGTGTGTATGCACTGAGTGGCTTTCCCCGCAGCGATGATTTTCATCATCACTGTCCATACACGCTGGGCATAGTCGCCCAGTGTGTATGGACATTTACACATTTTGCGGAAAGTGTAAAACAGCTGCATTACATCTGGGAGAGGCTAATGTTAGTTGTGTATGCAGTTTGTGTGTGCTATTTTGAAGTAATGTAATGTGTGTTTTATTGTAGAACACTTGGAGATAATCTTTGGAATGTACACAGATATCATTACATTCTCTAGCACAGCTGTGGCTTATATAATTGTTCAACCATCAGTAAATATCCACATTGGTCTGATAAGCACAGATTTTGTTTCAAATTTTAGGAATTCCTGACCTAGTGATAATGGAGATCTGGCTTAAAGAATACTCTGTTTTTTATTTAGATTTCCCAATTGATAAGATTGGCAAACATATTGAATGGATTGCTGTCTGGGGTGGTGTCAAATGGGCGTTTTTCCAGCATTGAAGTTGTTCATGCCAGATTTTCTTTAATGCCTTTGGAAAAGTTTTGCTCTTTTAAATATCAAAGCTTATAATGAGTGCTCAAAATGCTATGTGTAAAAGTCTGTATAAATATAAGGTATTTCAATTGGAGAAGATTTGTATTATGCACTTTAAACACTTGTACAAAACAGTGATTTCAGTGTTCTACAGACCTCCTAAGTGATTGAAGAGCTTTTGGGAATTTATTTCCATTTTACATATAGGAACATAAAAATATCAACGTTGAATGGTTTAGGACCAGGCATGTCCAACCTGAGAGTCTCCAGCTGCTGCGAAACTACAAGTCCCATCATGCCTTGATACAGTTTTGCTATTAGGGTATCCTAAAACTATGGCAAATGCATGCTGGGATGTGTAGTTTCATTACAGCTGGAGGGCCAAAGGTTGAACATGCCTGGTTTAGATTCTTTAACTAGCAAAAATGCTTGTGTGGTACAACAACTGAGGCTAAAGCTGGGTACACACTATAAGATATAGAAAGAAATACTGGTCCCATGGATATCGGAATGATATATCATACACATTGTATAGATGTACTGCCGATCCATTGTAACTGCCCTTTGTTCACTGAAACGTCCCATTGGATGTGTATATCACATCATAGAATCACTGGGTTGCATGGTAGAAGGTACAACAGCTGGACGGTGTACCCAGCTTATGAAAAAGAAACCAAATTTAAATACATCAGTTTCTCCAAACAGTTCTGCTAAGATAAGAAACACCTTCGCATCTAGGAATAAAAAAAAGTCAGTCTGCTGCCTGCCAAGGTTACCTAGTGAACAGGGAAGCGAGAGAGATACAGACACCTAAATTACTGTTATATAATACTATATTTTCATGTTCTATTGATATTATACATGATGACATCTCCAGCTCATGTGTAGGCTGGAAATATCTTGAAAATAGTCTTTGTATGCTTATTTAAATGGTAGCTGGAAAGCTAACAGCAATACATTTGAAATGATTAAGGCATATCATTTAATAAGATGCATGGTATAAACTTTTAAATGATATACACATGCACAAACCACACACAGACACAGATTCCTTGTCACATGGATAATTATACTTACGAAGAACTACACTCTTATTGGACTGAAAGTGCTTAACACTATGAGTGCCAAGTGAATTTGCCAATATAGGTGTGAAAATTGCCAAGTAAGCATTTTTATTCATCATAGTGACCTGTAATGTTTACCTTATATAGGTAATATATTCTTTTTTACACATTTTTTATTTGAATTTATATAACAAATGTGAGCGATGCTAGCATTTTTTAGAGGATATTTTTAACATCTCTCACAGAGATGTTGGCACGCAAAGGGCTACATAACAAAAACATTAAATAAATCATTGTTTAAGATTCAAGGGGAGATTCTCTAAAGTAGAAATGCTGTAATTTCCGTATGCTCTGTCCCCCTCCGCAGTGTCACCGCTGCGGAAGGAATCGCCAGCTAAAACTGGCGATTCCCTGCAGAAGCCTATGTGCTTTCTACCGCAGCGCTGTGTGAGGGATCCGCCACGGATTATCGCAAGAGCTGTCCCTTGCGTTAATGATCGCATATGTTAGAGCATATGCGATTATTAAGAATGTGGTGGCCGGCGAAGGGGGGCTGCGCATGTTAGAACATCCCGCCCTCAGTCAATATGATGAAAATCATTTTATGAGTGAACATGTGAGTTCTGCGATTGCGTCAGAATATCTCCAATGGGAGCACCTTCCAGCCTGTGCAGGACAGAGTGTACTAGTCCACGTGTACAATGACAGACTGGCAGACATGATGAAGCATTTGTGTGTGTGTATGTATGTATGTGTGTGTGTGTGTGTGTATATATATATATATATATATATATACATACCCTCCAACTGTACCGATTTTGCCGGTACAGTACCGTTTTTTAACGGTCTGTACCGGCAAAAATCAAAGTGTACCGATGTACCGATTTCCAGCAATCGGCCCCGGCAGGTATTCCTAACGGTGCAGCTTGTGCGTCGCGCTGACGTCAGGCAGCTCCGACATGGACCAGTCCGCCCTCCTCCTCAAACTCCATGCTACCCAACGCAGCACTGTGGGAAATGTAGTCTTTGGTCACTGATGTCACTGAGCAAGCGGCTGTGCTTGAGTGAGTGACGGGACTACATCTCCCAGGCACCAATGCACCAACCTGTGTCTGTGTACAGTACAGAATAACGTAAAGACGCTCCGGCTGTTAGGTCTGCAGACATGTAGGGGTGGCATTATCAGCCAGGTAAGCCTGTGCTGGACAGGTGGCAGGACCCTCTGACTACATGACCAACAGCCCCTTTGTAGCATGGACATAATTCTTTATCTTCTCCTGTATGTATCTGCTATATAATGAGCGTATAGAAGAGAGGTGTGTATCAGTGTATTTCCCATAATACCGCTCAATTTCACCTTATTTCTGGCTCATCTTAGTTATGAGATTACGGGGGCACTGGTGCTGTCCTTATGATCACAAAGTTAAACGCTCCTTCCTGTGTCTGTGGGGAGCGGGTAGACGGCGATGCTGCTGCTCCGTGTGCTGGCTGTTAAGCAAGCGGCTCCATACACTGCCCCATGCCTGTAACATGGCAGGACTCAGTTTATTGGCTGGTACTTTACCTGCAGCTGGCGGGGAGCGCGGTTCAGCGGCACACAGTGAGTGGGCACAATTTATATATATATATATATATATATATATATATAATGTGTTGATTGGCTACGTGTTTATTCAAAAATGCCCACACATTCGGAAAGGGGATGACCACGCCCCATTTACGATGACCACGCCCACTTTGCCCTTGGCCACGCCCCCTTTCTGGTTGTGTACCGAATTCTACCTTTCAGATGTTGGAGGGTATGTATATATATATATTACGTACTGCAGTTGCCTTTTTTGTATACTACAGTATACTGAAAACTCTTCAGTTGCTGCTCAAGCAAAACTGTAATATCCCTAAAAATGTCCTGTTTCCACTATAAGAATACAGGCTGGTTAATTGTGATTATTGTGCTGCATATGTGCCAATGACATGGTGAGTACAGCCCTCCCCACTAAGGAACAAATCCACACAAGTAACTTTAGTACATGGAAAAGCCTTTAATCTCTCTGAAGACAAAGCCATCTGCTACTTGTCACCTGGGTGAGTGACCTGTGTCCTTGTTATTTCTCATGTGCCTGGGCGTCAGGAGGGTTGTTTAGATATTGCCATGATCCCTGTGTATGAATGATGTTACAGCTCTCCTCCTGCTGCAGAATTGGAGGAGGTCCAGGAGCGCCGAGAAGGCCCCCACTGAGTGTAAAGGTCACAGTCCAGATAATCACACTTTGAAAAGGAATAGGAGATTAAATGTTCAGGTGTATTTATTACATTCAGGACAGTAATATACAGAACTGGATAATCAATCATAAAACAATTACATCCAAAAGAAGATCCCGCTATGCATATTATATTTACTATAATCTTCTGGTAATGATCTAATGAAACTATTGTCACCGGACACTGCCAAGATATCAGTCACTAATATAAAAGCATTTGGGGGCTTGGGTAACTATGGTGCAAAAACATTTGGGGGCTTGGGTGATTATGGTCACTGGGATTAAATAATCACATAGAGCTATTAAAAAGTTTTCTAAAGGTAGGGGAAACTCTTTCTTTACAGTAATATGTAGTAATAAGGTTCTTTATATATTACAGGATATAATCATGAGCAAACTACCTGCTCATAATGGAGTACCATTATTATTGTAATATCTATCTGTGCCGTAGAAGTTTGTGTGAGAGTGATGCACATTGCGGGTGTGGAACATTAGGTTGACCACTATTGCTCGACACATGAAAAAGATTGACAGGCTTTAGGTTGACACTGACAAAAGGTCAACACAAGCAAAAATGTTGAGGTGAAAATTGTCATGCTTCAGGCACACTATTATAATCTGACGCTAATGCCCACTAGGATCAGAAGGTAAGAACAAGTCAGTTTAAACATAAATTAATAATGAAAAACTCAAGTCGACCTTTTGCAGTGTCAACCATTTTCAAGTCAACCTTTTGTCAACGTTGACCTAAAGCCTGTCAACCTTTTCATGCGTGGACCTATTACATGTTGACCAGTAGTGGTCGACCTAATAACTGTTGACCAATCTACTGGATCATGCACATTGCATAGAATTGGGTCTGGATCATAAGGTTGACCACAGGAAGGTCGACATGCATTAGGTCGACCACCGAAGGTTCGACAGGCCTTAGGTTGACACACTCAGAATGTCGACATGGTTTTAGGTCGATAGGGTCATTAGGTCAACACGTGCATTAGGTCGACAGTCAAAAGGTCTACATGGGTTTTTCACAGGTTTTTTATGTCCCAAATGTAGACGCAGTGGACATGGATACCGTATCAGTGCACCGCGTCCCCCCGCATGGCTCGCTTTGAGCACGGTGCCTCACTACGCTCGCCACGCTATACCACCTGTTGGCACATGCCCGCTCAAAAAAAAATTGAAAAACCCATGTCGAGCTTTTGACTGTCAACCTTCCTCATGTCGAACTAATGCTTGTGTCAATTCACTGACCCTGTCGACCGAAAGCCCATGTCAACATTTTGAGTGTGTCAACCTAATGCATGTTCACCGTTTGTATGTCGAGCTAGTGTCCGTATACACATAGAAATATCCCTGCAGATTCTCAATCACAGCCACTGATTGTTGTTGTTTCTATTTGGTAGCATTATACATAATCAATCTTCCAACACGCAAACACAGAAACAATAATCCTGGCATAACCTTCAGAGGTTTGCTGCATGGTCCTACAATGCAGTTGAACTTACCAGTTCACTTTTCATAGTGACTATGGAAGGCAGACACCTAAACACCAGACCTGTAGATATAAGACAGGGTTATAAAAAGAAGTAGAACTAATAGTCTGACATAAATAGAACAATACTCACTACATGCCCATGACTGTATGAATGCTAACACATCATTTGAATGAGAAAAATGTAAAACATAATTTTGTTCCTGTTAACCATGCAACTGAGCCTATAAAGACGGCTAGCTTTATACAGTCAGAATCAGTGGTTCTCAAACTCGGTTCTCAGGCTCAACAGTTCATGTTTTCAAAGTTACCCGGCAGGTGCACAGGTGTACTCAATACACTACAACACATTTTAAAAGATCAATAAGCGGAGCTAATTATTTTACTTGTGATTATGTTTGCGTTCCTGAGGACAGAGTTTGGGAACCTATGGTGTAAGATTATGCTACACTCATCACAAGCTGCTGAACATGAGAACTACAAAAAACCTTAGCATCTACATGCATCACGTGAGAAAAGTCAACTTTGGGCCTTGTGACAGTTTCTGGAAAGTTTATATATTCCTACCATCTAACTATTTCTATCACCGCACAACCATATAGACAAGAAGCAAAGCATCTGTTTGCATTTGAAAAGGATGTTGCTAAGTGTTCTGTGTATATGAGTGAGGTCTGAATGCATATACTGTGTGTAAGTATAAAAATATATGGTCATGTTGACATCTGCAGCACATGTTTGTTGTAAAAGCCTGGGGAGTGATGTATATCTCTGTCATATACAGCCTTCTTCCTCCGCAATGAAGATTGATGCTGTGTATTTGTAATCTGCTGTAGCAGCAGCAGCAGCACACAGCTCCCCGCTGCTCCCCATCTCCCAGCATGCTCTGCCTCCACAGGCAATGCGCTCTGGAGCTCAACCTCAGCGTGACTGGACTGCAGAGTCTCCACACCTCCCCCCTACATGTCTCTCTAATGCAGGGGGGAGGAGGGGGTCCTGGTCCCTTTCCCTACTCTGTAATACACCTGATGTGGACAAAAAAATGGCTCCAGCACACAACCTTTCTTAATTAAAGGTTATATTTTCAAGCTTTTTTTGCAAAAGAAATAGCATATATTCACAGTGTGATACAGTAAGACCATTACAAAATCACTATAATGCCCTGCTACATCTCCCAGTAGCTTTCATTACATACTGTGCATCCAATCTTCACTATTATATATAAGGATGCTTCAGTGTGACCAATTGTTATTCTCCAACATTGTCATATGTCTGCTATATTGCTGGATACAAGATGTGAAGTGGAAACTATGGGCCTGAATCAGAGGTGGCATTTGAGAAAAAAAAAACAGTGCAAGGCGTATGCATTTTGTATACAACATTTCTATTACATGAGACCGCTTCCGCGATCCATGGGTGTATCATGGTGGAGGGTGGGACGTAATCGTCATCCTATCTTTTCCTTTTCCTCTCTTATGGACCCTACACATGTAGAGATTTTACTCAGCAATGCTAGATCGGTCAGCACACATCGTTGCACAGCGATGTGTCAGCCCAGTGGCGTAACTACGCTGCCGCAGAGCCCGCGGCGGCTTGGGGGAGCCAATGCTGGCGTGGTTTGCGAGTAGCGCCGACAATAAATGAGGCACTGCTGCACGGAAGGAGAACTGGCGCTGCTCTTCACTCTCCTGCTTGTCCTGCCCCTGAAGTCGGTGTGTGTAGTGTGTGAGGTCTACTGTGTTGGGACAGTGCTGTGCTGTTGGCACCAGCGTCTGCCTAGTCTCTTTAAGAAGACTAATGTGGCAGGAGGAAGAGAGGGGAACAAGCCAGCACGTGGCTATACTTAACTTACACTTCCCTAGGTACTTGTGTAGTTTCACGACGCCAGTATGGCGCCGTGCGTCTGAGTCCCCTTGTGGGGCTCGCCCACGCTGCGGGCTCGGTGGCTCGCTACGCTCGCCACGCTATTTAGAATCAACTCCATGCCAACATGGAAAGTGGAGGTATGAACTATCCATGTTGGCATGGAGTTAAGTTACTTTTTTTTAACATAGTTTGTGGCGAGCGTAGAACCCGGAAGTAGCACGGTGCCATGCTGGCGCCGTGAAACTACACAAGTACCCTTCCCTATGTTAGTAGCCCACATAGCGCTACTCTGCGCTGCCCCGCACTCATCCTGTCACTCAGACGTAACTGCTTTACTAGTGCGCTAGCCAGTGCTGATCGGGAGCCGGCTCTGGCCTCATCACAAAACTTGCTGAAAGAATTATCAGTGACCACTCCCACCCTGCTCATGACTTGTTCAGAAGACTGCCATCTGGGAGGCGATACAGCTCTCAACTGGCGAGGACAGCCAGACACAGAAACAGTTTTTACCCCCAAGCAACTTCCATAATAAACTCAAAGGTCAGTGATTCCACCCCATTGTGCTAATCTCGGCACTTGACACATGAATCTAAATACAACCCTAATGCCCTTCCCTTGAAATTATCCTGTTTTGTATTGGTCTGTTATGTATGTACACTGTGTGGGAGCAGTGGTTATCGGAAACAAATTCCCTGTGTATTATGTATGCTGTACATTGATAAACTTGGCAATATAGTGATTCTGATTCTGATCACATGCTCACTAGCATCAGAGAAACAGAGGCTCCCAGGCTGCTGTGTGTACAGCAAATCCTCTCCTGATGGTGGGTGACTGACGCTCGGGCAGGCCACATCGTCTCTTCTACTCTCAATGAACCTGCTGGCGTGTACAGCGCCACCAGTGTGAGGCAGTATTCACTGTCAGTCACCTCATCATCCTGCCAGATCCCCCAAGCAGCAGACAGAGCTCCGGATTTGCTCAGGAGGCTGTGCAAGTACACAATGCTGCTGCAGGAATGCCATGAATGGAACACCAACAGCAAACCCAGGTCAGTGTTCCTATCACATTGTCTATCCTTGATCCATTCTACGGTCTCCCACCAATGCCCCCATTACTGACGTCTTCATGCCAGCCCAGTGTCTCCCCCCCCCCTTCCCCCCCTTTCCTCCCCAACCACTTCACTGCACCTACCCAGTCCAGTCACAATGTCCCCCTTCCTCTCATTCAGCTTGGTGTCCCCTTTCTAAGGCCTAGTGTCCCCCCTCCCACCCCTATCTCACTGCCCCTCATTCCCTACCAGCCCATTGTCAACCACCACCTCAATGACCACCTATCGCAGTGTCTCCTTTCCAGGCCACCCTCTGCCTCTCCCCTCCACTGACTGTCTCTCACTATCACTCTACCTGTCACCCTCTGCTTCTTTCCATAACCCTATCTCACTGTTATCATAGGTGCTTTAGATTGGGAATCATCCGACAATAGGTAAGGGGCATTGTTGGTTTGTGGCTTAATGTGTAATTGGCATTATGGTGTGTGGCGTATAGTGTAAGGGGCATTACGGGGGCACCAGAGACAATTTTGGGTGGGGGGAGAAAATTTTATAGTTACGCCACTGTTTCAGCGATGTGTACTGAGCGATCAGGGCCAGTGTTCCATACTTGCCAACTTTAAAGTCTCCTCTTCGGGAAAAGGCCAGAGAGGAGACTGGCAGCATCGCTTCTATATATTGCTATAAAACAATGGTGAGACAACAATGGTGAGATGGCGCCCAATGGTGTGAATCCTTATTCAATATAACCTTATAGGGTCATCAACAAAAAGTCCCAAAATCCTTGAGAATGTTTAATGTGAATGAATGTTCACTTATGACAAATCCTCTGTTACGATATGCTCAACACTTATAAGAATAGATGGAATAGTTTCACAATAGCAAAGAACCCAACGCATTTTGTCAATATAAGACTTCATCAGGGGTTGTTCAGTTCTGAGTGTGGCGTGTACATTAACATAGAGGTTGTTTCACAGGCAATAAAAGGAGCTTCAGTGTTTAATTTTCAACAATTCCTTTAAATCAATGACATAGCTGCAATTACTATCCAAGGTTGGCAGATAGTATAAGGGCTAGTTAAACTCCAACACAATAGAGCTGTGCTCTGCAGTGTGACTGTGTGTATATATATATATATATATATATATATATATATATATATATATATATATATATATATATATATATATATATAGCTTAGCATACTGACGGCTATTACGGACTATTTAGAAATAACTGTACACACCAACACTGGTTCAAGTCAGCTGACTTGACCCAGTGTTGGTGTGTAAAGTTATTTCGAAATAGTCCGTAGTAGCCGTCGGTATGCTAAGCTGTATTACCACACACCTGTGTGGGTGACTGAGCTCCGGACGCAAATACTGAAGCATAGAATAGAGTGCCGGCCGGGGGAGAAATTATATATATATATATATATATATATATATATATATATATATATACACAAATTTTGATAGATGCGGCACTCCGTCAGGTCAGCTGTAGATACAGTTAATACAACGGTGCCCCCTGCAGTAACAACCCACCGGGGTTGGCTTTGGATACAATATGCTTGTGGCGGCAGGACTCAAATAAAGTCACTGACAACCCGGATATACTGACATTCCAAGACCTAGTGGTCCCTTTATCAAGGTCTTCTACACCTTGATAAAGGGACCACTAGGTCTTGAATCGTCGGTATATCCGAGTTGTCAGTGTCTTTATTTTAGTGCTGCCACCACCAGCATATTATATATATATATATATATACCATACCTCCCAACTTTTGTCCTCTTCGATGCGGGACGCTGTCACGCTGCTCCTTCGCGCCGGAGGGGGCGTGGCCTAATTTCGGGGGCGTGGCCTATACTCGCGGCTCCCTCGCGAGGCCACGCCCCCATTTTGCCGCTATGGGGGCATGACCCAGAGGCTCTGTGAGCCTCTAGCCATGCCCCCAGCCCCCTGGCTGCGGGAATAGACGCTGTGCGCATGCGCACAGCGTCTATTCCCCGCTGCTTAGCAGCCGACAGGGGGGACTCCCAACAGCCCCCCCACTACGCGGGACACTGCCGCCCGCGGGTGGGACATCGGGACAGGCCCTGACAATCGGGACTGTCCCGATAAAATCGGGACTGTTGGGAGGTATGATATACTGTATATATATATATATATATTTCTCTCACTTTGAAAACGGGGCATGTAGGTCCCCAAAACGTCAGTCTGTATGAGAGGACGGATATTTAAATAAAAAAGCTTTTTCAACATACAGTAGTTACCAGTCTCCGTGAGTGCCACTACTGCAGCACACCTCTATTTGAACCCTTGTGGAAGGCACCGGAGCAGCTCCACTGGTAAGCCGAGTGCCGGACCATCCCACAGAACTATATATATGTATTATATACTTTTTTAACTCTTACTTCATTCAACATCACCTAACCCTAGGTCTCTGCCACAGTGCTGCAAATCCCTGGGAAATCCATCAAGCACATATAATACATCCATGTATGCTTATATGTGCTTAGCAATCCCCACCCTGCATCTGCACTTCAGCCACCGCTGGCCATGAGTTGGTTTAAGTATGCTAACAGAACCACAGCCACATGTCCATATCTAGATTGTAAACTTGTAAGCAGGGCCATCCTACCTTTTTTACCGTCTGTAAATACACAGTTTGTTGTATAGCTGTTTCCAAATGTAAAGCGCAATAGAATTTACTGCGCTATATTAGAAACTTATAATAAAGGTAAAGAGAAACTCTGTACCTGGCAGGAGCTGCTTGAGGAGTTAATTGTACATGGATGGTGGAGTGGTCGGATCCAAAGGTGCACTTACATATGCAAAGTAGGCATTGAATACTTAAACCTCAGTTTACATATTTTCGGATTTGAGAATTAGGGGGGAATTGAATCCGTGCACAATCAGCTTGCACCCAACAATCAGGCCCTATATTCTCATGAAATGGGTGTTGTGTACAAGATCTACAGTCATAATGTTGACATTCACAATGTCAATGCAAAAATGCCAACATGAGGTGACTGTTGACAGGTGTCACATACAGAACAATCCTAAATGACATTGCATACCTCCCAACATTTTCCATTAGTGAAGCAGGACTTCAACGAGCGTCCAGATGCCCCTGAAAGGGTCGTGGCCACAGAAAAGGTGGCGTGGTCTTGTGGGTATGTCTATGAAAGTGAGCCACACCCCCTTTCCCATCACTAAGGGGGGGGGGGGGGCATGGCCAGCGCATTGAGAGCTACTGGCTATGCCCCAATCCCTCAATATTACCATGAATAGACGCTGTGCCAGTGAATGCAGATTGTAGCATTTGTCCCTGTAAACCTTTTACCTCACTCGCTGCTGTGGAAACATAAAGTTCTAGACTGCTCAGAATAAAGTGTCCACTTGATTCCTTTGTTGCTTCAAGTTCCTCGCATTACATTTCTCAAGATTTTGTCGTGACTTGGGGACACTTAATAGAGCCATAAGGATCATTGATCTTCCCAGGGTGCTGCACTAGAGACTCTGACTTGCCACATGCAGGAATGTAAGAATACACCAGTGCCAGGTGGGATTTGTGCCAGAGTGCCACCTGCTCCCACAGAAACATTATATGCAATTTAGAGGATTTTGGCAACCTGCATAAAGGATCTAAGTGTTCAAGCCCCGAATTACAGAAACTAGTTAAGATATGAAGAGATTATAAAAAGCCTTTCTAACACACTACACATTACATTTGTAGGCAGCAACCAGTAAGCAGGACACTGCAGCTTTCCTCGATGATTACACACTACACAGCCCAAATCTATTCCTAATAAACCCAGATCAAGCTGATTGTACTCACATTGTTCTACCTGCTCAGCCTCCCCAAGAGTGACCATGGAAGTGTTTCCAAATCAGCTCCCTGCAGCCCTGTATATAATAACACAGAAGACACAGTATTTTATTATAGGCAATGAACTCATTTCTGTTAAGGTTTATTTACTAAGATAGTTCTATTGAAGATTGGATGTTGCTTTGGGCAACCAATCAGAATCTACATATGTATTTAGCACCTTCTAGAAGATAATATATAGAATCTGTTTGTTTGCCCATAGCAACATCCTGTCTTTAATAGAACTCCCATCTTAATAAATAATCCCATGCCCTACTATGTGCCCACACTGGGATGTAACTCACCCGCTAGATGTTGCTGATGCCACTTGCATCCCACGAGTAGGGTTATCGTCCATTCTTTCAGGAAGTCTAAAAGATGATAATAAAGTCATCACAAACATAATGACCAAATGCTGAACAAGTGCACATGAAGGTAAGGGAATTGTGTCCTTAGAATTCCACCGCATCTTTTAATTGCTCCTGCCAAGAGAGATCAGTAATTGAATGTTTCAAATGTCTGTTTCTAGAAGATCATAAGGATCTGCATACCTTGATGACTTTATTCTGAAGTGGAATGGACTAAACAGTAAATTTAATAGAAAGCGCTAATGAAGCATTACTTCCAAAGCAGTATTTATCAAACAGGTGCCAATGATAGGTGCTGTGTGGTTTGTGGTAATGCTGCTTATCAGATGTTTGAGTGTCAAATGCCAGCTTACTCTCAATTGTAAATATTGGTTGCCAGTCTCTTGGAATACCTACGGCTGCACCTTGTTGGAGAAGTGGCGTCGCAGCAGCACAGCAAGGGTACTGAGCACCATAACCGTTGTACACATTCTGCCTGGAGCATCACCAGCATGGCACAGGGTAGATGAGAAAGTTATTGCATAGCCACCAGAGAGAGGAGCAGAATAGATGCAAGATTTCAGGAGAGATGCTCAAGCACCTACAAAGCTCGCTCAGTCCCACGGACAGGGTGAGTGTCCTATCGACCTCTGCTCCTGAGTGTCTCTGTCTCAGGGTTTTAGAGAGGATTATGGATCACCAGCGATTAAGACTGGATAGATTACACTTACATCCATGGTGGTGTAAGCGAGGGCACGCATCTCATCTCTGTCACAGAAACCATAATTAATATGCATTATGAGTCAGTTATATATGAATAAGCCAAGCCTGAGAGGATTGTCAGTTAATATCCAGGGGATGATAATTTGGTTCTTACCTGAGAAAATATTGCCATTATGAATTGCACAGATAAATTTGTACATATGATACGCACATTAATTATTTTGCTGTAACGTATACAGGAGTGTACAGCCCTGAACTTAAACCAGGTGCACAGGGGTAAATGCATTCTCCTTTATCAGAGAAGAGGTATCGATGATTATCGATAGACTGCGCATGTTTTGATCACTTGCCGTACGCTAGTTGACAGTCAACATTTGGGAGTAGTAACCAGCTGTTTTCTAGGATTGTCCAGAAATCCCAAATGGGAGGGTATTTGAGATATTTTTATTTAGGATGGTCACAAACCCTTACACATGACATATGCAGTGGCACTATTAGCTGTGTTGTGGCCAAGTACCGAGAAGGGGTGAGGCCAATGTGGGGAGGTGTTGCCAGCCCCCCTCATTAGGAAATATTAAAAGTCTTAAGTCCTGTGTGGCCACACAAGGACAAATGGGTGAACAAGTTGGGGGCAGAGGAGGAGGGATGGTACATACGATCACTTACCCCTTCACACATTATGCAGAGAGAGAGAGAGCAGACTGACTCTTCTGCAGCTGCTGCTCTCCCCACCCATGTGCACAGCAACATGTGCTGTGTGCTGGACTAGGGAGAGAGGCTACTCAAAGTGCCCTGGTTTGCAAAAAGGAGGGGGCAGAGTGGCGGTTTAACAGTTCCAGGCCCAAGTGAAAAGCCCCCTAGCTCTTTTTTTTCTTTTTGGTGCTACTCCTTGTATGTAAGCTGATTCAAACATAGATTGATCAGATTGTGCTAATTGTGTGACCACACTGGACACAGATCTAGTCACTCAACCTACTTAATTTTTATCAATTGAAAATTGTCAATGAAAAATGGCTATTTATTTATTTATTAACAGTTTCGGTACTTGTTTCCTATCTGGGCGCCCAGGTTTTCTACGTACGGCACCGTAATGAAATCGGATCGCATCGCATCGTACACATACACGATATTGAACGATGCGATGCGATGCGATCCGATTCGATTTCCCATAGGAAACAATGTGAAATGGCTCAATTTTGCCAAATTCTCATAGGAACAATAGTAAATGGGCCAAAAACACCCCTGAACATTGAAATGTCCCCCCAAAAGTAGTTTACGCCTCCGCCATCAACGTGAACCCGAAGCGTGGCGAGCGCAGCGGTACGCGTCCTCCGACCTTTTCATGCCCTACTATCCACGTCGGCGTGGAGTGAGAATAGAATAGTGTGGCGAGCGCAGCGAGCCACCGAGCCCGAAGCGTGGCGAGCGCAGCGAGCCCCGCGAGGGGACGCGGATACCTTCACAGTTATACGCGTCCCCTCGCGGGCGACGCGGACACCTGGGAAGCCCGCGAAGGGACGCGTTTACCTGTGAAGGTATCCGCGTACCCTCGCGGGGCTCGCTGCGCTCGCCACGCTTCGGGCTCGGTGGCTCGCTGCGCTCGCCACACTATTCTATTCTCACTCCACGCCGATGTGGATAGTAGGGCATGAAAAGGTCGGAGGACGCGTACCGCCGCCCCTCGCGGGCTCGCTGCGCTCGCCACGCTTCGGGTTCACGTTGATGGCGGGGTGGCGTCAACTACTTTTGGGGGGACATTTCAATGTTCAGGGGTGTTTTTGGCCCATTTACTATTGTTCCTATGATAATTTGGCTAAATTGAGCCATTTAACATTGTTTCCTATGGGAAATCGAATCGGATCGCATCGCATCGCATCGCATCGTTCAATATCGTGTATGTGTACGATGCGATGCGATCCGATTTCTCTACGGAGAATAGCATGGTGCGCAATTAACTTAGTGGGCGCCCAGATAGGAAACAAGTACCACAGTTTCTTATATAGCGCATACATATTGCACAGCGCTTTGCAGAGAATATTTAAACATTCCCTGCCCCAGTGAAGCTTACAATCTATGGGCCTTATTCTAGTTCACTCTTTCTGGCAAAATCCTTCTTAGATGGACAAAACCATGTGCACTGCAGGGGGGCAGATGTAAAATGTGCAGAGAGAATTAGATTTGGGTGAGTTATTTTGTTTCTGTGCAGGGTAAATACTGGTTGCTTTATTTCTACACTGCAATATAGATCTCACTTTGAAGTAAAACCCCACCCAAATCTAATTCTCTCTGCACTAGTAACATCTGCACATGGTTATGTCCATCTAAGAAGGATTTTGTCAGAAAGAGTGAACTAGAATAAGGCCCTATTTTCCCTACCACATGTACACGCACACAGACATTCTAAGGTTAATTTCGTTGGAAGCCAATTTACCTACCTGTATATTTTTGGATTGTGGGAGGAAACCAGAGTACCCGGAGTAAACCCACACAGGTACGGGGAGAATATACAAACTCCGCTCAGTTAGAGCCATGGTGGGAATTGAACCCATGACCTCAGCGCTGTGAGGCAGTAATGCTAACCATTACACCATCCGTGCTGAACTCAGCCCAGTTTACCTGCTGCAGTAAGAAGGAAAGTTTCACGCCTGAGGGTTGAGGTGGACCCTAGGAAGCCTCAGACGTAGGGATAGATGAGTACACAAACCTAGGAGCCCTCAGAGGATGCTAGACATACCTGATGTAGTAAAAAAATGCCTGAAGCCGGAACAGGGCAACAAAGTAATAATAAAATGAAGTCTTTTATTTAGGCACACAAGGGCCCTTATTCTGATCGGTGCGGACATTCCCGAATTGTTACGGTGCGGGCCGCACGCAACGCTGTGCGGCAGCGTGCGGGCATCGTCCGTAGAAACGCCCACGTGTCCTCCGCATTCGGACGGAGTCACTCTTTAAGAACAGGGCGTGTGTACGGACGACATACAAACCGTGCGTGTGCGGGGGAAACGTACAGATTCTTGCACGGTCTTCCCGCACAAGCACGGTCTTACCGCGTGAGAACGTACGGAAAGCTGTCCGTACGCCCCGATGCGGAGTATTTACGCACAATCCAACACAATTTTGTACTGAGTACACACAGCGATCACATGACCCACTTAGGCTATTAGGCAACCTCCTGAAAAAGGGATTGTTAGCAATTGCAATCAATTAAATGCTCATCTATACTGACCCACATTCCTACTACATTCATGACACACATTAACCCTTACAGCATGTGACCCAAACATACATCTAGATACACTATGTACATTTTGCTTATTTTAAACATTTTAAACAACTTACACATATACTTTAGCATGTTAGAAAAAAACACTGACAACTTTGAACTTTAAATAACGATTTATTCAAAAATAACTTGCCCCAACCCAAAATTTAAAATTCCCCATCAATTATGCGGTCCATCTCCACAATCATTTGGCTCATCAGGCCTTTCAGTCTCAGGAGGGCCCCACGGCGACCCTCCTCTGCTTGGGCAGGCTCATCTGTGGAGGAAATTAAAAATGAAAAATGACTAATGATATTCATGCATACATTTAACATAGTCAAAGCTACATTTTAAACATGCATTCTGCGAGGTGTGTGTGTATATATATATATATATATATATATATATATATATATATATAACTATATATATATATATATATACACACATATCTACCTATATATATGAGACATACACCTATACATACATGCATACATACTACATGGAAAGCCTGATTTTGGCCCTCTACCCTTTACTCTGTAGAACACCTCACAGTCATACTGCTCCTTCTCCATCCAAACCCACCCATGACTAAGCTCTGAGAAGCATGCCACGCGCTGCACCAATCACAATTCGGCAAACAAAGTTCAGTGTCTGTTATATGATGGAGCCTGGCAGGGGAGTTACACAACTCTCAGGAATGCTCAGTACATTTGTGCAATCAAGCATGGCTTGCCTGCTGATGGTCTGCTCCAGAAATCATTGTCAGAATGCCAGTTAGGGGAAGCTGCAGCACTAACCCACTCCCATGCTCAAAAGCATTACTAAGCCCAAATCAACACACAATTATGGTGAAAAACATACATGCAGACCGCAGGGGGTGGTTAGCTAGAGGAGGGCCCAGGGGCACTCACCACTTGTTACTCCAGTCTAAGCCACGCCTGGCCATACTCCATTTATGCCATACTGAATCTAGTTAACAAAGATCATTCGCCAGTAAACTCTTCTCACCTATATGAGCCTACAGATTGTATGCAACCAGCAGGGACATGTAACCCTTACATGAGCAACTCATCACTTTCTTCCTGGATACAGATTAACTACACAGGTTCAGTGGCACTTCAATTCGACCTGAAAGCCATCCGCACAACCTGTGTCATTAATATGTGTCCAGGATGAAAGGGATGGTTTGGCCACCCTATCTAACCCCAAAGTGTGTCTGTTGCTACCCAATTTGTTGTTTGGCTTTATAGTATTTTCAAACACATTTGAATCAACAGTGCTACATATCAAATAGTGGATGACAAAAGGAAGAACGAATCTTTATGTATACATACCACTTTCGGCCGCCTGGTCAACCACACAGGCCTCCTCATCCTCCCCCTCTTCCTGGGCCTCCTCGGCCGCCACGACCTCCTCCTCGGCTGCCACCTCTGCCTCCACTGGCCACTCAGCCTCCTCCACCCCTTCCTCAATCGCTTCCTCCTCGGCCATCGCTGGCTCCGCCTCCTCCTGTGCCAGGCCTGCCTCTGCCTCCTCCTGTGCCAGGCCTGCCTCTGCCTCCTCCTGTGCCAGGCCTGCCTCTGCCTCCTCCCGGGCCTGCCTTGCTCGTGCACGTGCTGTGTTTGGGAAAAATGAAAAAAGTGCCAATTAGTGGTAATTTGTAATAAGCCTTATCAACCTATAAATGCAAAGGTTAGAGGTACTGATACTTGTACATGCAAACAGCTCCTCAGTGGCCTTTACAAAACACAGCCTGTAACATGGCAGGTATGCTGTGACATTTGGGCCATTGTAAGCATCACAAGCATTAATCCTCCCCAATAACATATTTTATGACCATTACAGGGTGTCAATCAGGAAGTAGCACTCATATATTGTATGGCATGTTTAACTCATGATCAGGCTGCTGACCTTAGTGGATTAAATAATGTCAGGTAAGCAATCATGTACAAATCCACATTTACTGTTGAAATACTCACATCGAGCAATGCTGGCCCTTATGCTCTGAAGCCTCTCTGGCTCCCTGCGCCGGAGGTCGGACCACCGCCGCTCAAGCTGTGCGATGGTCCGCCGCACTTGGGTGCGGGCGTAGATCCGCCGGCGGGCCACCGCATAGGCAGAGCGTTTCTGCCTATTGGTGATGAATGGGCCCGCACGACCCAGCCTGGTCTCCATAACGGAGACCAGTGTCTTCAGCTCGGCTGCAGAGAAGGGTGCTGCTCTGCCATAAGCCGCCATCTTAGCAATGGCACACATCAAACAATCATGTGCTGTCATTGGTTGATCAGAGTGATATTTGGTATTAACTTTATTGTTCATTTTTACACTAACAGCGTGTATGCGCCCGAACAGACGGCTAACCCATTGCATCGCACACCCATCCTAAACAGTGTAAAATAAGATGGAAACATATTATACCTAATCTCTAACATTCCACAAACATGGGTATAAGCAACAGGTGAAATAGTGTGCATCTCTAGACACTTACACCTAACTCAACAAGGTACCAAACAGCTAATGTATAATGAAGGCAGACCTTTTCCCAAAATGAGCCCATGCAGCCATGTGTACACTTACCTTCTACTGGGCCATATTACAGAGGTGGAATGAAAAGTAGCTAGCATCTAACCTGAATGTGGAGTGCTTTCACTTGTGATTTGTATGGTAGCACTGATTACTTGTGGCTAAGTGGTGGACTGGATTGACATATGGAATGGGTACTACATAGCAAACAAGTGCACAGTACAGAAGTACATTCAAATATACATGTCATGTCTGACCTCAGTTGTATTTGGTCATTGGTGTTGGAATCTGCATTTAGCAAATAAATCACACTTACTGAGTTTGCCAGGTTTTCTGGAAATATTTCGCCACACCAAGGGGCGGGCCGTATGCGCCGCACGGTTGACGCTGGGGTACGGAACGCGGCCGTACGGAACGCAGCTTGCAGCTGATTAACGCCAATTACAGAAATAGTATTTAAAGTGGTCCTAGAAAGGCAAACACTTGTTGCAAACATGCCAGGCTCAGACTCTGAGGAAGAGCAGGTGGTGCAGAATCTGTTGTCCCGCATGGAGGCCAACACCACATATGTACCCCTCAACCCAGAGGACCGAGCTGGCCCATCAACATCAGGCCAATCAGCAGCTGGGCCATCCTCAGCAGAATCATTGGGAACCCAGCAGGTGGCTTCCCAACAGAGTAGCCAGCCCAGCACTTCAGGTACAGCAACCGGTGCCCGTGGCAGTGGCAGTGCCCGTGCCCGTGGCCGCAGTGGGGCAACACGGGAACCAACAACACGAAACATGGCATTTGAACCGCGGGAGCTTGACATCCTGGTGACCCGGGCACGTGATTTAATTGAGTGTCCTGCGGTGAAGTTGACACACACAAGGAGATGGAAGATCTGGGAGGAGATAACGGCGGAGATTAATGCAGTGGCTCCACAAGTTCGTCAGACGGAGCACGTTAAGAAGAGGCAAGTACATGTGTGTAAAATTTGAGTAGGACAAGTCCAGTAATGTTTACATTCAATATTAGATGGAGTTGTTTAATGGGTGTTCACGTTGCTTGGACGCACAGACATGTAGGCCATGACATTGAATTGATAGTTATTGGAGGGTGACTGTTTTTGTATCTTCTAAGGATTGGTTTGAAAAAAGAATATAGTACGTTTGGTGTCAGTAGGCACATGTTGTATTATGTTTCAGATTGCAATGGGTGCTACAGCAAACATGAGGAGTTACATGTATTAATATGTACACTTTGATTGCAGGTGGCACGACTTCAAAGGCAACCTCAAGAAGAAATTGACCGAGCGGTGGCAACACAGCCAGACCTCTGGGGCTGGCCCCATGCCTGGCAAGCTGGAGCTCACCCCCCTGGAAGAGATGGCCCAGTGCTGTATAGCAGTGGAGGAGGTCCGGGGGGTGAGCACTATAGACAGCGAGTCCCCAGCGGAAGTGATGGCTTCTACTCTTGAAGGTAATTATTTGCCAGGCCATAAGTAGATGTTTTAAATGTTGCATGGAATGTGTGGTAATTTGAATTTTCTTGTTCAACAGCATCGCCACCGCTTGGTCAAGATTCTCTTGAGGAGGTTGTGGAGTCTGTGCCACCTGGCCCCAGTAGCAGGCCCGTGCAGCAGCTGCCAAGATTGTCTGCGGCTGAATTGTCCATGTGGGGCCGTGTGCTGGATAGTATTGTGCAGCAGGGAGAGTCGGCATTCGAGCGGGTGCGCAGGGCCGAGGAGGTGCTGCAGGGTTTGACCACCAGCCAGCAGAGTATTGCTGAGAGCCTGCAGGCTATGAGTGCCAGCCAGCAAGCTATGGCTGGCAGCCACCAAGCTATTGCTGGTAGCCTGCAGGTGCTGGCTGATCAAGCCCTGCGGCAAAACGACCTCCTCCTCCGCCATAATGAACTTATGGTGGAGCTAGTTAACAGCAATAGGGCCCTAATGTCACCCGCTTCGGGTGCATTACCAACCTCATCACTCCCTGCTGCCAGAGGGGGAAGAAGATCCACCCCCTCACCAGCACGTGCTCCACATGAGCCACCATCTGACTCTGGCCGTGGACGAGGCAGAAGAGCTGCTGCACGTGGCAAGGAGCCTGCCAGGGGCAAACGTGCTCGCAAATGAACTTGTGTCCCCATTAATCTCCTCCGTTATGTCTTCCCAAATCTTCCATTGAGCTGTGTGTGTCAGCATCCTGTGTCCAAATCCGTGCCCAGGGTCACCACTTTTGCCCGCGGTTCAAATGTCATGTTTGGTTCCTCTGTTGCCCTGTTTCAGTGTGCTGTACTTGAAGTGTTGGTGCTGTACTTTTGTTGTGAAGCCACCTGATGTGTTCCCAATGATTCTGCTGTGGCTATTTATTCCCTTATTATGTAATTTTTGTCCTGGTATGGTACCATTTGTTTTGTTATGTATTTTCAATTATTGCCAAAGTTTGTTTAATAAATGTTATTTTGGCCCCACAAATGTCTGTATTAATTTAGACATGCAGAAGTGGCATGTGTATTAGTATTAATATTATTAAGTTGTGTGCATTATTTGCAGTGTTAAAGTGTGTGACAGCATGTAATGTTCCCTTTAAGCTGCAATGCTTCCAATTGTAGCAGTGAGAAGCGTGTAATTAACAAGTCATGGGTAAAGTATGTGATTGTATTGGGTTCAGGTGACATTGGTTGAGGTGCGTCCGTCCTGATTAGGCGTTCCGATTGCCTAGCGCATGACCGAGTGGTGTCCGCAAAGCAAAAGTAACCTTTTGGACACCGCACATTTCTTCCCTTTTTGTTCGCGTGCATTCGGCGTGCTGTCTGAATGCACGCCTACCAATATATGTGTACTCCCCCGTGTCCGCCCATGTTTCCGCCCAGTTTAGCCCACTTTGAAACTACGCCCCTGTGTCTTTCCGCATGACGCCCATAACACACCCCTATTGGCCGAATGTATGCGGTGCACAGTTCTGTACGGGATTAGTGAGAACAAGTACGGAGACCATGCGTGGCACATGCGCGTCGCGTTCTCCACGCATGCGCAGACGGCTAAAAAACGCCATCCGAAAGAATGCGGAAAAGTCCGCACCGATCAGAATAAGGCCCAAGATGATGACAGCGGCAGATGATAACAATAACTGTGTATAGTATTTCCACACTGGCAATAATAAATGACAGTAAATAATATATAAATCACCACATGGAGATAGAGAAGATTTAATCCTTAACTGAGGTAAATAGTCCAGACTCAGTGATGTGCCACAGGGTCCACACCATTGATGGAGAATGGTACCACAGCTCAGTACCACAGTGTCTTCGAGTAATATACCTCCACTGTGGAATATTATTTGGCACTGTGGTACTGATATTGAACAAACTGTCAGTATTGGGGAACTGTGGTACTGAACAGTAGATGATGCAGGACTATGAATCAATGTTGAACGAACAATCGATGATGTAGATGGAGGACTGAAGAATATATCAGGAAGAACTGTGAATGGATGTTGGATGAACAATCGATGGTGTAGCTGAAAAACTGAAGAAGAGATGATGAAGAATTAAAAATCAATGTTGGACAAACAATCGATGATAGAACTGAAGAATAGTTGATGGAGAACTGTGAATAGATGTTGGACCAACAATCGATGATGCAGCTTAAGAGCTGAAGAATAGATGATGAAGAACTGTGAATCGATGTCAGGTGGACAATTGATGATAGCACTGAGGAGATACTAGATTGAAGAAACGCTGAAGCATAAGGAGTAGTCAGGCGGCACCACTGAAGATAGTAGGCGCTGGTCTCTTTAAGATAAATGGCTAGTATAGGAGCTGGAATCCTGGAGAGCAGCAGAACACACCCATCTACAGTGAAGACGACTGTTGAGGGAAAGTACTTTTGTTAATGGCGTGGCTGCGGCCTGCTGTGTTGGTGGTGACATGCGGCAATGGCGTAAACTCCGGAGGCCACGGAGAACCAGACCAAACACATGAGGAGCTGAGGAGACAATCAGCATGTTAGTAACACACTGGAGGCAGACGTAGATGCTGTGCGGCAAAAGGCACGGAGATAGTGCTCATGGAATCCAGTTCTAGTTCTAACGGAAGCGAGAATGAAGAATTTTGGCAACTTCATACTCAACTTCTCTTTGAGTCTTGACCTTTTTAGACTTTGGAAGATTTGCATGGAAGGACTAATGGGTTCAATATATTAAACGTCTTTGGAACTTTCAAGAAGTTTAGCAGTTTAAGCTTGTATGCAACTAAGCTTAGATTGATGACTTGCTCCACTTGGAAAGACCTATAAAGACCTATAAAACGAGAAGCAAATTTCATGGTAGGTACCCTGAGTCTCAAGTTCTTAGTGAAAAGCAAGACCTGATATCCTGGCTTGAGCACAGGAACAGCCTTAAGTTTCCTATCATCAAATGTCTTGTACCTGATGCATGCTTTTAGAAGAGCAGAGCAGATGTTTTCCCAGAGATCTGCAGCAGGTAGAAAATCAGGTACTCGAGGATAGAATCCATACTTTGCATAAAATGGCATGGTATTGGAAGAGGAGTGGTGTTGATTGATTTGACAAAATTCTGCCCATGAAAGTTGAGCCCAGTCGTCTTGAGAAGAAATATAGATGCGAAGAAATGCAAAGTCTTGGTTTACTCTCTCAGTCTGCCCATTTGTCTGAGAATGGTAGGCTGTAGAGAATATCAACTTAACTTTGAGAGCAGCACCCAACTTCGCCAGAATTTAGCAACGAATTGGACCCCTCCATCGGAGACTATTTCTAGAGGTAGTCCATGAAGTCTAAACATTTCTGTGATGAAGACTTGGGCCAGCCTGGAAGCTGACAGGAGGGCAGTGAGAGGGATGAAATGAGCCATCTTGGTGAATTGATCCACTACCACCAAGATGGTATTAAATTTGTTGGACTGTGATGAAGTCCATCGACAAATGAGAGAAGGGCAAGAGGAATTAGTTGACCAGCAGGAGACTGGCGGTTCACTTTATGCTGGGCACACTAATAGCACAAAGAAATAAACTCTGTAATGCCCTTCTTATGTTCTGGCCACTAGTTGGATCTGGAGAGAAAAGCATAGGTCTTTTGAAAACCGGAATGTCCGGCAAAACGGGAGGAATGTGATTACTGTAAGAGTTTCTTTTGAAGAGGAGCTTTCACAAAACTTTTACCTGGTGGAGAAGTTGAGTTCATTATCACCACTGTGAATGCTACAGGATTGATAATAGAGCATCACCCGATAGCTCTAAACTCTTCCTCTATCTCCCAGGAGCGTGACAGGGTAACCTGAGAACCTGGACAAAATGGGAGTTTAAAAGAGAAGCGAGAGAAGAAAAATGCCCACCCGGCTTGAAGAGGATTGAGGCATTGAGCCGATTTGAAGTACAGGAGATTCTTATGATCAGTTATGATGGTAATCACAAGAGTAGCTTCGTCGAGCAGGTATCTCCATTCTTCCAAGGTGAGTTTAATTGCTAACAGTTCTTGGTTGCCACTTGCTGGTTGCCACTCAGCTGGAGAGAACTTTTGGGAGAAGAGCCCGCATGGGTGAAGATGACCATCCTTGGCATGCTTAGATAATACGGCTCCTACCCCAACAGAAGAAGCATCAACCTCAAGGGAAAAGGGCAACGAGGTATCAGGTTGTCTAAATATAGAAGCGGATACAAACTTCTGCTTGAGAACAAAGTACTGTTACTGGTAAAAGGAATTTTGTAGTAATATTAAACCGTTCAGTGGTAGGGTTATTTTTAGGGAGCGCTCCCCACTGGGCAAGGTTTTTATGGGAGCGCTCCCTAAACTCCCCCTCTGCATTTCTCCGGGCCGGGCAGCACCACTGAGCACTCCATCAGCTGTTGCCCGGCCCTGCTCCCGGCCATCTGGCTGTGTGCAGCATGACGTTACAAGGTCACACTGCACACAGCCAGGGGAAGGAGGCACGGCCAGGCAGCAGGAGCCAGGCAGCTGCTGAAGCTGGGCCCAGTACGGATCTCAGCGCTCAGCGGCGCTGCCCAGCAAGATGGAGCGCAGGCAGTGGCACTCCTGAGATTTTCCAAGGTTTGCCAGTCTGCGCACTGGAGCATAACCCGGAGAATTCTCGGGAGTGCCATTGAAGGGGTTCATTTTCAAGGTGTCAAATCCCTCGAACTAGTGCAATACAGTGGCATCACTAGGGTTTGTGTCACCTAGTGCTGACTCCTCGCATCTCAAATGGTTTCATCCAGCTTTGCTACTTGGTGATAATGGAGCTGATTCTAGTTGGAACCCTCCTCTCAGCATTCACACAGGGGAGCAATGTTTTGCAACTGCGCATGCGCATAAACATTTATGCACATGTGCAGCCATTTGGTGCAAGTGGGCGGTCCAAACTGCTTATTCGCCATCCCGCTCACACCTAGCAGTGTGGGCGGGGGCAGGGAGGTGTCACGCTGATGGTAATGCCCAGCATTTCATGGGCATCACCATGAAAATGCTGGGCGTTCCAATGTAAATGTACCGGTGATGCAGTGCAGGGGGTTGGGAGCTGACATCAGTGGATGTCACCTGCCCACCCTAGATGCGAATTCCATATATTCAGTACAGTAATGCAGCTATTTTACAGTTTTCCCATGGAAAGGCAATCTTGATTACCATTCTTACTCTTTTTTAGGCTTAAGAGCCCTTTAAAATGCACAAGTCTATAGTGTAAGCATTTATTGCGCACGCTGAATCATACCGTACTAGCTCTAACCTTACTCTAACTCTCTGTCCCTATGTCTCTGCTGTCACTCTCTCTATACCTTCTGTCACTCTACCTTTCTTTATGTCCCTGCTGTCATTTCCCATGTTCCTGCTGTCACTCTATCAGTCCCTCCTGTCAGCCTCTCTATCCCTACTGTCACTCTCTGTCCCTATGTCCCTGATATCACTTTCTGTCCCTACTGTTACTCTCTCTGTCCCTATTTAAGTGCTGTCACTCTCCCTGTCCATGCTGTTACTCTCCCTGTACCTGCTGTCACTCTATCTGTCCTATCTGTCTCTTTTGATGGCTCGTAAGAGGAATTGTGTGTATTTTTTTGTGCACATTGGCCTTTATTCAGATCTGATCGCAGTACAAATTTGTTTGGAAAATGGGCAAAACCATGCTGCACTGCAGGTGGGGAAGATGTAACATGTATAGAGAGAGTTAGATTTGTGTGAGGTATTTTGTTTCTGTGCAGGGTAAATACTAGCTGCATTATTTTTACACTGCAATTTAGATTTCAGTTTCAACACACCCCACCTAAATTTAACTCTCTGTGCACATGTTACATCTGCCCCACCTGCAGTGCACATGGTTTTGCCCATTTTCCAAACAAATTTGTACTGCAATCAGATCTGAATAAGGGCCATTGTGAGGGATTTTTGGTATGTTTACGATCTGATGCATGGGTCCGCGGGTTGTGAGATGGCTCCTATGATCTTACCTGCTGCACATAAAATCTGAAGATGCTACTAACAACCAGTATACTGAAGTTCCAGATTTTACAATAGCTCTTATGTGAAATTACACACATAAGATCTATCATGTGTCTGGGAAGCTGCTGGGATGTTCAAGGAAATTTGTGTCTGAAATCTTAAAGATGTGAAACTGTTCTAAAGGTGCCCACACACTAGAAAAATCTGCAATCTTAAAATGTGCGCATAAATTAGCCTTGATATCTTTTGTCTATCCTGGACAAAAAATTTCAGGCAATCGCACATCTTTACCAAAGATTTCTTTTAAGATCCCATGTGCGTTCCTATGGCTCTTTTGTTAAATCTTCTGATCTTCCATGCAGATGTAAGATCAGAAGATCTAGCAAAAGATCCACGGACCGATATCGGCCGATTTTTTTAAATTCACCCAATCGGCCAAAAAATCATTCTAGTGTGTGGGCACCTTAAGTATGGTGATCCTAATTCTCCGAAAAGATGTATAGACCTGTAAAGCAATTGCCAAAGGTTCTGGGGCTACTGAAAAACAACAAAGGAGAGGGAAACCCTGCCATGTACATTTCTGGATAGTTATTCAGAAACATATACATTCAGTACAAGTTATCTTGGGTCTAACAAAGCATATACATATTAAAAAATTATAATGTATGTATACACTAGAAAAATAGAGTTCCAAAGAACATCTAAAAAGGGGTCCGCTTCAAAAAAAAATCAGTACTGAAAAAACTGTATCCTCAATCTATAAAAGGAGATTTCAAATTAAATAATATGTGGAGGAGAAAAAGGAAAAAAGTGGAAAGTGAAGGAAACAGTTTAGTAAAAGAGAGATCAAAAACTATAGAAGAGAAAGGAGTTGATCCAGATTAAATGTCATGTTTTGTTATTAATCAGAACCAAGCCAAAATTCTCTGAAGAGAGAATAATACATGTTGAGTATCCCTTATCTAAAATGCTCGGGACCAGAAGAATTTAGAATAATGGACTATTCCGTATTTTGGAATATTTTTATATTTGAAAGAGGTATCTTGCATTTATGATGTACAGTATAAGCACATGAAACACATGAAATACACACAAAAATATTTTAATAGTGCACGAAAGGAAGAGATGCTGTCTTTAAAGGCTGGAAAACACCTAAATTCCATCCATCGGGTATCTCTAAAAGACGTACAGATGGAGCATCTTTCAACTTTGGCCGGCGCTCACCAGACCCCTTGAACTGGCGAGCGCCGGTGAGAGAGAATGGGACACACGTGCGTCTCGCACACACGCGCGTCCCAGTCTCTCGACGGTGGCGATGCGGGTCCCTGCCCGTCTCCGCTCCGGTTAGGGGGACGGCGGGGCGGCGAGGGGCACCAGGGAAGGTGTCAGGGACCCGGGACAAGGTCCATTGCCACGGGGCACGGGAGCATCTCGTGTGCGCGCGTGTCCCTGGTGGGAGCCGGCCGCTAGCGGGGCTGGCGATAGAAATGCCAGCCCTGCAAAGTTAAGGCCGGCTCCACCTGTATATCCTATCCACCATCAATGGAAGTCAATATATCATCCATTTCATATAAAAAATAAATTTTGGCAAACCAACCAAGTACCGTTGGAGGAGAGGGGGAGCCCTATCATACAGGGATAACAGATTTAGCAGCATTATTTAAATGATAAAATAGGCACTTTTAGGGAGAGGTTAAATAACCAAACTAGAGGATCCGTAGTAACGGGTTCCCCCACGAATGTAGAAGAAAGATTAATGACCTGCCAAAAGGGTTTAAGTGAAGGGCAATGCCACCAGATGTGGAGGGTGTTTTCTAGGTCAAACATTAGGTATGATTATCCCCATCTTAGAGATAGTATCTGGGCATCTATATCAATGGGATATAAATTTGTATATGGTCTCTACTCCAAAAACCCTAGAGGAACAGCCATGAGTCAGGTGGTTGATAGCTCTTTTAAGTAGGCATTGGCATCAGCAAGAGAGGTAAAATCTTTAGGGAGTTTCCATCAGATATACATTGTCAAGTAGGATATAACACGCCAAATGTACGGCTTCTGAGATTAAAGTGGGGGAAACAGGAAGTATGCTGTTTGGGTCCTGGACTCATAATGGAGAACAACAGGTTGCCTACCCCTTTAGAACAACAGTACATTTAGTACAGTATGTGTTTATTTGTACACTCTATTTCCACATCTGAAGTGAATTTAACTGAACTATTTTTCTTCGTCTGCAAATTACACCACTATAAATAATACTCATGTTACTTATACTTTTATCTTCTACCCACACAGTCTCAACTACCAACAATATTTATTTGGTTGGGAAGGGGGCCTCTCCAAATTATGGGCTCATTGTATAAGAATCTTTATGAATCCCAAGTGAAGCTTCTTGATTTAATTAGCTCTCTAGCTGTTTAATCCCTTGTTCTGCAAGTCAAGTACCTCTTAATATTTCATACACATAGTTTACATATTTCAAACATTGCTGACTCCATTGATTGCGCAACACTTAATACAAAACATCAGGTCTTCTGAGTGCCAGATTAAGGTCTAAAGGGCCTGGAACTGGAAAAGATCAAGGGCCTATTATGTGCAATAATAGGGGTTGTGGCCAGCACCTAATAATCTGGGGGACATGACCAGTGTTCTGGTTGGGTGGACTGCTCATGGGTGTGTCTCTATGTGTGTAAATACTTTCAAATAATTATACATATATATATATATATATATATATATACAGAAATGGGGGTGGTACTAGCGCTGATATCCCTAATAATAATAGTCTCAAAGAACAGCTGTCCAAAAAAACCACAATCCTGTGTTTTTGATTTTTAACACTGGCCCTCTCCTTCAGGGCGGCAGCTCCTCTCCTGGTGGTTTCTGTTCCTGGAAACCTCTTTAGACAATCTAGAAAAAAAGGGTGAGAAGGGCGCCTACTAGTGTAGTAATTTAGTAATTAATAGAGGCTCCCACTACCACTATAGAACATAACGGCACCCCACAAATAGAGCAGTACCGTCTCCAGTGTTATCCCACCACTGTTATTTGAGCTTGTCACAGTCAATATTCCTGATCTCAGGTATTCACATACTGCACATTGGAACTAAAGGCACAATTAAGGAGAGGACTGGTGAAATATCTGAAAAACCTGAGATCGGGAATATTGACTGTGACAAGCTCAAATAACAGTGGTGGGATTCCACTGGAGACGGTACTACTCTATCTGTGGGGTGCCGTTACGTTCTATAGTGGTGGTGAGAGACACTATTAATTACTAAATTACTACACTAGTAGGCGCCCTTCTCACCTTTTTTTCTATATATATAGATATATATATCTATATATATCTATATATAGATATATATATATATACACACACAAGGGTTAAAGTGGGCTGAAACTGTGTTCCGTCAGTTCCAATTTGGAGGCGGAACGGTTCTGCCACTATCGGCCCGCTTTGCCCGGCACCCCTCCTCCCAAGCTTGCACTTGCGGCAAGTGGATGTGAGCCACCGGAAGTGAGATGGCTGAAGATCCTGTGCGGGAAGGGGAAACATTTGTGTGCAGACTGCGGAGCACAGCAGGGAGGTGATGGAGACCTGGAGCCGTGCGTCATGCGTGTTTGGGATATTACTCACATCCACACCCACCCCGTGCTTCTGAAACTGCTGCTGCACCTTCTGCCTCCCCAGCTCACTGGCTCACAAATACTTCTGCTCAGCCGCATACCACCTTCTGGGAAGTGCTTTGCAGGGGAGGGGAGCTGGTGGAGGTGGGGGGCATATGTGTATAAGGGCATTTAATACTGTGGGCATGTGTTAGGGGCATTATGTGTGTCACTATGTATATATTGGGGCATTAAAAAAAGTTCTGCATTTGTAGGGAAATTTATGTAGGGCTTTATGTGTATAAGTGCATTTAATACTGTGGGGAATGTGTAAGGAGTGTTATGTGAGTCTTTATGTGTATAAGGCATTGAATAATGTGGAACATTTTATAATGTGAATATGGGTCACTACATGTGGTGTAAAATGAATATGGTTCACAACGTGTCTTGTGTAATGTGAATAAGGGTCATTACATTTTGTGTAGCGTGAATATGGGTCACTACGTATTGTGTAAAGTGAATGTGCCACTATGTGAGGTATAACATAAATATGGGTCACTACATGAGGTGTGATGTGAATATGGGTGACTATGTGAGGTTAATGTGAATAAGGGTCACTAAGGGGGTTATTCTAGTTCACTCTTTCTGACAAAATCCGTCTTAGATGGACAAAACCATGTGCACTGCAGGTGGGGCAGATGTTACTTGTGCAGAGAGAATTAGATTTGGGTGGTGTTTTACTTCAAATTTAGATCTATATTGCAGTGTAAAAATAAAGCAGTAAGTATTTACCCTGCACAAAAATAAAATAACTCACCCAAATCTAATTCTCTCGGCACATTTTACATCTGCCCCCCTGCAGTGCACATGGTTTTGTCCATCTAAGAAGGATTTTGTCAGAAAGAGTGAACTAGAATAAGGCCCTAAGTGTGTTGTGTAATGCTATGGCATCATTTGAACTGGGGGTACTATTGTGTGGCCACACTCATTTTCTTTATACCATAACCCCCTCTTTTTTGGCGCACACCTCCGATGCGCACTATTTCTTTATAGTGTTTGAGCGTCAGGGAACACATTTTTAATTTGGAAGGTGCACCACACTCGATAGTAGCAACCCTGGCTCTGCTTGCTGGGAGGGGGGGGGGGGGGGTGGTCGGTGGCAGGGAAGGAGAGTTCCACCACCTCTCCATGACCACTTTAAGCACTGTATATATATATATATATATATATATATATATGTGTTTTCCAATAGTGGAAACGCTCCTATAATACAGAAACACAGTCCATAAGTGATAATTCTTTTTCAATGATGCAACGAGGATTTCATCCAATATTAGTTTTTATTTTGTCCTTCAATGGAGAGTCAATAGTACAATCAGATGTATAAAAAACGTCCCAACGCGTTTCGTCTTTAAAAAGACTTCATCAGGGGTACCATGATACAATCTTCTGGCCACTGTGGAAAGTTCACAATGAATAGAACTGAAATATTCCTTTGTTCTATCCAAAATATGATAAAATTCTTAATAGTGAATAAACCGTGAAATATGAAAGTGAAACCTAATGGGACTCTCCCAAAAGTACTGTTTACTCTCACCTAAGATATTGACAGAATATTAATGAGAAGTTCATCCTTGGGGGGTTGGTAAGGATAGCAAACAACCTCTGTAAATAGCCTCTGTTTCCCACAACTGTGGTCAGCAGATTATCATATTTTGTATAAATATATTTGTATTTTGATAAAAAGATACCGCTACATGAGTTGTCATATTTTTAGAGTGTGAGTTCTGGGTACGCTCCCTGTCTTTGAGTGAACTTCATAGAAACATAGAATTTGACGGCAGATAAGAACCACTTGGCCCATCTAGTCTGCCCCCTTTTTTAAACATGTTACCTCAAACCATATTTGATCCTTATTTTTTTGTAAGGATATCAATATGCTTATCCCAAGCATGTTTAAATTGTACTACTGTATTTGCGTCTACCACCTCTGATGGTAGGCTATTCCACTTATCTACTACTCTTTCTGTGAAAAAATTCTTCCTCACATTTCCCCTAAATCTTCCTCTCTCTAGTTTCAATGCATGTCCTCGTGTTCTGTTGCTCCTCTTCCTGTTAAGAATGTCTCCCACCTGTACCTTGTTAAAACCCTTGATATATTTGAAAGTTTCTATCATGTCCCCCCTTTCCCTTCTCTGCTCTAAAGTATAAATATTAAGATATTTTAGTCTTTCCTGGTACGTTTTGTGATGTATGCCATGCACCATTTTAGTTGCTCTTCTTTGTACAGTCTCTAATTTATTTATATCCTTCTGGAGATATGGCCTCCACAGAACTGAACACAATACTCTAGGTGAGGTCGTACCAATGACCTATACAGTGGCATTATTACTTCTTTCTTTCTACTGCTGATACCTCTCCCTATGCAACCAAGCATCTGACTTGCCTTCTTCATTGCTTTGTTACATTGCCTACCTGCTTTTAAGTCCCCAGAAATAGTGACACCTAGATCCCTCTCTTCCTCAGTAGTTTCCATTATAGTGCCATTTATACTATATTGAGTCTTTGGATTTCTGAGACCCAAGTGCATGATTTTGCATTTTTTGGCATTAAACTGTAGTTGCCATTCTCTTGACCATTTCTCTAATCTACCTAGATCCTCAATCATTTGTTTTACCCCTCCTGATGTGTCTACCCTGTTGCATACCTTTGTGTCATCTGCAAAAAGGCACATTTTACCCTCAATTCCATTTGCAATATCACCAATAAAGATATTAAAAAGCACTGGTCCAGGGGGGTGTGACCACGGCAGCATGTAGGTGAGGTCACCGGAGCGGGAACCCTGGCGCGCTCCTGAATCCCACAGCCATGAAGTTTATGGCGGACAAGGCGCTATAGTAAGCGGTATCTACTGCCGGAAAAATACTGAAGGTTGCCCAAAGGACTGCAGAAGTTGTCGGCTGAGAGAGATAGATGGAGGTGGTATCTGCCTGACCTGTGTGATTGCTACTGGCATAGCCGAACTCACGGCGCTGTGCTGCTTGCCACGGGACGCGTCATTGTGTCATTGACTCGCGACGGCTGGGAGACGCTGCCTGCCGCGTGCTGCAGTAACCGCGTGCAGACCTCTACTGCCACTCTGGGGAAGGAGCACCGGATCCCTCCGCTACACGGGCACCGACGGCATAGAGCTAGCCGAACAGAGTGCTGTCCTCATTTGAAACCCGCGATCGCACACCCTGAACGGAGCTAGTTAACACAGCGGTGGATATACTGGATACAAAGAACAGGCTGAGCTCATTGGGATAGAACGGTTAACTCTCTGGAACTGCTCCCCAGACGGTATATGTGAGTAACTATACAGCCAAAGTTTCTTCATACGTTACTGAATAGCTATGCTGAGAGGACTGTGGGGGTGAAGAAGTGTATTGCCCTCAGGGGGTCCTGTGTCCAATATCCTGTCATTAAAGCCATTATTGTGACAAGAACTTGCCGTGGGTTAAAATTGTGGGCACGTCAGGCAGCGCCCATCTCTTTATTATATTTCTCTCTTGATACTGGGCCCTCAGTGTTATTGCAAAATTTGTATCAATTGGACATAATTGCCCCCGCCTGATCATCCACGATGGGAAAAACTGGGCAAAACACTGCTGCATCTCGCCTAGAAAAATATGCCCGTACGGCTAATAACTCTCAGGCAATCACCCCTCATACAACCCCCTCTAAATCTGTAGCACAGGAGCAAGCCCCCGAGGTAACATTACAACAGTTACTGGAGGCGGTAAATGCCAGTGAGCAGCGACTGTCTGACCAAATTGGTAAGGTGCAAAGTGATATTGCACTTATTAGAGAAGATGCCCAAAAAACGAGGGAAAGAGTTTTGGAATTGGAAAAACGTGTCTCCCAGATTGACGATATACTTTCTCCATTACAAACAGATGTTAAAACTATAATGGGGTATGTGGCGGACCTAAAAGCTAAAGTTGTCGATCTCGAGGGCCGCTCACGCCGTAATAACATTCGCATTATAGGGCTGGAGGAGCGGACTGAGGGGCGTGACCCGGCCAGATTCATAGAAAGCTGGATTAAATCCGAATTCGGTGTGGAGCACTTTACCCCTCACTTATCTATTGAGAGAGCTCACCGCATTCCTGCCCGACCCCCCATACCAGGGGGACCCCCCCGAACTCTTATTGTTAAATTTCTGGACTTTAAAGATCGTGATCAAGTTCTGAGGCTGGCCCGAGCGAAAAGTAATCTGAGCTACAATGGAGTTAAAATTTCGTGCTTTCCTGACTTGCCACAAGAAGTTCAAAAGGACAGACTTAGATTTCGTCAGGTGAAGAACAGATTACGTGAACTGGATATAACATATTCTATGATATACCCATCTAGATTACGCATTGTAGCGGATGGGGAGACAAAGTTTTTCTCCCAACCTTTGGAGGCAGCCCAATGGTTGGATAGAGTTCGTCCAGGACACAAACAGTTAGGCGAGCAGCCTTGAGTAAATTAGAAGTATACTATACTGTCCGCTGCTACCAAAGTCGTAGAGAGGATGGGCAGACAACATGTCCCTCTTCCCTCTCTTCGTTTTCTATCCTTTACTATGTGCCTTTGTTTTTTTTTGTTTTTTTTTTGTTTTTTTTTGTTTCCTGTTTTCTTCTTCTTGTGTTTTCCTCTTGATTAGGCTGGAGAGGATGCATATATACTAATTATTGTATAAACAAAAATTCTGTATTAAGCGCCAGGGTCTCCGTAAAATAGGTTTGGAGTGGTCAGTAGGCGATAGCCCCCGAAGGGATATTAAGAACTGGGAGGGAGATAGGTATGCCAGGGGGATATGGTTATACAGGGTGGGGGGAGGGTGGGTATTTGTTATATGTTGTTTGTTTTTTCTTTGTGTTTGTCTGCAGTTTATTGCCCTATATGGCCTGCACTGATCATAGCTGCACGTCTGTTAAATCGGCCTGTGAAGGCTATAACAGTACAACTGGCTCATATATTGCTATGCAACTAGACGCTCAATCTCGAAAAGATGACTGGTTGAAATATTTAAGATTATACCTATGGTACAAGTCCTCACTTGGAACGTCCGTGGACTAAATAATAGTATAAAACGGTCTTTGGTTCTAAAGTATTGTAAGTCAATTGACGCAGACGTGGTGTGTCTACAAGAGACCCATTTATTTGGTAATAAGATCCAAGCCTTGCAAAGGTCATGGATTCAGTCCATGTATCACTCAACATTTACCTCTGCGTCAAGAGGCGTATCTATTCTTATTAAAAAATCGCTGACCTATGAATGTATCAAGGTTCAGACCGATTCCTATGGCCGTTTTGTATTTATAGATGGATTATGGGCTAACACCAGATTAATTATCCTCGCTATTTACATCCCACCTCCGTTCAATGCGGATGTAATACGAGCAGCTATGGGTTTCTTGGCAGATAGACCGCAGATACCGTTTATATGCCTTGGAGACTTTAACATGGTTATGGAATATGAGAAAGATATTTGGTGTCCTAGGAAATCTAGTCCTAAAGGTATGACCTCCTTGGCTAAGCTTGTCGGCGGATTTGATTGGTGTGATATTTGGAGAGAAAAATATCCTAAAGACCGTCAATTTTCCTGCTACTCCCCTGTATATAACAATTTTTCTAGGATAGACCTTATCTTTATTTCAAGAAGTCTGTTTAACATGGCTACACATATTGAATACAAAACTCGCGGTATTTCAGATCATTCACCGCTGTTAATGACATTAGACTTCAAGGTAAACCGCGGCCTTCAATACTGGAGACTCCAACCCTATTGGTTATCGCATTGTGGGAATCAGGGAGAGATGAGTATGAAAATTGACGGTTTTTTTGAAACTAATATAGATACGGCCAAACCAATAATGGTCTGGGATTGTTTTAAAGCCTATTTACGTGGGTCACTGATTAAAAAAATATCTCATGCTAAGCGGTTACTCCAAAACACGGCAACTATTTTAGAGAATCAGATGGTAAATCTTGAAACAATTTATTTACATCAGCAGTCAGAGAATAATAAAACGGAATGGTTACTCGCCCAACAAGCCTGGGTTTGTCACCTCCAGGAAATGGCTAGATGTAATTTATTAAGGAAATCATACAATAGATATCTTAATGCAGATAGAGCGGGGAAGATGATGGCCTATATTGCTAAAACCGAGGACCCCTGTAGGATTATTACCAAGATTCAGACACCAACAGGTGACTTGGTCACAAATACATCTAATATACTGGATATATTCGTTGATTTCTATAAAGGGTTATATGAATCCAAAATCTCTACTCAGGGTGTACAAACGCAGAGATATTTGGCAGATCTTAAGCTCCCTACTATTTCCTCAGCAGGCAAAGAATTATTAGATGCCCCACTCACGTTGAACGAGGTGCAGTGGGCAATACAAAACTTAGCCCCTGGTAAAGCATCTGGGATTGATGGCCTGCCGGCAGAATTCTATAAGATGTTTAAGGATACACTAGCCCCAAGACTGCTGCATTTTTTTAAAGAAATGGAGCAACATGGCTCTCTAACCCACTCTATGATGGAAGCAGTGATAACAGTAATATTAAAGAAGGGTAAAGACCCGTTGAAAGCCGAATCCTATAGACCAATTTCTCTAATTACGGCAGATGCGAAAATATATGCCTCTATTCTAGCAAAAAGGTTAAATTCAGTTCTAGGTATGATTATTCATCCAGATCAAACTGGCTTCCGGCCAGGGATGTCAACCGCCATTAATATTAGACGTGTATTTACATATCTCCAAGCTAGTAGGGGAGTGGGTACAGAGATGGCGATAGCTTCTTTTGACGCCAATAAGGCGTTTGATTTGCTAGAGTGGGCATATTTGGGTGAGGCCCTGGAGGCCTTTGGAATTGGTCCAACCTTTAGGGCAAAGGTCTTCTCTATTTATCATTCCCCGCAGGCCAGAGTTACCATTAATGGCTGTGTATCGGACCCCTTTTATGTGGCACTAGACAGGGTTGTCCACTTTCTCCTACCCTATTCGCTATTGCCATGGAACCCCTGGCGTGTAAGCTTAGGAAAGTCCTGAGCGTTGGTTGCCGCCCTGCGGGGAATGATAACATAATCTCACTCTATGCCGACGACCTCCTGGTAGGTCTCGCTAATTATAAAATAGATCTCCCAAGGGCCCTGGAAGTAATAACTGAATTCGGTTCATTTTCAGGACTCACTATAAATACAACTAAATCTCAACTACTGATTGGCTGCCAATTAAACGATGGGAGGATGATCACGCGCACTGAGTATTCCATTCCTAGGGTAAATAAACTAGACTATCTGGGTGTTAAAATATCACCTCACCCAGTGGCTTTTATTCAACAAAACATCTTAGAACTTCTAGACTATACCATAAACAAATTTAAAGTATGGACCAAACTCCCTCTAACAATTCTGGGTAAAATCAATTTAATAAAAATGGTTATATTACCGAAGTTTCTATATATATTTAAACAGTCCCCTCTCTACATTGGTGAAGCACTGTTTAGGAAAATTAATACAATACTTGTAACGATCAGATCAGGTGATCGATCAAATTAACGTATGCCTCCTGTTATGATTATCTGTCCGGTGAATGTATGTCTGATATTGGTGTAATAGTTATGTCTCCTGTAAGTATTGGAATCAGGACATGTCTTGTATGTAAACTGTAGGTGACCCTGGTCTAAGTTTGAGGCCTGTATTTCCTCAGTGTGACATCTGTGGACTCCTCCGGAGTCAGGATGTAAGATAAGATCTGAGCCCTCATAAACCATGGTCCAGGAGAAGAGGTTAGAGTTTGTCCCCTTCCTTCACATCTCTTATCTGTGGGTCTGCTATGCAAGGAAAGAGGATCAATCACTTTGAAAACAGCAGACTGTACATTGCCAGGGACCTTCCACACTCCTTCAGCATGGAAAGAGTGGAATCCCAAGGGTGGGAGGGATGAGGGAGTCTGCAAGGTATAACTAAGACCTTCTCCCTATAGTCAGTGTCACTACCTGGGGGTCGAGCAAGCAGGCTGTAGGCTACGAGAGATTTCTTGTGGAGGACCCCCCCACTTCAGGATTGTAGGATACGGTTCTGTCTTTTTTTTCTTTTATTTTATTTCTGAAATTTGCATTTAAAACTTGTGTGTACTTTTAAAATCATTGTAAAATCTTGTAATTATTTTCTAAAGCTCTGTAGTATTTCTAGGAATAAATAATACATATTCCCAGTTCTGGCTCTGTGTTCCTAAGACTCATTAGCCTCAGAAGAGAAAGGCTGGAAAGCGTTACCATTGTTATATTGTATTGTGTGGTCAGGGGCGAGCCAAGCCGCCCCTTGCGCAGTTTCAGGCGCTAAAATCAGGTTTTGGCTGGTGGCAGTGTACCTCAAGGAAAGGACCCGAGTGTCCTGAGTGAACCCCAGTCATGGCCGGCGCTGCTCAGATTGACGTATCGGAGCAGGCGACCGGTGGGTCCGTGACATTTGGTGGCAAGCGGTGGGGTGGAGAATTCATTTTTCTCTTTAAGAACTTAAGTGAGTGTGGGTAGAATTTTGTGAGAAATACCCACATCACCAGAATCAGAACTCAGAGCTTTACTATAGTTTTAAAAGTCACACAGTGGATGCAATTTCTGTTCCCTCCCTTCTCTTGTTTTTCTTTCCTATCATTTTATTTGACAAGTGTGAGACTCCGGATGGCTGATTACCAGCAGATGAGGAGAGATGACCTGGCGGTCGTGTGTGTGCAGAGGAATATCCCTTGGTCTGGCCAGAGTAGAAAACGTATGATTCAGGCACTAGTGGATGCCGATCGGACTCTAGCTGCTGGAGGAAACCAGTCCATGGACAATCCTACCCCAGGGGCTCAGTCAGCACTGGACAGTACAAACGATTCCGCGCCAGGGTCAAACACTTCTGCTGGACCCAGCAAGTCTACACTGCAGAGCGACCTTCTAGCTGCTAGCAGGCAATTGAAGGATGTGAACCCCGTATTCGCTTTGCAGCTGGTGCAGTTCTGCCAAGGCATTGTCGACAGAGAGGCTGCGGAGCGCAAAGCCATTGTCGACAGAGAGGCTGCGGAGCGCAAAGCCATACGAGAGGCTGAGGAGCGCAAAGCCGTACGAGAGGCTGCAGAGCGTCAAGCCGAGCGTAAGTACCAGTTGGAACTGGTGAGGCTCAGAGGGCTGATCGCTGTTGGTGAACCAGTGGAGGATGATACAGGGCATCATGATGGCGAACCTTTACGTGAGACTTTATCTGCCGTGGCTACTGAGTTAGCAGGAGATGGGCTTCGTACTGAACTTTTACTGTCTGCGGAAGTAAATAATGTGTTGGATCATGGTGTGGACTCTGTTATCAATCATGGGGAGCCTAACAAGGGACAGAGGTCCCAAATCACCGCTGACGCGAATTTCACCGGACCGCGTCATGCACAGTTCCCTGTCTTGGAAGCAGACAGAGGAAGCCAAGTGAGTGTCAGCTTGGTTGTGAATAATGATCTGGCCCTGGACACTACAGCCGATGCTCAGAGAGCTGACATCTCTGCTAGCACCAGGGAGACTGTAGGATGTGTGGCAGTCAGGGAGACTGCAGAGTACCAATCCCCTACAGCACCAGAAGAGCCCAGTGAGTATTCTGACCCATATGGTGATGATTATCCGTTTAGGCTTATGAGCCCAGAAGAACTCACTACAGAATGTCAGCTGCAAGGTATCTCCTGCCCCAACAAGTCCCGCTGGGAGATGATCAAGCGGCTCACCCGTGCACGAAATGATGAGCGCAATGTTTTTGGCATGTATCGCGGTGAGTTCCTAACCTGGGGTCCCGATGCGACTCCTTGGTTACTGCTGAGAGACCTGACGGACTGTTTTGAAATAGCGCAGCAATATGCTTATGATTGTAAAAAGCTCGATACTCCATGGTGGAAAGAGCAGTGCCGCTGGGCAGAGGCTGAAAGGAATCGCCTGGAACAGCTTCTATCACCAGCTATGGAACCAACGACACAGCCTACCGGGGTTTCCCTCATGGACATGGTACCCGGGCCTGCTACAATCGGTGTGGAACCTGTTCCAGAGACCTCACATCACAAGGTCCAGTTTAAACTGCTGGAAGATGTGAGCAGCATGTTCCCTCCCGTTGCTCCAGATTTGTTGCCGGAAGCGGCTGGCTGCATAGTGAAAGTATGCAGGGGAGAGACTATGTCGGAAATAGGGATGGGACTTTCTGACTGTATGCACACAAGTATGTGTGGGACTACTGATGTGGGACTTTTATTAACTCCACACATATCTGTCGCTAACCCTTCTGAACCATATGATGCATCTCAGGTAGTATGTAACCATGCTGAACATTGCAATGTTGTTATTTTGTGTGAAGCCCCTGGGATGATCTGTGATAGTGCCGTACCTTCGGTACAGGTGAAGGGTGAGTTAGAGACAGGTATAGTGGGTAATCCTTGCCAGTTTGTGGGGTTAAATGAATGCCCTAATCTAGTTGGGAATGAGACACCCTCACTCATCAGTGGTAGGAGTGCTGATGGTGATGTCATTAAGGTTGCTGTGCTAGACGTTAACCCTGTTCCTCCAGTGATGTCTGGTTGTGACATGGTGCCCGGGGACGCTAACTGCAGAAATGGGACAGATCTGAGTTGGTTGCAGGCAGCGCATGTACCTGCCAATAAGTTACTGGTGACAACATGCTCAGATAACCCCATTCCTGCTCAGAGACAATGGGATCCAGATATAGTGTTTTTGCCACGGTGCAATTGTAAGCCAGCAGGATGGGCCCCATGTGTTGTGGAAGATGCACAGGCTGCCCTATACCTGGGAAGTGGGAAAGATACCCCTGGGTACAGTGAGAGGGTTGTTTCAGGAATAGAGCCAGTGGCTAGTAGGGAAGCTGCTGTGTGTAACCAGAAGGTTGGGAGGGCCCGTGAAGCACAGGTAAACTCAGCTATATTAACCTCAGGGAAGCTGAGCTGGGATGTTCCCAAGACAGGGGACAATGACCTGCTGGTATTCCCCCTTGCAGAAACGTGCCCCCCTTCACAATTCACACACACAGACACAGAGGGCGAATCTCCTCACAAAAGGATGAGGTGTGAGGTGTTGAGTGAGTGGACCTTCCCCCCAGTGAAGGGGAGGGGGGGTCAGTCAGCTCAGGAGAGGTGCTGGGAAGACATGTTTAAGTCTGTATATAGTGCTGGGAGAATGCCCCACACCTGTGGTACAGTTAAACGTGCCGAGTTACGAGTCCCAGGGGGATGGCCGTTTGGGGTGTGGAGGAATGGTCTGGTACTGATCTCAGTGAGTAAGGCCAAACTGCCAGCTGCAGGGGAGAATCCGTGCCCAGGAGTACGACGCACAGCTGTGGTGGGCTGTGTCATTGCCAGCCGGGATGGACACAGCTCCCACTATATCAGTGTGCTCACAGACTATGGGTTCGAGGACACCTGTGTGCTTTTAGTTTGCCATCTCCTGCGAGAGGGACAGGGACTATGCCCATTGCCCACCCTAGCCACGGCTATGGCGTCAGGTGGTGCCATGACCGACGTCAAGTATAGTGAAGTGTTAGTACAGATCCCGCAGAATCAGTGGCAGTCTGTCTCAGCACAGAGACCACTGCTACCTGTCCAGGTGATGTAGTGAATAGCGCACTGAGGAGATGGTGACGTGGGTCACCACCTCTGTGCGCCATTTTAAAAGGGGGAGGTGTAACGATCAGATCAGGTGATCGATCAAATTAACGTATGCCTCCTGTTATGATTATCTGTCCGGTGAATGTATGTCTGATATTGGTGTAATAGTTATGTCTCCTGTAAGTATTGGAATCAGGACATGTCTTGTATGTAAACTGTAGGTGACCCTGGTCTAAGTTTGAGGCCTGTATTTCCTCAGTGTGACATCTGTGGACTCCTCCGGAGTCAGGATGTAAGATAAGATCTGAGCCCTCATAAACCATGGTCCAGGAGAAGAGGTTAGAGTTTGTCCCCTTCCTTCACATCTTTTATCAGTGGGTCTGCTATGCAAGGAAAGAGGATCAATCACTTTGAAAACAGCAGACTGTACATTGCCAGGGACCTTCCACACTCCTTCAGCATGGAAAGAGTGGAATCCCAAGGGTGGGAGGGATGAGGGAGTCTGCAAGGTATAACTAAGACCTTCTCCCTATAGTCAGTGTCACTACCTGGGGGTCGAGCAAGCAGGCTGTAGGCGACGAGAGATTTCTTGTGGAGGACCCCCCCACTTCAGGATTGTAGGATACGGTTCTGTCTTTTTTTTCTTTTATTTTATTTCTGAAATTTGCATTTAAAACTTGTGTGTACTTTTAAAATCATTGTAAAATCTTGTAATTATTTCTAAAGCTCTGTAGTATTTCTAGGAATAAATAATACATATTCCCAGTTCTGGCTCTGTGTTCCTAAGACTCATTAGCCTCAGAAGAGAAAGGCTGGAAAGCGTTACCATTGTTATATTGTATAGTGTGGTCAGGGGCGAGCCAAGCCGCCCCTTGCGCAGTTTCAGGCGCTAAAATCAGGTTTTGGCTGGTGGCAGTGTACCTCAAGGAAAGGACCCGAGTGTCCTGAGTGAACCCCAGTCACGGCCGGCGCTGCTCAGATTGACGTATCGGAGCAGGCGACCGGTGGGTCCGTGACAATACTGATCCCTTTTATATGGAAAAACAAATCTCCAAGAATTAAGATCTCGACGCTGATGAAAGATAGGGATAAAGGTGGTCTGGCACTCCCTAACTTCAAATTTTATTACTGGGCAGCCCAGATGGTACATATGAAAGAATGGTGTTTAGGCCAGGGTCAGCCATCAGAACTGCGAGAAATAATAGACCATACACTCCCGGGCCATACACCCCTACAAGCCATTCTTACTTTGAAATACCGCAAAGCATACCCTGCGCTACTGGGCCAGAAAATTTAAATCTGGCAACAGGTTAATAGGATGATCGGATACAGTGATGTGGATCCGGAGACCAATATTTTTTCCTTATTACTCTTAAATAAGGTTGATATACAACAGAACATAGCCGCCTGGTCGAGATACGGAATTAAGAACATCGGCCAAATAGTCTCCCAGAATCAAATTAAAACATTCTTAACTCTCAAACAAGAATATGACGTTCCGAATGAGATGTTCTTTCGATACATGCAAATGAGAAGTGCCTATAATAAACAGATGCAAAATGATCCCTTCAATGTGTCCGATAATCCTGTTAAAAACTTTATTAAGATATTGGGACTAGAGAGGAGTACTTCTAGATGTTACAGATTCCTTCAATCTCTAAGTCATGATACACATAGTGACCTACTTCGATCTAAATGGGTGGAAAATATATCGGACCTGTCAGATATGGAATGGGAACGAGCTGTTGCCACTCCTAAGAGGTCTACTTCCTCTCTTAGAGTTCAGTTAATACAATATAACATTTTACATCGCATTTACTTGACCCCAGATAGATTGATTAAGTTCTCGGGATCCTCCTCTGGTAGGTGCCCTAAGTGCAATATATCAGGCTGCGATTTCTGGCACCTGCTATGGGACTGTCCCCAGGTCTACAGGTTTAGACAAAAGGTAGCCGATATTTGGAGAGAATTAAGCCTCCCACGTCTGGAGGAAAATAAAAAAAAAAAAACCGTTTTAGGCATTTGGCCTTTAGTTGGTATACCTAGATTAGAAAGACAATACGCCATCTGTATGAGTGCTTTGACCAACGTATGTATAGCTCGGACTTGGATGGCCTGTCAACCACCGAACATAAAAGAGTGGATTGCACTAGTTAATTTCACCTGTGCTCATGAACGGGGAGTACATCTCTCAAGGAATACTATTGATAAGTATTACTGTATGTGGGGGACATGGATAAAATCAAAATTTTATCACAGTGCGTAGTAGGATGTTTGGATATTTATTAAACCTCTCCCTATTTTTCCCTTTCCCCCCACCCCCTTTTTTTTTTTTTTTTTTTTTGTGTTAAATACTTAAATAGTACGAACACTGATTCTGTAATAATTACTATTTGCACAGGGGACACGATGATTTTTTAAATTAAATACTTAAGATTATGAACACTGAATTTGCTAATAATTACTCTGTGAAGGAGATGTTGAGTACTCATAGTCTTCTTTTATTTTCTTTAAGGCACTTAATCACAAATTTACACAATTAATAATTAATTAATACAAATAATAATATTGAGAAGTTTCTTCTAAAGTTGTGATGCGGAGGATATAGGGCACTATTTATATGCACTATCCGTCATGAATAACTTTTTTTTTTTTTTTTTTTTATTCCTTTTTTTATGGAGGTCTATGACATCCATGTTCTATGGACTATTGTACTGGTTCATGATACAACATGGTGAAAAACCATTCTAGGGCTTGGTGTAGGAGTAGGGCTAAAACCTCTTAAGTAAAGTTGGATAGAGATAAATTGTATTTAGATTATGAGTCGAGATAATGCTGAGTTTCTTCTTCTTATTTAAATTGTTTAATCAGGGTAGATTTACTGACACTGCAGACTTTTTAATTGTTGTATGTTTGTTCGCAATGATGTGTTTAAATATATAATGTTTTGGATCCTTTTATAGTACTGTGCTGTACGCTCATCATTGCTGTTCTTGTTATGTGTAGTATGTGTAACTGTTTACAGAAAATTTAATAAAGACAAATTTAAATTAAAAAGCACTGGTCCAAGTACAGATCCCTGGGGTACTCCACTTGTAACCTTTCCCTCCTTTGACTGTACTCCGTTTACTACAACTCTCTGTTTTCTGTCCTGCAACCACGCTCTTATCCATTCAACTATCTTAGAATCCAATACCAAGCTTTCAAGTTTATTTAACAGTCTGCGATGTGGGACAGTGTCAAAAGCTTTACTAAAGTCTAGATAAGCTACATCTACAGCCCCACCTTGATCTATTACTTTAGTAACCCAGTCAAAAAAGTCAATAAGATTTGTTTGACATGATCTTCCCCCAGTAAACCCATGCTTTTTTGGATCCTGTAAATTGCCGGTTTTGAGATATTCTACAACTCTTTGTTTTAAGAGTGTTTCCATCAATTTCCCTACTACTGATGTGAGGCTCACTGGTCGATAGTTGCTTACCTCTTCCTTGCTTCCACTTTTGTGCAGTGGGACTACATTCGCTGTTTTCCAGTCCTCTGGGATTACTTCAGTAGCTAGTGACTGGTTGAATAATTCTGTTATTGGTTTTACCAGCTCCCCTTTAAGCTCTTTTAGTATCCTTGGATGTATCCCATCTGGCCCCATTGATTTATCCACTTTCAGTTTTGAGAGTTCTGTGAGGACTTTCTCCTCTGTAAATGTACTTGTCTCTCCCTCAGTTTTCTGACTATACTTGCAACTTAACTGTGGCCCCTTCCCCTCTCTTTCGGCAGTGAATACTGAGCAGAAATAATTATTAATATTATCTGCCATTACATTGTCCCCCTGAAGAAAACTTCCACTCTCTGTCTTCAGTCTAATTATTCCACATTTTGTTTTTCTCCTTTCACTTATATACCTAAAAAAAGTTTTCCCCCCTTTACCCACTGACTGGACCATTTTCTCTTCAGCCTGTGCTTTTGCACATCTGATTACCTTCTTAGCCTCCTTCTGTCTAACAAGATACACCTCTTTGTCCTCATTCTTCTGCGTCTGCTTAAATTTCTTAAAGGCCAACTTTTTTTTTTTAATTCAATCATTTTTATTGATTTTCAAAGACAAACAAACACAAAAAAACTATTATATTCATACCCCAAATAGAATGATCTTGGAATGCAAGGGCTCCACTTTTTTGCTTTCACAATACTTGCTACTTCTTCTGCAAACCACAATGGCTTTCTTTTTCTTGTGTTTTTCCTAACTCTTTTGACACAAAGTTCTGTTGCTTTTAGAATTGCACTTTTTAATTTTTCCCACTTATCCTGCACTCCTTCCAAGTTCTTCCACTCTGCCAAAGAATCCCTTACAGAGTTTCCCATCTCTACAAATTCAGCCTTCCTAAAATCTAACACCTTTGTTTTTGTGTGCGATGAGTCAGTCTCTGTCTTTATTTTGAACCATACTGCTTGATGGTCACTGGATCCCAGATTTTCACCCACATTTATGTCAGATATTCTGTCACCAATTGTAAGTATTAAGTCTAATATTGCGTCCTTACAAAGAACTCCATTGATTTTGCTTTAAATTGTAAAAGAAGAATCTACACATTGCTTCTTTTTATTTACCTTTTATATCATTGGAGCACATCCCACAAAGATCAACTTCAAGGACCCCCGAAAGGTGATGAATAACGGATCACTAGAAGGATAAAGAAAGCGCTACAGGTTTGAAAATACACACCATTAGAGTGAGTCGGGTACGCCCATTACCTCACAAGCATCTTAAATTTACTTTTGAATACATATCCAACAATTTAATCATATATTCAATTCTTCACTCTATATTATATGTACACCGCTGATTGCATCACCTTTGAAAAAAATCACCACGACACGGAGCATCTTTATTTCAAAGAAGGGACATAGCCGATAATCATCAAAAAGATCAGACAAGAACTTTTTTATTATTATTTTTTTATTATAATTCACTTCACTTTATTTTTATCTTTATATATATTTTGTTATCATGTAGTCACAATTTAATAGTGCCACCATTTAATGCCACTTTTCACGCACATTCTTATGCGCCTCCCTTCCAAAACCCTTCCTTTTACGTGTTGGTGACACCTAGGGAGATTCTCTTCTGAAGCTGCATAGCACCACTTGATATCGTTGTTCATCCTTGTCTTCAGATGAGTATATGTGTTGCTTTCCATTTGATTAGGCCAATTTTACGTATCAAGAACCAAGTCTAAAAATTTAATTTTGTTCTTATTATAATTGCTAGTAAAACGTAAATTATGATTATTAACATTTAGGTTTGTAATAAATGACTCAATTGATTTAACATTGCCCTGCCAAATTATTAGTATGTCATCTAAGTAGCATTTTAGACATTTAATTTGAGATTTATATTGTGCATTGATCATATCGTTATTCTCTTCCCATTCCCCCAAATAAATATTGGCAAGACTGGGTGCGTACGGGGTCCCCATTGAGTCCCCGCACTGTTGGAGGAAAAAATTCCCCTGAAACACAGAGTAGTTATTTTTCATTACAACATCAATGCATTTAAGCAAAAAAAAAGATCTAAACTCATAATTTAAAGTAATATCTTTGTCTAAAAAATATTTCACAGCCTCTATACCACCTATATGTGGTATAGAGGTGTACAGAGCCTCAACGTTAATAGTGCACCACATGAAATCATGTTGCAATTGAAAGGTTTCCAAAAATTTTGTAACTTGTGCAGAATCCTTAATATACGACTCAAGGTTCACAACATATTTTCTAATATGTACCGGTATATCGATGAATTCCAATAAAAAAGAGGTGGCAGATCCAATCCCGGCGACAATAGGTCGTCCAGGCGGTTTTATTAGGTGCTTATGCATCTTCGGTAAATAATAAAAAATTGCCACAATGGGATGTTGATTAAGAATATATTGAGATTCTTTTAATGTTAAACAGTTCTGACGTACACCCAATTCTATAAGTTTCTTAATTTTATCGACCACCTCATCAGTGGGATCACTAGTCAATATTTGGTATGTTACTACATTATTTAATAGCCTATAGGCTTCTTCTAAGTAACCGGGATACGGCAACCGTATGTAGAATCTGCATTCCACCGCCCGCTGGCGGAAGTGGTCATACTGTATGCGTTCCAACTGACTCTCAGTCGGAACTTCTATTAGGCCTCACCAACATCACGTGACCAATCCCTGTGGTCACATGCACTAAATCTATCATATATAGTGTAAAACACATGATGTTATATATATTCAAACCGGATCATAATGATAAATGCATATCATCTACCTAAAAATAAAATTTTGGCAGAAGGAGTATCTAAACCAGCCCGGGAGTCATCACAAATATTTTTACACATGGAAAATATTTTACCATCACAAAAAATTAAAAAAATTATAATACAATAAGAGAATATTAAACATCATATTCCATGTATCTTATTTATGTAAACTTAGATATTTTTAGAAAATACTTTTTTTTACATTATACATTTTGGTACTTATATCACTCATACCCACACTATCCATGTCCGCGTGGAGTTGATTTTGGTACTTGTGTACTATCACAGCGCCCATCACATCGCAGACCATAAGTTTATTTAATATAGTATGGCGAGCGTAGCGAGCCACCGAGCCCGAAGCGCGGCAAGCGCAGTGAGCCCCGCGAGGGGACGCGCATTACTTCACAGGTATTGCGCGTGCGCTCGCCACGTTTCGGGCTCGGTGGCTCGCTGTGCTCACCACGAATCAACTCCACGCCGACTTGGATAGTGGGGGTATAAAAAGGTCGGAGGACGCGTACCGCCGCCACGTTCATAGTGGGGGTGGCGTGGGGGTGCATTTAACATTGTAAGCCCCCATTAGGGTGCTTATATAATTAAACATCGTATAGGGGGCTTATACAATTTTAAATCGCATCGCAGTGCATCGGGTGTATGCCATGCGATGCGATTCAAAGTTGTGCGACCAAATATCGTGGGCGCTGTGCTAGTACATAAGTACCTTGATTTTATATAGTGTGGCGAGCGCAGCGAGCCACCGAGCCCAAAGTGTGGCGAGCAAAAGCAAACGCTTTTTAGAAAAAGGAGTTTATGAGAATTTATGAGAATTTTTTAAAAATCTCATAAATAAAAAAATGAAATATAAAAATGAAAAAATTATTAACTTAAAAAATTAGGGGATTATACTCATTTAGACCCCTAGGCGATAGGGTGTCCAAATCATAAATACATCTGGATTCACGTTTTTTCAACATGATTTTACGATCACCGTCTCTTATTGGCTTCGGAATGTGGTCTATCAACATGCATCTAAGGCTGGAAATGTTGTGACCAGCTTTCACAAAGTGCATCGCTACTGGTTTGTCTGATTTTCTAGTTTCCAGTGCAGCCCTGATCGATGTCCGGTGATTGGCCATTCTTTCACGGAAGTTACGTTTGGTGAGACCTACGTAATACAAGCCGCAAGGGTAAATTAAAATATAAATAACATGGTCCATTCTGCAATGCAACCGGTGCTTGATCTTAATCTTTCTTCCACTGTGTGGATGTGTGAATGTAGGACCAGTCAACATCGAGCTGCATGTTGTACACCTGGTACATTTATAGAAGCCATTTCTTTTTGGAGGCATCCATGTATCAGGTGTGGTTGACGGTTGTACCAAGGATCTCATCAATAAATCTTTCAGATTACGTCCACAAAGATAAGCACACATCGGCGGACTTGAGTTTATGCTGGAAAATGCCGCATCTGTTGATATAATGGGCCAATGTTTAGCCAAGGCTTTCTTTCTAATTTGTGCTTTAGTGTCGTATGTATAAGCCTAGATTAGCCTTGTCCGGGCATCAGATACTGGCTGGCTCTTATTATCTTGTTTGAACCGTGACCTTGCCTTGGTGAGGCATAGTGAAAGTGTCCCAATTGTGTAACCTCAGTCTTTAAATCTTTGATGTACTTCTAAGATTTGTTCTTCAGCTGTGACGGGAGAATTATTTTTTAGAACTCGAAGGTACTGTAAGACCTGTAATTTCTCTTTCAGATGTGGGGGATGGTGGCTAGCAGCATGTAGTAATGAATTTCTTTCTGTATCCTTCCGGTATAGACAGGAGGGGTAAAACAAATGATTGAGGATCTAGGTAGATTAGAGGAATGGTCAAGAGCATGGCAACTACAGTTTAATGCCAAAAAATGCAAAATCATGCACTTGGGTCTCAGAAATCCAAAGACTAGATATAGTATAAATGGCACTATAATGGAAACTACTGAGGAAGAGAGGGATCTAGGTGTCACTATTTCAGGGGACTTAAAAGCAGGTAGGCAATGTAACAAAGCAATGAAGAAGGCAAGTCAGATGCTTGGTTGCATATGGAGGGGTATCAGAAGTAGAAAGAAAGAAGTAATAATGCCACTGTATAGGTCATTGGTACGACCTCACCTAGAGTATTGTGTTCAGTTCTGGAGGCCATATCTCCAGAAGGATATAAATACATTAGAGACTGTACAAAGAAGGGCAACTAAAATGGTGCATGGCCTACATCACAAAACGTACCAGGAAAGACTAAAAGATCTTAATATGTATACTATAGAGCAGAGAAGGGAAAGGGGGGACATGATAGAAACTTTCAAATATATCAAGGGTTTTAACAAGGTACAGGTGGGAGACATTCTTCACAGGAAGAGGAGCAACAGAACACGAGGACATGCACTGAAACTAGAGGGAGAAAGATTCAGGGGAAATGTGAGGAAGAATTACTTCACAGAAAGAGTAGTAGATAAGTGGAATAGCCTACCATCAGAGGCAGAGGCGTAGCTAGGGCGGAGCCGGCAGAGCACCAGCTCCAGGCGCCGACATGTCACCTGGCGCCGGAGCTCTGCCGCCGGCTCCCCCGCCCTGCTCGCCCGCTCCCCTCTGTGCCGTGGATCCCGTTGTGCCTGTGTAGGGGGGCAGAACAAGGAACCCACATTAGGAGAGGAAGAGGAAGCCCGGGGTCGGGGGTCAGCGCGACGAGGAGGAGGAGAAGCAGAGTGAAGCTGCATGGCGATGGGGCAGGAGGAGGAAGAGCAGCCAGCAACGCGTGGGAGCAGAGCAGAGCGAGGACGGAGCGGAGATTGACAGTTCCAGTCCCCGGCACCCGACAACAGCGCCCGATACCCGGCAGCCACATCACCGCACCAGTCCACGGCACCTGGCTGCCGGGTATCGGGCGCTGCTGTCGTGTGCCGGGGACTGGAGCTGTCAATCTCCGCTCCGTCCTCTCTCTGCTCCCATGTGCTGTTGGCCACGCTGCTGCTCTTCCTCCTCCTGCCCCTCGCCATGCAGCTTCACTCTCCTCCTCCTCGTCGCACTGACCCCTGACCTCGGGCTTCCTCTCCAGGGACCAGGCACTTCTCCTCTCCATGGCCAATGTGGCATCCTTGATCCGCAAGTCCTGGTGGCCACAGGAGTGAAGGAGAGCCCAGGCCTCGCACCCAGCAACTGGCCGCAGTACACAGTGTCGCCTGGGCAACAGCCAGAGCGGCAGGGAGCCAGCACCTACCTGGCCACAGCAACTGACCCCCCCCACATCAGGCAGCGACCAGTGATGGCCCCCAGCATCCGGTGGCACAAAATAGGAAGGTCTCAGACCACCCCAGACACCAGCCCAGAGCACGTGAGCTGGCCAGTGTGACCCTATCTCCAAAGGTACCCAGAGGAACAGCATACCTCCCAACATGACCCTCTCCAGGAGGGACACATTGCTCTATTTCTGGATTTCTCCCTTAATTAATGATTGCCATTACCTGTGTTGAAGCACCTTTCTAATCAATTAACCTGTGTGAAACAGGTGATGGCAATCATAAATGAAGAGGGAAGTGCAGAAACAGAGCAATGTGTCCCTCCTAGAGAGGGTCATGTTGGGAGGTATGGAACAGGCAGGACTAATCCTTAACCCCCATCTGTGCGTTTTACTAGCAGAGGAGAGGGGGGCGCGAAACATGCCCTTGCTCCGGGCACCGTGGAACCAAGCTACACCACTGATCAGAGGAGGTAGACGTAAATACAGTAGTACAATTTAAACATGCTTGGGATAAGCATATTGATATCCTTACAAAAAAATAAGGATCAAATGTTTAAAAAAGGGGCAGACTAGATGGGCCAAGTGGTTCTTATCTGCCGTCAAATTCTATGTTTCTATGTTTCTAAGTGCCAAGATGGAATCCATCCTGATATATCGTGACATCCAGAAAATTTTTGAAATTGAAAAGTTTGATGAGGGGGTTGGGGGGTGCTGCCGAAATTTTCCAGCAAGGGGGCGCATATCTTGTAGATACACTACTGACAATGCCCTAATGGTCTCTCTGAAGTTGGAAGTCTTGGGAGCCCAACGAACTCTATTGATAATAGCCTTTTAAAAGGTATAGTACAGATTGCAGTAGTACCCAGTGAACCCACAAGGCAACAGTATATACAAAACAATAAAACACATATGCAGTAATTCAATTAATATTACATGTACAGATTGCGTCTTCCATATCCAAAATTCTGTTATCCTCAACTAAGATAGTGACCACTTTGTTTTTTTTTATTGTTTAATATACTGTGACAAGGATCACAAACACGGGGACGCAGATGAAGACGTTGTTGTTTATTTTGAACAGCAGGTCACAGCATAGCAGGTTAAATCCATATGGAGTCATTATTACAGGTAGTAGAATACAGGCACTCTCAGCATAGCAGTCTCTTGAAAGGCTCAAATGGTCCATACAATATACCACCCGCGACCTATCACTTGGGCAGCTAATCCACCATCAAGAGCAAGGTGACTCTGCCCTGGAAACCCCTATATCAGGAAACCACCAGGTGTGCTCCAAAACCGGGTCTGGATCCTCCACATTACTTTCATGTGGAGAGATGCTGACTCTGTTGCAATACACAAACTTTGATTCATGCATAATATTGTATAAAAATACCTGCAGGCTTTAAGTGTGTAAGGTTTATAGGAAACATAATTGCATCTGTTTAGAATTGGGTCCCATCGCAAAAATATCTCACCATGGTATGCAAATATTCCAATATACAAATAAAATCAGATATCCAGAATATCTCTGGTCACAAGCATTTTGTATATGGGTGACTGGGTATCCGGACTGATCATAGACTGACTCATGATAGATAGTCATATGGTCGACCACTAATGGTCGACTTGGCCAAAAGGTCGACAGGGTTTAAATGTCGACACACAATAGGTCAACAGGGTCTAAAGATTGACATGGAAAAGGTCGACAGGGTTTAAAGGTCAACAGGCAATAGGTCAACATGGTCAAAAGGTCAACCTGGTCAAAAGGTCGACATGAAAAAGGTTGACATGCATTTTTCTTACTACATTTTCAGCCGACATGTGCCGATAGGCGGTATTTCATGCCCTGCCATCTACTTGGGCACGGTAGGAGAATAAAATAGTGTGCCGACGGCAGTGAGGCACAGATTCCGAAGCATGTGAGGGGACGTGGTACACTTAGACAGTGTCCATGTTACCCTAAAAACATGGCATGTCGACCTTTTCCATGTCGACATTTTGACCATGTCGACCTTTTTATGTCAACTGTTTAACCATGTCGACCTTTTTCATGTTGACCATTTAACCTTGTCAACATTTTACCTGTCGACCTTTAGTGGTCAACCATATGACTGCCTGTCATGAGTCAGTCTATGATTTATACCATAACCGGGTGACTTACTGCCAAAATGGGTGACTTACTGACAAGTGAAAATGCCAAGGGGACTTTATCTTTATTTTCAAATAGCCTGGCACCCTGCTCTCGTCAAGCACATTAATGTGAGCTCTCACAAACCCACGTGGAACATATCACTTTTCCTGTGCACAAAGGGCCTAATTCTGGTTGTTGCGGTCCAGTCCACGTTTGGACGGTACAGTGTTTTTTTCTGCTGCGCATGTGTACCGTTCGTTATGCGCATGTGCGACGACAGCACTCCGCTTGCGAACTGACCTTTCCGATCAAAAGCTCCTGTCCGCACGCACACGGTCAAAGTGGGCGTAATGTGGGCGTTTTTAGGGGAGAGCCCAGAAAAGTGGGCAAAACTGGGCGTATACCTGGGCGTACACGGGGGTGTGTACTCAAACTGCACAGAGGTGCATCCGCCTCCCTCCGAGAGCGCACGAGTTGGCAAAAAACAGTCAGACGCCAAAGAGTGCTCCATACCACTCTTAGACTTTCCGTCTGAGTACGCCCGCAATGGGTCTGCTAATTTACGCGAAACATACCTAAATTACATGACCTGTCCGCAATATTAACCAATGCTGCAGGCTATTTAGGGAAATAGCTCATTTGAGCTATACACTGCCCTGAAATACATTGGAAGGTTCTCTTTCTACACCATTTCAAGGTAGGACAACCATCATTAACCCTTCACTTTATCCACTTCAACAGCATACTCAATGATGTGTGTAACACATACACACAAACTTAGTATAATTGGGAAATTATTAGAAGCCAACTTCAAAGGAAATTCCCTTTGAAGTTGCCTTCTAGCAATTTTCAAATTCTAAGATTAATTGCTGCTCCATACAAGTGATGTGTACGCAACTGTGCTCGGACGTACGCTACCACCTACGATCGGAGCAGCGCAATGTCTCCCGTGCATGGGAGCGTACGCTCATATGCACGCCACTCCCCGTTGTCGGATATTTGCACCGTCCGTGTGCGGATGTTCTGTGGGCGGAATCACGCTAGCCGAAAGAATACGGGATGTGTACGGTGGGTCCATACGTACGGCGGTCTGACCGCACCAACCAGAATAAGGCCTTAAATTCCTAGTCTGCCACATCAGGGATTCCAAAAGCTAATATGGGTAATGGCCTAAGGCACAGACGACACTAAATTCTTCCCCTACTTACTGGAGACTGACTCTGGGGAACTAGTAGACATTGGAAAACAAGAGAACCAACCTAGGTTGGTATGGAGCGCCGACCAGGAGTGGTTTAATCAGACCAGCAGCTGCTTAAGGGAGTAGTCAGCTCCCAAATACACAAAAAAACAATAGATAAAATAAAGCAGCGCTGAAATTACAATGTAAGATTTATTGTACACAATAATAAAAATTAAACATTAAAAAATGAACCATTGGCATGTGCAGATATGAAAATATTGTTGGACCCAATATGTATAATCACCGGTAATTGAGTGGTGTTTTAGACCTGCTCTGATCCTGGGAAAACGGGAAAGTCCTTATTTGCCACTTGGTGGTTTCCTGATGTTGGTATCACGGACTACAACTGATGGCATAGGTGGAATTAGCCTATCAGGAGTCCCACTTCTGCGAGTGGTCAGGTATCCAACGATGTTGTTGTGGCTTGAGACTTCCAAGGTGGTGGGCATCCGATCAGGTGATTAGGCAGGTAGGACAGTCCTTAGCTGGAAAGGTTAAAGTCCTTAAGGTGATTGGGGTCCAAACAAATGAGTCACCAACGCGTTTCGCAGTGCCTACTGACTGCTTTGTCAAGGTGACACCTTGACAAAGCAGTCAGTAGGCACTGCGAAACGCGTTGGTGACTCATTTGTTTGGACCCCAATCACCTTAAGGACTTTAACCTTTAACCTTTCCAGCTAAGGACTGTCCTACCTGCCTAATCACCTGATCGGATGCCCAGCACCTTGGAAGTCTCAAGCCACAACAACATCGTTGGATACCTGACCACTCACAGAAGTGGGACTCCTGATAGGCTAATTCCACCTATGCCATCAGTTGTAGTCCGTGATAACAACATCAGGAAACCACCAAGTGGCAAATAAGGACTTTCCCGTTTTCCCAGGATCAGAGCAGGTCTAAAGCACCACTCAATTACCGGTGATTATACATATTGGGTCCAACAATATTTTCATATCTGCACATGCCAATGGTTCATTTTTTAATGTTTAATTTTTATTATTGTGTACAATAAATCTTACATTGTAATTTCAGCGCTGCTTTATTTTATCTATTGAACTAGTAGACATTACTGTCTAAGCTGAACCTTACCTGTGCACATTTGGAGACATTTAAAGTAAAAAAAAGTAACACTAGAACAGGACCATTTTAACACATGGGATTACTAGGCAGCTGCCTTAGGGCCCCACAATACTAGGGGCCTTTGAGCTGGTTTGCTGGTACCTCTAGAGTTTATTGTGAGGCTAGTAGAGATTGCGCCCGGCTTCTTTGGGTGTGAATTACACAAAATCAGAGCTGCAGTAAAACATTCTCTACCGGCCTACAGATAAACTTGTAATGGCTGTAATTATGTTAACCTTAAAAAAGGTCAACATGGCTTAGATCGATAGGGATAAAAGGTTGACACTAGAAATAGGTCTACAATCGTCATGAAAAAGTTTTTTCACTTCCCCCCCCCCCAGAACAGGTGTTTTTTCATACTTAATTATCCACGTGTACATATAGGGAGAATATAATAGAGTGCAGAATGTTGAGGCGCTGTGCTATTGTTGGCCATAAATCATAGGTGGGATGTTCAGAGAATGGGGGTGGGGGGCGTGTATTCGCACACCTGGGGGCGGTGTTAGAAGTCTCGCTAAGGAGCAAATTTTCACTTCTTAGCGAGGCAATCAGAATCACCCTCTTAATCCATCCCTGTTCCTTTTTGACCATCAGGTCTGTCGAAGTCGAGTTACATATACCCCACAGTAGAATAGTATGGCCGCCATTTTGGTTAGCAGAGCTCCATAAATAGAGTATAGGAACCAGTAGGAATAATTACGCGAAACCCTGTGTGCAACCATACTAATACACATAAATTCATATCCCACACGCACAAATAATAAAATATAGATATATGGTTTAAATTCGCTACACATAATATAAATGGTAAAACACAATTTCCCCTGGACATATTTTGCATCTGTGTGTTCCGTCTCTCATGCGCAGCGCTCCGGTTCTTGTTTAAAAAGTGCAACTTGTACCAGTCAAAAGTTATGGACCAAATATGTATCTAATGTTTTACATTGCCATGAGGACAGTATAATTGTAAGATCTGGATAAAACAGGTTGCACAGCTTGACTTCTAGACCTATGATGAAGCCTTGGACAAAGACACAGATGTGCATTCTACTGTACCAATTAAGGAGAAGCGAAATCTGACCTCTTGGCCAATGGAGAACTTTACTGTCCCCTTTTGTCTGGACACTATATAATGTTAAACACAGCATAAGGACTTTCTCATTCTTTCATTCTATCTTCTATATTGGACTGTACTCTGGATTGAATACAGGATACTTGGACCGAGTAGCGCAGCGTGTTGAGAGATGGTAACTGTTCCTTTTCTGGGTACTTGTGTAATATCTGGGCGCCCCGATTTTTTGATCGCATGCCTTAACTTAAGGCATGCGATCAGATGCGATGGGACCTGATTTTTTCATCGGGTCGGAAAAATCGGTCGCATAGCATCGCATGCGACCAAATCGCATGAGATGCGATGCGACCGACCAGATTTTTACATAGGATCCAATGTTAAATGGTCCCTGAGACCTGATTTTACATTGGGTCCAATGTTAAATGCCCCCCAGACCCCATTTTTAATTGTATACCCACCCTGATGGGTAATTACTATGTCAAATGCCCCCCCATTTTTAACGCCACCCCACGATCAACGCCAACCCGAAGTGTGGTGAGTGCACCGAGCCCGCGAGGGGTGGCGGTACATGTCCTCTAACCTTTTCATACCCCCACTATCCACGTCGGTGTGGATTTGATTGTATATAGGGTGGCGAGCGCAGCGAGCCACCGAGCCCGAAGCGTGGCGAGTGCAGCGAGCCCCGCAAGGGGACACGGAATACGAGCCCGAAGCGTGGCAAACGCATGCGGCATACATGTTAATTAATCCGCGTCCCCTCACGGGCTCGCTGCACTCGCCACGCTTCGGGCTCATATTCCGCATCCCCGCACGGGGATCGCTGCGCTCGCCACGCTTCGGGCTCGGTGGCTCGCTGCGCTCCCTACACTATATAAAGTCAGCTCCACGCCGAGGTGGAAAGTGGGGGTATAAAAAGTTTGCAAGACGCGTACCACCGCCCCTCGCAGGCTCACTGCGCTCGCCGCGCTTCGGAATGGAGTTGATCGTGGTGTGGCGTTAACAATGGGGGGGGGGGGGGCATTTCAAATAGTAATTACCCATCTGGGTGGGCATACAATAAAAAATGGGGTCAGATGGGCATTTAACATTGGACCCAATGTAAAATCGGGTCTCAGGGCCCATTTAACATTGGATCCAATGTAAAAATCAGGTCGGTCACATCGCATCGCATGTGATGCGATCGATTTTTCCGACCCGATGAAAAAAATCGGGCGCCCAGATGTTACATAAGTACCCTTTTCTGTGTATTTGTATGTGAGCCGAGTGTATTTGTTTTCCCCTTTTCATTAGACATTGTTTGTGTTTTACAGTGATCTGTATAATCTGTTATTGCATTCTTATTTCTGTAATCCGCTGTTGTCCGCTAGGGACTCAAATATATGGTTAAGGACTTTGTACCCTAATTCTCCAATTTATACAAAAGTCTTGTGTATTATTCGCAATAAGCGGAAGGGTTAAAGGGTAATTATACCCACTGTTTTTACTTATAATTAAGTACTTATGGAGCCCACACACGCACCAATGCCGGCGGTGCGATGCTATGCGATGGGGTGCGCGCTCCCGCGGCACCTCATCGCACAGTACAAAAAGTATGTGCTGCACATACTTTTTGTACTAGCTTTTTCTAGCATAGCATCGCATCGCATGCACATCGCATGCACAAGGCATACGATGCGATGCTATGTGTGCTAGTTAAGCCCACAACGCACGCCGGGAACGGTGCGTGTGTGGGCTCCTTAAGTACTGCAAAAGGATACTGCCATCAGGGTATCGGGTTCATGTGTGTGTAACACAAATAAGGTTCGCTACGTGGCGCTATGCTTTAGTTCGCCCGTAGTTAGGAACAAAATGTTGTAAGTTTACGGACACAGTATGTAAACTGCGCACTTCACTTATTATCAATCGGTTTGATATTAAATCGACATTAACAGGTCAAATAAGCATTCCTCTGCTACTATATTACTATTTATTAAGTGCTTTTGGTACAAATGGAGAAAGAGCACTATAGAAATAAAATTATTATTATTATTGTTATTATTATTACTACTACTACAAATAAAGATCTGTATGGCTTTCTCAATAGCCCAATCCCCCAGAGAGAACATGGTTTAGTAGTTAACTAATCACAAAAAAATATATTAATAAGCTGTGGTGTATTAAATGCAGTGGAAAAATATTGTATCATGTTATGTAAGTTATTTAGAAATCCCTTTTTAGTGGGTATACACCAAGCCCATGTACTGGGATCATATGAATCATTTTACAAAAGATTACATGAATCATTCATTACACCAGATGCCAATATAAGCATCTGGTGTTAAGTTAAGCAATAACTTAGTATATGTTATTTTAGGTTTTGAAGGAGTAACATGACCCCCTACTTTCAATAAATGATGAAAGCCTATACAGTGAGTGCAGGGAGTATGCCCAGGTACTGAGATGCAGAGCTGGGTTTCCCCTTCTATATCCCATGCACACCAGCCTTTTTTCCCGGGTTGGCCACAGGAACAACTAGGGTGTAGTGCTGGTGTAAATTGGTCCCGGGACAAAATCTCGGGATCTTCCTGGGGTATGGTGTAGTGTGAACGGGTAACGAAGGTCGATCGACCCGGGTCCTGTTGAAATTATGGAGGAGGCAGTGCTCTCAGTTCCAAGTGTTGCCTCCTTCCCTGCCCCTCGACGACGCACTGTTGCTCCGCCCCATGTGACGTCACCGACCCTGCAATAAGCCGGGTCACATGGGGAGCTTGCAGACCACAAATGCTGGGTTGCTCCTGGAATGGACATGTGTCCTAATTCCAGGTGCGACTCGCATTTGCGGTATGAATGGGGTACGAGGAGCTTTGCAGTGCACTCCTCCCAGGCAGCTCTTGCTCTGCTCAGGTAAAAGTTCTCTCCTGAATACATACTTTTCAATGTACTATCACTTTAAATGTTAAATAGACAACAATTCACTTGCCTCTTCTGCCAAGTTTTCCTGAAATATATATACATCCTATTTAACAGCATAATTATTGGTCATGTTCATTCAAGAGGAATGGAATTACAAAGATAACTGTAGGAAGATATATATATATATATATATATATATATATATATTCAAGGTGTCAGCCTGGCACTCCCGGAGTGCTGGTACATCTGCCGTGGGTGCCTTCTGGCAGGGGGAAATGCAGGTCTCGGCTAAGTAACAATCAGCGGCACTCCAACGGACTTCAAAGCAACAAACTTTTATTGCACAATAGTGACCAACGTTTCGGGGACAACACGCCCCGTTTTCAAGGTGTGCAAACCTTGAAAACGGGGAGTGTTGTCCCCGAAACGTTGGTCACTATTGTGCAATAAAAGTTTGTTGCTTTGAAGTCCGTTGGAGTGCCGCTGATTGTTACTTAGCCGAGACCTATATATATATATATATATATATATATATAATTATTCTACACATGGTTTGCGGGGCCCCTCCTCGAACAATCCTTAGCACTATATTTTTGTTCCTGAATCGCTACACCCACCCTATCCCCATACGCTATTCTAAATCCTTTATCTAACTTAACTACCTATCCAAAACCACTACACCTCTAATATCCTATCCCTAATACATAGCTGTCTACCCTCCTGCATTCTGCAGGAGACTCCCTGAAATAGCAGCAATCTCCCTCTCTCCCTCATTAGTCTAGCAATCTCCCTCATTTTACCTAGTCCACATTACACTGTTACATTTTTGGGGAAAAAAGGAATGAGAAATAGATACATTTACATTGAATCATCAGCACCATTTCCCAGCACTTTAGCAAATATAGTAGCTCTTACTAACTGCTTTGGGAATCATCTACATTTGGATATGTCATTATAAAAGATTCCTCTCAGATGTAGCAGTACACACCCACGCTTCTAGGTGCCACGTTCACAATCTCTTTTCACAAAATCTCCCTATATGGACCTAGCCACGCCCTTTGGATGGAGCATGACTGTAGCAGGACTGAAAAATATATAATATATACAGTATATTTCATTAGACTGATTTAAGTGATCTCAGGTTGTTTTGTTTTTTGCACTAGCTTCATTTAAACAAGGTTCAGTACACATACCTATGCTGACACAGTAGTTAATCATTCTACTTCAGGTAGTATACTGACAATTCAATTCTATGTCAGAAAGGGTTGTAATATAACTTGGTAGGGATATATATATAAATGTATATATTATTGCTTTGGTATACAATATAATCTTTAGAAGTATAGTGGGTGTTTGTCTAATGAATATAAATGGTGGTAGGACATGAAGGGAATATATACATGTATATATATTCCCTTAAACTGATTTAGAATATTTTAGTTTCTAATATATGTTTTTCCCAATAGACAAAGGTCATTACTAGTCAAGTGTTTTTCAACCTTGTCTTAATCCTGGGACAATACATTCATGGTTTAGGTACATGTATTATAATGTTACAGTCTGAACTTTGCACAGATGAAACAGCGTGCTAAGGAGTTCTGTGGACTATATGGCCAGGACTTTGTCAGTGTTAGAGCAGCCTCATTCTTGGATGAAACACTGACTGCAGAAGTGCCAGGAAGAATTGAAACCAACTCAGCCTCTTGTCGCAGAGGATCCAATCGGATCGCTCACTGTAGCCCCATGGTGCGTAGTGTCACAATCCATGCACTGATAGGACTCTATCCTAAACCCAGAAGTCCTATTATTGCACAGAACAGCTCTTACTGAAACAGCTGTCCTGATTTTCTACATAACGCATTAGTAGATAGCTGATATGTATGCAGTGAATGGCTGGGTGGTTCTCATGCAAAAGGCAATTTTTTATGCATCCCAGCCAGGGTATTAGGGTTAGTTTATGGCATTAGGGCATACTTGCCTACTTTTGAAACCTATTTTCAGGGAGACTATAGCTGGTAGTAGAGTTTTGCACAGCGCCCCATTGAGGGGGCGTGTCATTGGTACCGGTGAGTTTAAATTTGAGCAGACCCAGATGGGTGGATTCCCAGAAAAGTACTTCAACAAATCATTCAAATATGAATTTATTAAAAGTATACTTATCAGCAGTTATTATCAGCAAAATTTCCAATACAGCATACACATCAGCAAACTCAGGAGCCCATTATAAGCTTCTATTGGACAGCACCCTCTCTAGATTACCTACTGCAACCAAGCCCCAGGTTCTAGAGCATTAAAGTGCTTGGCGCAGATGCAGTATTTATTATTTATTTATTAACAGTTTCTTATATAGCGCAGCATATTCTGTTGCGTTTTACAAAGGAGACAGTGATACAACAAACAGGGTATTTACAGATAGTCAAAATGTAGGAGTGCCCTGCTCGCAAGCTTACAATCTATAGGGAAATAGGCATTGATACATAAGGATAGATACTGTATTCTTTATTGTATTGATTCCACCAGAATGCAAGGTTCTATGACTGGTTCTGGAATTTGATAAGCTTGCCTGAAGAGATGAGTTTTTAGAGAACGCTTATAGGTTTGGAGACTGGAGGAGAGTCTTATTGTGCTTGGGAGGGCATTCCACAGAGTGGGTGCAGACCGAAAAAAGTCCTGCAGTAGTGAATGGGAGCGAGTAAAGAGTGTGGATGAGAGATGCAGATTTTGGGATGAAAAGTGAAGAGAAGAAAGACTATTATGTGCGTGACGCACTGTTAGGACAAGAAAAATTAATAAAATTTAACCTTTAATTGTTTATTTTAAGATTTGCGATATATAAAAACAATTGCCAAAGAGGCAAAGAGGAAGAAACAAAGTGTTTTTTTTTAAAAGAGGGGATATAGATCCTCTCAAATTGAACCCCAATGTCCTGTTCCCAGTATAATTGCTAGATTAGGTGCATGTTGCTGTAAATCTTACAGTGTGTACCCACTCATAAAATGAACAGATCTGTTACAATTTTCACTTAAATAAATTACTTTTGTTTAATATTAGTTTATAACACAGATTGCTTCTAAGAACTGTGCAGATAAATTAGGACAGCGAAGTAAATATGTCTGTTAGGTCCTTTTAAGTGACATGTGGATATTTCACACACTAAGTGTGTCTGGTCAATAAGCGTGTCGCCACCAGCTTCATCAGGACCGGCACTGGTCCTGATGAAGCTGGGGGCGACACGCGTGTTGACCAGACACACTTAGTGTGTGAAATATCCCCATGTCCCTTTCCCACATGAAATGTATTTTGATTGATGTATAGGGCGTTACAGTATCCACTCACAGAGGGCGCATCTGATAGGAACCGTGGGGTCAGAACCTGACCACGGTCTCCCAAGACTCAGATGTGATTACAGCACGCCAGTGCAAATACAGCACCCGGCCGGTGCGACCCTCTGTTAGGCGCAGTGTCAGTGACGGAGCGCGACACGGGTCTGCGAGTTGGAGAATCACAGCCCCACCATTGACTGTGATCTCCCCGCAGACACCGACGCGCTACCAGCACAGCCGGGAACAGTGGCATACGTACAAGCCACTTTCCCTGCGGAGAGGAACTACACAAACGGCGGAGAACACTAACAGCCGATTTGCGCTCCCAATATCAGATCTAACGGGTACACTTTAGATGTGAAACACGGCATGTGTACTACCAGCCGGCCCTGATGTTTAAAAGGACCTAACAGACATATTTTCTTCGCTGTCCTAATTTATCTGCACAGTTCTTGGGAGCAATCTGTGTTATAAACTAATATTAAACAAAAGTAACTTATTTAAGTAAAAATTGTAACAGATCTGTTCATTTTATGAGTGGGTACACACTGTAAGATTTACAGCAACACGCACCTATACTGGGAACAGGACATTGGGGTTCAATTTGAGAGGATCTATATCCCCTCTTTTAAAAAACACTTTGTTTCTTTCTCTTTGCCTCTTTGGCAATTGTTTTTATATGTTGCAAATCTTAAAATAAACAATTAAAGGTTAAATTTTATTAATTTTTCTTGTCCTAACAGTGCGTCACGCACATAACAGTCTTTCTTCTCTTCACTTTTTATTGCTCAAATTACTGTTGAAGTGACAGCACACCCCACATAATAAAGTCTATGAATACTGATTGAAAACAAGGGGTTACCTTATAAATACTGCCAGTGCGATTGTTCACCCCCCTCTTTTTGTTCAGATTTTGGGATGAGCGTAGAGGTCGTGTTGGATGATATTTTGAGATAAGAGAAGATATGTAGGCGGCCAAACCTCCGAAAACTGCATTTTGGGAGGTTTAGCAGCATTTTAAGCTTTCTGCATCCCACCCACAATTGGTTAACTGAGCAGAGACTGACTTTCAGTATCACATAACCCTGAACATATTGCCTAAGAAATAGTTGCAATGACACATTTTACAATAAGTAAACAGAAACATAAGCATAGAGATAAGCCAATTCCAATACAGATTTCAAACACTGGCCCTTATTCTGGTTGGTGCGGTCGAGCCGCATATGCGGCTCCGACCGCACCAGACGAATCCCCGCCCACCATACGGTTCGCCACGGCCGTCCGTACACGGACGGCTGGCGAACCGCACGAAAATGGTGGAGGCGTACGCCTCCACCATGCTGGGAGCTGCCCCCTGCATTCGATGGTCGACGACCATCGAAGGCAGGACCGCACGCCGCGGCAGCTCCCGCAAGCTGAGACCACACGGACAATCGTCCGTGTGGTAGCTTGTATGGGGGCTGAAAGCTGACATCCGGCGACGTCAGCTTTCCGCCCCCATGAGTGGCGTCATGCCCTCATTACCATGCGTACGCCCCGCGTTTGCATGGGAACGCCCATGAAACGCAGGGCGTACACATAGGGAAATGAGGGGATGAAGCCCCTCACGCCCCTATACGCCCCCTTTGCGGCGTCTAAATTTTTAACACGGAGAATTCCCCTGCACATGCGCAGAGTGACCTCTGCGCATGTGCAGAGAGAAAACATCGGCGGTACGGCCGCACGCGGGCCGTACCGAGCCGATTAGAATAAGGGCCACTGTGAGGAAGAAAATAAGAAACTGCAGAATAAACTAGGCTCAACGAACTGTAATTACTGTTATGCAACAGATAAGAGATTAACGACAGAGAAGCTCACATAAACAGAGAGCCACAATTTTGAAAGAAAGAAAAATCATCAGAGTGACAGTGTGGACATATCAGAGCTTCTCCATCTGCTGTGAAAAATCAATCATAAGTGCAATACATTTATAACAGAAAAAAATGTCACAAATAATAGTTAAACAGATAATTTAGCAAAGTATAATAAATACAAGTAGCAATGTTGTCATAGTAATGCATGTATATACAGTACTTGTAATAACGTGATACTGCTACACTATACTACACTATACTACCAAAATATAACCTTTATACCCTAACCCAAAGTGCTACACCAAGCCAAAAGGCCCATACACACTAGGCAATTTTGAGCTTAATTTTCCCATTTTGAGGTAATTTGAGCTGCAGGAACACCATCTATTCATCGGAGACAGGAGGGATTCTCAGCTGCCTCCCCCTGTGGGACACTGCCGGCCTCGGGAGCATCCCAAAAAATCTGGACGGTCTCAAATCAGAGAGGAACGCTGACAGTATAAGTGGGATGCAGGGTATGAAACCTGACTTCCTCTGTGAACAGCCGGTGAATACTGTGGCCTAGGTGACGTTTCCTGTGGAAGACCTTTACGCGAAGCCTACAGCCATTGCAGAGTTTGATTGGGTTCAGATGAACAGTATTTATTACCAGTTATTTATATAGCGCACACATATTCTGCAGCGCTTTACACAGAGTATTTGAATGTTCACATCAGTCCCTGCCCCAGTGGATCTTACAATTTATATTCAATCAACAGATACACACACTTCTGGATTATGCTGATTTTTGGGGTGCCACACCTTGATATAGCAATAGGAACCACCAATACACAGAGAAGCCTTGACAACAGCTTGGGGGCTTATTCATATATTTGCAAATATGTTACTAATATCTCTGAATTCTATTATCATGTAGTATTTAAATCTGGTTACTGACATTATTTAGTGTGCAGGGAGGATAAAATGGGGGTCATTCACGTCCCTTCGGTCCTCTGTGCATTCACACATTCACGCATGCGCTGGTGCGTTTCTGCGCACTTTTGGTTCCCATGGCGACGTGGGGGGGGGAGGGGCGGAGAAGGGCAGGGGGTTGCCGGGCTGCCCCATTACCATATGGGAATGCCCAGTGTTCCATGGGCGTTCCGATGAGACTGCTGGGCGTTCTCATGGTAATGAGGCGGTGACACGGGTGCAGGGGGCTGGAAGCTGACATCACCGGATGTCAGCTGCCCGCCCATATCCGTGGCAGCGTGCACGCATATGTAAGTGACTTAAAAGTCTAGATATGGAAGCTCCACTGACCATTGAGGAGGTGCGGAGGGCAATTATAGACTTACCGAATGGGAAAGCCTCGGGCCTAGATGGAATTCCAGCCGAAATTTATAAAAAATTCATAGATGTACTAGCCCCTCTCCTACTGGAGACACTCCTGTCCTGCTTCGAAGATAATAAACTCCCCCCATCTATGGTTGAGGCAAAAATAAGTGTCATCTTGAAGCAGGATAAGGACGGTAGTGAAGTCGATTCTTATCGGCCTATCTCAGTTCTTACAGTAGAAGCGAAGATATTGGCAAAGATCCTGACAACCCGATTAAACAAGTATATATTAAAAATAGTGCACCTGAATCAGACCGGGTTTATGCCAGGGAAGACCACCTCCCTGAATCTTCGCAAGCTACAAAGTCACCTTCAGACGCCCAAAGATAAAGGTACTTATCCGGCAGTCGTCTCACTGGACGCATCAAAAGCTTTTGATGTGGTCGAGTGGCCCTACTTGTGGATAGTCCTTAAAGCCTTTGGCTTTGGGCCCAGCTTTATAAAGTGGATACAATTACTGTACTCTGAGCCATCGGCCCGTCTTTCAATCAATGGGTGGATATCTCCACCATTTATTCTGACCAGGGGAACAAGACAGGGATGTCCGTTATCTCCTGTCTTGTTTGCCCTGGCAATCGAGCCACTGGCTAGCCTTCTCAGAACACATGCTAATATAACGGGATTTACAGTGGGGACAGATAGTGATATAATATCTTTATATGCTGATGACCTATTGATATATTTATCGGACTATAGAGTAGATCTCCCTAAAGCTCTGCAAATAGTAGATCAGTTTGGCGAATTTTCTGGCGTGAAAATAAATTGGAACAAATCCCACATTCTCTCCGTAAATCACTCTGGTCAGTCTCTTCCTCCACATCCACTCCCTCTGAAATGGGTTACGTCATTCAAATATCTTGGGATATGGATCTCCAGGGACCCAAGTAAATTCATTTCACTAAATATCCAACCTTTAGTAGCTCTGTTAGAAAGTTAAAAAAAAACAAAAAAAATAAAATAAAAAAAAAAAAAGTCACTTTTATATGCGTGCACGCACCACATCTTTCGATGGTCGCCGACCTGAAGTGCAATCTAACCCATGACCTCAGTGCTGTGAGGCAGTAATGCTAACTGGTAGACCATCCATGCAGGGATCTAAAAGGCAGCTGAGTATCTCATTTAAAAACATACAACTTTTTGAAGTATATAGGGGATAGGTGAAAATCAAATAAAGGAATAATAAGATTTGAGGACGGGGGAAATTTGCTAAGAAGGCTGGTTACGGATGATCCCGTGTACGGATTATCCACACCCCCCCCCAGTAGCGCACGCAGGGGGGGTTTCCGAGTACCCAGAAACCCCCCCAGGAGTCTATGGGCCATTGTCTGAAAGCTGAGGGTCCCCTCTTTCCAAGAGTACAAGAATTTTTAAAATCGGACCTTGGGAACCGGAGATATCTGACTTCAAAGCAGTGGTCCCCATCCAAGCCTGTTAATTGCTGTTCCCAGTCAGATATTTCAGGTTCTGTCTGACATAGAGTTTTTCTGAGGGTATATTACAAAAGCTGTGACTCTCCCCCTTTGATGGACACTAGTAGCTTGTCTCCACTGTTCCCAGAACCAGAGATATCGGCCTTCCATCAGCTGGTTACTGGTCCAGCTCCACACACCTGGTATGTAGTTTTATATACTCCTTGGCAGATTGCTCTGCCTCCTGAACTCTGATTCCCTAGTCCCCAGTACCATTTGGTAGTTGGGATCCTCTAGTTTTTAATTCCATTAAAATCTAAGAAATCTATTTCCGGGAACTGGATATATCTGCAGTCAAGCAAGCTGTCCCCCCACCAGAAAATTATGAATAATAAGCCCACTCCACTATACACTCCCAGGGCAGGCGACAGGGGGGGTCAAGGGGGACACCTGTACTGGGCCCCAAGCTTGTGAGGGGCCCCAAAGTTCTGACAGGCTGTAAGCATAGCTGCGGCAGTGCAGTGCCTAGAAATTGTTTATAAAGGCACCCACCTGGATTCCTGTAAGGGTACTTACCAAGACACCCTTCCAGTATTAGTGAATATTAATTGTGTCTTTTGTAATAATAAAAAAACACATTCAATAAGCGGTATACAAAAAATGTTCTGTTCAAGGGGGCGTTGTTAGGGGCCCCCAGATAGATCAGTGTACCGGGCCCCAAGATTTCTGTTGCCGGCCCTGTACACTCCTCCTCTGTGTATTAAACATCCCCTACCACCCTGGAAGTTATGTATCAGGGCCCCTTCATTCAGCCCAATGCCCCCTTCTCCCACCCCATCTCCCACCATCTGTGCAGTAAAGGGGTAATTAGTGGAAATTACTGATCCAGGCCCTACATGCTGAGCGGTTGATATAATACCCCCTACCACAGGCGGGACATCAAAACATATACTGGGTCACCTAAGTGTCAATCTCCGTACTTTGCTCCGCCCCTCTGGAAACCCCCTTCTGAAAATCCTGCGTTTGCCCCAGCCCCCCCTTGTAGGATCCCCTTGTATTTCTATAACCGGCACCAGCTTCTTGGCCCAGTCCTGGTTCCCAAAATGGGGGACAAATGGAGTAGGGGTCCACCATATTTCGGAAACCAGCACCGGACTCAAACAGCCAGCGGTGTCATGCCACAGCCGGGGAACACGTTTTACATAAGGTCCTCCTGGCCAAAGTATGAGCATCGTGACTGGTCAGCCTGGGCCAGCCCCCCTGTCATAAAGTTCAGGGCATTTGGGACAATACAAAGGTGAAAATCGATCTTACTATTGTCAACATAATGCTTGTGTCGACCTTCCAACCCTGTCAACCTTAGCCATGTCGACCTATTTCATGCATCAACCTAAGTTATGTCACGATTCAGTGGTCGACCAAATGCCTGTCGACCTAATATGCCCACCCCTGCTATTCAAAATGCGAATGCCCTGGCAAGTGAAAATCTCGCCAAAGACAATCGCTGCGGGGGCTTTGCCATGCGCATTAGTGCCTCTGCACATGCGCAGACCCCCGCCTTTGGGAACAGGGACGACCTGTGCAAACATACACTTTATCTCTCTCCAATGTTTAGTATTAGACCCTCCTAGTCACTTTTCTTTCTTCCTCCCAAAGGGGGTTATTTTGGTCCACTCTTTCTGACAAATTCCTTCTTAAGCTGGGTACACATATATACAATTGTCGGGCCGTTCTTCCGTTCTGGGTTGGATGGCCATTCAATTGTATAGGTGTGTACGCTGTCCCGACTCCCTCTGTACAATTGATAAACAGCCAAAAACGGTCTTGTCCATCCATACTCGGTTGGTCGAAGGGTCAGTGCTGTTTAATTTTCATCCGACAGGATGGGCCCGTATCGGAACAAAGTGCAGTGTGTACGCACGTTCGATCGATATGCTGGCCATTCTTGCGACTATACTGCCAAAGCTGGAACGCCCATGTGGGCGTTCTATAACTGCATGATCTCTCCTACAGCACATATAGACGGGTTATGCGTCTAAATTTTAGTCAGCCGGCAGGGTGACTAAACTTCTATATAGACGGGTTATGCATCTACATTTTAGTCACCCTTTTACCCGTTAGAAAAAAATGGCATGGGGTCCCCCCCACTGACGTAACCAGCACCATGCTGTAAGAGGCGGGGCTGGTATTAAAAAATCAGGAAACCCGACAAATAGGGCTTCGTGATTTTTTAAAACCAGCCCCAGGCTCCAGGTCCGGGGCTGGTTCCCAAAATACGGGGGACAAAATGACTAGGGGTCCCCTGTATTTTGAGAACCAGCCACAGGACAAACCAGCCAGCAGGGTAATGCCACAGCCGGGGGGAGACTTTTTATACAAGTCCTACTGTCCAAAGCATTCAGCCCTCTGACCGGTAAGCCTGGCCAGGGGTCCTGGGGAAGTGGGGACCCCCCCAATAAAGGAGTCCCCCCCCCTCCAGGACTTACCTGACCAGGCTGAAGTCTGGTGCTGTCCCCGGTGACCCTGTGCGGTGGTCACCGGCTGATTGAGTGTAAAAAAATTGAATAAACTATTGTCTTTTACTGTGGAACTATGAGTCCCAGCAAACCTCCCCCGCATGCTGGGACTTGGAGAACCACAAGTCCCAGCATGCGGGGCATTAAAGGGCCCACTGGCACTTGTAGTTCTACAGTAAAAGAAAGAGTTAAATAAACACACACTGACAACCCTGAAAAATAAAAGTTTAATACATACATTAAACATACATACTGATACTTACCTATCTTGAGCCCGTAGGTAGGTCAGGGGGTCCGGGGCTCCAGGGCTGCTGAGTTCGGGGCTCCAGGGCTGCTGGATCCGATGAAATCCTTAGGGGGAACCTGTGGAAGGAAATCCTACTCACCAGGTCCTCTGGCAAAGATCCCATCCTCTTCTCTGTCTCCGCCGTAGTCCACCGCATCAGCCGCCGGTACCCGAGCGGACTGAGAGGCACAGAGATGTTTCATCTTCCACGCCTCTCATCTGGATGATTCTATTGGATGCCTAGCGGCCAATCAGAAGCCAAATTTTGTACGCACAGCTACTGAGGGAAAAAGGCCTCACACTAGAAACCGCCATAAGCATTTGCATGCTCCATGAGCAGGCAGAAAAGGGCACAAGGGAGTTAAAGAAAGACGCTGAGATCTGTGTCATGGCGGCCACCACACCCCGGTCACTCACATGTGGGAACTGTGCAGCACAGCACCCCCCAGGCAGGCAGAGCTACCCCGCATATAATAAACGCTGCAATGCATGGGGCAAATGGAATCACTTCGCAAGGTGTTGTCGCTCTAAAGACCCGGCACCCACAAAACAACAGGCTGAGCCACGCTATAGCCGTCTACCCCGGCAGGTCAACCAGGTGGACACAGACCCAGTGTACGACACAACCCGCACAACAGTCTGCGACAGCGTGGACCACACAGATGAGAGGGGTGAAATATTTATCAAGCTCAAGACAAAAAACACCAACAGAGTGGCCACGGTCAAGATAGACTCAGGAGCCAAATGTAACATCATTTCACACAGACAATTGCGTGAGATAGATCCTGCCGCACAAATCAACCCGCAGGACAGAATAAACTTGATAGCATATGGAGGCCAGGTCATCACTACACTAAGCACCACGTGGATACAGTTCACCCGTACTGAATTGCTGTTTCACATCGTGGACCAACAGGTCAAATCACTGCTTGGTCTCCCTGACAGTATGAGACTAGGCCTGCTCAAACTGGGGCCTGACGTACATGCCATTCAAATGACTGTTCCAGAAATGAGAGACTTTCAAGATTTATTTTATTGCAACATGCTGGGAAAACTGCCGGTCACATACCACATGAGGCTCGTTGACTCCATTGTTCCCACTGTTTGTGCTCCCCGCAGGGTCCCTATTGCCACGAAGGACAAGATCATCCAAGAGCTACACAGAATGATGCAATTGGGTGTCATTGCACCGATAGAGGAAGCATTGCAACGGATGTCTGCCATGGTGGCTGCAGTTAAAAAGGATGGGACTGTACGTTTATGCATTGACCCAGTGCAATTAAACAAAGCACTTATACGCCCATACCACCCCCTCCGCACTATCAAGCAGGTGATTGCTGACATGCCAGGTGCCATGGTTTTTAGCACCCTGGATGCCAAGTACAGTTTCTGGCAGATTCCCCTGGACAGAGTCTCTTCACGGCTCACTGCCTTCATGACCCCAATTGGGCGGTATGTCTTCCTCCGCATGCCCTACGGCATCACCACGGGCAGCGAGGTCTTCCAGCGCTGCATGGAGCAACTGTTTGCTGGATACCCCTGTGACATCATCGTTGACGACATCCTCATCTGGGGCCGCACCATGGAAGAGCATGACCAGCGCCTACACCAGGTACTCCAGCGGGCTCAGACAAATGCAGATTCAGAGTCACGGAAGTGGCGTACGTAGGCCACGTACTCACTAGCAAGGGCGTCATGCCAGACCCAAACAAGGTATCTGCTGTCATACAGATGCCCCTCCCGGCAGAACAACTGGCACTACAGCGCTTTCTGGGGATGACCAACTACCTGTCAAAGTTCCTCCCGCAGTACAGCGAAACCACTGCACCCCTACTGCAGCTATTACACACAGCTGCTGTCAACCGATTAAAGACCATGCTCACAAACCCTCCGGTCCTGCAGTACTTCAATGTGCATGATCCAGTTGTTCTTTCTGCTGATGCTTCACAAAATGGCCTTGAGGCTGTGTTCCTCCAACACCGCAGACCAGTGGCGTTTGCATCCAGAGCCCTCACTGACACAGAAACCAGGTATGCACAGATTGAAAAAGAACTGTTGGTCCTTGTCTTTGCCTGCAACCGATTTCACGACTTCATCTATGGCCGTCCTGTCACGATAGAGACTGATCATCAGCCGCTCATCACAATCCTGAAGAAGAGCATACACTCTGCCTCATCTCGCATACAAAGCATGATGCTTAAACTCCAGAGGTACAACCTGAATGTCATTTACAAACCAGGCAAGGAAATGTATGTTGCCGACGCATTGTCCAGAGCATTCCTGCCTTCCACTGACGCAGGCAGCACCCAGGATGATTTTGAAGTAATGGCTGTGGAGGTCCTTCCCACCAAGCGAATGGAGGAGCTGCGTGCAGCCACAAGCACAGATGAGCTATCCCAATGTCTTTCTGCAGTCATCCTCAATGGCTGGCCACCCTCATCCAGAGACTTGCCACTCTGCCTGCGCCCTTTCTACTGCATGAGGGAAAAACTCACCGTGTCTGATGGGATCATTATGCGAGGTCACCGCTTTGTGATCCCAGCTGCACTTCAGACGTCCTACACACAGCACATGCACCACGGTCATGCAGGCCTAGAGGCCACAAAGCACAGGGCCCGAGAAACTGCATTTGGGCCCTCCATGTATGGTGACATTGAACGGCTGTCTCACTATGTGCCCCCTGCAACGCTCTCGGCCCACATCAGCCACAGGAGCCCATGCTGCTCCACGACATTCCGGACCTCCCATGGTCCATTCTTGCAGCTGACTTATTTGAATGGAGGGGAAAGGAGTATATGGTGCTCTTTGACTCTTACTCAGGCTGGTTTGAAATAAACTACCTGCCCAACACCACAAGCCTGATAGTAATCTCAAAACTAAAAAGGCACTTTGCAGCACATGGTACTCCACAGCAGTTAATCACTGACAACGCAATGCAGTTTAAGAGCAGAGAGTTCACAGAGTTCGCAAACACATGGGACTTCCAGCATATCACCAGCAGCCCACATTCAGGGCAGCCGAGAGGAATGCCGGGCCCCGGTAAAATTTTGGGGGCGTGGCCTAAGTGTGTGTTGTGGGAACCTCCCACACTTAGGCCACACCCCCAAAATGTTTAGAGGAGGGTGAAAGAAAACGCTAAAAACTGTAATCTCAGAAGCAGCACACACCTACAGCATGTGCTGTGCTGACTGCAGGCTTAGCATGACCTCTCACGCTGTCAGTGAGACACTCATGCTGAGCGTGCTGTCAGCACAGCACATGCTGTAGAAGTGTGTGCTACTGTTGCTACCCGGGAGGGATGGAGGGGGAAGGGAGGGGTTAGACCAGGGCCCCTGCGGGGCCCCTTCAGCAAGTGTGGGCCCGGGTAATTAGTACCCGCTCCCCCCCTCTCTCGGCTCCCCTGCCCACATTATCCACAGTCTAACGAGCTGGCAGAGCGGACAGTCCGTTCGGCAAAGCACCTAATGGAAAAGTGTGCACGAGATGGCTCGGACATATATCTAGCTCTGCTGAATCTGAGAAATACACCCAGAGATGGATTGCCCTCCCCTGCACAGTGTCTATTAGCACGAAGCACCCGTACAGTACTCCCAATAGCAAAGCAGCTTCTACAACCCAGAGTGGAGCCTCAGGTGCACGACTGCATCAACAGGCGCAGAGCAAGTGTCAAGGCATCATATGACAGATCGGCACATCGCCTGCCACCACTGTCCACAGGCCAGCCTGTCCTTATGCAAACTGAACAAGGTTTCGACAGAGTAGCTGTAGTACAGCATACTGCAAACGTCCAAACAGCTATGTGGTGCAGTCTGACAATGCCCTATACGAACGCAACCGCCGCCACCTGCTGAGTGTGGCTGAGGAGAACTCTATACAGCCGGGTCCATCAGTTCATACCACTGTTGCAACCAATGTCAGTGATGATTCACATCATTTGGACGATCCCATCCCAGAGACTGTACCAGTGGCAGAGCCTTCCCAAGATGTTGAGGACAGTCCTATGGGTTCTCAATACACCATCACCAGGTCTTGGGAAATGTAGTCTCATGGTAAGACTCACTGGGGCAGATGTATTAAGCTTGGCTAAGAGATAAACTGGAGATAAAGTGGAAGGAGATAACGCACCAGCCAATCAGCAGTGTTTGAAATATGGCAGTTGGAAGTTGATTGGCTGGTGCGTTATCTCCTTTCACTTTTTTTTCACTTTATCTCCAGTTTATCTCTTCGCCAGGCTTAATACATCTGCCCCACTTCCGGTTACAAGGGTCTGGCGGGCAGTCAGTGTTTGCCAGAGGCTGAATAAAGACGCACTTACTTCAAGCTGCACAGGTGTCTATGAGTTGATTGATACTCACATCTACAATGTGTATGGGGCTTTAGACTACCACTTAAAACCTTAGAATACTAACTAACTTCCCTAATAGCAAGCATAGTACTATGCAGCCACCATGGGGTTTATTCTAGTTCATTCTTTCTGACAAAATCCTTCTTAGATGGACAAAACCATGTGCATTGCAGGGGGGGCAGATGTAACATGTGCAGATAGAATTAGATTTGGGTGAGTTATTTTGTTTCTGTGCAGGGAAAATACTGACTGCTTTATTTTACACTGCAATATAGATCTCACTTTGAAGAAAAACCCCACCCAAATCTAATTCTCTCTGCACATGTTACATCTGCCCCACCTGCAGTGCACATGGTTTTGTCCATCTAAGAAGGATTTTGTCAGAAAGAATGAACTAGAATAACCCCCCATGTCCTAAGCTCTCATATTACCCAAAAGGCTATTGTTAGCCCATTGTTCATCATTATTAAGGACTTCTGACAGTAAATTATTGTATAACCAGAAGCACAGACATCTCATCATTGCCACCATTAGTCACAATTTACAATATATTATCTTATCAGGCAACTCTTCCTAAAGTCCAATTTTTTAACCCCAGAATGTTAGCCACGCATAAAGAAGTGTCACACGGACCATAAATAAAGACACAGACCACTGAGAGTTAAGTTTAAAAAGGTCAACAAGTTATTTATTTAGGTGACCTTGTTTGAGTAAATTAACTAAATTTGGTAATTTAATTTTAAGCTATATTCCCTAACTTTTAAACTAACTTTGGAGGATGGCAAAAAATAAGTTGCTACCAACGCCAGCCCAGTCAACTTGATCTACGAAACAAAAGACTCCAGGAGGGGCTCACCACGCCTCCTACCTGCATAACCTGCATCGTGAGGGACTCACCACCCCTTAACCTGGCTGAGCCAACAGGTGCTCCAGCAGGGAAAACGCCCCTTGTCCACGCGCATGGAGAGGACACACCCATCATTCTACAAAAAGGGTGGTGCCCCACAATGACCACTCATGCCCGTCTTTGACCGCTGGCTGATAGAGACTTCCCGCCACAACAAGGTTACCAAAAACCGCAGCCGCCATCCCAAAATAACAAAAATGCAACTAGGAAAAAAGCGGGGGGTTCTCAAGGCCACATATGGAAAATATCCTCCAGAAAAATGCAATTTCCGGCTGGGGAAAGGTGCACTCCATCTTCCCTGTAGTACCTGGCACTATTGAGAACTAACAATGGATGTTTGACGACTAAACCTCCCATTGCCCTTACAAACAAACCCACAGCCAAGTTAACCTTTTTACATGCTTTTTCAGTTGCTGAGGTCCGAACTGCCCCTCGCCAATAAAAACGGGGAATAATCTCTGACCACACTACCCGCATACTCGGCCAGTGAGCTCGCAAGACCACTAGGTCAGACTCAATGATCAGTATTAAATCTATGCCCTTAACCCTGCCCATGTCATTACCCCAGAGGTAAATGACCAGCCAGGCAGGACATCGTCGCTCATGCTGGAACAGAACCTGCAGAAAATCCACCCAACGAAGGCCTCTGACACCTATCCACCTAACAACCCTGTCGCCTAGGTAATCTTGTGAACTCCCCGCCATTGGATGCCTCCCTGCCCAAAAAATGAAAGAATGGCCGATGAGCCATATTTGTCCCGAAGATTCCATAGCAACTGAAAAAGAAGAGTCCTTACCATTAGTATCTTACCAATACTCAAACATGACTATAATCTCATCCCATGTGATGGAGAAAACTAAAAAAACTCCCGTGGACCATGGTTAGCCAATTGAATTAAGGCCACCTCGGAGGAAAATCTGAAAGCTACCTTCACAACCTCGATTTTCGAACGCTGTCATTCAAAAACCGAAGGTAAACATCGTTTTAGGGTTGGTGCAACAGGCGCAACTACAATTTATCCAAACTCACTTATAACTTGTATGCTGATGACTTCCACAGCCCCAGCGTCTGGATCGCCAATGCAGAAGACCCAGACGCTGCAGCCCGTGTAGCCGACCCAATCCGAAAGGAATGGGTCCCATAGTCTTCGGGCCTCAGCCCCAAGAATTCCAAGCAGCGCTTTACAACCTCAGCAAATTGGAACTTTGTGAGCGGCCCCCCGTCGGCATGCACCAGCCACTGTCCTCCTCCCCCTGAGGGGCAGAGTCCCACATAGCCTTGTGCCAACCATACCGGGCAGATACCTACCTTACTCTGTGCTGCCAAGGTTACCCAACAACCCCGCCCCAACTGTTCTGTCTTAGATTTTGCAAAGCAAACTCTCACTGCGCACTTGGACATTATCTCAGAGGATAGCTGTGTCCCTATATGACTTGCTCCTAGCCACTAATTCGCTAACTCTAAAGGCTCCAAAGAATGCCAAAGCGAAAGCCAACCTAAAAAGCGAGGCCTAATAAGGGAACTCGTATAACAAAAGCAAGGATTTTGAACCAATATATCGTGCGCTAGGACATGCAGCTTAGGTACAAGACAGGGATTGAAGGACCACTTCAACCAAAAAGGACATACAATACCAAAAAAACGTTTCTGAATTGTCCCAGTGCGCTTAGTCTCAGATGAATTTTCTCAGTTTTCATTTAGGATATGAGTGGACCCCAAAACAGAAAACAAAGAACAAAAAATAGTGTAATACTATTTAAAATATATAACAATACACCAGGTAAATGTTTTCTTGAAGAGTTAGACCCGTACCAGAAAACATTAGTAGACATAAAATTCTGGTACGGGTCTAACTCTTCAAGAAAACATTTAACCTGGTGTATTGTTATATATTTTAAATAGTATTACACTATTTTTTGTTCTTTGTTTTCTGTTTTGGGGTCCACTCATATCCTAAACGAAAACTGAGAAAATTCATCTGAGACTAAGCGCACTGGGACAATTCAGAAACGTTTTTTGGTATAATAAGGGAACTCCCCTACACTCCCCACAGCCCTCAACAAATCCCTTAGTAGTGCCAAATCGATGGGCCCGTCGCGAATCCGCAGGTACCGGTTTCACCCTGGCCTATCCCTTCATTGTCTTTGCCAACACAAAGGAACGAGTGGGATTTTCCTGACCTCGCAAACGAGCATGAAATGCAATGCCCGCAAGGGCAGCAGACATAGCCCCTTTTGACCTGCCCGCTTTATAATGCTACAACACAAATCCCCACAATTTATCCTCCATTGACTCACCTTCCCAACCATACCTACAAAGAAAGGACTGCCAATTCCTCCAGGCCACATCATAAGCCCGTTGTGTGGAAGGGGCCAAAGTGTTCCTGGCCAATCCTACTATACCGGCTCGATAATCTTCCAGATATAAGGTGGGCATGGTAAACCCACTGCCACTGCTCCCGGCACCAACTCCCAGAACTTATCCCACTGAAAGCGAGACAATGCATCCTGTTATCGATACCGGGAACATGGCAGGCCGAGAAATTAACATTGAAATGCAAACACTGCAAAACCAAATGCCGCAAGGCTCGCGGGCAAGAAGTCTGGTTATTTATGGTGTGCACCAATCCCATGTTGTCACACTGGAATACCACCTGCCTATCTGCAAGATTGTGAGCCCACAACTCCAGAGCCACAACAATTGGAAACAATTCCAACAACAGTAAGTTCCTGGTGAAACCCCTATCTGACCATGACTGAAGACAAGAGGCCGCACACCACTCGACCCTGAAAAAGGCACCAAAACCCACACTACCGGACATATTGCTGTATAGCTGTAGAGCGCTTTTATAACAAGGTGGGTCTGGCCACAACACAACCCTGTTAAATCACACCAAAAAGGAAGACTAAACTCGCAAGTCATCCCTGATTTCCCGAGAAAGATACACCGTATGGTGTTGCCTTACCACCCCGGCCGTTGCACGTTCAAGTTTACGGCAGAACATTCGCCCCATAGAGATAATCCTGCACGCAAAATTGAAGGACCCCCCAACAAAAACTGTACCTGTTTCAAACGCACCTTTCGCTTCCCCAAACAGTCCTCAATCAGACCCAACAACTTATGCACCTTAGGGGCTGGCAGTCAGCAACAGCCCGCCTCCGAGTCTATCTCAATCCCCAAATAACTAAGACAATGGGAAGGGCCTTCAGTTTTGTCTGCCGCTATGGGGACCCCTAATGACCCAAACAAATGTTTTGTCACCTCCAACTTGCCACTACAGATGGGAATACCTGCCGTGCCTCCCAAAGGAAGTCGTCCAAATAATGTGAGATCCCCTAGCTGGCCCAATGCCACCTAAATACACCAATGCAAAAATGAACTAAACTTTTCAAAATAGGCGCATGAGACTGAACATCCAATCGGCAAACACCTATCCACAAAAAATTCCCCTTCTAGCCTAAATCCCAAAACCGCAAGGAATCAGGGTGCAGAGGTAGCAGTTGGAAAGCGGCCTCCACATCCACTTTCGCCATCAAAGCCATGTGGCCATGTGCCAGTACCAACTCAAGTGCCTCCTTAAAAGACTGATATCTAACCCTGCACAAAGCTTCCGGTATGGCATCATTCACAGAACTACCCTGTGGGTGAGACAGATGCTGTATCAATCTGAACTTCCCCTGGGTGCTCTTAGGGACAACCTCCACCGGGGAAATACACAACCGGTGAATGGGAGGAACTGGGTACGGGCCACACATGCGCCCCAAGCTAATTTCAGCCTCTAAATTGCGACGAACCACCAAAGAGAACTCCCTGGCTGACTTCAAATTCCTGGGAGACACCATGTGGACAGCTCCTTCAATGGGTAAATGGAAACCAAACTTAAAACCTTCAAACAAGAAACGTGAGGCAGCCACGTCGGGGTACAAACCAATCCCGTAAGTGGGGTCAGATGATTTACCGGCTGGGGCTGCAGTACATTCTTTTGCCGGGTGACCGGCGCCACACACTCTACAGGCGTGACAAAAACGACAATTACCCCCTCTGTTCCATTTACCATCATTGTATGCAAAACATTTACCCTTACCGGCGACCTTGCCAGTCTGAGCACTTGCTACTGTGGCCTTTTTACCCAGGGGCTCCACCGGTGGTCTGGTCTGTTGCGTAACTTCCAGCGAGACCGCTACGTCCTTTAAGCCCATGGGCAAAATGCTGTTTCCGTTCTGTTTCCTGTGTAACTTTTCATTATACTCCCACCACGAATAGCCCTTAGTCTTGAGGTACATTTCATGCACCAAAAACATATACTTAACCACATTAGGATATTCCAATGGCCTGGATTCTGCGTAACAAGCGGCAAACACCAAAAAACCCCGAAGCCACTGGTGAAAGTTGCGGAAAGCATTCTCTCCAATGCCATGTGCCTTTTTAGCCTTATCAAAAGCCTGTCTCATGTCCTCCGTAAGGGTGAACATGTCGACGTACTTGACCTTCTTGATTTTCTCCCTCATCCTCTTCCAGAGCCCTCTGGTGACTGCAGTATTTGCATGGTGCACCATTCCCGTAAAGAGAGGGGGCTCCGGGGGAGGAGGATCCAATCCTGGGCCTGCAACCTTATTAGTAGCCTTCGCCACGTGCCGCTCTATAAGCCTAGCTAACTTGCCTGGGCACCGAGGAGAATCAGATCCTACACTACTACTATCACTATTAGAGGAGCCACAAGAACTGTTATGAACAACTGCCAACTCACCTGCACCAGACGTACCCGGAACTTCAACGGCCACAATGGCGAACCCAGAAACTGATGATAAATCAGTTTCTTCTGCTGTCCTCGTCTCTCCCCTGGCCTCCCTACTCCTCCTCGTCGAAGCTGGAACTGACGAAACATCCCCAATTTGTGGACACAAAACAGGAGGGGGGGGGGGGGGGGAACAAAAACACAACTCCCTTCCCCAGACGCGGTGGCCGAAGGCGACGGCGGGGGTCGTGGGAGCACTGCTGTAGAGGATGGTGGAGGGCCCCTTGTAAGTGGGGGGACCCCCAGTAGGGTTAGAAATTGTTTTGCGCCATGGACCTAACCCCCACTGACCGTCACTGAAACCCCAGAGCCACCTGCCGTGTGCCATGAGTCCACCGGCCCACGTGTACCCGGCGGGATTGCACCCGAAGACCAAAGGAGGGGCTCAGCCATGGGAACCCCCGCGTAGGAGGCCGCACACTGCGGTGCTACAGAAGGAGTGGGAAGGGATACAAAAGGGGCACCCTGGGACCATGTGGACTTAACCCCAATGTTTGGGTTCTGGACGTAAGGAATCCCAGAGGGCACCCACTGTCCGGGGAGGCCCATATGGGAGGAACCCTGGGCCAGCGAAAATGACTGAGATCCCTGCCAGGAAGAGGTGGCCATACCACCCACAAATGCTGCTGGAGGATTAGCCACCGTCGGCGGCCCCTGCAGCTGCAAAGCAGTGGAAAATGAACTACTGGAAGACACCACCTGCACCAAACCTGCTGGGCCTTCAGGTGGCGCTGCTGCCCAACCAAACGGGTTCCACACGCTGTATGCTCCCGGACACCTCCTGACATCACCACAGACCCCCCTTGAAAATATAGTGGGGCAGGGGACACCGGATACCTGCCCTATACCAGACTGTCACCAGGCAGAAAAAACTACAGCTAGTATTCATTCATTCACCCCTGCTTGAACTCTGACTGACCAAAGTTAGGGCTCTTACATGGCCTTGGGCTTATGCAGTCCTCAGCCGTTTCAATACAGAGGATATGGGGTGGGGAGTTTTACAGGTGAGGAGAAATGTAATAATACAAAGGAGATGCGGTGGGGAGTGCTACAGGTGAGGCGAAATGTAATAATAAAGAGGAGATTCGGTGGGGAGTGTTACAGGTGAGGAGAAATGTAACAATACAGAGGAGATGGGGTGGGGAGTGTTACAGGTGAGGAGAAATGTAATATTACAGAGGAGGTGGGGTTGGGAGTGTTACAGGTGAGGAGAAATGTAACAATACAGAGGAGATGGGTGGGGAGCGCTACAGGTGAGGAGAAATGTAATAATACAGAGGATATGGGGTGGGTAGTGTTACAGGTGAGGAGAAATTTAATAATAGAGAGGAGATGGGGTGGGGAGTGTTACAGGTGAGGAGAAATGTAATAATACAGAGGAGATGGGGTTGGGATCATCACCAGTGAGGAGAAATGTAATAATACGGAGGAGATGGGGTGGGGAGTGTTACAGGTGTGGAGAAATGTAGTAATACAGAGGAGGTGGGGTGGGGAGTGCTACAGGTGAGGAGAAATGTAATAATACAGAGGAGATGGGGTGGGGAGTGTTACATGTGAGGATAAATTTAATAATACAGAGGAGATGGGGTGGGGAGTGTTACAGGTGAGGATAAATGTAATAATACAGAGGAGGTTGGGTGGGGAGTGCTACAGGTGAGGATACATTTTATAATACAGAGGAGGTGGGATGGGGTGTGTTACAGTAGATGAGAAATATACTGTAATAATACAGAAGAGGTGGGGTGAGGAGTGCTACCGGTGAGGAGAAATGTAATAATACAGAGGAAATGGGGTGGGGAGTGTTACAGGTGAGGAGAAATGTAACAATACAGAGGAGATGGGGTGGGGAGTGTTACAGGTGAGGAGAAATGTAATAATACAGAGGAGGTGGGGTGGGGAGTGTTACAGGTGAGGAGAAATGAAACAATACAGAGGAGATGGGTGGGGAGTGCTACAGGTGAGGAGAAATGTAATAATACAGAGGATATGGGGTGGGTAGTGTTACATGTGAGGAGAAATGTAATAATACAGAGGAGATGGGGTTGGGATCATCACCAGTGAGGAGAAATGTAATAATACGGAGGAGATGGGGTTACATAGTTACATAGTAGGTAAGGCTGAAAAAAGACTTGCGTCCATCTAGTTCAACCTGGTATAGATATCCATTGCTGATTTGGTAGGTTCTGGTATTTTACAGACAAATTATATTTCTTATTTGTACCCATGGATGTTTTTCTCCAGTAAATGTTTGTCCAACTTTGCCTTGAACGCATTTAATGAGCCAGACGTTACCACCTCTCTGGGAAGAGAGTCCTAGAGTTTGACTGTTCTGACCGTAAAGAAATTCTTTCTACTAGCTGAATGAAATCTTTTTTTCTTCTAATCTATACTCATGCCCTCGCGTCCTAGATTCCTTTCTAGTAGAAAAGAGGGTGCGTGACAGTTCCTTATATTGGCCCTTGATATACTTATACATGTTGAGCATGTCCCCCCTTAAACGTCTCTTTTCTAATGTAAATAGTCCCAAATTGCTTAATCTCTCCCCGTAGCTTAAATTCTCCATTCCCCTAATAAGCTTTGTTGCTCGCCTTTGGACTTTTTCTAATTCTATGATGTCCTTTTTATAGTGTGGGGCCCAGAACTATACTCCGTACTCTAGGTGAGGTCTCACCAATGCTTTATATAGTGGCATAATTACCCTCGAGTCCCTAGTTTCCATTCCCCTCTTAATACATGCCAGAATTTTGTTGGCCTTTTTTGTAGCTACATTACAATGGGCACTACATCCTAGTTTGCTGTCTATTTGGACTCCTAGATCCTTTTCAAGTATGAAATTACCCAGTTCCTCTCCGCTAAGGTTGTAACTTGCACACTGGTTGTGTCTCCCAAGGTGCATAACCTTACATTTATCTACATTGAACCTCATCTTCCATTTTTTTGCCCACTCATCTAGCAAGATCATTTTGAAGCATGGTGACATCTTCTGATGATTTGATGACTTTGCTAAGTTTTGTATCGTCCGCAAAGATGGATACATTGCTGAGTAACCCTATCCCAATATCGTTAATAAAAATGTTAAACAAAATGGGCCCCAAAACCGTTTGGGGAGTGTTACAGGTGTGGAGAAATGTAGTAATACAGAGGAGGTGGGGTGGGGAGTGCTACAGGTGAGGAGAAATGTAATAATGCAGAGGAGATGGGGTGGGGAGTGTTACATGTGAGGATAAATTTAATAATACAGAGGAGATGGGGTGGGGAGTGTTACAGGTGAGGATAAATGTAATAATACAGAGGAGGTGGGGTGGGGAGTGCTACAGGTGAGGAGACATTTTATAATACAGAGGAGGTGGGATGGGGTGTGTTACAGTAGATGAGAAATATAATGTAATAATACAGAAGAGGTGGGGTGAGGAGTGCTACCGGTGAGGAGAAATGTAATAATACAGAGGAGATGGGGTGGGGAGTGTTACAGGTGAGGAGAAATGTAATAATACAGAAGAAATGGGGTGGGGAGTGTTACAGTTGAGAAGAAATGTAATAATACAGAGGAGATGGGGTGGAGAGCAGGGGCGAATTTAGGGGTCAGGCCGCCCCTAGGCACAACATTTTTGTCCTCCCCGCCCCTCCTAGTTTAATGTACTCATATATGTATATACAATGTTATTTATATATTTCATTAAAATTTAACTGTAGCCCACCTCAATATTTTTTTAAGCACTCTGGACTGCTCACTGTACGGAGGACTCGGATGGAGTGAGGCACTTATTAGCACAGTGTTTTACAGCACACCACTCAGCTCAGCTGCTGGATACACAGCAGCCAATAGACTGTGTGTGTGTAGAGTAGCCAGTGGGGGGCATGACACACTGTCCCTCCTCCTCCCAGCGCGCAGCGGGCGGAATTCCCGGACATTGTATAGTCCGGAGCAGCCACCCGTCCGGACTCCGGACGCCATTCTATACACTGGCCACACTGACGGTGTCCCCACAAGGTATCCTAGCAACAGGGTTCCTCCTATTGGGTGGAGGCTGGGGAAGGGGGAGTGGAGTCAGGGGAAATGAGTTCCACCACCTCTCCAGGACCACTTTAAGCCCTGAAGGTGGGCATCATGTAAATTTAGCGTTTTTTGCGCAATAAACCACCTCATTATGGGGAAGAGTCTGAGGTGGAATATTTCACAGAGGTATATTTACAAAATCTTCTAAAAATCAAATATTAATATTTAGAAGCTTTAGTAAATTCACCCTACAGTGTCTATGAACTTTTGCAACAATAGAGTATAGGAAAGGCATGTCAACAGAAAGTCAAAGCTGGGAAATCACTACTTTGGTGGCAATTAACATAAGACCTATAATATAATGACCTCCTGAAGAGATTTATTTTTTCATTGGGGAAAGGATGCCAAAAGTGTGCCGACGCCTTAATAGGGGGAGGGGCATGAGGCATTCCTTTGGAGACTGCGCAACAGACCCCATTATTGGAGGTGTCTATACCTATATGTATGTGAGCATCTGAGTCCATAGGATTTGTCTGATTTTGAATTATCATAGAGTGCGATAAAGTCACTTCTATATCGAATTTTTAATCTCAAAAATTCCTCATTGTATACGTATACACTTAAGGCATTTCCCCTGGACCTTTAGTCTTATTATGTGTGGGACCAAGTTCCTTTTTATACAAATGAGTTGTATTTCATCATGTTCTTTATCAAGTGTTACCCCTGATGAAGTCTCTGGGGGAGATTCTCTAAGAATCTCCGCCCCCCTTTTGCCTCTCTTCGCAATTATAATTATCGCATATGTTCTAACATATGCGATAATTATAGCAAAGGACAGCTCTTGCATTAAGAGCTGTCCTTTGCGGTGAAAGTCGCCGGGTCCCAGCAGGTCCCAGCGGCTCCCCCCTCTCTCCCACACCCGGCGCTGCTGCTGCGCCGGGCTCTCCTCCTCCCTGCACCCGGAAGAGGATCAGTGCAGGGAGGAGGTCACAGGTCCGGGCAGAACAGCTCTGTGCTGTCCGGACACAGGTGAGGGGCGATGCGGGGCGGTGGGGTCCGTGCGGGGCGGCGGGGGGTCATTGCGGGGCGGCGGTGGGATGCGGTAGAAGCCCATTGGCTTCTATGGGGCATCGCCAGATTTTTCTGGCGATGCCCCCCGCCGCGGTAACCCAGCGGGTGATGGCTACAGCATCCCAAAATGCGGTAAAAACACAGATAACTGGGTTTTTACCACATTTTTAGCTTAGAGAATCTCCCCCTCTGTGAGATTAAACGTGTTGGCTATCTGTACAACTGTGAACTTGTTCCACTGAATGTGAAGAACTTTTGGAGTAAACACTCTTTTATTGTCTTTTTAATAAATAATTTCAAGTGACAATTTCTTACTTTGTGTTCCTGAACAGACCTATACGGGTCCAAATACTGTGACCCTTGCACTAGTGGTGCATAAACACTGAGGTAAACAAATCTGTGCCTAAGTACTTTATGTGCAAAACAAAATGCACTAGTGGTGTATAAACACTGAAACACTGAGGGTTAGTGAATGACCGCTAGTGGTGCCTAAGCACTTTAAGTGCAAAACAAAAAACAGACAATAAATGTGCCTATAGCTTTAAGGCAAATTGTGAAAAACTGAAACCTCTGAGGTTTGGACATTTGCAGCAGTGCTTGAATCAAAGTATGGTCCATGATTATATGTGGAATAACCCGGCTCAGGGTATTGTGAGCTGTGGTGTTGGCTTGGAGCTTTTGGAGTATTGAACAAATGTTCCAAGAATGCCATGTTTATTTGCTGCAATTCCCTATGACGCTCATGAGCCTCTCGATTCATGCGTTCCTGCATTGACAGGATTTGAGTGACAAATGAGTCCTGCATTTGGCACTCGGCCTCTATAAACTTGTCGAGCCTTGCATTCTCCTGTGTGGACATAGCATTGTCCATTTCTCTGAGTTCTTCAGCAAGGGCACTTGTCATGGCTCTAGCTACTTGCTCCGTTTTGTTCAGTTTCTTCCTTCAAGGTGGAACGTTGTAAACTGTAAAGATAAGATATAAATTGAAAATGACCATATATAAAAATAGCAGCATTGGCAAACATGTGTCTGTGGCATTAATCCACATACAAACTGCTTAACGCTGCGACATCACTGCAAGTTATACATTGATCTATATATTATGTTCTCCCGCCTTTCCCTATCACAAACCCTAGCCCTTCCACCCCACAGCCAAAACCTGCCCCTCCAAGGTAGTACCCTAACTCTAAATTTCCCCTGGGTGGTGGCTAAACCCCCTTCCCACAGCCTAAACCAGACATGTCCAAACTATGGCCCTCCAGCTGTTGTGAAACTACAACCCCCATCATGCCTTGCCACAGTTTAGCTATTGCAGAATGCTAAAACTATGGCAAGGCATGCTGGGATGTGTAGTCAGGGCCACAGTTTGGACATGCATGGCCTAAACCACGTGCCAGGAGCTCCGCATATGCTGGAACAGCCTTTGCAGGCATCAGTGCTCCAGCCGGGACTCCTCAATGAGCACATCCAGGAAGGAGAGGATGTGCATCAGCAACTGCTGCCAGGGCCGCCGACAGGGGGGTGCTGTGGGCACAGCTGTCCTGGGCCCGGCCTCTCTGATAGAGAGTTAAGGGCCCGGGCAACCAAATCCATATATATATATATATATATATATATATATATTATATATATATATATGTTCTGTGTGTATGTGTTTGGATGTTTGCCGTGTGTGTGTGTGTGTCTGTGTATATATGAATCTATGCTGTGTGTGTTTTGTGTATGCGGTGTATGTATGTATGTATATATGTATGTATGTACTGTAGTGTGTGCATCTATGTATGTTCTGCATGTATGTCTTTGTACGTATATGTGTGTATGATGTGTGTGTGAGAGAGAGATATTGTGTGTGTGTGTGTGTGTGTGTGTGTGAGGGGGGGGGGGCAGTGCAGGTGGCAGCAGTAAGTGAAGGTGGGCGGGGGGGACTTGAAATCTGTCCCAGGTCCCACAATTTTTAGTGGCAACCCTGACTGCTGCAGCTTCCCGGCACCCAGGAGCCTGGCGATCGTCAGGAAGGCGGTTAGCCGCTCCCGGGACCCGACTCTCCAGGCCCACTGATACCGGTCCGCTCCCCCTTCTGGCTGGGACTTAGCTTCTGCTGCTGCCGCTGGCTACTAGAGGTGTGTGAGGGTGCAGTGCGGGGCAGGCTCTGTTGGCTTTAGTGACAAGGTCATGCTTGCTTGGCTGAAAGCACACCCCTGTCACTGCGGCACTTGTAAAGGTGCCACTTTCATTAGTTTTTTAAATGGGCTATTACAGCCCTCTGCATGTCCCTGCCCCTTGCCCGCCCCCTGCTTCCAGCTTATTGCAAGGGGCAGCTGGAAGAACCGCTTTCAGTGTAAACAATAAGAATGAATAGATTAATATAAAGAAGATACTTATGACACAGAATATGTGTCATAAGTATCATCTTTGTATTATTCTTATCATTAATGACAGGGGAGGCACTGCCTCCCATGACTGCATGTCCCTGCCTCCTCCCCCCTTATGCTTAGGAGCTCTCTCACTTCTTGGTCAGTCCAGGTAGCCAGGATGCCTGTCTGCTCTGGACCTGGGTAGTCTGTCAGGACCTGGGTAGACATCCCAGAATGCTCATCCCGGGATATTCTTTCAAGAACATTTCACACTGAGCTAAAGACCAGGTTGATGCGCGTCCATGTGCAAAAACCCAGGAAAAAATTGTCCGTGTGAAAGGGGTATAAATTATTGCCAGATTAGGATATTGTTTGCACATATATATATATATATATATATATATATATATATATATATATATATATAGACAAACGATTTAGGCAATAAGGCGTCACTCGGGGAGTTTGTTCAAGTGAAAAAAGTCAGGTTTATTCCGACATGTTTCGGGCTGCTTTGCCCGTCCCCTGAGGACGGGCAAAGCAGCCCGAAACATGTCGGAATAAACCTGACTTTTTTCACTTGAACAAACTCCCCGAGTGACGCCTTATTGCCTAAATCGTTTGTCTACATAGACCTGCAAGGGTCTGAGGAGGGCACCGGGGTAAGGAGATCATTTGAGAGCAAACAGCCAGAGTGCCGGAGTTCCTGCTTCTTATATATATATATGTGATAACCACAGGTGTAGAATGAGGTGCGTTCTCTTACCGGTGTTGCCGCTGGGATAGTTTCTGCTTCTTCTTCTTCTTCTTGCGGAATAATTGGAGGCAGGGAACAGTGGTTGCTTAAAGGGTTAACGCTTTTATTGCGCAGTATTTCGCAGCCTGCGTCTCAATTCAAACAACAAGATATGCACAATAACAATCGAGGGATATCGTGCCTGGTCAATTAAAACAGCAAGGAATCGCTACACTCTACGGTCCTGGCCGTCAACTTCTATAGATTAAAGACTATACTTCGCCTACAACTACCAATGCTATAAGTCTATCTAAACTTCACGGCTGCATGAGTCAGTGTAACACATCTAGTGATTATTGCATAGACAAGGTAAATAACAAATCTTACTATCGCATCAACCACAGTGACAGGTACATGTAATTATTACATAAATAACCCAGTAATTATTAAACAGATAACATAGGATTATTATTGCGCAATAATAGGTGTTCTTTTTATAGTGCACTTAAGAATCCTAACAATTACTGCAGTAACTCTTTAACCCTTGTGATCCTGTGGTAAAACATATCCGGGACCCGGTAACACAGTCCGGCCTAATTACTCAGTCTATGGCCATAGGGTACTTGTAATCCACAGGGGGGGCGTAATGATCCGGCTCACACTTAGGTCTCAAATGTCCTGAAGTACTTGGAAAGGCCCAGAGTCAGTGTCTAGTTATCAAGCAGGGTGCTGCTTGTCACTTGTCACTTGGGGAGGAATCGCTCCGTCCTCTCTGCTGCATAGGGATGGGGCACTACAGAGGTGACCGGGCTCAGTCCTGTGTGGCTCCTAGGCAGGGAAGGTAGCAGGGGTAATTTAGGCTCAGTCTCTAGACAGCTCTTAGGTGAAAAGGGTAGGTGCAATTCTGCGCTGCAGATAGGGATGCAGAACGATGCAGGGGATTAACAGGCTGGTCTGGCTGGAATGCAGCCACTCACCCTCTCTCAGTTGTCAGGTTGGTGTGCGGTGGACTGGAGCGCTGCTGTGCCTCTCTCTTGCAGCTGTTTGCTTCTCCACGTGGCAGGGCGATTCCGGCCGTTGCCCTGTCGAAAGCTGCTGGCTGTCTGCGTCGCGGGACCCCTCTGCGCCGACTGCGCACTGTTGGCTTCCCCTGCCGGCTCTCTGTCTCTCTCCGTCTCCCTCTATTCCCTCGGGGCGCACACCACGCGTCCCGTCAGTCTCTCTGCGCACCGCTTTCCCTTCTCTTACTTTCGCGCTTCCCCCTCCGGAACTCGCGCGCTTCACCCCACGGGCTCATGGGGGATGTAGTCCTCTGGAGTTCCCAGTCTCCAGCCGATTGCGCATGTGCGCATGTGCGGGGCTACGATACGGGGACACAGCAGAAGCTGTGCATTTCCCTGTCGGGTCTCAGTCCCGTTCGGAGTGAGCGGCTTCCCCCACTGCGCAAGCACAGGTATCACATTCTTCCTTTCTGAAATGTTTGCATGTCCCCATGCAACTATGCACATCTTCCCGTACATTAATACAAAACAAACAGTAAATTTAAACACGGAAATTTCTGACAGAGAATACAACACGTAGCCTCAACTGTAACTTTTACACTCTAAGTCAATCATTATAACTATTCTCTAAATCGGAGGGGCTTAACCCCTCGGGTGCTTCGGATGGGTCTGCTGGACATCTGCTCTGTTCCGTCTGTACGGAGTGACGGCCCGAATTCCTCGGCCTCCCTTCTGTCTTCTGCGACAACACCGGGTGATGCTATTGGAGTTGTTTCGCCCCCCCAGGAGCAAGGGGAGGGTCCTCCCATGAAGAGTAGGAGGTCTGTCGGGTCTTGCAGAGGGTGGATGGGGACTTGTGTCGACTCTTCTTCTGTATAGCTGAGCCTCCCTTCTTCCGACCTCGTTCTGTGATGGCATAATTTGAGTTGGTTCCGATGTACCATCTTGAGTGCATGGCGGTCACTTCCCTCTCTCTCTATCCCATACACCACTGAGTCGGTGTCTGGAAGATGTACGACCACATAGGGTGTGGATTCCCAGATGGGGTCCAATTTGGTGCTTCGTCGATTGTCTTTCTTCCAAACCCGATCTCCCACGCGGAATGATTCAGCCCCCGCATCCTGATCATAGCTTGTCTTCTGCCGATGGCGGGCTGTCTCCATCCTTTCTTCCACTACTTTCCTCGCCAGATCAATCCGATGTTTGTGGTCGTTTACCCAGTCGGTCTGTATAACTTCAACCCCCTCAGGGAGAGTATTGAGCTCAAGGTCAGCGGGCAGTTTCCCCATTCTTCCGAACAGGAGGTAATACGGGGTGTATCCAGTCGAAGCGTGTTCCATGTTATTATACATATACGTTAGCTCTGGTAGTAGGGTAGGCCAGTTCAGCTGTTCGGCCGAAGAGAGTGTCCGCATCATCCCTATCAGGGTCTGGTTCGCCCTCTCACATAACCCGTTGCCCTGCGGGTGGTAAGGGGTGGTCCTTAACTTCTTGCAGCCGGCAACTTTGCAGAGTTCGCTGAACAACACAGATTCGAATGCTGGGCCCTGGTCAGTCAAGATCATTTCTGGATATCCGTAGGGTCGGATAAAATTCTTCAACAGCTGTTCAGCAGTTGTCTGAGCTGTCATATCCCTCACCGGTACAGTCACCATGAACTTGGAATAGTGGTCGACTATCATCAGGGCATACTGGTACCCTGCGTGACTCGGTCCAAGCTTGACATGGTCTAGCGTCAGGATCTCCAATGGCCGCCGACTGTGGATAGATTGGAGCGGTGCTTTCTGTCCCGGCCGAGGGTTTCTCTTCAAGGCGCAAGCCTCGCACCGTTCGATCCACTCTTCGACGTCTGCCTGTAGGTGGACCCAAAAGAATTTCTTCCTGATGGCAGTCTCCGTCTTTTTGATCCCAAAATGGCCAGAGTTTTCGTGGTATGCTTTCAGCACTACCGTCCGCTGGGAATGGGGAACCAGTATCTGACTTAGGGTGCTGTGAGTACATGGGTCGATGCTAGTCCGGACGAGTATCCCTTGGACGATACGGATCCTGTCTCGGTGCCTTAGCAATCGGACCAGTTCTGGGTCAAGCCTTTGTCGCTCCTCTTTACTCGGGATCTTGCCAGAGGCCAGAAGACGTCTCAGCTGCTGCAGGACTGGACTCTCTTCTTGGATCTTGGCCCAATTCAGTTCTGGTTGTCTAATAATGTTGCTAGTTACGGTAGGAGGGATCGCTTCAGTCTGCTGGGCAGCCACCAGGCTTTGTTTAGCAGGCGGGGGTCCGAACACCGGGAGTTCAACTTCTTCCCACTCGTCTTCCCTTGCCGGTTCGGGGCCCCTGGGGAGTCTAGAGAGGGCATCTGCGTTAGCGTTTGTCTTTCCGCTCCTGAATTTGATCCGGTACTGAAAGTTTTCCAGTCTGGAGACCCACCTTTGTTCTAGCGCTCCGAGCCGAGCGTTTTGGAGGTGGGCCAAGGGATTGTTGTCTGTATAGATGATACAGGGTGTCGCCGCCAAATAATCTTTAAACTTTTCGGTCACTGCCCAGATCAGGGCTAGTAGCTCCAGCTTAAAGGCACTATAGTTCTTGTCGTTTCTTTCCGTTTGTCGCAGCCCCCTACTCGCATATGCGATCACGCGCTCCTTCCCTTCCTGATCCTGGGCTAACACAGCTCCCAGCCCCTGGGTACTGGCATCGGTGTACACTTTGAATGGAAGGTCGTAGTTCGGATAGGCCAGTAAAGGTGCTTCTGTGAGTAGACATTTCAGTCGTGTGAACGCTTCTTCTTGCCGGTCAGTCCAAGTGACAAGGGTGTTCTTCCTGGTTTCTCGGCCCGGTGTACTCCTCAATAATTCATGTAGCGGGGCCGCGATTTTGGCAAAGCCCTCAATGAATCTTCTATAGTACCCTACGAATCCTAAGAATCGTCGCACATCGCTGATGGTTCTCGGGGTGGGCCAGTCTTGTACCGCTTGCACTTTCGCAGGGTCAACTTCTACTCCCTTAGGGCTGACAACATGGCCAAGGTATTGTACACTTGTTTTGAGCAAATGGCACTTAGACGGCTTTAACTTGAACCCATAATCAGCCAGTCGGTGGAATACCTCTCCCAGGTGCTCCAGGTGTTCCTCGTAGCTTCTGGAGAAGACGATGATATCATCTAAGTATAGGAGTAGGATGTCGAAATTCCGTGAGCCCAGGCAGTACTCCATCACCCTCTGAAATGTTGCCGGGGCGTTGGTCAGCCCAAACGGCATCTGATTGAACTCGAACAGCCCCATCGGAGTCGTGAATGCCGTCTTCTCTTGATCCTCTGGGGCTACCGCGATCTGCCAGTAGCCGCTGGTGACATCTAATGTGGAGAAGTATGCTGCTGATTGGAGGGCGGCTAGCGACTCCTCAATCCGAGGGAGGGGGTACGCATCTCTTTGTGTCACCGCATTCAGTTTTCTATAATCGACACAGAAGCGGAGGCTGCCGTCCTTCTTTTTGACCAGTACTAGGGGTGCGGCCCACGGGCTGCAGCTATCTTTGATCACCTCCGCTGCCTTCATCTCCTCAATCATCTTCTTGACAGGTTGGTATAATGCCGGAGGGATCGGCCGATGGCGCTCTCTTATCGGAGGGGCAGCTCCGGTTGGGATGTGGTGCTGGATATTTTTCACGTGTCCATAGTCGTTAGCATCTTTGCTAAAAGCCCTCTCATACTTCAGTACAAGCTGCAATACTCCCGCCTTTTCTGCCTCTGGTGTATCCTGGTCCCCTATTTGTAGTTTACCCCACCAAGGGGGTTCACGTTGACTTCCTGGGGTGTCTCCAGTAATCGTATTCTGTCGAATCGGAGTAGGTTCCGTCCCAACTATATCTTGGAAGTTCACTTCATAAATTTGAGCGATCTTTGTGAATCTGGCTATCTTGATAGGGTGATTGTGCGGGTTCAGCAGCCTTACCGGGACTCGTCCTTGCGCCACGGTTACTAATGCGCGGGCTACCACAAACTGTTCCGACCAGTTTTCTCTGTTCCTTTCAATAATGGCATCATAATTTCTCCCTCTCGGCCCAATCTTTGCTTTGCACCAGAGCAGACTTTCAGAGTTCGGTGGTAACAGGACGGTTCTTCGTTCGGCACTTCGGACGGCCCCAATCTCGCCCTTCTTATCGGCGAACCTCTGTTGGCTTTTCAGGACACGGATGGTATGTTGCAGTGCTCGCCTCTCAATCTGATTTCTGCTGCACAGTTCCTGTTTCAGCGTTGAGATCAATTCTTCAGGGCAGTTTCTGAGAATATTCATTCCTATTATGACAGGCGGTAGTCCCTTATCTTCAACGGTCGTGATCAAGCATCCTTGCTTGGGCAGCTGGGTTTGCCCGATTTTGATCCCAGCCTCCCAATATCCACAACAGTCGATACTCTGCCCGTTGCTGGCTAGCAGGTTCAGCCATGCCGGCGGTGGTGCCAGAATCTCTTCTTCTCTCCAATGCTTGGCGAACTCAACCCATTGGACAGTGGTAACCTGGGATCCAGTATCTAGCAGGGCGGGTAGGGTGACTCCATTAATCTCAATCTCAATCATGGGGCATTGGCCTATATATTTCGGCAGCCATTCCTGGGGTGAAGGACCTATTGCTGGGGGTTCTCCCGACGGTTGGTCCTGGACCTCGGGAGTTCTTCGTTTAAATGTTCGGGTTGTCTACAATTTCGCTCGATGTGCCCGCTTCTCTGGCATCGCCTACATACCGGCCTCCCTTGTTCGTCGAATCGATCTGATGGGAGGCGACCGGAATTCCACGGAGTATTCCTCCATTCATTACTGTATCGGGGTTCCCTTTCCATCCTCCACGGTCTCGGTTGGGGAGGTGTTTCTTTTAGGGCTCTCAGTTCTCGGCAGAGGTCGGCCATCCCTTGAGTCAAATCGGCAATCTGTCCTCGCATTTCTGCGACTGGGTCTTTCGCTGCGGTGGCTTGGGCTTGTTGCTGAACGGCTACTTCGGGATTCATAGCCACTTTCCCTTTGCTAGGCTTGTCCCCAAAAACCTTGACCGCCAGTTCCTTGAATTTGGCAAAGTCTATGGGTGCCTCTTGTCGGTGTAGCATCTTCAGTTGACCCTTCGTGTTGTCATCGTATATCCCATCTAGGAACTGGTTCGTCAGTGTCTCATTCTCTGCTATGACTTCGGTGGGGGTGCACTCTTTGATGGCTTGTAGTGCCTCTTTCAGTTCCACGGCGAATTCTCGCAACGTCTCCTGCGGTTGTTGCTTCCGAGCGTAAAATTGTGTCTTCAGTTCTGATAGCGTCTTAGCATCAAAGATCGTTGCCAGTTTGTTCAATATCGCTGTTGCTGATTCTTTTTGATCTGCTGGCCACGATTTTACTTCTCTCTTAGCGAACCCCTTCAACTGTGCCATTAGGATTTCGATCTTCTGTTTTTCATTCAGGCCGTGTACGTTGAACAGGGTCTCTATCTGGTCCCTGAAGTCGCGGAATCCGTTGGGTTCTGACGATCTGGTCTCTCCTGTATAGGTGGGGAGCCACGGTGCTCCGAAGTAGTACGGCATGTTAATTGTCGCCGGAATCCGTGCAGTAGCGTCGCTTCCTCCAGATGTATCACCTTGATCCGTGCTCCGCATGGCTTGCGGGTTTCCTTGAGCTTCCTCTTGCGACATCTTGATCTTGACCGGTGCTGGGTTGGGTTTTCTCCGCTTCTAGTGTACGTATCCTGTTCGTCAGACGCCAAATGTGATAACCACAGGTGTAGAATGAGGTGCGTTCTCTTACCGGTGTTGCCGCTGGGATAGTTTCTGCTTCTTCTTCTTCTTCTTGCGGAATAATTGGAGGCAGGGAACAGTGGTTGCTTAAAGGGCTAACGCTTTTATTGCGCAGTATTTCGCAGCCTGCGTCTCAATTCAAACAACAAGATATGCACAATAACAATCGAGGGATATCGTGCCTGGTCAATTAAAACAGCAAGGAATCGCTACACTCTACGGTCCTGGCCGTCAACTTCTATAGATTAAAGACTATACTTCGCCTACAACTACCAATGCTATAAGTCTATCTAAACTTCACGGCTGCATGAGTCAGTGTAACACATCTAGTGATTATTGCATAGACAAGGTAAATAACAAATCTTACTATCGCATCAACCACAGTGACAGGTACATGTAATTATTACATAAATAACCCAGTAATTATTAAACAGATAACATAGGATTATTATTGCGCAATAATAGGTGTTCTTTTTATAGTGCACTTAAGAATCCTAACAATTACTGCAGTAACTCTTTAACCCTTGTGATCCTGTGGTAAAACATATCCGGGACCCGGTAACACAGTCCGGCCTAATTACTCAGTCTATGGCCATAGGGTACTTGTAATCCACAGGGGGGGCGTAATGATCCGGCTCACACTTAGGTCTCAAATGTCCTGAAGTACTTGGAAAGGCCCAGAGTCAGTGTCTAGTTATCAAGCAGGGTGCTGCTTGTCACTTGTCACTTGGGGAGGAATCGCTCCGTCCTCTCTGCTGCATAGGGATGGGGCACTACAGAGGTGACCGGGCTCAGTCCTGTGTGGCTCCTAGGCAGGGAAGGTAGCAGGGGTAATTTAGGCTCAGTCTCTAGACAGCTCTTAGGTGAAAAGGGTAGGTGCAATTCTGCGCTGCAGATAGGGATGCAGAACGATGCAGGGGATTAACAGGCTGGTCTGGCTGGAATGCAGCCACTCACCCTCTCTCAGTTGTCAGGTTGGTGTGCGGTGGACTGGAGCGCTGCTGTGCCTCTCTCTTGCAGCTGTTTGCTTCTCCACGTGGCAGGGCGATTCCGGCCGTTGCCCTGTCGAAAGCTGCTGGCTGTCTGCGTCGCGGGACCCCTCTGCGCCGACTGCGCACTGTTGGCTTCCCCTGCCGGCTCTCTGTCTCTCTCCGTCTCCCTCTATTCCCTCGGGGCGCACACCACGCGTCCCGTCAGTCTCTCTGCGCACCGCTTTCCCTTCTCTTACTTTCGCGCTTCCCCCTCCGGAACTCGCGCGCTTCACCCCACGGGCTCATGGGGGATGTAGTCCTCTGGAGTTCCCAGTCTCCAGCCGATTGCGCATGTGCGCATGTGCGGGGCTACGATACGGGGACACAGCAGAAGCTGTGCATTTCCCTGTCGGGTCTCAGTCCCGTTCGGAGTGAGCGGCTTCCCCCACTGCGCAAGCACAGGTATCACATATATATATATATATATATATATTTACATACACAGAATACCACCACACTTACCATTCCCAGATTGGGGTGCAGTGACCTATGACCACATGCTTAAATGATTAAAGAAACTGAATACTCAACACTCACAATAATAAACTAACTCACCTTAATACACAAATTATGAAATAGGTAATGGGTTTTAGTTCAGTCTATGCCACCCTTATAATTAATTCGGTATACGGTCAGGAGGTCCACACATATAAGATGACATGTCAATACATGAAATAGTTCGACATGGCTAAGGTTGAAAGGGTTAAAAGGTTGACACAAGCATTAGGTTGACAATGGCAAGGTCAAAAGGTCGACATGAGTTAAAAGGGTCGTCATGAGTTTTTCACTTTTTTTTTTGAGCGGACATGTGCCGTCGGGTGGTATTTCATGCCCTACCATCCACTAGGGCATGGAGGGAGATTATAATAGTGTGCCAAGCGTAGCAAGCGCAGCGAGCCATGCTAGGGGACGCGGTACACTTTGACAGTGTCCATGTCAATTATGTCGACATTCAGGACAAAAAAACATGAAAAACTCATGTCGACCTTGCCATTATTGACCTAATGATTGTGACGACCTTCCAAACCTGTTGACCTTAGCCAAGTCAACCTATTTCATGTGTGGACATAAGTCATGTCGACCTTTAGTGGACGACTCAATGCATGTTGCCCTAATATTTGTTGACCTAATGACCCATACCCATTATTTCAGTGTCCTGCCCCCTGCTACAACTTATGTTTATGCTTTATTTCCTGCACTGCACATGTTCCAAAGCCAAATCTGCCAATCAGCTTTACACAGGCCCATAACAGGCTGGCTGAGTGCTTGTCCCGTCCCCTAAACCTGTGATTTAGGGGCCCATTTATTAAGCAGAGCGGAATATTACCGCCCAGGATTGCAGTAACCTATGTGGCCGGCGGTAGTGCAGGAGGGATCGCAGCAGGGATTGGAGATTCTTGCTGCGGTCCCTCCTGATACATTCAAGTGATACTTAATATTTGATTTAGCCACAAATATTGAATGATATAGGGCCCCCTAATGTGGTCGCAACTGGGATTTGGGCTTTGGCTCTGGGAGGTAGAGCTCTACCTTCTGAAGCATCCTAAGGATGCTCTAGACTACTGCAAGGGTGCCTGGATGCTCCAATTGGATCTGTAGCAATGCTGCAGATGGCAGGATACTGTTCCAGGGACCCTGCAAGCCACATGCAGATGCTTTGGGACAGCAATGGTTCTGACCCCAGGGCCTTGTGTCCTGTGCAACAGTAGTGTTCGGACACCCCTAGTTGTGGCCCTGGCTTTACAAGATACGTAGGGGATGATTAAATGAGCTCCCAGAGCTATTCTAATCAGCGCCTACTAACACCAAATAATGCTAACTCTGACTAGTGGATTCCCTTCTGAGGTGCACGCATAAATGTGTCAAAACTAAGGTGGTGATGCCGGTAAGTGCCCTAGCACGGCGCAAACAACAAAGCAGAAGGCACATACAGTAAGTTGGAAATTGCCTGTACTCACGACTAAATGCCCCCATACTCTAGGGCGATATACATGCAATTTGGGCAATTTACATGCGATTTCATCGATAAATCGAATGTACAGTGCCCAGATTGCATGTACATTACAGTAGGTGCGATGCAATGCTCGTTCCCATGCGTATTGCATTGCACCTCCTAGTTGCATATGCCGCTCTAGCAATTGGTCTCCATCGCCCGGTGATCAGGGGCTCATGGTGCTATCATCTACTGGCCTCTCCAACCATCCAGCGGCTGGTCTCCTCCCACCTGGCAGCTGGACTCCTCCCTCCCGGCAGCTGGGCTTATACCTCCCAGCGGCTGGGCTTCTCCCTCCCGGTGACTAGGCTCCTCCCTCCCAGCACCAGGACTTCTCCACCTGGTGGGTGGATACCTACCTCCTGGCAGCTGGGCTTTCCCTACTGGCATCTGGGCTTCTCACCAACCGCCCCAGGGCTCTTCCAACCCGGCTGCTGGACTCCTCCCTCCTGATGGCAATGGCAGAAGAAGAGGTGACTCTGGGGGATCAGTAACCCTGGACCCTTGGGGTCAGTGACACCGGACCCTCAGCTACCCGCCACATATCAGATCTCTGCAGTGTTCAATACCATATAGGCTTTCAGCACTGCAGGGGCTAGAGGGACAGCAGCTGTCCAGTTATATGTTAAATTGCAGCATGCGGCTCTGTGATTGGCTGGAGCACAGCATGCAGGGAAGGGGAGGTGGATGTTCTACTTTTTTATACTGACCTATCAAGATCTGGTAGGCTTTAAGATAAAGATCTCCCCTTGCATCCTTTCCCACCCTCATCCCCACTCTCACTTTACATCTCCCCTCTCATCCAACTTCTCCCTATCTCACCATGCGATCTCTCCCCCTCTGCATCCCCGTTGTCTCTGTTCCTGCATTCCTGCAGTCTCTGTCCATGCATTACGGTCCCTGCATCCTTGTCATCACTGCCGTCAGTGGCCCTCCCTCCCAACAACCGGGCAATGCCTGAGTTTTCAGATGGCAACTCAGGAAAACGCCACAGACGTCTGAATTGGCCCCATAGGGAGGGTAACTATTACTAGTCTCTTCTACATAGCATGAAATAGCAATATTTAGGCCAGCCCCCTAACACCTTGTAGTACAGCCCATCAGATAAATTGTATGCAATATATCTTATGCAAAATAACATTCAAGTACAGAATCTGATGTGCAAGACTCCAGGGAAGCTGCCGGGGAGTTCAAGGGAAATTGAATGCAATTTCAAGCGTCAGATAAATTGCCCTAGTGTATGGCCACCTTAAAACCCACGAGTACTGGCCTTCTCCGACTTAGCAGGGTGCTGATTTCATGAAACACCATAGAATTTCAGTCAATTAGTCTGTGTATACACTGTATAGTAGTAATTATGTTGCACATAGTTTTGTGCATATTGTAACACAGTTCTTTGAATTGCGTTAACTTGAGTTGTTAGCTGTAATTTTAGGTTAAAAAAATTTAATAACAGGAGAAGTAATCAAAAACCACATAATGGTCGGAAGTAGGGCAAAGGTAGACAAACAGTGTAGGAGGGTGATTAATATAAAGGGAGACAATAAAAGTTACAAGAGAAACATAAGAGACGATAAACAAGAAGTGGAGGCCTGAGAAGGGGAAATAATGGACATTTTGAGTGTAAAAGGGAGTACTAGAATAACAACATCCAACATTAGCCAATCAGCCAGAGAAATCCCACGGAAATTATGGCTCTTAATGAAGAAGAAAAAAGTAGAGGAATGTTAAAAAAAAAAAAAAGCAACAAGTCAGTTTTACTCAAGAGACCATAAGAAAGATGGAAATGTCAGATTTATGAGCATTAGGATTTGTGGGAGATAAGTGTGCAGGTCTTGTTATAGTCTCCAAGCACTGTGAGAACATGGAAGGCATTAATCATGAAGTAAAGACCAGTGTGGTCACAGACATTAGTAACTTTATATATATGTGTTGTGCTCTTCCATTGGACCGGCATGTTACTGTTACCAGATACTCCCAGTGCAGAGATCTTTACAAGCCAGATAGGACTGACTGACTGAATGAAAGAGGAGAGTTGTGTGTGGCCTGAGAACACAGTCCAAGGTCATGCCTAAGGAGAATAAAGTAGAAGCCAAGTGAGAGGTGGGAAAGCCAAATAAAATAATAGAAAACAAGGGGAGAAAATCTAGGGGATAAAATAAATTTGAGACAGATGCAGAAATAAAAGCTGTGTATGGTGCAAGGTAACAGATTAGCAAAGAAGGAAAACGCTGTGTAATTAGGTAAAGGGGGAAAAGTGAGAGTGGGTCAAATAGCTGCAGAATGCCAGATTGCTAGAAGGAGAAAGAAGGGGAATGGCTGCTGGAAGAAGATAACTTGAAAGAAAATAATAATACTGTAAAGGTGTATTAACATAAAAAGCAGAAAAAAGAAAATGAACGATTGAGATGAAGCAAAAGTTGAAAAGTAGTAAGTGCAGTAAGGAGTGAAGGAAACAGATGAGTGACCAGATGAAAGTGGATCAGGGGCTGAACTGACAGAAGAACACAGCCATGAATAAGACAGGGATCAAAGGTAAGAACAGGAGCCGGTGCTGCTGGTGGGGGCAGGTAGGAGCAAGCACAGAAAGGGCAGGAAGAAAGAGTTAAGAAAGAGAAGAAGGTGAAGAGGGGAGGGAAGGAGGCAGGGACAGAGGAGAGGAGAGGAGGGGGGAAGAGGAGGGACGGTGGGGGAGAGATTTGCTCCCTGCCTCAGCATTCTGACAATGCCTTGAAATATCTTACTTTTCATCAGTTTATTTCTGGGCTGGGAATCACACACAGGCACACTTATAAGCAGCAGCAGCAATGGGCAAAGCTCTGAGGTCTGACAATTAGACAGCTCTCAGCACAGACAGTCCTCATCACCCGCACCCCCTCCTACATCCCGATCTCTGCAGGGGCTCTCATTCCTGCCTGGGGCTGTGCGTGTGATTCCATCCTGACGGGTCCATGGAGAAAGTCCAAGAGGAAAATGAGACGGAGCGGTGGGAGAGACCGGAGGAGATAACGGAGGGCGAGAGGGCGATCATCAAGGAGACCTGGGCACGCGTCTATGCCAACTGTGAGGATGTTGGGGTCTCTATACTGATAAGGTAATGCCATAGCGGATGCTGCTTCTGTCGTATCACATAGGCACAGGCGAATGGGACCATGACATGTCCCTTGCACACGCACAGAGGACACGCAACACATCACCGCCTGTCAGCTGTCAGTGTGACCCGCTGCATGCAACACACACACACACACACACACACACACACACACACACACACACACACACACACACACACACACACATATGTCATTTATGTGTCAGTGTGAGCCTCTGCCTGTCATACATACACACACACACTTTCTTTGGTCTGCAGGTAATACTAGTGTCACACACACACCGAGACACACACACATAGGTGACCATACTGTTAGGGTTACTGTATAGATGACAGACAATGTCCAGGTCGACAGTCACTTGGTGTTGACCGCCAATGGTTGGCGGTCAACACTGAAAAAGGGTTGTATTACCTCAGGTCGACACTTCTAAAAGTCGACATAGGCAAGGTCGTTAATTAAAAGGTTGACATGAGTTTTTATTTTTTTGTTTATATGTACGTCGACATGGACATTGTATATATGTACCGCGTGCCCTTGCATGGCTTGCTTTGCTCACTCTATACCCACTTGGATAGTAAAGAATGAAAAACCACCTTTTTTTAAAAAAATCATGAAAAATCATGTCAACCTTTTGACTGTCGACCTTGCCTATGTTGACCATAAGCTTGTGTCGACATTTTGGCAGTGCTGACATAAGGTATGTTGACCATTTTTAGGTGTCGACCTAGTCACTATTGACCATTAGTGGTCAACCTAGTGACAGTTGACCTAGACTTTGTCTATCCACTGACTGCATACCACTGTTTAGTGAGAGGGTTCCCCCCAACCTAATATGGGGCAGATGTATTAAGCTTTAACAAGAGATAAATGCAAGGGTGATAAGGAGAGATAAACGTCCAGCCAATCACCTGCTAACTGCCATGTTACAGGCTGTGTTTGAAAAAAGTCAGTAAGGAGCTGATTGGCTGGACATTTATCTCTCCTTATCACCCTTGCATTTATCTCTTGTTAAGGCTTAATACATCTGCCCCATTATTACACACATTTTCAGCTCCCCAGTTACAGGTCACTCTTTGTACGTCAATGTCACATTCATGGTCTGCGAGGGTTCCATATGTTTTTTAGTAACATGGGGGCTCCCTCAGGCTAGCAGTCCTGCAAATAGCCAGCAAACAATATGCTGTGCTGTCAGCACTACTTCTGTGCTCTCCCCTTATTGCTTCCATGGCTGCCGGACGGGATCCCGACAGGCATTTACCCGACGTCGGGATCCCGACTGTCAAAACACAGACAGCCGGGTTCCTGCTATTTTCCCTTGTGGGGGTCCGCGACCCCCATAGAGGGAGAATAGAATAGGTGGCCCGCGTAGCCACCGTGCCCACAGCGTGGCAAGCGCAGCGTGGCGAGCCCGCAAGGGGCTTAGTTGCGCTCACCATGCTGTCTGGGTACGGCCAGTCAGGATTCCGACGTCGGGCTAATGACTGTCGGGATCCCGACTGTCGGACGCCTGTACCACACCCGCTTCCACATCAGCGAGAATGAAATCAGACTGATTAGTATGAAATTAGAGAGGGAAGTAGGTGAATGATATAGGATCACTTGATAAGATCCTGTAGGTGTTAGCCCTTTGACCTATGTATTTTTGTAAAAACCGATTTTTTATTTTTATTTTTTACTATTCCTTGAGTTAAAATTGTTATGCTGCAACACAGGAAAGTTCTGGGAATTGTCTTTCACTCATAATTCTGCAAAAAAAAATCTCAGGGGCAATGAGGACAGCATATGTACACATACACAATACCAGATGTGACGATGCAGTGGTTGTGACTCCTCGGTAATACATCAAAGTCCACCAGATACAAATATTTTATTTACTTTGTCAATCCTATATAATAAAAGGCTAAGGGCGGGATGTATTAATATACATCGCCGCCCTTCGCCTGGCAGCCGCCGCGATGCTGCCGTATATGTACTAACATCGGGTTGCGGTGACGGAGACCCCCGCGATACCTGTGATGTGGTCTGCGGGGGTCTCCTCCCCCCTGCAGCCGGATGTCCTCCCGGCTGTGACACCTGCTGGGGGAGGAGGAGATCAGGAGGACGGGAGGGGGGGGGGGGGGGGGGGGGGGCGTGTGGACAGCAGGCAGCGATAGAAGCCCATAGGCTTCTAAAAGGGTGGCGATACCCTGCCAAGCGAAAACGGGGCGGACGGGTAATGGTAAATAGGAAAATGCAGTAAAACAACAGTTTTACCGCATTTTCCCTTTAGTACATTCCGCCCTAAGGCTGCTCTTCCATTTGATAGGGGAATTCAAGTGTTATGCATGTCAGCGTGCACTAAATGGTGCTCTAGGAGCAATTCAAGTGTTGCTTTGTTTGGGCACACACAGCCACCTGCGTTGACATTACTGTTATGCTGGTCCGTCATTTTGCCAAGCTTGTAACTAGTAACATACAAATTCCAAAGTTCCATCATTACCTGTGTAATATGACATGATGGTGCTAAACTTTGTACATTTTATTCACTGCATAAGGGTTCCTAATAGCGGACTGATAGAAAACAAAGTGTAGGTACATAAAACTTTGAAGGCCCGTGTGTTAGAGTGTGAGACACTTGCCCGTGTGTACATAAAACTATGAAGGCCCATGTGTGAGAGTGTGAGACACTTGTCCGTGTGTGAGAGTGTGAGACACTTGCCCGTGTGTGAGAGTGTGAGACACTTGCCCATGTGTGAGAGTGTGGGACACTTGCCCGTGTGTTAGAGTGTGAGGCACTTGCCCGTGTGTACATAAAACTATGAAGGCCCGTGTATGAGAGTGTGAGACACTTGCCCATGTGTGAGAGTGTAAGACACTTGCCCGTGTGTGAGAGTGTGAGACACTTGCCCATGTGTGAGAGTGTGGGACACTTGCCCATGTGTGAGAGTGTGAGACACTTGCCTGTGTGTGAGAGTGTGAGACACTTGCCCGTCTGTGAGAGTGTGAGACACTTTCACAGGTAAGAGGCCATGCAGCCTTTTTAACATCAGTCACCCACAGATGAGGTATCTGCTTATTCCTGTCAAACTCCTTCCTGCCAATAATACTGCCAGTAAGGAGTATGCTGGAGGTGTTTTCTTGTCTGTACATGGGACATTCACTGTCTAACGTCAGACATATCATATTGCCTTTGAAAAAAATCCATACGGAAATAAGAACATAAATCATGCATTAAACAGGTTATACTGAAAAACTGTCTGGCAGAGTTAACATTATTCATACATATTGTTAAGCAAATTAATTATGATAATATAGCTGTCAAGTAAAAACACCAGTGAGGTATTTTATGTAATTGTTACAAAAATGTTCATGGGCATCAATAGGGGGGCTCCTACCCCTACTGAGTCTGAAATGAGCATAGTGCTGTGTACAGAGATAGGGAGAGAGAGAGAGAGGGAGAGCGAGCGAGAGAGAGAGAGAGACTACAGAAAATAAAGAAAACAAGGTAATTCATCCATTTATTTTTCTGCATGTCTAAATTATACACTACACAGTGCCATACATAAAAAGTGTCTGTCAGGTGTTCTGAGTGTATGTATTCCACACAGTAGCACTCTGTGTTATAAACTGAGGGATAATGACTGGACTCTCTCTACTTTCTTTCACAAGTAGGTCAGTCTCTGAGTTGGTCGTGTACAAACACACACAATAGTCTTCCTCATCCATAACAATAAGTGTTGGCATCTAGGTTACATCCAGATTAGAGATTGCCTTACTGCGTCAATATCCTTTACAAGGGAAACCATCTTTTTAGATATTCTCTGAAACACCTCACAAAATACAGCCAGTACAGCTTAGTTAGCATACTTTCTCCTGTGTCTCGGTTCAACCATCCATAAGGTAATGTTCTGGCATTCACTTCCCACTGAAGGACATCATTATGACCTATCCTTATGTGCACAGGATGAAATGTGGAATCTATTTAAATGATAGAAATGACATATTTTAATGTCTTTATAGGAGGGACTCTCCTAATATGTGTGACTCTTATCATAGAAGATTATTGCTACAATATTATTATCAGCATCACACATGTAGGATATCCTTTCAGGGATTTTGTATATATCCGTATCATACACAGCAGTTAGTCTTCATTTCAGATGACTGCCAGTGTAACCAATGCTAATTTTCTATTGATAATAATGGGTGCTGAAGGTAACCATTTCTCACATCAGCTACCTCTGTTAGCCTAGGGTGTTGTAATTGGAAATGAGGTGTGGTAAAAAAGAGTGAAGCACAACATTATTGAACTGTGGAAATAGGTCATGTTGTCAGATCTGATTCCATTACTACAAAACATAAAGCCCAGTAAAAATTGCCTGCCTGCCTTTTCGTATTTTCACTATAACAATCCTGTGCCACATAAAAAGTAAAAGATTTGTCTGCCTGCATCACATACTTGTACCAGAAGGTCTGTTTATCAGTTAATATGTCACATTGAAAAGACTGATTCACTCCATTATTTGTATCCACTTGGGTTACATATCTCTAGTGTCACGGAGAGGAAGAAGCTTGAGGGCGTCACATATACACAAACACCTAGTGGTTTAGTTAGTAACTCATTTAATACGTATAGGATGTGTATGAGGGAGGAGAGGCATTTTCTTAGGGAATCCCTTGTGGAATGGAGGTGGCAGGTGGTCTCCTGTCTGCCTGGTCACCTATTCCATCCTCCACATTCTCTTTCCTTCTTACTATACCTGTCCTCTCCTCCTACTCTGTTTTCCCTTAGCCCCTTATCTCCTCCTCTTCTTTAGCTGCCTCCTGCTGCATTCCTGGCATCTCTGGACCATTTGTGAATTAGCCGAGGGCGGCTGTTATAATTACATAGTTAATTAGCATCTGCTCATTAAATTGGAATTACATGCTGGCTGTGAGGGGCCAGGCCCTGCACTGTGCACGCGTATTAATATATAATGTGTTTATATAACATATATACTTGAGGGTATTCATGCAATGAATGAATTCCAGACCCCTCTGGCTTTGGAAAGCATTAACCCTTTTGTTGCAATGAACTGTTTTTCCCAGACTTTTTGCATTCTTCTCTGTGCCTTATATTTTCACTTTGTGATGCCCAACTCACAGTGCATTTACCAAACCACCAACATGAGACACTGGGACATTTGAGAGGAATAGACAGTAGAAGTCCAGAGCAATGAGCATGGTACATACATGCAATCAGTATCAGTACTAATAGTAAACAATACTAACTTGCACCTACATCAATACATTATTAAGCACATATATCAATGCTTACAATACACATTTATGCCTACATACTCATTCATCAATATATAGTATATTCATGTTGTCATGCTGGAACCACCTTAATGGAATTCACTGTTGGGAACATAAGGTTGAACTGGTCAATGTGCTTTCCTGATTTGACAGTTAAAGTTATTATTCTACAACGTGCGATGTTACATATGCCATTAGACTAGAACAGACTAGACCATTTTAGTATGGGGTCCCGACTCCATGTTGCTGACGGCCAGGGTAATGTGCCTGTGGACGGGGCGGACAGGAGAAATCTCATTTAGAGTATACCCCTTTCAGACAGCATTCTAAACCAGGGTTATTGCCGGGTCATTACATCACCAACCCGAGACAAGGTGCGGCCTCAAAGGGCCACCCTGGGTTGAGCAGGTGGGAGTTCAACCCTGGTCATGACCAGGGTTGAACATGACTGGGATCAATTCAGGTTATAGTTGCCTACCCTCCTGCATTCTGCAGGAGACTCCCTGAAATAACAGCAATCTCCCTCTCTCCCTCATTAGTCTAGCAATCTCCCTCATTTCCCCTAGCCCACATTAGACTGTTAATTTTTTTGGGAAAAAGGAATGAGAGACAGATACATTTACATTGAATCATCAGCACCATTTCCCATCACTTTACCAAGCATAAAAGCTCTTACTAACTGCTTGGGGGGTCATCTACATTTGCATATAAGTCATTTTAAAAGATTCCTCTCAGATGTAGCAGTGCACACTCACACTTCTAGGTGCCACGTTCACAATCTCTTTTCACAATCTCACCATATATTGAACTAGACACGCCCTTTGGGAGGAGCATGGCACGCCCCCTGAATGGGGCGCTGTGCAAAATTCTGCTACCAACTATAATCTCCCTGAAACTAGTTTTAAAAACTAGGCAAATTTGGTTCAGGTGCAGTGTGAACGGGTAACCTGTCTTGAGCTGCCTCCTCCCCGCCACCTGATGTGATGTCACCCGGGTCGGACGCGTAGCTTTCAGACCGCAAATGCCAGGTCTCTCCAGGGATGGATCTGTGTCTTAATCCTGCGACCTGGCATTTGCGGTCTGAAAGCGGTACAAGTAAACACTAACTGCTTCCCTCTTCCATCCCCCTGTCAACCTTTTCCATCCCACCATTACTCACTGTCTCCCTGTCACAATAGCACATTAACTTCACTTCACTGACCAAACATGTGGCAGCCATTCTGTGGTAACTTGCTGGGGTCCTGTAATAATTTTTATTACCTGACTGAGTCCCAGAGCAAAATAGTTTGGGAATGCCAGGATTAGAGCATTCCTGTTCACAGTAAATCCATACACAAACAAAGGCTAGGATGCCACCCTCTACAACAACATGTGTGTGTGTGTGTGTGTGTGTGTGTTTGTGTTATTTTCTACTGTAAGTACCACAAGACATCATTATTTTGTGTTATGGTACAGCTACTGGCAATGGAATATGAGCTACACATGGCTACAGAGATCATGGATTTCATACTGCTCTCATAGATTATGACATCCAGGTCTGTGTAGAGTTCATACTCTCTCAGGTCATGTAATGGATATGATGTAACACTGTTTTATTCACCCTTCTATTACAGGCGTGGGGAGATGTTTGCATTGTGCAGCACTTTTTTTTGCCAAAATAGAAGTGATGGCAATAAAAAAAGTTTAGGGTTCTGATCATAAACTGAATGCACTGCAGATGTTTGCATATTTGAGCAATTATATTCTATTGAAAAAACTTTTCTGAGAACCCCTATGGAACATGCAGGAACCTGAGTGTAGGTGCCACATAGTACAGGATCACTGGTACATGAAGTGGAGTAATGAAGCAATGCGCATTTAGGAGGTGGCCTAAAGCAAACAAAAAAATATCCACTACGTGGGCATATTATGGCAGTGTCATGGGCATGTCTTTGCAAGCGGGCCGCATTCTCAGATGCATAACCAGTTTCACAAAGGCCCTGTTCAGAAGAAGACACTTATGGCACACTGCCATAAGCAGGAGCCGGTATAAATGGCGGTCTCAATATTGCGCTGATGGTGGAACGTCTTTAACCACCTGCATTGCTGCTGTGCTCAGAGATGCAGAAAATGGGCATTTCAGGGCTGCATACTCAGGTCCCTAGTGTCTTCAATAAATCAAATTTGACATTTTTTAAAACACAAATGATTGGCTAGAAAAACAAACACTGGCTATTGCCTATATCTGTATGTTATGCTGCTTTCACATCGCAAAATGCAGGGTGGCACCGGGACTTTAAAATGGTTCAGTCCCGATGCGACCCTGCATTTTGCTCTCTCTGGCCCCCTTCAGCCAATCAGCACTATTACCGGTAAGGAAATGGCCACAGATGTGACCATGAAGCTCCACCCATATACCTCCACCCCTACTACATTGATAAAGCTGGTCCATGTCTACCCTTTCCCCCACCAGGCATTCCAAGCTCATTTTAAGATCCTCCCAGATCATCTGTAGCTAGGGTTGCCACTTCACTAATCTTGGATCGCTGGAGACTTTTCCTGGAGAAGTGGGCATGGCCCAATAAAAGGGGCGTGACCTATTCGCTACAGTGGGCGTGGCCCCTGTAATAGCTAAAAACAACCAATTTTTGCTTATTACATCTATATCTATTTATATATATATATACACACACACACACACACACACACACATATGTGTATATATATATATATATATATATATATATATATATATATATATATATATATATATTAAATGTGCTGGCTGTTAATGAATTTACCTAAGGCTGGCTGGGCTGGCATGCTGGCTGGGCTGGCTTGTGGGTTGGCTGGGCTGGCTTGTGGGTTGGCTGGCTGGGCTGGCATGGCTGGCTTGTGGGTTGGCTGGCTTGTGGGTTGGCTGGCTGGCTGGTCTGGCAGCCGCAGGCGACACCAGCGGTGAGCGGAGGGTGGATTGCGGCGGGCCTGCAGACAGGCTTGCGAGATGATGATGACATCATCATCTTGCGCGCAACTGTTTCTACGCGGTGGGCGGCAGAGAAGAGCATGGAGGCTTTTTCAAACACCTGAATTCCGGGTGAATCCGGGAAACTGAAAAAGCCTCCTTGAGGGTTGCCACCGGATCCGGGAGATTCCCGGAAATCCGGGAGAGGTGGCAACCCTATCTGTAGCTGTAACTTATGCCATTAAGTCATGGAACCAGGTGGAACTACCATTGGTGCAGCAGGTGCACTGCATCGGGGCCCCTGAGGACTAAGGGGCCCACTGATGCTACGGTCACCCTCTTCCTATAACCCATTGTTTAAACCTCTCACTTTCTGCCTCTCCCTGTCCCCCACTGCCATGTTGCATATTATAAACATGGGATGGAGGAGGGGGGCCCAAATTACATATTTGTACCTGGACACACCACCCATAAGTTCCTCCACTGAAGCTGCTGTTATTGGCTCCTCTGGTCTAGGCTTCACCATCTAGAGAGGTAACTGGCTGCAATGGGCATTACTGTGCAGGGTTTAGTAATTACTGGGCGGGGACTAATCTGACGCAGTGGACATTGCAGTGCGTAATGTGGTGCAGTAGGTATTACTGTGCGGTGCATAAAGGGGCACAGTGGGCGTTACTGTGTGGGGACTAATGTGGGGTAGTGGGCGTTACTGTGCAGGGACTAATGTTTGCACAGCATCTATTCCCCTCTGCTCGGTGTAATGTGGCGTAATGGGTGTAACTATGCAGAGGGCTGTGGTGCAGTGGGTGTTGCTGAGTGGTGGTGCAGTGAGCAGAACTGTGTGGGACACGGTGTGGTGGGTGATATTCTGCGGGGTGTAATGCAGTAAAGTCGATGTTACTGTGCAGTGCATAATGTGGCACAGTGGGCGCTACCATGCATTACCACGTGTGGTGCAGTGGGTGTTACTGTGTGGGGGCGTAATGTGACACAGTGGGCGTTACTGTGGGGGACATAATGTGATGCAGTGGGTGTTACTGTGTGGACATAATGTGGCTGCAGTGTTCATTATCATTCATTATCGTGCATTACCGTTCATGGAGTATTGTGGCGCAGTGGGCGTTACTGTGCAGGGCATAATTTTGTGCAGTGGGCGTTACTGTGTAGGGCGTAGTGTGGCATAATGGGGGTTACTGTGCGGGGCATAATGTTGTGTAGTAGGGGTTACTGCGTGGGGCATAATGTTACTCAATGGGCATTACTTTGTTAGGCTTTTTGTGGCGTAAGAGAGATTACTGTGTGTGAGCGTAATGGTGGGCATAATGTGGTAATTCTGTGAATAGTGCATTTAATATATCAAAGAATGTGTTAATTGCATTACTCTTTCACAGAATTACAAGAGTGCCACTCCTATTTCTATTTACACCACCATCCACTGTCAGGTCTGTGCCCTCTCTGTTGTTTTTACCTGTATCAGTTCAAAAACGAACCCCCACCCATCCCCCTTGCTCTCTCAGGGGTAGATGTAATTAGCAGTGATAAGGGAGTAGAAGTGATAAAGTGCCTGGTACAGCCAATCAGCTTGTAACTGTCCCTTTTTAAACCCAGTTACAACTTAACAGTGAGGAGCTGAATGCCCGGTGTTAAAGTACCAGGCACTTTATCACTTTTCCTACCTTATCACTGCTTCATACATCTACCCCTCAGAGCGCAGGGGGGCCCTTTTGAAATGTTGCCATTGGGCCCACAAAGGTCTTGTTATGCCCCTGAAATAAACTTAGTGGGAGGTGGGTGACATGTTGGAGACAGCATGACAGAGAAGGAGGAGGTATATAGAGTGCAGCGGAAGAGAAGGAAAGCAGATAATAACACTAAATACAAGGAAAAAATAGAAAGAGTGTAATATAGGGAAAGAGAAACAGAGATGGGAAGCTATGGGCAGTATTCAATGCGGCCGGCGAGGGGGAAACGAGTGAAAACAAGCAACCCTCGCCATTTAACCCCCACGCCAGCCACTCACCGTATTCAACGCTCCAGGAGAATCCTCGCTGTCAGATGACTGTGAGGATTCCCCCAAACAGCAAGGCACGTGGCTAATGTAGGGAGCCCACTGCATTTAGCCGTGAGGCTCGCTTTTTCAGCGGCTGCTAAATTCAATCAGATTTAGAAGTTTTAAGTGACTATACAAATGAGTAAGCCCTCTGTGTCTGCATTACCATTAAACTTATGATTTATAGCTGGGTACACACTATGGCATATATTCAATGCCGTGGGCGAGCGGTGACTGCGAGCAGGACTTTTTGCTCGCAGTCACCGCTCACCCTGTCAGTATTCAACTGACCCCCCTCATTCGCAAATTCCCCCTCGCTCCGTTTTTTTGAGTGTGCCTCCAAAAACTGCGAGAATCGAGGCTAATTACAGCGAGTTTGCTGCACTAGCCTCGGCTCTCGCAGTTTAGGGGAATCCTCGCCGTTCTGTGACTGCGAGGATTCCCCCAGAAAGTTGCATAGTGCGAGCAGCCGGCGCGGGGGTTAAACTGCGAGGATCACTGGTTTTCTGTGATCCTCGCAGTTTAACCCCCTCGCCGGCCGCTCGCACCGGCATTGAATACTTGCCTATATGATATGCTCCCTTAAGCAATAGTTAGGCAAACAACATCATTACCAATATAGGGGCTCATTCATCATGTATCTCTAATCAGAATTTGCAAAATTAATTATTAAATGACTGTGTATGCGTTCTGTAAGGGAGAGGAAATAGTGACTGAAAATGGGTATTATTGTAAAAGCCATGAGGCCGGTGCTTGACTGACATTAAGCTGGTGTTTGTGGATGGTAACCTGTGGTCATTATCATGCATTTCGTTAAAGATATATCCTATAGTGTGTAACGCTTTTAAACTGGGTACTCTCTATACAATATTCTCCTTGAGCGATATCCTTAGTGATGTACCTTGAAATCCCAGACAAACAATCTAGTGCATACACACGGAACAATATCGTTAACAATATTGTTCAGTGACGTCATCCGGTCCCTGCTCAGAACATTCATTAGTTGTTGACATAGACAACATCAGACTGCAAGTTTAGATGATAGGGGACATCATTAAGGACCTGTTTGAGTGCCCATTGTTTAATGTATACACACTAGATGATATAGCATTAATGATATCGTTATTGGGCATATCGTAAACGATTTATCGGAAAGCATGTTGCACCTTTACCGTTGTCATACAGCAGCCCCTGCCCTAGGAGTACTCATGAGCACAAAGCATAATCAATCTAAGATTTTTGATCCCAGAGCATTATAAGATTACAAACCGCAGGGGAGATCTTTCTTTGTAGAACTACAGGTCCCAGCCTGATGGCACCTCATGATATATGTATATTATTAAGGTGTGCATTTCAAGATCCCCCCCCTCGCAGAGATACGTGGCAGACCTATATTTTTGAAACTTTTAAGCTTGAACTTCTCAATCAGCAACATCCAACAAGGTCCAAATGTCTATCTCACACAGCACTCCCCTTTTAGTAATTACCTCACATAAGTCCCACTTCATTAATCACCTCACAGCACTCTCTTCCATTCTGACACTCCACACCTGACAGGATATACACCACCCAGCGCCAGCAAAATTACCTTATTAGACGCCTCTAGTCCCAGGGTCCTTCTTCCTCTCATTGCTCCCAGCTTCTTCCTAGGAAGTCCTGCAGGCTGTCAGTAATTGTAGTTTAAAACAGGTATATGTTTCACACTACACTTTACAGTAGAAATTACAGAGCTAGACTACAACTCCCAGCATCTCCTTCAGTAATAAGCTATAATAATAGTAATCTGTAATAGCATCTTTGCTGTACTAGAAGCCTAATTGTCATGGTGTTATTGGTGATGGGCTATAACCATACAGTACATTAAAAACAACTGGTTTGTGATTTTTGGCATTAAAATGCACAAGCGAGATGAGTGTATCACTAAAATAACCTTATTTTAATAACAAACACTTAAAAAAACTACTTCAATTCTGTTGAAAAATTCACTCATAAAAATAACGTTCCTTCAGGGTCCCTTTGGGATTAGTTTCATAGCAGATCCATTCTTGGGGGAGATTAATCGCAGACACACACTGCCACTGCTGCCTGGGCCCAATAGTACAGTCTCGGCAATGTAGTCAGTGCCAGTCACCCCCTGTTGGTGGCCTTGGATGTGAAACTAAACATCATACCTTACATTCAATTATCAGATTGATCCCAGTAACCCAGTGTAACGGCCACACAATTTGAAATTTAGATGTTTAGATGAATTTAGATGTGCAGATGTGTGAGGTTTCAGCAATACAATCTTTGAGCTGTGGAATACCTCCTAGGACACCTAAGGTTTAATTTCCCTTTATTTCCACTTTTTTATTTTTTTATTATTATTATTTTTGAATGGTTCTTTTTTTTCTGAAGGATTTAAAACTATTTCTATGTTTGCATATGCTTTGATCTAGAAATGTGTTTGCTACAGCCAGTGAGTAAGCAATCCATAGCCTTCAGAACTGTGACAATTATGGTCAATGAGATGCACTCATCTGTCATTAACGATGTGTGCCTGCCTCATTTCACCTCACCAGATAAAGGCCCTTATTCTGATCGGTGCGGATATTCCCGCATTCTTACGGTGCGGTCCGCACGCCACGGTGTTTTGCCGCGTGCGGCCATCGTCCGTAGAAACGCCCACGTGTCCTCCGCATTCGGACGGACTCACTCTTTAAGAACAGGGCGTGTTTACGGACGACATACAAAGCATGCGTGTGCGGGAGAAACACTCCGATTCGGCACGGTATTACAGAGTATTACAGAGTATGCTCGGGAATACCGCATCCGAACGGGAGCCAAGCGGTGCTACCGCACGTAAGCGGAGTATTTACGCCAAACAACCCACTATGAAGTATCTTCTGCTATACATCACATGACCCACTTATTCAATTACCTATCCTCATAAAAAACTGCTTATTTGGAATTGGAATCAATGTGTGTGGTTTCATGAGTACATGTCTAATACACATGTGTATTGATAGTATTAAGATTCAGTCATGTCCATTGTTAGCAGTTTTTAAGTGTGGGACAAGTACAGCATATGTGGGGGATTACTAAGGTTTCCTTGAAGCAGCAATGGTTTCAATTAAAGCACTGACAAGCGTCCTATTAGTGAGTAATGAGTAAAGGAGTAGATTCTATTGGGTTCAGGTGTTAATGGTTGTAGTCATTAGGCGTACGTTCGCCTACCGCATGAACGAGTGGTGTCCGCAAAGCAATAGTACACTTGTGGACACCGCACATTTCTGGCCTTTTTGATCGCGTGCATTCGGAGTGGTTTCCGAATGTACGCCCCCCAACATAAGTGTACTCCCCCGTGTCCGCCCATGTTTCCGCCCCGTTTTGCCCACTTTGAAACTACGCCCATGTGTCATTCCGCATGACGCCCATAATACGCCCCTATTTCCCGAATGATAGCGGTGAACAGTTCTGGACGGGATCTGGCCGAACTGGTACCGAGTCAAGGCGTGGCACATGCGCGTTGCGTTCTCCACGCATGCGCAGACGCCGTAAACACGCGATCCGAAAGTATGCGGTAAAGTCCGCGTCAATCAGAATAAGGGCCAAAGTGACAAGAAAAGCAGCCTTTGTACTAGAAGTGCATTACCATCCTATGTGCAAGATGATCTATGCTCATGTCTTACTGAATTTTTATACAAATTACCCCAGATTGTTTTTGAAATGTTGTTCCCTGTCAATTAAAATAACATTAACAACTATTAGTAAATTATTTGTTAACGGCTAAATCCAATAGTTATGTTTTTTTTTTAACCTACATTAATACAGTTTACTCTATTTTTGTTTAATGGCCAAATTTTGGTACTTGTGTAATATCTGGGCGCCCGATTTTTTCATTGTATTGCATCGCATCGCATAGCACTACTTAAGGCATGCAATGCAATGCAATGCAATTTTTCATTGTAAAGATCACATTTTTAATTGTATATTCACCCATGGGTGATTTCATATACCCACTATCCAACTACGCATGGAGTTGATTTTATATAGTGTGGCGAGCGCAGCGAGCCACCGAGTCCGAAGCGTGGCGAGCGGACGCAGAATACATGTAAAGTAATCCGCGTCTCCTCACGGGGCTCGCTGCGCTCACCACACTTCGGGCTCGGTGGCTCGCTGCACTATATAAAATCAACTCCATGCGTAGATGGATAGTGGGGGTATGAAATCACCCATGGCTGACTATACAATGAAAAATCGGGTCTGTACAATGAAAAATCGCATTGCATTGCATTGTATCGCATTGCATGCCTTAAGTAGGGGCATGCAATGAAAAAATCGGGCACCCAGATAATACACAAGTACCCAAATTTTTATGCATTCTTACCACCTTATTTACTATGATCATTTCATATGCTATCACTGTGGGAAAAAAACCCTCTGAAAACTCACGACTAAACACATAGGCCCTTATTCTGGTTGGTGCGGTAATATCCGTGTGCGTTCGTGCCGCCGATGTTTTGTGTCTGCACATGTGCAGAGGCGTCTCTGCGCATGTGCGAGCGGGACGCACGGCCACATTCCGCATGAAATGTGTACACTACGAACAGGGGGTGGAGAGGGGTGTGAAGGGCTGTTTGGGCTCATTACCATATGTTTACACCCCGCGTTTCATGGTTGTTCCCATGCAAACGCTGGGCGTACGTATGGTAATGCGGCCGTGACGCACGTGTGGGGGGCGGACATATGACATTGCCGGATGTCAGCTGCCCGCCCAGATCCCTGCTTTTGCACGGAGAAATGCCCGTGTGGTCTGAGGTTGCGGGAGCTGCCTGGCCATTCGGTCCTGCATTCGATGGTCTGCGACCATCGAATGATGGGGGAGGTTCCCTGAGATGGAGGAGGTGTATTCTTGAGAAATACACGTGCGGTCCGTTCGGACAGCTTCTTACCGCGTACGGACGGAGTTGGCGATCCGTATGGAAGGCGAGGTTTAGGACGCACGGTGCTGGCCGCATATTCGGATCCGGCCGCACCGATCAGAATAAGGGCCATAGCGCTGTATTCAATGCCACTGTGAAGGTGTTTTCTACAGCAAGGATATTTTCAGGCGAGGAAAAGCCATCCTCTCCATATTCAATGTTTGGCTGGAATCCTTGCCATTAGAGGACAGCGATGATCGCCACAAATGCAGCAAATGAAACCAGCTAGGTGTAAAAAGGCGAGTGAAGGGGAGGGAGTAGAATACTTTGACGGCGAGCTATAGGCACTGCTCATCGTATAGCATGCTGTCCGGGGCATTGAATACCCCTCATACACAGGCTAATAGTACTCATCTGCTCACTGGATTTTAAGAAATGCGTGATTATGTGAGCAATTATGCTTGACTTGTTCATTCCAGTTGCTTTATGTTTCAACAGGTGATGATAGTAATACAATCAGCCATGCTTGCACCTGTGTGTTGGGGGCATGGCCAGCAGGAAGGTAGTCAGATCAGGAGTGTAGCCACATCTTTGTGTCACTGTGGCTCCACCCTTACTATACAGCGCTTTAAACACAGGCACTTTTATAGTGGGGCCACAATCATGCAAATCATCATGAATCGTGTCATCGGGTCCCCTTAAATCCGCCCATTTTGTTTTGTAAGTGCGCAGCCGATAGGGGCACCAGACACAGGTTGAGATGTTTGCACCAATGATGGAGTGTTTAGAAACACAGCTAGAAATGCACTGTCCATAGGTATTAAAAGTGGGTGTCTCATTGCTTGCATAGTCCGATTTATGCTAGTACACACGGGGTAGGTTGAAACTAGTAGTTGCGTATTATTTTAGCGTCAAATCTGGAAAAAATTACTATGGCGACTACAACTACGTTCAACTCTGAATCAGGCCCACAGTTTGAAAAAAACATTTATAGGGCCATTCAATACTGGATCCTGACTGACGGAACACTCCCACAGTTGGAATCCTGCCCCATTTTCGGTCTGCTTGCCAGTTTATCGGCAGGCGGAATGCAATGTTCTGCCTGTTGAGTGTTGAAAAAGGGGGCTTTTCTGCGGAAACGGCCGTGGATATTTGAGATCCATTCGTGAACTCAACAATCCATGGAAGTTTTCAGCAATACAGACTTGACTGGTTTTAAAGTCCGATCCATTCTATCTAGCTGCCTCTTGCCGGAAATGACAGCATTGAATAGGCGCCCACCGCTATTTCACCTGTTGGGAATAGCGGCGAGGATTGAATACCCCCCTTAATCTGTCACATGCCTGCCTCAGATTATTTATGGATGTGATTTGGTATAGGCATATATAAAACTATTAGATGTGTCCCCATAAGGCATGTAACATGTGTCAAATCATTCCACTAGGATCTGTGCAATTTGTTTCCACATGTTTGTCATAAAAGTTTAAAGGTCAGATTTCAGTATATATAACATTGGATTGTAAGTAATATGTGGCTCAGGGTAAAAAAAAAAGGGTACTTGTTTCCTAGCACGGCATCCAAGATTTCCATCTTATGCCATTGCATGCATCGCATGCCATATTGCCGCATACGATGCATGCGATGCGATTTTTAATTGTATAAGCACCCTAATGGGTGCTTACAATGTTAAATGCACCCCCAATACGATTTTTAATTATATAAGCACCCTAATGGGTGCTTACAAAGTTAAATGCACCCCCACTATCAACACAAACCCAAAGCGTGGCGAGCGTAGCGAACCCGCGAGGGGCGGCGGTACGCGTCCTCCGACATTTTCATACCCCCACTATCCACGTCGGAGTTTTAGATAGTGTGGCGAGAGCAGCAAGCCACCGAGCCCAAAGTGTGGCGAGCGGACGCCTATTACATGTATTCCGCGTCCGCTTGCCACGCTTCGGGCTCGGTGGCTCGCTGCGCTCACCACACTATCTAAAGTCAACTCCACGCCGACGTGGATAGTGGGGGTATGAAAAGGTCGGAGGACGCGTACCGCTGCCCCTCACGGGCTCGCTGCGCTCGCCACGCTTCGGGTTGGCGTTGATAGTGGGGGGGCATTTAACATTGTAAGGACCCATCAGGGTGGTTGTACAATAAAAAATCATATACCATCGCATTGTATGGCATATGATGCCATACAATTTTTTATTGTACAACATTGCGTCACATCGCATACCATATTTAGTCTTATGGTATACGATGCGATGGGCGCCGTGCTAGGAAACAAGTACCAAAAAAAGTTGGGCTCAGATAGGTAAGTGTAATATGCATAACTCAATAAGTGTTCTTGGAGGCCTTCCAAAATAATATAAAAAAATCAATGTGATCACTTATGTAAGGTGCATTTGGTTAGCAGTAGAGCACTAGAGTCTTTATATATATATATATATATATATATATATATATATATATATATATATATATATATATATACTCATTTCCTATATTTTAAATCAGAATGGGATGAAATTACATGTGTCCAATCAGATCACGTGGCTAATAGCAGCACATAGTGTTTCATAAGATAGTCATGCTGACCTTGTACAAGGCACTGACCTGTCAGTGTAGGATTGCATGTGGCAAAATGCCTGTTATGGCCGAAGCAATGGTGAAGGAAACATGGAGATACATACTGAGACGTACAAATTCAACAAGGAGGAAACTCCCTAATGGCAGGGAGTAATGCATCACCAAGATACAGTTGTTTATTGATCGTGTGTAAATTGAGAAATGTTTTCAATAGAAAAACATTTGTAAAGATTGGATAAATAATGATTAGCCTGGTTTTTATATTGTCTGTGGCATTAAAGTCTGAATCTCTGTATTTATTTTCCCCTTTCCATCTGCTCTTCTTGAAATAAGGTTCTTTGTCAACTTCCCCTCTGCCAAGCAATACTTCAGCCAGTTTAAAGACATGGAAGACCCCCTGGAGATGGAGCGCAGTTCCCAGTTGCGCAAGCACGGTCTGAGGGTGATGGGGGCTATCAACAGTGTAATTGAAAACCTTGGGGATCCAGAAAAGGTGACCACTGTCCTCGCAATTGTGGGCAAAAGTCATGCAGTAAGACACAAGGTGGACCCTGTATTCTTTAAGGTGAGTGGTTTCATAAGGGTTGCTGCTATTTCGACCCAGCTCATATCTGATCATTGTAAATGTTCATTTCTTAAAAACACGCCAGTTGCCGGTACCAATTTTTTAAGCAAAATGAATAGTAATGCTAATGCCACCTATAAATACACTAGGAACCTGTGACATAACTACATACCTTAGTAAATTCCTGCCACCCCACTGTTAAAATAGCTGTATATCCAGTTTTGATTCTGTTCACTGTGTTTACCCCTGATTACTATACAATGTTAGATGCAGTGGTTACCTGAAGATCCTAGTATTATGGCACAATGTAAAATAAATCAGATGTGTGTGGCCAGGGCTGTTTCTATGGCTAGATGAGCCATGCAGTCTGGGGGTGGGGGTGGGGTGGTCATAGCCATTGTTGCAGACAATGTTTCATGGAGCCTGTCCATCCGCATGGAATATGTTGAAAATATCCCTCCCAAATTGCTGCCACCTAAGAGGAGGCACTTACATGCCTCCCAACATTATTGGGCAGAGGGGTGGGCATTTTGAATGCTGAAGGCGTGCCCACTTCCAAAAAGGGGTGTGGCCTCGTGTGTATTTGGGCATGGTCTAGCGACATCCCCCAATTCATCCCACTTCCAGAGATGCTGGGCACACCCCAGAGATTGTTCACGCACTTACCTGCTGCTCGCCCAGCAAACCAAGCTGGTCGCATAGAGCATTTCATTTACAAAAAAGGGGGACTTCTTTCATTTCTTTCTGGGCCTAATTCAGATGCAGTTGCAAAGCAGATATTTCACGCAAAGCAGTTGATGTTTTCTTACTGCCCATGTGTCATTAGGGCAGATGTATAAAGCAGTGATAAAGGAGAAATGAGCCATTGGAGAAGTTGCCCATGGCAACCAATCAGCTGCTCTGTATAATTTTATAGTATGATGCAAATTATAGATGTTACTTCAGTGCTGATTGGTTGCCATGGAGAATTTCTTCACTGCCTCACTTCCCCTTCCTTATTACTGCTTCATACATCTGCCGCTTATACCCCTTTCATATCCCACAAATAACCTGGGTCGGACCCAGGTTATTGCTGAGTCCACCCAGGTCAGTGTGCGATGGGAAAGCACCACAGTCAATAATCCGGGTCATATAACCCGGTATTTCAACCCAGGGAAAAAGAAGGGTTATACATGGGTCTACGGTTGCCACCTTCATGTGCGTGTGCGCTGCCGGAAAAGTGGGTGTGGTTTTGTAAAACGGGCATGACCTCTTCAGAAAAGTGGGCGTGGGCTCTAATACAGACATGTATTGAAGTCCATATTGTTACATTTAATAACACATTTCCCCAACTGATCTCATTTAAGCACCTTAAGTCCTGTTGGAGAAAGTGGGCTATATAAATAAAACTAACTTACTTACTATCCTCCCCTCACCCTGACACCAGTGACAACAACTTCACAGCAACCTCCCCCACCCCCTCACTTCTCTAACATGTAAATCTGCCCCAAACACTGACCATCCACACACAAATTCCCCCCTCCACACTGGCCTCACCATTTCCTCGCCTGACAGCACAGAGGGCTCTGCCCTGGTACTGATCCACAGTAGCAGCCAGCTTATCTCTCCTCCGAAACTCAGTTTGGGAGGAAGCGCTGCTGCAGCCTCCTAAGCCTCCGTCCTCTCCTCTCCTTTAAATATTTCTGGTAGAGGTAGATGGAGCTGTGCGGCGGTCAGCAGCTCACAAGTACTGGAGACACACTGTGCATGCCCTGTGACCTTTCTGGCACCCGGAGCTCACGCTCAGCTGGAACCACCCTCCCTACGCCCCTGACAGTGTGCACACTCAGTTGGGAGGATGTGGAGGCTTTCAAAGTCACCCAGATTCCAGGAGAATACCAGAATCTGGGAGACTGCAAAAATATCCTGGAGTGTTGCCACCAATTCAGGGAGAATCTAGGAAATCCTGGAGAGGTGGCAACCCTACATGGGTCAGACCTGGGTTATTGTGCATTAAAAACTGCAGACTGGGTTATTTCCTTGCTCTGATTAAAGAGTGCTGATTGGTTTCAGTTGTAGTTTCCAGTCAGCCGAAAACTACTGTCACTGTGTGCACTGCACAGTGAGGACAAGCATAACAGCATAATCTTTGGTAAGATATTGTATGCAAAAATATCCCTTTCAAACAAAAAATACATCATTCTCCATCTTTGTAAATATCTGCAGAGCAAGCTACATAAAGTGAGAAGCTTTATTAAGGCGCCTACTGAATTATACTGATTGGCCTATACTTTTGCTTAACACTTTAATTGCCTAGAAATAACTCACACAGACACCTTATTCTACAAATAACGACACGGACAACCACTCTATAAGTTTAAATAGTCATATGTATTTATTGAAAATGGTATGACCCTTATTTGTCTAAGGGCTGGCAAAGAAAGCACTTGAGACCAGCACCAGTCGAGGGTGTTAATAGTGGCAGCGATTGAAATGCACCAACCTAATAACATCACCTATGGTAAGGTACAGCCCGTGCTGTGACGGACTCATCACCCCTTCTATGGCCTGGTGAGGACACTTCCAGGAAGTGTCCAATGTCCCACCGCCTTCCTGGCAAAGGGGGGCAATACCGCACAGTGACCACCTGACACCTCACCTGACTGCTGGTCGAGAGCGCCTTCTCAACGATTTTAATTAAGTTATGGAGGCCGAATTGTGCGATAGCCCGAAGGCCCGGTAGCACAAGGGATTGAAAGGGAATAGGGAGGGTGGGGATCCAGACTCAAAGAGGAAGTGCATCCTCTGCACTTCACCTAATATACCCCTCTCTAAGTTAACGCCCCTATGCTACCTGGTTGGCTAACCTGCCTGCCACTCACACCTGAGCTTCCCTGGGCAATCTGACCTTCCTCATTAACTTTATTTAAACAATCATTAAATTCACAGGCTCTTAAATACACTTGAGCCTATGCAGCCCTCGTTCTATCTAATATCTGCTCACAGACAGAATCCAACAGCAGTACAGCTGAGACAGTCATGAATTCAGCTGTCATGTGCTGTGACATGTGCTCTGTCACCCATGATTGCTGCACTTCAAGCATTCTCAAGCCCGCCCTCCTTTGGATAAACATCATCCCCTCCTTTGTTCGGACCTGAGACCAATGAAGTACTTTAAAAATTACATCACACTGGTTTTAACATGGGTGACCCGAGTTGAGTAAAAATTCTCCAACCCAGCTATAACCCAGGCAATAATGCGTTTTAAATGTTTGGACCCGGGTCTGATCTGTGTTCAAAACCCGGGTCTGGTTTTACAATTTGAAAGGGGTATTAAATCACATTATGCATGTGCAGCATGTGAAGGGTGTCAGAAGTCGCAACTAATCACACAGTGAGTAAGAGGGTGGTAATGGGGAACGGTCAGGTAAACACAGGTGTGTTATGCCTATTCAGTTGTTTTCTGGACATGCATAATCCAGTTGTAATCTGTCTTGCTACTGGTGAGCTTTCTGTATCTCAGGATAACAGCTCAGCCTACAGAGGCACTCAGAATCTCCAACATGACCCAATATGCGATGATGGTACCGATGTATCAGCAATTGTACACCACTGGACAGAAATAATGCAACAGCAGTGGGCTTCGCTATGCTCAGGTTAGCTTCTGCCCATATTAGCATACAATCACAATTGCACATTTGTTTCTGATAACATGATCGAAGCAGTGTACACACTATTAAGATATCTCATGAATGAGTTTGGAATAGAAAGTATGGCTTTATGACTGTATAGGTGTGTGCCTAGCTTAAGTCTTACGACATGAGACTTTGACCATGTCTCACTCACAAAAGTAAACATTGCATTGACAGCCTGCCACCAGTGAATCAAAGTATGATCATTCATCCTGGAAGCCTATCATATCCTTACCTTTGAGGCCCCATACATTAATCCAAGGTATCACATACAACCTTGCATGCTATACCTCGGCAACTCTCCACAACAAGACGTCTATATATAGTATGCAATCCCATTCACTGCTCCAGGATACAAAGTATCTTTGGTGCAGCAGTGACAATCTCTAAATCCAATGCGATGCCCATAGGACCATACATCCAATCGGAGTCAGAAGTAAAGTACATACGATTTGACACTTTTCCTATGTTTTATCAGGCTGATGGGTCGAAATTGTGTAGAAAAGGGCCGAAATCACAATAGTTTTGGAGGCATTTGCTCCTGCAGTCACAGTGCAATAATTCGGGCAGGTGTATGGGGATTACTATTTTTCTGAACTGACATTACAGGTACAATGTTTGGACTGCACGAATGGCCTTGCAATACAAATATCACTGGTCCACAGATCTTGCTTATGTAAAGCCAGCCATACATCTACAGATCGATTGTCAGATTGGGCTGGTTGGAACAAAGTCGTGGTAATGGATGAGAGCAAATTAAGTTGACCATTTGCTTTGAAATGCTGGAAAACTGCCAAACTGTCATTCAGATACTACCAGGTTTTTGTTCCAACCAGTCCAATCTGACAATCTATCTGTAGATGTATGACTGGCTTTAGTTGTGGCAACGACATGCAGAGCTTTGGGCAGGTACCCTGCAGTCTTTGTATCTATTAGGAGAGTATTTAGGATGCCCCAGGCAGTGCTGCTCTTCCTGGTGCTTGCAGACCCACCCACTCTGCATGACATCATGAGCTTAGGGGGTGGAGCGGGCACAAGGCACTTTGGAGCCTTGTTGTCTAAAGGTGGCCATACACACACAGATTTATCTGCAGATCTGTCTGGTTGGAACAAAAACCTGGTTATGGATGAGAGCAAATGACAGTTGACCATTTGCTTGGAAATGCTGGAAAACTGACAAACTGTCACTCACCCATAACCATGTTTTTGTTCCAACCAGCCAGATCTGAAGATAAATCTTACTAGTGTATGGGCACCTTTACTTCTGCTCTTGACTCTGTTGCTTAATATCAACACTTGCAGTGCCACACCTTGACCTTAGCCCTCCAAGCTCACCCGATATACTTGCAAAAGTGGAGGCAATCGCACTCCAATGCAGACTTCTTCCATTTTAAAATTTATGCTCAGTGGTATCTCAAGACCCTTATCGCCTCCAAGTCCTCCAACCCAACCCTCCAGTCTCTATTCTCTGCCTACTTCTCACCTCTCCTCATTCTTTGCACTTGATTTTGACACCCACTTAGGGGGGTATTCAATCTCCCGCCGCTATTTCCGACGGGGGAAATAGCGGCGGCCACCTATTCAATGCTGTCTTTCCCTACAGCATTGAACAGGCATCTCGGCAAAGCAAGACCGATTTTAACAACAGTCGGGCTATTTTTGCAGATCCACGGTTGTTTCTTGCAGCCACGCCCCCGTTTTTCGACACTCACAGGCGGGACATTGAATCCCGCCTGCCAAAAAGGAGTCGAGCAGGCCGAGAATGGGACCGGGTCGTGATTCGGGGTTGAATACCTCCCTTAAAGTCTCAAATTAATGATTAAGGGATAGTAGAATAACTTTTCCATGATATTCTTTTTTGCAAACATATTCATGTTGCCCATACATGGATTCACTGGTAACTTTTATGCACCTAAAAATGAGTAGTTAAAACCAATTACAGTATTTCCTATGAGCAGTACATAACACATTTTGCTCATCTTCTCCGATTTGATAAATGCTGGGAACTTTCATGTTCCTGGTGGCCATCAGGGCTGCATTTTCTAAGCTAGTTTCTGTTCTAAGCCTGGAAGAGTGATAATGTTGTGAGAGATAAAGGGGGTGATTCAAAGCAGCTCGTTAAGCAGCAGTCGTTTGCTCCTTAACAACTCCCGGTCCTTCCCATCTCCAGTGCCACCAGCATCCACTCTGAATGGAAAATAAATAGTTTGATGGTCATCGACAATTGAATGATTTCTTTCCTTTTCGGAAATAGAAGTCAGTCTCAACTGACTTTTATCTTTCTTCGGTGTCCACCAAAAAGGGAGCAGGCCCTGACATCCTGCAACATCAGCTGCCTGCCTCTGGCCGGCACCGGCCCACCTGCCTGCCTACTCATGAGGACGCCCATAAAACGCTGGGTGTTCCCATGGGCAAGCCCCGTTTCTGCCTCCATTCGCCCCTGGCCATCCCTCCCTGCAACAAACAGCCCAGCAAGTGTGTAACTCGCCAAAGCCATTCATTGCAGGGGTCTACAGATGCACAAATATGTGCTTGCACATGCGGATACCCCCCACCATCGGAACAGGGCTGAATTCACCCCATTTTGAATGGTGTTGAATCACCCCCAAAAGTACCAGCCAATCTGCTCCTAACTGCCACAGCTGTGTTTGAAAAATGTCAGGAACTGATTGGTTGGTAGTTTATATGGCTCCATTTTATAACTCTACAAGACTTACTACATCTGTGTTTATATCAAAGTCCCTCTGGACATATTTTGGTTGCATCATCCAGCTACATCCAGCCCCCCAGGTTAAATCCCTTACTGTAGTAAAGCCAGATGCAGTCTGTGAGACTGCGCTGGCTTCACAGTGACTGGCTGTGACTTCCTATTGGAAGTCAGACTTGCCAGTCACCCAAGGCAATCCTATTACGAGGTGTTCCCTCTCTCCAGGCCTGCCACTTTGTCTTCTGTGGGCTGCAGCCAAAGCAGCCCATAGAAACTGGGGTAGGTGCATGCGCTGTATTGAGGCTGATACTGCGCACATACCGGTCCTGGTGCCTGTCACCTGCATTGTACAGTCAGTATAAGAAGAACTAAAGAAGAAGAAAATACCTAGGATTGCAAAATATTATCCCGATCATCTTTGCAGTTCAGTTTAAACAATGATCACAAGGCTCCCATGTTCTGGCCATTTTGCTGAAACCCAACAGCCACCGACATTGCAGTGTTCTCCTTCAATGCTGGGCCAGTGTAAATCTGGGTGATGGACCAGACACAGCGGCCCCTTTATCAGTACATATTTTTCGCTATTTCAGGTATTTTCACCTGGTTAGCCGCAAATAGTGACTATCCCCTGTATGTATGAAGGAGGGATCTCCTGTGTACAGGGAATACTTAATGTTTGTGGCTAAACCCTGAAAATACCTGAAATAGTGACAAATATGCAATAATAAAGGGGCCGCTGTGTCTCCTACTATGTATGAAGGATCCCGGCACATATCTCAATTGCTGCCCACAGCTGCATCTCCAATAGATTTCTATGAGGGATGCCATACTACCATATTTACAAATATCCGGATATTGGCCCCTGCAGCTACCTCTATTTGAAAATGGCGGTTACCTGTTTAGCCTATAGACTACAGATAGCTTTGCTGGCTGGTAAGATCACACTCAGATCGCATTGAATATGTGATTCATGATAAATGGACCTGACAGTGACCGCACATCACTAAGAATTGAGGTGCCACTAATATGTTATCCTATGTCTCATCCATGTCTCATCCTATGCTTTATATGTGACAATGCTATTTACTAATGTTCATGTCTCTGATTCACTGTACTAGATCCTGACTGGGGTGATTCTGGAGATCATCGCAGAAGAGTTTGCCAAAGATTTCACCCCTGACGTACAGCTAGCTTGGAGCAAATTACGGAGCCACATATACAGCCACATACAGGAAACGTACAAGGAGGTGGGCTGGACACAGTACCCCAGTAATTCAGTGTGAGCCCATCCATTTACCAAGAGGGCCCAGCCAAGGACTTCAGCTTCTGGCTGTCCCAGATCTCTGGGGCAGCTGGGGATTTATGGGTGGCGGGAAGAATAGGGATGGGTAGTTGGGTGGCATGGGGTTATATCTACAGGGTCACTGCAACCAGGGTGGGATGGGGTTTTTAATACAGCAGTAAAATATGGTGCATTTGACCTACCTGCAAACTCTTTAAAAATACAGTTTATATAACAGAAGAAATGCAAAGCAACGGGCTGAAGCTTATGATAGGGAGCAGAAACATATCATACAGAGGATCTAAAGTTTCACAGTTCTGCTGCCCTGTACATCATTACGGTAATATTTACCAGTGGAAATATCTAGCATTGTAAGCCAGGCTATTTTGAGATTGTCCTTGCCCTGCTCTTCTCTGTCCCATATTTTCCACATGTTCCATGTTCTATTAGGCATGAGAAACAGATGGTTGTTGATAGATTCCTAGTACACAAACGGGCCCCTATAAGTGAAGGGGTTAACATTTCTGCATTACTCAGCTATAACCCCACCCTGAATCCCACAGTTTTGCTTGGCATGCACTTGTATATGGTGATGATCACTCTTCATTTCCCATCATTTCAAGCTTGGCTGGTTCTCATCTGATGAATTGGCTTCACGAGACCAGTATATAAAACGTTCAGTATGTCATGGCTGCCATTTTGTTTAATGGTCATCAAAGAACTACTATGGGACCAAATGTCAAATTAATTTGAGGACTGTATGGGATAAGCTTTTGAGTTATAATGGAACAGTTTAAAGTTAACATTACAGTAAATCAATTAGGAAACTGTACCCCTGTGTCTAGAAAAGCTGGAAAACCACAACAATTACAGTAAGAGGCAGAATGTTCTGGAAGATTGTGTTGGAATTACATTGTGGAATAGAGATATATATACACACCTGGCCTGTGTGATATTGTGTCAAAATGTGTCTGTCCATATAATGTTCTGTTTTACTGTGATATAGAAATAAAAATATACTATTGGATCTGTAATGGAATATGTCTCTGTCTGAATGGATATGTGGTACAGGGTGCATGCATATGGCTATAATGTCAGCATTGTTTGGATAATGTTAGCATTAGCATGGGGAACCATAACTACCTGCAAACAGGGACTGATAGTGGGGGGGGGGGGGAGTCAAGGAATAAAATGAAGTCCTAATTTATTCCATGCTTATTAGTCACCTGTCCTTTTGTACTGTGGGGGATAAAGCTCTTAAGGTGACTGCCAGATGGCTGTGCCAATGTATCTTACTGATGGAACCATTACAGTGTGCTACAATGCCAGCTGGACAGCCTACAGCCAAAGTCTCCTTTACACGCCACAAGCATTAGATTCTACATGGCAATTGTACAGCCTTCGTTACATGCACATAAGCAGTATGATTGGCGAGTCCCTGAGCACCCATACACGTGTGCTTAACAGCATTACAAATGAAGCTACATCTGTATTAGCCTAGGGCTCCTTGAACCTTTAATCAGGCCCTGTCTGCAAAAGTGCTATGCTTGTCCTAATTGTTTCCATAAATCCTAGTAAATGTTTAGATGGACAGAGGGTAATTTTCTGCAGAAAAACCCAGATGTGTCACACATTTCATTTTGTGTGTATACACCTCATTGTGTGCTACAGTATGTACATGTCCCAATTCACTTTCTGCTGTTTTTGTGGTTTCATTCTCAGAAGATTGGATCATCTTCTTATACCCCTTTTACACCAAAATCCCTGGTCGGACCCTGGTCTTCGAAAACAGGAGTATCCAGGGTCGGACCCAGCTTCATACCCCATTTACACAGCACTGTGACCCAGGTCTGCACCGTTTACACTGAACCTGGGTCAGCCCTGCTTTTCCATATGGATGACATTAAAAATGTCCATTTTAGGACTGATAAATTGCCAGCTAACCTTCCCTCGATGATTTAAAATAAAAATTAAGACATGACAAGTTAGCATTGAAAAATGTTGGTTTGTTTATTTTGTAAAATATTTGCTGCAGTCCTTTGTCGCTGCAGTGCACTGTGGAACGCATGTTGCTGACTTACGGAAAGGCGTCCCGCACTTCTGGTATCCTTTCAGCACTACCCAGATGTCCCAACATGGGTTGGCTGACCTGGGTCCAACCTGGGTTTTTGCCTCGGTGTAAAAGGGATATTAATCACAATTCCTAGAGGAAGAGGTATCAAACCCTGGAAAGAGATAAAGTACAAGCCAATCTGAGGGCGGTAAATTAGAAAAATTAAAAGAGGTGAAGTTGCTCAGCAACCAATCAGATTTTGATCATTTCTCTATTGCATCCTCCACAATTATAGGCATAATCTGATTAATTGATATAGGAAACATCGCCTCTTTTCATTTTTGAAAGCTTTAGTAAATGTACCCAAGAGTGCAGACAGGTTGGCCAGGCCCCAGAAAAATGAAGGGGCATGGCCACCCGAGGGGAGGGGCATGTCCATCTGGAATGGGGCGTGGTCACACCCCAGTGAAAAAAAAACCTGTGGGAGTGCAGGTGTGATCGCACCCCATCGCAGAAGAGAGAGGACAGGCTGCCGCTGCAGCTGCTTCTCTCCCCAGCTCAGCACACAGCACTGAGCAGCCTGTACTGGGCTGAGTGCAGCCTGTCCTCCCTCTCCCACTGTCCAGCTCTATAACAGGCGAGCTGGACCCCGGCCTTGGTAAAATATACACTCCCCCCCCCCCCTGCCCTCTCTGTACCACTGAATTTACCCCTTACTGTCATTTTACATTCTGTAATTGAAAAATGACAGGAGCTGATTTATTTCTATTTTATCACTCTCCAATGTATCTCTCCTCAAGGTTTGATACATCGCTCTCTTATGTGTTATATATCTGGTGACACTGACAGATCTGTAGGGCTGTGTTTATTTCAAGTTTCACAGTTTTACATTATTAGTGTTTTTTCTTCAAAAACCATTCCATGGAAATTAATAACTGAGTCCCCATGCTACCACTTTCAGCATGAAATTCTGGTGTATAAGGGACACCACCAGGGGTCATGGTTGATTTGCAAAACACTTTGGCCCAGCAAGCACACATCTATGTACATCAGTGGTGAATCTAGGTGCCACCGTGCCTGGAACTAGGGCATGTTTTGCGCGCCCCCCATCACCCCACGATTTTTAGTAGACAGGGCTCTTGCATGGCGAGAAGGGGCGCGGCCTAACATTATACCACACACTGTAATCCCCATTGCATATAAGGCCACACATGATGCCCATTACATACTATATAACAAATCGTAATGCCCAGTACATACTATATAACAAACCATAATGCCCATTACACATTTGACACATAAGTGCCACTTACCTACATGCTCAATGCCAGGGGCTTCATGCTGGATGCCAAGACGATTCATGCTCAATGCAAAGGGGCTTCATGCTCGATGCCAAGGGGGACTGAAATTGCTCGTTATCAAGGGGGACTGAAATTGCTTGTTGCGTAGGGGGACTGAAATTGCTCATTGCCAAGTGTGACTGAAATTGCTCGTTGCCAAGGGGGACTGAAATTGATTGTTGCCAAGGGAGACTAAAATAGCTTGTTGCAAGGGGGACTGAAATTGTTTGCTGCGTAGGGGGACTGAAATTGCTCATTGCCAAGTGTGACTGAAATTGCTCGTTGCCAAGGGGGACTGAAATTGATTGTTGCCAAGGGAGACTAAAATAGCTTGTTGCAAGGGGGACTGAAATTGCTCATTGCCAAAGGGAACTGAAATTGCTTGTTGCCAAGCTTGGACTGAATCCTGCTGCAGCCCGCTTGGCTCCGACAGCTGGGCAGAGAGAGCGGTGTATTGCCTGGCTGTCTGCCACTATTTTCAAGTCTCCCACTGGACCGCTAGCCAATAGGCGCTCGCAGTCCAGTAGCCACCAATGCTGCTTCTGATTGGCTGTTGGACTGCAAGCGCCTATTGGCTAGCGGTCCAGCGGGAGACTTGAATTTGTGTTCTGACTTCTGCGCTGCCTGGCCGTGGCTCACACAGCTGATAATATGAGCCACCGGTGGGCGGAGCAGGAGTCAGGACACAGGAGTCGGCGGACGGTGAGCGGGCGAGCTGGGCTGGGGAGCCGGTGGCAGAGTTTGCACTGCAGGGCTCCAGCACCCTCGCTACGCCCCTGATGTGCATGTACACGGTCTGCTTTGCGGAGAGAAGTCATTGTGCCCTACAAATATACCTTGTTTTGTGACGAGTCACACAAATCTCTAGAAGGGCACTGTGCAAAAGTGATGAGTATAGCCTCCTACCATTTTAGAATGACCTGTTTCAATAAAAAAAAATATTTTAGTTTACTCTAAAAATACATTCAGTTTACAGTATTTTATTACATCAAAATTCATTAAATTGAAGGGACGCTGTGATTTATTTTCACTACTTGTGTAAATTTTGTCTGAGCAAAGTTTTTTTTTTTAATACATTCCGCATACTTCTGGAAATGTTCTCCACTGACACTCAGCATGGAGTTATAGAATGGATGTGGAATAGGAATAGCCGTGCTTTCCTGTACAGCAGTAAACACTCACTAAACAATGGATCCCTCTCCATCTGTGTGAGAGATCCAGTAAGGTGCTAGTTGCAGGATACGGTCATTAGGTCTATAGCATCTAGGTCGACAAGCCTTCGGTCGACACCACTAGGTCAACATGCAGCAAGGTCGACATGGGTCAAGGTCGACGTGACATTAGGTCGACACTAGCATAAGGTCGACAGTCAAAAAGTCGACATGGGGCTTTTCACTGTTTTTTGAGCCGACATGTGCTGACAGGCGGTATTTCATGCCCTACCATCCACTAGGGCGTGGAGGGAGAATAAAATAGTGTGCCCGAAGCATTGCGCTGGGATGTGTTGCACTTCAAACTGTGTCGACATTCGGGTAAAAAAACAGTGAACAACCCCATGTCGACCTAGCCCATGTCGATGTAAGGATGTGCCCCGGTGCTGGGAGCGCTCTCTTGCTCCCAGCGCCGGAGCAACACTGTGAGGGGGAGAGGGAGCGGGGTCCCCAGTGGGATCATGCTCCAGACAGCGCTGGGATCAAGACACCGATCCCAGCGCTGACAGTGCTGACTCGCGGCAGTTCAAATCTCCCGCCGTTCGGGAGCCAATCATGGCTCCCGATTCGGCGGCCAATGGTAGACGGCCGTGGCGAGCCAATCAGCGCTCGCCGCGCCATCCCCAAGCCAGCCCCCGGCGTCTGACGTCAGATGCCGCTGGGAGGCGAAGAAGGAGGAGGTCCCCACGCCGGCGGAGCGCAGGAGCGCCCCGGCTGAAGAGAGAAGACGTCGGAGGGGAAAGGAGACAGCGGCGACGGACGGAAGAGCTCCGGCGGCCGCTGAAGAGGCCAGAAGACGCCGGGATCAAGAAGGAAGATCTCCGGCGCCTACTAGAAGAGGAAAGGAAGCGGCGCCGCCGCTGGCCAGGACAGGCCAGTGGCAGAAGAAAGAAGATGGCTGCCGCCCACGGAGAGGCCAGCGGGGGTGGGAAGCATCAGAGCTAAAGAAGCTCCCCCCCGCGGCCTCTCCCAACACCAGGTAGGCGGCCCCAGGCCACCTACCCCTACCCTTGACCACCGGGAGTCGGGCACTAGGCCCGTGGGTACTTTCAGGCCCCTCCGGCCTGTGGGCATTGTAGTCGGGCCCTCTTGGCCCGTGGACACTTGATTGTTGGGCCCTCCTGGTCCTTTGTATTTTGCTGGGCCTCCTCCCCTGGCCCCTGTCCCGCTAGGCCGGGCACTAGGCCCGTTGCACAGTAGCCGGGCGTAAGGCCCGAGGCCCCCATAGCTCGGGAGGCTAATTGAATCAGGCCCCTAGGCCTGTGCCCCAGTCAGGCACTAGGCCTGTGGACCCAGACAGGTGCTAGGCCTGAGCCGTCAGTTAGGAGTGATTGTAGTAGCTAACTGGTACTGTTTTAGAGTGAGCATACACTGGCCAGCTCTAGCCAGGAAGGGAGTACATCTGAATACAGGCAGAGGTTAAAGGAGCAGTTGGTTGGTAAGGTCTTGTACTGTATTGTATGTTGTCCGTGCAGAGCAAAGTTGTTTAGATTTTCGTAGTTGTGTTGCACCGCACACACTTAGTCAGTTCTAGGGCTTTGTGTTGTAGTTAGGTAGTCGTGCCACGTTTAGGTTCGTTAGGCTCTGCACGGGTCTGGTGTTTCTCTACTTACAGGGACCTGTGGGGAGAACCGAGGATTAGAGTACAAGAGTGCGGACGCAGTACAAGAGTGAGGACGGTGAGTGTTGTCTTGTTTGTCCGTGTGTGTTCCTGCCTATCTCCCTTCCTTCCTCCATCCAGGGCGTACGTGGACCTTGTACCCCGTGCAAGGTCAAGGCCTCACCTAGGTGCGCAGGTACCAATAGGTGACACTCCGGGCTCTGAGGCAGTGCGCCGATGATGATGTTTCCCGGAGCCCGGAGGGTGCCTCTGTAAAGACGTCGCGGGACGGAGGGCGCATCGGTCTTCATCCAGGAGGAACAGCTCTCACCTACTCTCCTTCCTCCTAGGTGTTCGTGTCCGGGTGCCGGAGAATTCCAGGACCGTGATTTGGCACGGCCTGAAGGTGAGAGGGTGCGGCACCAGGTAAGTGGTCCGAGGACACCTGCACGGCAGCAGGCACCACACCGCACCGCCCCTATACCCATCTCACATCGACATAACGCTAGTGTCGACCTAATGTCATGTTGCCCTAGATCCATGTCGACCTTGACCCATGTTAACCTTGCTGCATATTTGACCTAGTGGTGTTGACCCAATGCTTGTCAACCTAGTTATGGTCGACTAAACCATCCCAACCCCTAGTTGCCTTGCATATCATTTTACCAAGGCTAAAGTGCTGTCAGCAATTTAATTAAATAGTCCCATGATTAATCTGATATAAGCATTAACATCTCTCATTATTGTACCAACATGTGTGTCTATATATACCCTAAAGAACAATCAGGAAGGCAGTCCTGGATCAGCGGCGTGGTACAGGTGAGACTGCCTTCCTGATTGTTCTTTAGGGTATACAGTATATAGACACACATGTTGGTACAGTCCTTTGCCCATGACTAAGGTGCGACTACCAGCACCGAAATAGCCAGGCGCTATGACTGCCTGGTGAAGGGGTTGCGGATTGATGACTTTAGCCTGACTTTCCACAGCATGTTGATAAGTAGACGCTCCCTCTGCCTGTTTTTAAGCCGATTTGAGCCACAAACCCTTGTGTCAATTGTTGAATTTATTGTCAACTTGCCACCGTGCAGCTTTAAAAATCTTGCGAGTGCCCCCTGCTCATTTACTGCTACATCTCCTACTATATATATATAGAGAGACAGAGAGAGAGAGAGAGAGAGAGAGAGAGAGAGAGAGTGAGAGAGAGAGACCTATCTGGAAGCACTAAGCATGATGATGTACTGACATCCGCCCACACCGGAAGCCGCACTGGACGCAGCTGAGATGCTCCACGGAGAGGGGAGGTGAGTCTGCTCAGTGAGTATTTAAATGCTTTTATTGTCACTTGCACGCTTGTACACCTTAATAAAGGGGTATCCATTCCCGAAACGTTGGTCACCAGAATAAAATCTACGTTCATCCTGCGGAGTGCCACTGTCTGCTTCCAGATTGGTCTACATTTACATACCGGGAGGCACCCGTGGCTGCTGTACCAGAGGTGGAGTGCCAGGCTGAACATGTTGTTTTTTTTAGTACTTATGTAGTATCTGGGCGTCCGATTTTGTGATTGTATGCCTTACCTTAAGGCATACAATCAGATGCGATGCGATGCGATTCGATGCGATTTTGCATAGGATTCAATGTTAAGAAGGTCCTGTTCATTTCCCCACTATCCAAGTGGGCATAGAGTTGATTTTATATAGCGTGGCGAGCGCAGCGAGCCACCGAGCCCGAAGCGTGGCGTGTTCTGTGTCCCCTCGCGGGGCTCGCCACGCTTCGGGCTCGATGGCTCGCTACGCTCCCCACAGGTTTATATCCAACTCCATGCCCACTTGGATAGTGGGGAAAGGAAAAGGACCCCTTTTTCCCATTGAATTCTATGTTAAAATGGACTCAGACCATTTTAACATTGAATCCTATGGAAAAATCTTGACCATCGCATCGCATACGATTTGGTCGCATGCGATGCGATCCGATTTCTAAATCGGACGCCCAGATACTACATAAGTACCGTTTTATATATATATATATGTATATATATATAAATCTGTCCAAAGGACCGGCACTCCGTAAACTTGATGTGAATGTGAAGTAACCTGGTTGCCTTCCCCCAGCTCTGGTGTAGGGCTGTATTGATACGAGGATGATGAGGCGGCACTCCAAGGGTTTAAGAAGAGACTGACACAATTGTGTTCTGCTTCCAACGTTTCAAATCTTTTACTAGATCCCTGACGAAAAATCTAGTAAAAGATTTGAAACGTTGGAAGCAGAACACAATTGTGTCAGTCTCTTCTTAAACCCTTGGAGTGCCGCCTCATCATCCTCGTATATATATATATATATATATATATATATATATATATATATATATATATATATATATATATATATATATATATATATATATATATATATATATATATATATCTATATATATATAGATAGATATATATATATATATATATATATATATATAGATAGATAGATACAGAAGTACCAATACACTTGCCATTCCTACGAATGGGGTGCAAACAGCACCCACTTCCCAGGATGGGGTGCAGTGGCCTGTGACCACACACTCTAGTATAGTAAATACAAACACAGGGGGCCCAGCACTCACTACAACTAACTCACCTTAACATTCAAATAATCAATTAAATAAATAATGGGGTTTTAGTTCATGAATTGATCAATGCATTTAAGCTTGCAGCCCATCGCCAAGGGACCCCATTTCACTGCAAGTCCTACACTAACAACTGATTTTCCTGCGACCAGCGGCTTTCCCCGGCGATCGCTGTGCCGGGAGGTCAGCGCCGGGGAGATCGGCGTTGATCTCCCCAGCCCCGTGCCGCTGCTCCCTCCCTCCTCCCATCAAAGTGACAGCAGCAGCGTCTGCTGCTGCTGCGCTCCCCCTCCGCCCCGTAGCAGTGTCTCCTTTTCATCGCTGATGAAAAGGAGACACTGAGCAATATGATTGCTGGGGATATATTGCTAGCAATATATCCCCAGCAATCATATTACCCCGTGTGTACACAGCATAACAGAGGTTAATTAAAAATCAACCCAAATATATAGATACAGAAGTACCAACACACTCGCCATTCCTACGAATGGGGTGCAGTGGCCTGTGACCACACACTCTAGTAAATACAAACACAGGGGGCCCAGCACTCACTACAACAAACTAACTCACCTTAACATTTAAATAATCAATTAAATAAATAATGGGGTTTTAGTTCATGAATTGATCAATGCATTTTACTGTTTATGCCAACATCGTTTCGGGTGTAGCCCGTCGTCAGGACACTTACAGTGGTGCAAAACAAAGTGATATTTATACTTACATAAAACCAGACACTCTCCTCGCCGCCTGACGCTCCGGGTCCAGCTGTGACTTCCGGCTCTGGTGACCAGAAGTGACGTGACGCCAGCACTAGGAAGCCGTCCGGTGCTGGGGGAGCACTGTGGGCAGAATACAAACATTATTCATACTGTGCAAAATACAAATCAAGTCAAGTGATTATAAAAAGTGATGTAAATTAACAGTGACAGCAGTGAAAGCATATTAAAACGCTTTTCTTTAAAACATATTGCTATATCTCCTGAAATGGGCAGCACGGACGGTGTAATGGTTAGCATTACTGCCTCACAGCACCAACTGTGCAGAGTTTGTATATTCTCCCCATGCTTGCGTGGGTTCCCTCCTGGTACTCCGGTTTCCTCCCACAATCCAAAAATATACTGGTAGGTTAATTGGCTCCCAACAAATTAACCCTAGAATGTGTGTGCGCATGTACATGTGGTAGGGAATATAGATTGTAAGCTCCACTGGGGCAGGGAATGATGTGAATGGACAAATAAAGCGCTGCGGAATATGTATGCGCTATATAAGAAACTGTTAATAAATAAATAAATAAATGAATGAAGGGTGCAATTTAATAGGATGAGAGATTCAAAAAGTGAGAGATTTGTTAAGAAATCTCCAGTTTTTTTAAAGCGGCAATCATTTACACACAAAACCAGTTTGATTTTGCAGGGTAAATGATTGCCGGTTTTAAAAAACCTGGAGATTTCTCACAAAAACTCTCACTAGAAGTGTTCATATTAAGCGGTCGCTTAATATGAACACTTCATCAAAAACAAAATTGACACATAACCTGCTTCAGCTAGGGGCGTCCACAATTTGAATTTGGATGGCCCTATTAAGAAAATGACTTTGAATGGAGGGCCACAAGTTTCCCTATGTTAAATTACATTAAGTACATTTCAACCTTCGATGTACTCCCTTTCTGCATACAATCACCGCTGCATTCTTATTTTTCATTTTCAAAACTGCTGTAAATCATTATATCAGCTGTCTCACAGTTCTGTGTTTTCCTCACTAACGGATGCAAAACAGATACCATTGAGTACAGATTTGAATTTAGGGATAAGGCAGAATTTGCACGGTGTAGGTCTTGCAAGCATGGAGGGTGTTCTAGCACTGCAATCTGTTTCTGGGCCAAAAAGTAATTCACAGAGAGAGCTTTGGGGGATTCTGCTTTGCCCTGATGGAGGATGAAACTTTTTTCCCACAACTCTGATTTTTCTTCTGATTCTTTCCTGCAAAGTTTCTAAAACATATAATAATGTGTATTCACCGTTGCGCCTTCTGCTACCCTGTCTGCCAAAATAACACCCCCTCGATACCAAAGAAAACAATTAACATGGCTTAGAATTTGTATTTACTTTGACGTGCTTTATTCATTCTTAGTTCTGTATGATGTTTTTTTTTCCAGTACATGGACTGTGATTTTGTCTCAGGATCATACTGGAAGATCCATATTTCGTTACAGGATATAACTATATCAAGAAAAATTGCAAATCTGCTTGAATTTGTTCCAAAATATATCACTTGTTCCAAAATATACAAATTAAGTTTCAATTTTGTTCAGCAATGAGAAGGCTTGGAATCATCATAGCAAAACTTTTATCAAGTTAAGATCTTGATGAAAAATTTGCTTAACCATTTATTTGTTGAAGTTCACCATTTCTGTTATCATTCGGACGCTGAGTCAACGATCTGTTTGAACAGTTTTCAAAAACTTTTTCTAAATTTTCATTTGTTTAACCCCTTCCTGACACAGCCAGTTTTTGCCTTCCTGACAGAGCCCTTTTTTTCAAATCTGACATGTATCACTTAAGTGGGGATAACTTTTTTTTGCTTTTACTTATCCCAGTGATTTTAAGATTGTTTTCTCGTGACACATTGTACTTCAAATTAGTGGTAAATTTGGGTCGATACAGTCTGTGTTTTTTTGTGAAAAATACCAAAATGTCGTAAAAAAATGGAAAATTTAGCAATTTGCAAAATGTTAAATTTTCTGCTTGTGAGACAAATAATCATACCACTCAAAACAGTTAATAACTAACATAGACCATATGTCTACTTTATGTTTCCATCATTATTTCAACTTCCTTTTAATTTTTTTGGACACTAGGAGGCTTAAAATATGAATAGCAAATTCTAAAATTTTCATGAAAATTTCAAACACTGATTTTTTTAGGGACCAGTTCAGTTCTGATGTGACTTTGAGGGACTTGTATGTGAGACACCCCCATAAATGATGCCATTTCAAAAACTGCACCCCTCACAGTATTCAAAACAGCATTTTGGAAGTTTGTTAACCCTTTAGGTGTTTCACAGGAATTAAAACAAAGTGTAGGTGAAATTTCAAAATTTCATTTTTTTTGCAGATTTGCAATTTTAATAAATTTTTCTAAGAAACACAGTAGATTTTACTAGAGAAATGTGACTAAAAATTGATTCCCCCAATTCTTTTGTTTTCATAAATATCCTATATGTGGCCCTAGTGTGCACGTTGACCAAACCACAGGCTTCATAATAGAAGGAGCACCTACTTGATTTTGGAGCCTCCTTTTTATGAGATTATTTTTTAGGCACCATGTAGGTTTCTAGGCACCATAAGATGCTAAAATTTAGGAACCCCCCCACAAGTGACCCCATTTTGCAAACTACACCCCTCAGGGAATTCATCTAGGGGTATAATGTACATTTCAAACCCCCAGGGGTTTCACCAATTGTGGTACAACTGGGCAGTGAAAATGAAAAATTACTTTTTTTACACAAAAATGCAGTTCTGGCTCAAATTTTTTCATTTTCACAAGGAATGAAGGAGACAAAGCACCCCAAAATCTGTGCCCCAAAAATACCATTTGGGTGCATGGCAGGACTCAGAAGGGAAGGAGTGATTTTTGTATTTTGCAGCTCAGATTCTGGTGGAATTTTGGTGGGTGCTATGTCGCATTAGCAAGACCCCCAAAGCACCAATACAGTGGAAGCCCCCCACAAGTGACCCCATTTTGCAAACTACACCCCTCAGGGAATTCATCTAGGGGTATAGTGTACATTTCAAACCCCCAGGGGTTTCACCAATTTTGATACAACTGGGCTGTGCAAATGAAAAATTACATTTTTTTACACAAAAATGCAGTTCTGGCTCAAAATTTTTCATTTTCATAAGGTATGAAGGAGAAAAAGCACCCCAAAATCTGTGCACCAATTTCTCCCGAGTATGGCAATGCCTCACATGTGACCAAAAAATACCATTTGGGTGCATGGCAGGACTCAGAAGGGAAGGAGTGATTTTTGTATTTTGCAGCTCAGATTCTGGTGGAATTTTGGTGGGTGCTATGTCGCATTAGCAAGACCCCCGAAGCACCAATACAGTGGAAGCCCCCCACAAGTGACCCCATTTTGCAAACTACACCCCTCAGGGAATTCATCTAGGGGTATAATGTACATTTCAAACCCCCCGGGGTTTCACCAATTGTGGTACAACTGGGCAGTGAAAATGAAAAATTAAATTTTTTACACAAAAATGCAGTTCTGGCTTAAAATTTTTCATTTTCACAAGGAATGAAGGAGACAAAGCACCCCAAAATCTGTGCCCCAATTTCTCCCGAGTACGGCAATGCCTCACACGTGACCAAAAAATACCATTTGGGTGCATGGCAGGACTCAGAAGGGAAGGAGTGATTTTTGTATTTTGCAGCTCAGATTCTGGTGGAATTTTGGTGGGTGCTATGTCGCATTAGCAAGACCCCCAAAGCACCAATACAGTGGAAGCCCCCCACAAGTGACCCCATTTTGCAAACTACACCCCTCAGGGAATTCATCCAGGGGTATAGTGTACATTTCAAACCCCCAGGGGTTTCACCAATTTTGATACAACTGGGCTGTGCAAATGAAAAATTACATTTTTTTACACAAAAATGCAGTTCTGGCTCAAAATTTTTCATTTTCACAAGGAATGAAGGAGACAAAGCACCCCAAAATCTATGCCCCAATTTCTCCCGATTACGGCAATGCCTCACATGTGACCAAAAAATACCATTTGGGTGCATGGCAGGACTCAGAAGGGAAGGAGTGATTTTTGTATTTTGCAGCTCAGATTCTGGTGGAATTTTGGTGGGTGCTATGTCGCATTAGCAAGACCCCCAAAGCACCAATACAGTGGAAGCCCCCCACAAGTGACCCCATTTTGCAAACTACACCCCTCTGGGAATTCATCTAGGGGTATAATGTACATTTCAAACCCCCAGGGGTTTCACCAATTGTGGTACAACTGGGCAGTGAAGATGAAAAATTAAATTTTTTACACAAAAATGCAGTTCTGGCTCAAAATTTTTCATTTTCACAAGGAATGAAGGAGACAAAGCACCCCAAAATCTGTGCCCCAATTTCTCCCGAGTACGGCAATGCCTCACACGTGACCAAAAAATACCATTTGGGTGCATGGCAGGACTCAGAAGGGAAGGAGTGATTTTTGTACTTTGCAGCTCAGATTCTGGTGGAATTTTGGTGGGTGCTATGTCGCATTAGCAAGACCCCCAAAGCACCAATACAGTGGAAGCCCCCCACAAGTGACCCCATTTTGCAAACTACACCCCTCAGGGAATTCATCCAGGGGTATAGTGTACATTTCAAACCCCCAGGGGTTTCACCAATTTTGATACAACTGGGCTGTGCAAATGAAAAATTACATTTTTTTACACAAAAATGCAGTTCTGGCTCAAAATTTTTCATTTTCACAAGGAATGAAGGAGACAAAGCACCCCAAAATCTATGCCCCAATTTCTCCCGATTACGGCAATGCCTCACATGTGACCAAAAAATACCATTTGGGTGCATGGCAGGACTCAGAAGGGAAGGAGTGATTTTTGTATTTTGCAGCTCAGATTCTGGTGGAATTTTGGTGGGTGCTATGTCGCATTAGCAAGACCCCCAAAGCACCAATACAGTGGAAGCCCCCCACAAGTGACCCCATTTTGCAAACTACACCCCTCTGGGAATTCATCTAGGGGTATAATGTACATTTCAAACCCCCAGGGGTTTCACCAATTGTGGTACAACTGGGCAGTGAAGATGAAAAATTAAATTTTTTACACAAAAATGCAGTTCTGGCTCAAAATTTTTCATTTTCACAAGGAATGAAGGAGACAAAGCACCCCAAAATCTATGCCCCAATTTCTCCCGAGTACGGCAATGCCTCACATGTGACCAAAAAATACCATTTGGGTGCATGGCAGGACTCAGAAGGGAAGGAGTGATTTTTGTATTTTGCAGCTCAGATTCTGGTGGAATTTTGGTAGGTGCTATGTCGCATTAGCAAGACCCCCAAAGCACCAATACAGTGGAAGCCCCCCACAAGTGACCCCATTTTGCAAACTACACCCCTCAGGGAATTCATCTAGGGGTATAGTGTACATTTCAAACCCCCAGGGGTTTCACCAATTTTGATACAACTGGGCTGTGCAAATGAAAAATTACATTTTTTTACACAAAAATGCAGTTCTGGCTCAAAATTTTTCATTTTCACAAGGAATGAAGGAGACAAAGCACCCCAAAATCTGTGCCCCAATTTCTCCCGAGTACGGCAATGCCTCACATGTGACTGAAAAATACCATTTGGGTGCATGGCAGGACTCAGAAGGGAAGGAGTGATTTTTGTATTTTGCAGCTCAGATTCTGGTGGAATTTTGGTGGGTGCTATGTCGCATTAGCAAGACCCCCAAAGCACCAATACAGTGGAAGCCCCCCACAAGTGACCCCATTTGCAAACTACACCCCTCAGGGAATTCATCTAGGGGTATAGTGTACATTTCAAACCCCCAGGGGTTTCACCAATTTTTATACAACTGGGCTGTGCAAATGAAAAATTACATTTTTTTACACAAAAATGCAGTTCTGGCTCAAAATTTTTCATTTTCACAAGGAATGAAGGAGACAAAGCACCCCAAAATCTGTGCCCCAATTTCTCCCGAGTACGGCAATGCTTCATGTGTGACCAAAAAATGGCAGGACTCAGAAGGGAAGGAGTGATATTTGGATTTTGCAGCACAGATTCTGGTGGAATGTTGGTGGGTGCTATGTCGCATTAGCAAGACCCCCAAAGCACCAATACAGTGGAACCCCCCCACAAGTGACCCCATTTTGCAAACTACACCCCTCAGGGAATTCATCTAGGGGTATAGTGTACATTTCAAACCCCCAGGGGTTTCACCAATTTTGATACAACTGGGCTGTGCAAATGAAAAATTAAATTTTTTTACACAAAAATGCAGTTCTGGCTCAAAATTTTTCATTTTCATAAGGTATGAAGGAGAAAAAGCACCCCAAAATCTGTGCCCCAATTTCTCCCAAGTACGGCAATGCCTCACATGTGACCAAAAAATACCAGTTGGGTGCATGGCAGGACTCAGAAGGGAAGGAGTGATTTTTGGATTTTGCGGCTCAGATTCTGGTGGAATGAATGGTGGGTGCTATGTGGCATTAGCAAGACCCCCGAAGCACGGTGAAATGATGAACCTTATAATCCATAGATGTGTGGTATATTTTAAAACACTCCTTTATACATAGGCCGGGTTTGTCGGGGCAAGTGTCACACTGGAAAATAGTTTGCTTTCTTATTCCCTTTTTATAGCAAACTTTGCACCTTTTTTGTGTCCTGCCCTTTTTTCCAGTGGAGGGGATTTCATCAGGAAAATGCTGCCCTGGTACAATACGGGGGCCAGTACTAGAAGTACTGGGGCCCTCTGCCTGCTGGTTCCCAAATATTAGGCTCTTTATGACTTCCTCTTGAAAGTGCATAAATGTCCCCCTCTGGCTGGTAGAACGGAATAGCACGTAAGCGTTATACAGTGCCATCTGGATGATATACACGGCCAGCTTCTTGTACCAGATTTTTGTTTTCCGCAGGGCACTGTACGGCTTCAGTACCTGATCTGAAAGATCCACTCCGCCCATGTACTTATTGTAATCCAGGATACAATTAGGTTTTGAGGTGTGGGTACTGGTACCTCGTACAGGGACGGAGGTGGTACTGTCTCCGTGAATTGTTGTCAGTATAAGGACATCCCTCTTGTCCTTATATTTGACCAACAACATATTTTCGGTGGATTGTGACCTGCTTTCACCCCTTCTCATTACTTGGGCAATGTGCGTTTTTGGGAGGCCTCTTTGGTTCTTGCGCACAGTACCGCAAGCTGCTGTACCTCTTGAACCAAGGGCCTTAAACAGGGGGATGCTAGTGTAAAAGTTATCCACATAGAGGTGATAACCTTTATCCAGGAAGGGGTGCACTAAATCCCAGACAATTTTTCCACTAACACCTACGAGGGAGGGGGGGCATTCTGGCGGTTCAATTCTTGAATCCTTCCCTTCATATACCCTAAACCTGTGAGTGTACCCTGAGGTGCTTTCACACAGCTTATACATTTTTATGCCATACCTTGCCCTCTTACTGGGAAGGTACTGGCGGAATTTAACCCTTCCTTTAAAATGTATAAGGGACTCGTCTATGCAAATGAATTTATCTGGGATGTACATCTCTGGAAATTTGGCACTGAAATGATCAATGACCGGCCTGACTTTGAATAGCCGGTCAAAGGTGGGATCATCTCTGGGTGGGCACTGTGCATTATCGTTGTAATGCAAAAATTTAAGGATTAACTCAAAACGAGTCCGGGTCATGGCCATACGGTAAAGTGGGGTGCTGTACAGAACATCTGTACTCCAATATTGCCTAATTTCTGGCTTTTTTACTATGCCCATATGAAACACCAGACCCCAAAACGTCATCATCTCTACTGCATCTACAGGGGTCCACCTAGCAAATGATGACGTGGGGTTCTGAGCAATAAACTGCTGGGCATATAAATTAGTTTGGTCCACCATTAAATTTATAAAATCATCAGAGAAAAATAATTTGAAAAAGTCAATTTCTCTGAGACCTGTGGAATCAAATTGGATTCCTGGGATGGCCAAAAACTCAGGAACCTGGGGCTCAAAATTGTCTGGTGGTGGGGTCCATACGAGATCAATTATTGGGGGGGGGGGGTCTCAGCTGCTCTACGGGGGCGTCTTTGAGGGGGTCCCTCATCACTAGAGGAGGAAGAGGAGCTTAAGATGAATCCTTCAAATTCCCCGCTTGCCTCACTGGCTGTGTCAGAGTCAGAGGCAAGCATGGCATATGCCTCCTCCGCTGAATACATTCTTCTGGATGACTGGGATGACATTTGGGATGACATTTGGGATGCCATTTTTATTTTTGTGTTTCTGGTAGTGAAATGTTTCAACACGTGTATAGTGTAGGGGGGGTACAAACTTTATTTCAACCTGGGGGGGTATGTAGTGTGTAGTGTGTATGTAGTGCAGAAAAAAAAAAAAAAAAAAAAGGTCCTGCGCCAAAAATTGAGCACAGATGTTGGTCAGTAACGTACGTCACTGAACAGCGCTCAAAGGCAACAGGAATTTGATCAAAAAAAAAAAAATAGATCAACCCTGTGCCGAAAAAGCTGATCAGTGATGTACGTCACTGATCAGCGCACAGTGGCCACAGGACACCCACAAAATCACAGTGTGTGTAAAAAAAAAAAAAAAAAAAAAGACCCCACAGCACCCTCAAAAAAAAAAAAAAAGGTGATCAGTGATGCGACACTGATTACCAGTGAGGGGCAGCAGGTGCACAACCTTTGGTGCAACTGACAGTGCAACTGGCAGCAACTGACAGGTATATATAAAAAAAAAAAACCCTGCACCCCCAAAAAGTGGCTGATCAGCACAGATATACTGATCAGCACAAAAGGGGGGGTAGCAGACACAAAATATAGCACTCTCTATCACTCTCTGTCACTATCTCTCTCTATCTCTCTATCTCTCACTATCTATCACTCTATGACACTGCAGCAGCAGCACTGCACCCCCAAAAAGTTGCTGTTCAGCACAGATATACTGATCAGCACAAAAGGGGGGTTAGCAGACACAAAATATAGCACTCTCTATCACTCTCTGTCACTATCTCTCTCTATCTCTCTATCTCTCACTATCTATCACTATCTATCACTCTATGACACTGCAGCAGCAGCATTGACAGTTATATATATAAAAAAAAAACCTGCACCCCCAAAAAGTTGCTGTTCAGCACAGATATACTGATCAGCACAAAAGGGGGGGTAGCAGACACAAAATATAGCACTCTCTATCACTCTCTGTCACTATCTCTCTCTATCTCTCTATCTCTCACTATCTATCACTCTATGACACTGCAGCAGCAGCAGCACTGCACCCCCAAAAAGTTGCTGATCAGTTAATTTATACTGATCAGCACAAAAGGGGGGGCAGCAGTCAGTTGCACACGCAGCACAGCTGTATATATATAAAAAAAAAAACAGCACCCCCAAAAAGTTACTGATCAGCACAGATATACTGATCAGCACAACAGGGGGGGGGGGGCAGCAGACACAAAATATAGCACTCTCTGTCACTATCTCTCTCTATCTCTCTATCTATAACTCTATCACACTGCAGCAGCAGCAGCACAACACAGGAAGTCACAAGAAGTCAGATCCAGGAAGCATCCAGCACGCTACAAGCAGTGATCAGGTGATCAGGTAAGTATTTGCAAGGATCAGGTCAGTATATCACGGCAGATAGGCACGGTGACCGCACTGCACGCAATTCCAGACCGGAATGGCGTCTGCAGTGCAGTCACCGTTAGTTTAAATCACCCTCCATGGCTGTGATTGGCCCGTTGGTCCGACGAACCAATCACGGCCTTTGGGGGCGGGTGGGGTGAGGTGGGGTGACACCAGTGTCACCCTTACACCCCGTGGTGATTGGTGCTGTACTTTACAGCACCAATCACCACCGATCCCTGTGTCACCGGCAAACGTTATTCGCCGGTACACAGAAAACGCTGTAATTGGCTGTTCACATTTGAACAGCCAATCACAGCGATCGCCGACGGGGGGGAGGCATCGCCACCCCCCCTGGGCATGCAGGGACATGTCTGCTGTCAGGGACAGCAGACATGTTTAAACTGTCACCGCGTCTATAGACGCGGTGACAGTTTAAAGCCATGACGTACATTTATGCCATGCATCGGGAAGTACATCCCGGCCATGACGTAAATGTACGTCAAATGTCGGGAAGGGGTTAAATGAGCAAAGCCTTATGAGATGTTCATCATTTTAGACATTCTCATGTATGTCACTAAATCTTTTGTACCACACAAACTATGTGACATTCAATCTGCCACATAAGCCACAGTTAGCATCCAGAACAGCCGTGGCCAACCCGCGGCTCGCGAGCCGCATGCGGCTCTTCTCCCCTTGTTATGCGGCTCGGGCGTGCACAGCGCCGTGGCCGCATTGAAAGTTACCCGCACACACTGGGAATCATTGAATTGGCGCTGGAGACGCTGCTGCTGTCGCCAGCGTCCTCCTAGCGTGAGAGCGCATGCGCCGGGTCACTACTTATGCAGCCGTGGCCCGGCAGCGCTGATCCGGCGCATGCGCTCTCGCGCTAGGAGGATGCTGGCAGCAGCAGCGTCTACAGCGCCAGTTCAATAATACTTGTGTGTTCAGCTCCAGCGCCTGCCATCCTGATCTCTGGCTGGCCGCCACGGTCCCTGGTAAGCAGGGCCCTTTATAAAATGTTTAAAATATCGAGCCGGTATATGTGTATATATATATATTTTTGGTGGATTGGAGTGCTGCTCCTATGCAACTACTGTATGTATGTATGTATATATGTATGTATGTATGTATGTATGTATATATATATGTATATATGTATATATATATATATACGCAGTCAGGTAGCGGCACTCAAGAGACTGTAACAGCAAAGTTAAATAATGTACTGGACTCAGCAGAGGTCAAGTCTTTTTTTTTTTTTTTTTTCAACGTTTCGAGAATTTAATCTCTTTTTCAAGACACACATGAACACAAAAAGTTACTTACATTTATAGCAGTGAAGTGAGACGACACCCAGTGCACCCTACCCGAATCCAACACCCCGTCTGAGACCCGATGACGTCACTGGCGCACCGAGCACCTACGCATCCTGCATCTCCCGAGGGGCGTGGACAACACCCTGTGAACCATCACCTAGGTGATGGAAAAACAACATAAGAAAAAGGCAAGCAAGAATAACGATAACCAAACAGGCTAAGCGATATAAAGCATCGTAATAAAGTATGTAGCAAAATAAATGCTGCAGGTGTCCAGCAAGAAAGTTGACTAAACTATGGAAAAAACACAATAAATGCCTAAATGGAATACGGTGAGCTGAAATAGCTCACAACTAAAGTGTCAATTCAGCAGGGATGCCGATCACAGGAAACAGGTTAGAGGAAGGATCTCATTCAGACCGTACGGCCGTACGGTTTGTAGCTTGTATATCCAGCGTGCTTCTAACTGTAGAAGCGCGCGGTCACGGTTACCACCTCTGTTGGTCTCCGGGATACAGTCTATAATTTTATAGTGTATACTTGCAAGTGAATGAGCTTTCTCCTTCCAGTGGCGGGCTACTGGCTGGTCCGATCCTTTTCCATACAGCGCTGCTCGGATGTTGGATTTATGCATGGCCATTCTCTCCTTTAGCATGCGAATGGTTTTACCAATATACAAAAGTCCACAAGGACATTTTATATAATAAATAATATATTTGCTGGTGCATGTTAAGGGGTAGTTAATCCTGATCAGAGAACCTGATCTTGGATGGCAGAAGGTATCACCGATCTCTAAATTGCTGCAGGTCACACAGCCTAGACATCTGTAATTTCCATTTTTTCTAGTAACCTTGGTTACACAGTTAATATTAGAGATGTCATTCTTGACGATCAGATCTTTTATGTTTCTACCACGTCTGTACGATGGTAGAATCCGGCTGTTTTTCAGAGCTGGTAAATTTCTGTCTGAAGTTATCAGTTTCCACATGGACCTTGCAGCTTTCATCAGTAATTCACTGTTGCGGGAATAGTTCTGCGTCCAAACAATTTTATTAGAATCTGCTGCTTTGTGCGCTTGTATTAGCACAGATTCTCTGTCCATATTCAGTACCTTCACTTTAGTGTCCCTCAATAATTTGAAGGGGTAGCCTCTTGAAAGAAAGTTGGTCATCATTCTATCAATTTCTGCTACAGCATCAGATTTGATGGAGCAGATACGTAGCGCACGAAGAAATTGTGAATGAGGTAATCCCCATTTCAGTGCAGGGGGGTGGAAGCTACTCCCTAATAGGAGGGTATTCCTATCAGTAGGCTTATGAAAGACTGAAGTATATATGAGATTCTCATTGGTGATGGAAATGAGAACATCTAAAAAATTGATTGAAGTGTCACTGCATTGAAACGTGAATTTAATGTCTGGGTCAAGACAATTGATGGAATCCATTGTCTCAGTAAATTCATCACATGTACCATCCCATAATAGAATGATATCATCTATATACCTGTAGAACGTAACAATTTTAGCAGCAACCTCAGGATTGGTGAAGAATAAGCTTCTCTCCACCTCGTGCATAAAAATATTGGCGAAGCTAGGGGCCACACAAGACCCCATCGCTACACCGGAGCGCTGGATGTAAAATTGACTATTAAACAAAAAATAGTTCCTAGACAAAGCTAGATCAAGGAGTTGTATAAAAAAATGTACGTCCGGGCCATTATAGATGCCGCTGGCAGACACTGCTCTTCTGACGGCTTGTATTCCTCTCTGTAAGGGTATACTGGTGTAGAGAGAAACTACATCTACCGTGCACAATAGTAGCTTCTTGGGTAACGGAGAAATTGATTTGAGGTGGAGCAATAAAGTAGTTGTGTCTTTCAAGTAAGTATTCTGTTTGCATACAATTGGTTGTAAAAACAAGTCTAAGAATTGCGCTGTGGTATAGAAGATTGATTCTCTCGCCGATATAATCGGCCGGCCTGGGGGTTTTATCGCATCCTTGTGCAGTTTGGGTAGGGTGTAGAGAAGAGGGACTTTGGGATGTTCAATAGTTAGGGCTTCACGAATATCATTGGGAATGAGACCACATGACACTCCTTCTTCTAGGAGACTGTCCAATTCCTTCTTAAATTGGATGGTGGGGTCTGCCTGGAGTAGACCATACACATTAGAATCGCTCAGCTGTCTATTAATTTCGTTTTTATAGTCCTCAATGTCCTGCACCACGATACCCCCTCCCTTATCCGCAGAGCGTATAGTGATGTCGTCATATTTTTGTAGATCCTTTAAGGCTTTTTGTTCATCAGATGTCAAGTTTGAACGGGTATGCATATTGTCGACACAGCATTCTTTAATAACAGACTCCATGTAGTTGGTAAAGCTTTTGATGGTGTAATTGGTAGAAGAAGGGTCAAAGGTAGATTTTCAGTGAATTTTTGGTACGTCAGATATCTTAGTGGCAGTGTCTCCAAAGTGTTCCCTTAAGCGTAATCTCCTGCTAAACTTGTATAAGTCGACCTGACTGTCGAATTCATTAGGAGTATAAGTAGGCACAAAATATGTGTATGTGTATATATATATATATATATATATATATATATATATATATATATATTTGTATGTTTTTATATTGAGGTTTGTACTGTTTGAGGTACTGTTTGTATGTGTAAGTATGTTTATATACGGAACTCTGGCCAGATAGATGAAACTGTCTCGATCTGTATATAGGCCACAACTCATTTAGAAATGGGGCCTGGCATTCTGGGAGTTAGGCCACACCCATTTTAAAATGGTTGCGGCTCTTTGTCTTAACAGAAAACATTTTTTGGCTCTTTGTCTCAGATGGGTTGGCCACCCCTGATCCAGAAGGATTCGGTGGGTGCTGTGTTCAATTTAACTGAAAATGTTAAGTTATCGCATTGCCGTGCTTTTGAACTAGGGATGTGTGGTTTGGTATGCATTGCTCAGCGTATGGTGGCAGTCAGATGTTTAAATGAGTAAGTAAAATACAATACTCGATCATGAGCATTATCTGAATGAATCTAACATCCCCTCAATGCAGTCACCAACTGGGAATGTTAGATTTATTCAGATAATGCTCACGATCAAGTATTGTATTTTACTTACTCATTTAAACATCTGACTGCCACCACACGCTGAGCAATGCATATCCGTTTTAGATTTTCACGGTTTTTTATTTTCTTGTTTCTGATGTGTAATTTGATACTATAATCTATGAATGAGAATGCCGTGTCTCCATGACAATGGATGCGCTGCAATGACAACATCCCGCCTAATAGCTCCCTGCACTCCATATACCCGCGCCTAGGGTTCCGACTCCTGTAACAGAGTTCTGGGTGTCGGTCCATGACACTGGGCGAGTGATGGCGCAACAGCGGGGATGGCGTCTGCGGCGCACCTGACATGTGAGTATGGCTTAATTCACTCTTATTTAAGGTCTTTTTGGACATGTACCATTTGATACCCTTTGGAAAAGGCACTGTAATGGTTGGTCTCACGGCTGCTGCTATGCTGTTAGAGATCCATGCTGAATTCATGTAGATCTGCTGCTGTCCGTGATAAGTATAATGGCCTTATACTCTTTCTTCAATAAATGTGTGCCTTCTTGGTATAAGACATGCCATTTGATCCTTCAATTGAACAGTGTGCGTTTCTCACAGAAAAATAAATATAAATATATATATATATATATATATATATATATATATATATATATACAGACATTGTAGGGGCTCTGCACACACTAAATTAACTGATAATAAATAGTGGAGATTTGGTTCATAAATTGATCAATGCAATTAAGCCTGCAGCCCCCTTCACGGGACCCCACTTTTCTGCAGGTCCTAACACTGTCGCTGGAAATGGCTACAATACACATAGCTATAACATCAATGTTTGATTCCAGGCATGCTATCTGGTCTGAAGCTCACAGCACATTTTGCTTTTATAGGTGAGCAGCTACCAACACACCTGTGGGGTCCCGTGAAGGGGTCTGCAGGCTTAAATGCATTGATCAATTCATCAATTCATCCAAATCTCCACTATTTATTATCAGTTAATTTAGTGTGTGCAGAGCCCCTACAATGTCTGTTTAAACAATGTGGTCACAAGCCATAGGGCACCCCTAAACTAGGAAAGGTGAGTGCCGATGTTAAGTGTATATATATATGTATATATATATATATATATATATATATATATATATATATATACCTCCAATTTTTCCCGGCACTCTGTACTTGTTATAGAGTCAATGGTGCGGTGCCTTCCACAGAGACGGTAAGTCCAAAAATACAATAGCAGGACGGCGGCACTCGCTTGCTTGTAAATGACTGAGACCACTCAGTAACTGTTATAAACGTTTTCGGTTTTACTAAACCTTCGTCAGATATACAGAAAATAGAAAACTCACCAAATATATAGTGTCTTACCCCATCTCGTGCCTTTCCCGTGAATGCCTTGCCTCCTCCCTCCTCCGTCCTGACCTTCCGGTCTCAGGTGCTGGGGGTGGGGATTGGTTCCGGCGTATATGGTTGCTATGGAAACCTGGAGGTTGCTAGGTAACTAGCCGCTGCGTGTGGACGCTTACACTAGGAAAGGACACGTTCCGGGTGTACACTGACCAAGCAACAAACATAATTAAATGCATATTGGGCAAAAATAGTAATGACTTTATAAGAAACAGTTCAGTGGTAATTGTTCATTTAAGCCAGCGGGTGCCACAGTGTTCAGTCTTTGAATCCAGTATGCTTCTCGTCGAAGCAGTTTTAAGTTTCTGTCACCTCCCCTCCTGTCTTTTGGTACATGGTCTATCATGATGTACCTGAGTGTTGACAGACTGTGTCGACTTTGAAGGAAGTGCTTGGCTACGGGTTGTTCTGCACCCTTGCCTTCCAATGCGGCTTTAATCGAGCTTCGGTGCTGTGCCATACGTACTTTGAAACTGCAGATTGTTTTGCCTATGTAATATTTACTACAAGGGCAGATTATACAGTACACTACATAGCTACTATGACAGCTGAGACTATGTTGTATTGGAATTTTGTGTCCATCATGGGGGTGTTTGATATAATCTGCTGTTACAAGGTAGGTGCACCGCTAGGTCCCGAGACCTTTACTGATGACGTCACTGCGCTCCTTCACGTAACTGAGCGTGATAGCATGTAACTCAAAGTCAATTTCACGTTTTTTCAGTCTCATCAGGTCATTGTATATCGATTCCGGTGAATGTGCTTCCTCCATGTCGACAAATTTACCCTTGCGCAGGATGCCCTCTGTCTCGGATTCCGAGTAGCTGAAGAATTCTTGTACAGGGACTAGAAGTGGATTGAAAACATCATGGTCGGCCGCTTGTGAGGCCGTCATCTTCCCACTTCAATCCAAAGTCCTTCACTGTAAAACTGTCTGTCACAATCACCCGTGTGCAGCACACAGCACAGTGATGAGGGTAGGTGAGGAGACAACAGGAGGAGATATAAGCCTGAGCAATCCAGTGGAAAAATAATAGAATATGCAGGTGCCTTGCTCCGGTTCAGTCCCGCGGGCTGTTCCAATAATACTCTGCAGTAGAGCTGGCACTCTTCAAACGTAAATACCTTGGCCCCGGTGCCTACAGATCCCAGCAGCGCTGCGATCATACATACAATTCCAACTCCAGTGGCACTCGGGTACAACCAATAATGACGACACACAGCGGTGTTTAACGACGTTTCATTTCACTTAATGGAAATTTCATCAGGTTACAAACAATGTGCAGACAGGTGCTTACCTTATACCCCTCCGGTGGTCGCACAGGCAGCGTCATTCTGGGGCGTCATCCAGCCTGTCCGGTAACGTGCGTCGCCCGTATGACGTCACCGCGTTCTCTGCACGCAGCGGGGCTGGTCACCTAACCCCGCTAGGTCCCGAGACCTTTACTGATGACGTCACTGCGCTCCTTCACGTAACATGGAGTTGATTGGATCCTGCACCCGACGCGCTGTTACCCTGTAACCATGGAGACAAAAATACATACAATTTGAAAGTACAATACAAAACAAACAGTAATGCAGTGGTACAAGTTGCTGTAATAAATACAAAAGAAAAACACTGCCATCAAGGCTGCTCTTATTTCGGGCAGCAGTGAGCAACCTGTTGCCCGTCATTTTGCCCAGGCGAGACATAACCTAACTAGTCTTAGGTATCGCATGATCGACCACATTGAACGATCAATTCGAGGTGGCGATAGAGGTGCAGCCCTTTTGAGATGTGAGGCACGCTGGATCCATCGACTCAACGTGCTACATCCAAAGGGTTTAAATGACATGGTTCCATTATCTTGTTTTCTTTGATTTATTTAACCACCAATTAGCTCTTTTGCCTTTAATAATTTAACCTTTACCTTGTGTCTTATATGTTAGGGACAGTGATATATTTGCTGTTTTCTGCATAGTACAGCTCCAGGAACACAGTAGCATCATCGCATCCCATGGAGTGGAATGTGATGTCCCGCTGTCATACCGATTTATCAATGTGCTTGTTGCATAATATACATTCTTTAAGTGTTTTTCTTTTGTATTTATTACAGCAACTTGTACCACTGCATTACTGTTTGTTTTGTATTGTACTTTCAAATTGTATGTATTTTTGTCTCCATGGTTACAGGGTAACAGCGCGTCGGGTGCAGGATCCAATCAACTCCATGTTACGTGAAGGAGTGCAGTGACGTCATCAGTAAAGGTCTCGGGACCTAGCGGGGTTAGGTGACCAGCCCCGCTGCGTGCAGAGAACGCGGTGACGTCATACGGGCGACGCACGTTACCGGACAGGCTGGATGACGCCTCAGAATGACGCTGCCTGTGCGACCACCGGAGGGGTATAAGGTAAGCACCTGTCTGCACATTGTTTGTAACCTGATTAAATTTCCGTTAAGTGAAATGAAACGTCGTTAAACACCGCTGTGTGTCGTCATTATTGGTTGTACCCGAGTGCCACTGGAGTTGGAATTGTATGTATGATCGCAGCGCTGCTGGGATCTGTAGGCACCGGGGCCAAGGTATTTACGTTTGAAGAGTGCCAGCTCTACTGCAGAGTATATATATATAAAGATAGACAAGCGGCACCCGGAGGCTGTTTCAATAAATCAACGCAGTCAGAGCTGGATCAAACGTTTTCGAAGTTTAATTACTTCATCATCCTGATGACGAAGTAATTAAACTTCGAAAACGTTTGATCCAGCTCTGACTGCGTTGATTTATTGAAACAGCCTCCGGGTGCCGCTTGTCTATCTTTGTATCACTGGATACCGCGGTATCTACCAGCTTGGCACCGGAGCACTATCGTTTGGTGTTTGGATGTGCTGCCCCATCTGTACTTTATATATATATATATATATATATATATATATATACACACATACTTGTAGCAGAAAGGAAAGAGGGCACTCCAGGGGGGAATTGGGTGAAAAAACTTTATAAATTGTGCATAGAGAAATGCGCCAATGTTTTGGGGCCAACACGCCCCTTTTTCAAGGCAAAATAACAAGGTGAAGTGAAATGATACATAAAGTGCTTACCAGTTATATAAGGTGCTTAGAAGACACAGTCCAACCCGCTTTCTCTGTTAGCCGAGCCGCCCGGGGAGTCAGTGGCCGGAAATGCATCACCGGCCTTCCTGTCTGTGGAACGCACAGGACAGCATAGTTATGGCTTGATACAAAAGCTGGCGCCGGCTCCAAGTGGCAGAATCTGCTTGTATGTGGCATATGGGGCTGCGGGTGTCATTGGAGGCTGCGGGTGGAACTGTGAACAATAATTAGTGACTTTACACATAAAAAAAAAAAAAACACTTAAATCTATGTGAAACAATAAATATATTAAACACTGTGCTGACAATAAAATCCCTATTGTGGTAGGGAATAAAACTTTGAGTAAAATTACTTTATACTGTATGTATATATATATATATATATATATATATTTATATATATATATATATTACAAGAGAATAAGCAGGGGATCCTAATAGTGCATTATCGTTTTTTGTTTTTTTAAAGAAAATTAATATAAAAAAACATCAGTATCTGTAAAATGTGCATACCACACAATTCATCAGCTGTGGGCTGATGACTACATGATTCAACAAATATTTCCACACTGGCAAAATCACCGTCACGGCCACCGGCCTCTCAGTACACTCACGGGTCCCTCCTGGACTCCCGTCAGCTGCTACTCCCGGCATCCGGCACACGCGCGGCTCAACTTGCGGCACCTCTCCAAGCCAGTGGATTCAGATTGCGTCTGTCAGGCCACCCCCTACGCGTTTCGTCACTCGAGTTAGTCAGTGGGGTATCCTTACAGACACTAGCAATTCCTTTTGCACAATTAGACGCCCCTGTTGATTTTCTTGTAGTGTTTGCTGTGGGTTCCCTGGAGTTTGGGACAAAAGAAGGGAGCAGTGTTCTACTACAGAGACAAGTGCTATTCAAGAACTGTGGATACACCAAGTGTGGTGATTAATGGACTGGTGTAGCAGGTGTCAGCACACCTAAATAGTTGTTATATATATATATATAGGCAAACTCAAACACAGTGTGCACTCCCACGGACTTCCAAATGACAGACTCAGACACAAGAGCAACGGTGCTGATGTTTCGTGATTTAATTCCCTTTTTCAAAGCATAACTGTTGCAAGATGCTTTGAAAATGGGAATTAAATCCCAAAACGTCAGCACCGTTGCTCTTGTATCTGAGTCTGTCATTTGGAAGTCTGTGGGAGTGCACACTGTGTTCGAGTTTGCCTGTATGCTTTTGTTGTGAGCACCCCGGCAGATATACTTTGGGAGATTTTGGAGTGCCGGTCCGTGAGGATTTTATATATATATATATATAAAATTAAGGCAATAACAAGTCTGTAGAGTGCTGCAATTTGGAATTCCTATGTGACGTGAAAGTTATGGCCTTTGCCGGTTTTCTTAATATACACACAAAACATAATTTAAATCCACCCTCACATTTGGATAGATAGTTGGTAGATAAATAGTAGGAAGGAAGATAGATAGATAGATACAGGGACGGATTAAAGTGGGGACAAAAGGGGTCACTGCACACCGGGAACCTTCTCCTCTGTGGAATCCGGGTGGAACAGGGATAGCGTCACACAGCCATGCCCCAAACGAGTTTCGTCATAGAGACTTCGTAAGTGGGCTGGCTTGTTTGACGCTCACCGATATCCTTATCCCTCGTACAGCCAATCAGTTCTGGTTCTCACCGGCTAGTTCATATACTGAAAAGCCGGGTGCTGGCTAGACGGACTTTACACAAACATTGTAACATTATTATATGGATACAGGTACAGTACTTAGTAATCAATCATATATTTGTTACTTCTCAATAGATTCCATACTCGAAACATTATTTCAGGTATGATATTTCAAAACAGATATTGACACACAATCAGTATTATGAGGAATACATTAAAAGCTACATAAGCTCAATACACAATATCAGGACACACGGGGACCATAATTATAAAAAAGAAATACTATTAAAGCAATAAAGGAAAAAAGGCTATTGTAGATTTTAACCCTAGCCAATACTAATGTTCAATAAAGGGGGTAATTTCATAATTTAAATTTAGGCCATATGGCACTAGTGTATTTAACATTAGGATCCATTATGTTTCCCGTTTTATAAGGTCTTTTTTCACAATCTCCTCCCCTCTTGCTTTGAAACACTTGCTCAATTCCTTAAAATGTTAGACCTGACGGGGGTTTATATACCCCTGCAGTTACCCAATGACCAAGTTTATACTGCCTTTACTCTGTGTTTTGACAGTGAAATATTCTCCCATGCAGCTTGCAGCCAGTAATGACAAGTGCAAGGGAGACCCCTTGTCTAAAGTGCCCGGAGCCCCCCGAATGCTTAATCTGGCACTGGATAGATAGAAAGATAGATAGATAACTTAAGGCCCATACACACTGGGCGACATTGAGATGAAAGTCGCTCAAAACAGCAGGTTTGAGTGGCTTTCAGCTCAAAGCCGCCCAGTGTGTATGCCCTGGCAATGAGCAGTGAGCGCCGCTGCGCGCTCCCGCAACATCGCCAGGAAAGCCACTCAGTGTGTATGCATTGAGCGGCTTTCCCCCAGCGATGTAAATGATCATTGCTGTCCATACACACTGGGCATAGTTGCCCAGTGTGTACAGACCTTTAGACAGTAAAGATGGGCCCCGTTCAGCTCTGGGCCCCATAGCAGCTGCACTCCTTTTACGTATGGTTGTTAAGCCCTTGTATATGACCATACACTAATCAGAACCAGGTTGTTTTGGTATATTTAGTAATATTGTATGTGTCCCTTTTTACTGCCTATATAGAGATGGGGGATGGTTAGTAAAGTTCATATTCAAAAGGGATAACATAACTAAAATGGTAGTTCAAATGAAGGTAGGATGTTGCCCATAGAAACCAGATTCTACTTCTTATTTATTTAGCACCTTCTAAACGATAATATAATCTGATTGGTTGCTATAAGCAACATTTCTTCTTCAATAGAACTCCCATTTAAGTAAAAGTAAATTTGGGTAGATCTAACTAATAGCTAAAAGTTAGATCCGTGGTAGTAGTAGCATGAAAATAAAGTTACCACATGTATCTATCAATAGATCGTCCCAATTTGGACAATGAAAAGAGCGGTTCTTATAGGGAAGTGGGTAAGAATGGTTTACAGTGAATTTTGCATGTGCTTTGCATGGACTGTGATTGTTTTTGTGAGCTCGGGAATTTACACGGTCAACCTTAGACTGGCACAGGGACTAATGTAAATGAGTAGATTATTTTCTGCAAAACATGCCTGTGCTGTATAAATAACTGGTAATAAATACATTAATTACGTTATTTATAAAGTGCACAAATATCCCGCAGAACTTTACAGAGAATATTTGCCCATTCACATCAGTCTCTGCCCCAGTGGAGCTCACAATCCAGTGGGGCAGAGACATACACTCAAAAGATAATATTTGTCGGGAGCCAATTAACCTACTAGTAGAATTTTGGAGTGTGGGAGGAAACCGGAGTACCCGGAGGAAACCCACGCAAGCACGGATGTCAGTTTTGAGAATGCCCAGCTGTACCTCTAATGACCTCAACTGTCCTGCTCTTCCATTGATTTTAGGTGTCCCCCAAAATTTTATTCTTGGCCCTCTTCTTCTCTATCTCTATACGTCCTCTCTGGGTGAGCTCATTTGCTCACTTGACTTCCACTATCACATCTATGCTGATAACACTGAAATCTACCGCTCCTCTCCTGACCGCTCTCCCTCTATCCTCACTCATATCTCCAACTGTCTCTCTGCTGTCTACTCTTGGATGACCCAGCTCTTTTTTAGACTTAAAATATCAAGGACTAAGCTGACCTCTTCCCACCCTCCTGCATAAAACCCGACCATCTCTAATCCTAACCTGTTTATGCTCACCTCTTTTCCTTCTGTGTCACCCCTGTCTGTCTAACCCTCCCTTTTTAGAATGTAAGCTCTCACGAGCAGGGCCCTCTCTCCTCATGTGCCTTTCTTAGAATATATAAACCTCTGCCACCCTCATGCTTGCTTCAGTGTCCTGTCCCCTGATGCAACTATCCATATTAACCATGTACTTGTCCTAAACTGTCTTGTGCTGTAATTCGTTATGTGTTTTTGCTAATAACTATGCTCTGTGAAGCACTGCGGAATATGTATGCGCTATATAAGAAACTGTTAATAAATAAATAATAAATAAATAAAATACACAAACTCCGTACAGTTAGGACCATGGTGGGAATTAAACCCACAACCACAGTGCTGTGAGGCAGTAATGCTAACCATTACACAGCTCACATACACACTGGGCGGCTTTGAGCTGAAAGACGCACAAACCTGCTGTTTTAAGTGGCTTTTAGCTCAAAGTCGCCCAGTGTGTATGGGCCTATAGTAATATGTTTTACATACATTTGTTACCATCAGTTGCTAAATAGAAGGCCCTTACAAACCTTTGCTATGGGGCCTAGGAATATCTAGTTACGCCCCTGGTCATACATAGAGATGTGCATGTTGAATTGATACAGTCTGCAATTGGATGGAATAAGCAGAATAATTATTTGTGTTCCTCGCAGTCACGTGTCTGTATGTACTCTCGCATATCATATAATGTGATCTAGAATTTTGGGTGCAGTACAAAAAGACAACTATAACAACCCAGAGAGTAATAATAAATCTAAGACGACAGTACGATGCTTTTTGTTTTCCCAGGAAACTTTGACTCTGGCAGGAAGATACAAATTCTGCTCCAAATCAATGAAAACATATTGATAGCTATAAGCCATGTCCAGTCTTAGCATTGTCTGAGTCTGTCCTCATAATGTGTGGCCCACAAGCAAGGTCAATGTTAGCAATGTCTGATATGTGTGTGGGAGGTGGGTTGTGGTTGTCAGATACAAAATTGCTTAATTTTATGTCTCCAATTGGGGTTGGGTTGGTAAGTGGCCTAACTACCATGTATTAAACAAATACACAACATTGTCTGATTCCATTGCAGCCAAGATGTTATTCCTCAGTAGATTGCTGATAATTTATATCCAGAAGGTCAGAGGCAGACCTAGCACTGGAGTCCTGGGGGGAAGGACAGCTGCTTTGTGTTGGACACACAGGATGCCTGTTGATTACATGAGGAAATGAATGATTGCACTTCAAAAATAATGGTTATCCACTTTTAATGGAATTTTTTTTTTTTTTTTCAGAATTCATGGTATTTTTCCATTCCAATGTAAAGTTTGGGGATGAATGATTATAGGGCGGCTCTCCTTGCTTCATTAACCCACTCTCTGCCAGAAGAATAAGATCAGATAAGCAAGGGTTAAGGCATCAGTCAGTGTGATGATGTGTGCGTGGGTGACAGCTGGTGGATCCATGCAGAACCAGAGGTGACAAGCGGCATCTGTACGAGCTGTCACATCCCCAGCACCAGAGAGAAGAGGTCACAAAACAGGACTCTGCCTCCCTCCCTCTCTCACGCATGGGAGAGCATGGAGCCAGCTATGGAACAGCTTAGAGGTAGCTTAGGACCCATGGAGACCTGCAGACCATTGCACAATCAATTACATAGCATGTAAAACATTGCACAGCCAATTACATTGAATCTGTGGCACACAGAATAATCTATAACATGAGCCTGGTGTGCAGAACATTGCACAAAAATACATTGCCTTTGGAAGAACAACTGCATGTGTTAGTATACGGTATCCGGCATTATGAAGAAATTGTCACAAAGACACAAGCGGTATAGCTAACAGGAAAATATACCACATCCATAAGGAGATCTTCACACATTTGCATTTATAAATAGACATAAATCTGGCACATATAGCATTCTGCTTAGCCAGAAATAAATATCAGACATAAAGCATCCCAAATGCTGTATTATCAAGAACAAATCGGGGTGGGAGGGATGTTTTCATTCTGCAGAGTTGGGCAAACATATGTTTTATTATAGTATAAAGCCTGCTATTAATGCTCAGTGTATTCCCTCTATATGGAACAGAATTATCAGCACAATAAATCAGTAAGGTCTGGTTCCTTCTTCTAGGTCCAATGTGCTAGCTAATATATCTATTTGAAACATTGATCTGCCTTTCATTATAGAAAGCCTTTATTACAATCTGTCCTGGGGTCTGGAGTGGCTTTAGATTGTATTATACTGTACAGACATCGCTGTCCTGAATACTGATGAAAGATTATACACACAGATATGTGCTATCTGGGGGGAATTATACAGCAAGCTAGAGAATTGCAGATCATCGTAGTGGGAGACAAAAAAAAAAAAATAACTGCATCGCAGAAGGAAATACCATGTCCCCTGCAGTATATTGCACATGGAGATAATCTGCAGAACATTACATCATGCTTTTTTTGTGTGAATGTAAAGTAACAATTATGTGCGCGGATAAGTGAACAGCTGCAGCTATAGACTATTTGTTCAAGTGCTGCATGTAACAGCTTCACATCAAACATCAGATGCTTCCTTTCATAAATTCCGTCTTCTTTCCCTTTCTAGAACACTTCCCCTTTCATCCATCTGCCTGGACCATCTTCCTTTTATGTCAGTTTCTACAGTATTTCCCAGTGTACAGAGTGCTGCCTACAGTATAAACACCATTCATTTGATTTGTTCTGCAGATTTTTACTGTAGCTTTTCGTCTCTCTCCCTGCGACAGTGCAGCGGGGGTGCAAAATGTACAGTGCAGCATCACTTATCTAGTTTTGGGCCTTTGCTCCTGATTGTGCATTGGTGCAGATGGTGTTGCTAGCAAGATGGCCTCTTCAGCACTGGTACTTTTTTCTGTCTGATCTGGTAAATAGGCAGAGCTGGCACATCCCTATAAACAGCAAGTGCCCTGCCCCTATGTGCCTATTTGAACTTTGTGCACACCACACCATTTATTATGCAGCTTGTATATACATTTAAAGAACCGTCGGTCCAGGCAGAGCTGGATTAAGGCTTTGGAGGACCCGTGGTCCTTAAGACAGAGGGCCCCGAGGCCTAAGATGAAAATCATTATATATATATATATATATATATATATATTCCATTGACAAAAAACCTCACGGTTTCACATGTCCCATTAAGGCTTCTTACACATGATCTGGCATTTCAGAAACCTGTTGTAACTCTTCCACTCAAACGCCAAAAAGCAATGAAATTACGATCATTAAGGCTGACGCCTTAATGGACGTGTTCCTTGCGCAATACAGATATGGTACGCCATCACAGCCTGTGTGTAAGTGCAGATTCAGCACTCTCACAGAGTGAGATTGCTGTCACTCACACAATGGTGGAGCTGCTAATTCACAGATTTGTGTGCTCATTGGAATACACACATGCAGTCTATGCAACTGAAGGTCTGAGCAGTAAACAGAGCAGAGAGGATGGGGTAAAAGTGGTGTTAATTGGGGTAGGAGGCAGTGTGGTGCAGATGGGGAGGAATACAAATGTGTAGGTGGTAGGAAGGCTAAGCAGCACTGATGGGGGACTAACAAAGCAGATGGGTGGCACAGATTGGGGAAGGTAAGACAGAGTGATGCGATTAGGTGGGAAACAGGTTGGAGGAAAGACAGCACTGATGGGGGAGGGGGTTCGGAGCAAAGGGGATAAAGGGAATACAGAGCAGTACCAATGGAGAGGGGAGACAGCAGTACAGATGGAAGGAAACTGTCATGGATGAGGCAGGCAGAGCAGCATGGATGGAGGGGGAGACAGAGTATCACTAATGGAGGGGAAGCCAGTGGCACAGATAGAAGGAAACAGTGGCATCTGTGTGGAAAGACAGAGCAGCACAGATGGGGAAAGACACATTGGTGCAGATGAGGGAATACACACAGCAGTAGGTGTCAGGGAAGACAGAGCAACATAAAGGTGTATAGGAGAAGAAAGTGTAGATGCATAGTAGTTGGGAGTATTATAGTTTTTGCAATTATGAAAGATGTTTCTGGTAACGTGAATACTAAATTAAATGGATATAGGTAGTGAGTGTGAAAGATGTTTGACCCTCAGTGGGATAGTTCTAGTAATTTTGTTTATTCTAGCACCCGCTATCTTTGAAAACCCATGAAGTTCCTCCACCCTGTCCGGGGTGTTGCTGTCTGATGTAGTGTTTCTAGCACAGGTCTGGTTTGCAGTGCTGATATACAGATCACACTGTGCTAGAAGCACTACAGCAGACAGCTACACCCCAGGCAGGGAAGAGGAACTGCATGGGTTTTCAAAGATGGCGGGTGCTAAAATGAACACTATAGTAATTCAGTGGGCTAGAGTGTTTTAGATGATTGCAGGTACTTGTTAGGATGAGTGCGCCACATAACTGCTCAGACCTTCAGTTGCATAGACTGCATGTGTGTATTCCAATGAGCACACAAATCTGTGAATTAGCAGCTCCACCATTGTGTGAGTGACAGCAATCTCACTCTGTGAGAGTGCTGAATCTGCACTTACACACAGGCTGTGATGGCGTACCATATCTGTATTGCGCAAGGAACACGTCCATTAAGGCGTCAGCCTTAATGATCGTAATTTCATTGCTTTTTGGCGTTTGAGTGGAAGAGTTACAACAGGTTTCTGAAATGCCAGATCATGTGTAAGAAGCCTTAATGGGACATGTGAAACCGTGAGGTTTTTTGTCAATGGAATTTCATTGCTTTTTTTAAATTTATTTTTTGTTAATTCAAGAGCACACATGGCGGCACTGGGGGGTGGGACAGAGCACACACGGGGGCACTGGGGGGTGGGACAGAGCACATACGGGGGCACTGGGGGGTGGGACAGAGCACACACGGGGGCACTGGGGGGTGGGACAGAGCACACACGGGGGCACTGGGGGGTGGGACAGAGCACACATGGGGCACTGGGGGGTGAATGAGCACACATGGGGCACTGGGGGGTGAATGAGCACACACGGGGCACTGGGGGGGGCAGAGCACACACGGGGGCACTGGGGGGGGCAGAGCACACACGGGGGCACTGGGGGGGCAGAGCGCACACACGGGGGCACTGGGGGGGCAGAGCGCACACACGCGGGCACTGGGGGGGCAGAGCGCACACACGCGGGCACTGGGGGGGACAGCGCACACACGGGGGCACTGGGGGGGCAGCGCACACACGGGGGCACTGGGGGGGACAGCGCACACACGGGGCACTGGGGGGTGGGACAGAGCACACACAGGGGCACTGGGGGGTGGGACAGAGCACACACAGGGGCACTGGGGGGTGGGACAGAGCACACACAGGGCACTGGGGGGTGGGACAGAGCACACATGGGGCACTGGGGGGGCAGCAGAGCACACACGGGTGCACTGGGGGGGGACAGCGCACACAAGGGGGCACTGGGGGGGACAGCACACACGGGGGCACTGGGGGGTGGACAGCGTACACACGGGGGCACTGGGGGGGACAGCGTACACACGGGGGCACTGGGTACACACAGGGACAGTGGGGTGGGGGACAGGGTACACACAGGGACAGTGGGAGGATGGATTTACCTTGGTGCAGCTGCTCCTCTGATGACCAGGGTGGCTTCTTTATGCCTTCGTAGTGGCGGAGGCAACTCAAGGAAGCGCCTGAATTTGGTCCGCAGGCTGTGGAAGCGCCTCAGTCCCGGTGGTACCATGGGGTGGTCAGCGTCTGGGCAGGAAATAAAATAATAATATTAAAGGGCACAGCGTACACACGGGGGGGCACAGCGTACACACGGGGGGGGGCACAGCGTACACACGGGGGGGGGCACAGCGTACACACGGGGGGGCACAGCGTACACACGGGGGGGGGCACAGCGTACACACGGGGGGGCACAGCATACACACGGGGGGGGCACAGCGTACACAAGGGGGGCACAGCGTACACACGGGGGGGCACAGCGTACACACGGGGGGCACAGCGTACACACGGGGGGGGCACAGCGTACACACGGGGGGGCCCAGCGTACACACGGGGGGGCACAGCGTACACACGGGGGGGGGCACAGCGTACACATGGGGGGGCACAGCGTACACACGGGGGGGGGGCACAGCGTACACACAGGTGGGGGCACAGCGTACACACAGGTGGGGGCACAGCGTACACACAGGTGGGGGCACAGCGTACACACGGGGGGCACAGCGTACACACGGGGGGCACAGCGTACACACGGGGGCACAGGGTGTGGGACAGCGTGCACACTGGGGGTACTGGGGGGGACATCGTACACATGGTGGGCACTGGGGGGGGGCAGCGTACACACGGTGGGCACTGGGAGGGGACAGCGTACACACGGGGGAACTATAAAGAGAAGGTATGTGTGGTGCGCAAATCAACAGCGGCTGGCACAGGGCGGTCAGGCCCTAAAAGGTACAATGGTAAAAACAAAAGAGTAGGGCCTGCGCTGGCTATTCCAAATAATTGTACCAGACGTTTCTCAAAAAATTATAAACAATTTATTAAACATATAACTGGGATTGTATTTATATCACTGGATTAGTGATTGTAAACAATAGGTGGCTGAGAAGTTTGATTTTAAGGTGCTGACATAATTATATTACCATCCTGGTCGGTCTGGATGATGTTGGATAGTCCAGACAATGGATCACAGTCCAGAGTATGTCCTGTATGGGCAGGGACTCCAAAATCTCCACTTGATGTATTGCGTCCTTTAGGGAGCTGAAAGGATTAGGGATCAAGCAGATATCCCAAAGATGGAACTCCAGATTTCTCCAAGGTGGACGTCTGTACGTGGGATGGTCTGTGTACCGTGGTTTTTGGATGTATCTTGGACCAGTATTGAAGATGGATCCCGTTAGGGAGGTAGAAAAGTGTCAGTCGCCAAATCTCAGCAGCACAGATGAGGGTATTTGAAAAGCTCAACGCGTTTCCCCGGATATGACCTCCGGCTTCTTCAGGAGCAAGTGATCCATTGTCTGGACTATCCAACATCATCCAGACCGACCAGGATGGTAATATAATTATGTCAGCACCTTAAAATCAAACTTCTCAGCCACCTATTGTTTACAATCACTAATCCAGTGATATAAATACAATCCCAGTCCCCAGACTATATGTCCGGGCATCTGCATGCAAAGTGTGATTTTTAAAAAAATACTTGTTTTATATGTTTGGTACTTGTTTCCTAGCACGGCCACAATCTTATGGATCGTGTACCTTTAAGTTAAGGTACACGATCCATACGATGGACCCGATTTCCTTTGAAATCAGGTCCATTTTGCCGGCTAGGACACAATATCGGGGGCATCGCGTCGGTCGGGACCATTAACATTGGTCCCGACGCGACCGACGCGATGCCCCCGATTTCCCCATAGGCTTCAATGTTAAAAAATATTTTAACATTGAAATCGTGTCGGGAAAGGTAAAATATCGGGGGCATCGCGTCGGTCGGGACCATTAACATTGGTCCCGACGCGATGCCCCCGATTTTTCCATAGGCTTCAATGTTAAAATATTTTTTAACATTGAAATCGTGAAAAAATTTGAAAAATGTGAAATGGGCCAATATGACCCATTTCACATTATAGATGTCCCCGTCGTCACCCCACGATAGACGCTAACCCGAAGCGTGGCGAGCGCAGCGAGCCCTCGAGGGGCGGCGGTGCGCGTCCTCCGACCTTTTCATTCCCCTACTATCCACGTCGGCGTGGAGTTGAGAATAGAATAGTGTGGCGAGCGCAGCGAGCCACCGAGCCCGAAGCGTGGCGAGCGCAGCGAGCCCCGCGAGGGGACGCGTATAACTTCACAGGTATACGCGTCCGCTCGCCACACTATTCTATTCTCAACTCCACGCCGACGTGGATAGTAGGGGAATGAAAAGGTCGGAGGACGCGCATCGCTGCGCTCGCCACGCTTCGGGTTGGCGTCTATCGTGGGGTGGGGTGTACGCCGTTAAATTTGGGGGGGTTGGGAATATTTTACATTGAATCCAATGTAAAATCGGGTCCCAGCATGCGATGCGATCGACCCGATTTTTCCGACACGACCACCCCGATGTTAATCGGTGTGGCCGTGCTAGGAAACAAGTACCATATGTTTAATAAATTGTTTATAATTTTTTGAGAAACATCTGGTACAATTATTTGGAATAGCCAGCGCAGGCACTACTCTTTTGTTTTTACCATTGTACACACGGGGGACACTGGAGGGGGACAGCGTACACACGGGGGACAGCGTACACACGGGGGACACTTGTGGGGGACAGCGTACACATGGGGGACACTGGTGGGGGACAGCGTACACACGGGGCACAGCGTACACACGGGGGCACTGGGGGGACAGCGTACACACTGGGCCACTGGGGGGACAGCGTACACACGGGGGGCACAGCGTACACACGGGGGCACTGCGTACACACTGGGGCACAGCGTACACACTGGGGCACAGCGTACACACTGGGGCACTGGGGGGGGCGACAGCATACACATGGGGGGCATTAGGGGGGGACAGCATACACACGGGGGGCACTGGGGGGGACAGCGTAAACAGGGGGCACTGGGGGGAACCGCGTACACACAGGGGGCACTGGTGGGGGGAGCGTACACACAGGGGGCACTGGTGGGGGGAGCGTACACACAGGGGGCACAGTGTACACGGGATGCGGTCATTCGTCAGACTGCATTTAGGTCTACAGTCATTAGGTCGACCCCACTAGGTCGACTGGCAGGAAGGTCGACCTGACTTAAGGTCGACATGGGCCAAGGTCGACATGACTTAAGGTCGAATTTGCATAAAGGTCGACATGAGGAAGGTCGACTGGTCATAAGGTCGACATGGGTTTTTCACTGTTTTTTGAGCCGACGTGCCGACAGGCGGTATTTCATGCCCTACCATCCACTAGGGCGTGGTGGGAGAATAAAATAGTGTGCCGAGCGCAGCAAGGCACCGTGCCCGAAGCATAGCGAGCGTCCGATTCTCATTGCCAACTGTGTCCATGTCGACTGTGTCGACATTCGGATCAAAAAACAGTGAAAAACCCATGTCGACCTTATGACCAGTCGACCTTCCTCATGTCGACCTTTATGCAAATTCGACCTTAAGTCATGTCGACCTTGGCCCATGTCGACCTTAAGTCAGGTCGACCTTCCTGCCAGTCGACCTACTGGGGTCGACCTAATGACTGTAGACCTAAATGCAGTCTGACGAATGATCCCATTCCGTGTACACATGGGGGGCAGCGTACACACAGGAGGCACTGGGGGGGACAGCGTTCACACAGGGGCACGGGGGGAAGCGTACACACAGGGGCACTGGTGGGGGCACAGGGAGGGCAAGATAGGGGGTTGAGGAGGGAGGGGAGAGTTGAGAAGACAGGGTGGGTGAGAGAGAGTGCTGGGCAGAGAAAGGGGAGCTGGGAGACAGGGAGGGAGCAGGGTTGGTTATACAGGCACTCAGTAATTATTTGTACCATTCCTAACACTCCCCCCTCCCCCCCTGTTCACCAGCAGCTGCGGTTATCACGTTCCCAGGTGCTGGCATGGCACTTCCAGGTTTTCCGACCCCTGGCACCTGAACCGCAGCTCCATGTTCTCCAGCGTCAGTCCTCCCCCTGAGCAGCAGCTCCAGATCTTCATATCCCAACGCCAGGCGTCGATGAGTGGCAGCTCCAGGGCATCCGATCCCTCATCTCAGGCCTCCTCCACTGACATGTGCTGAAAGGTCAGGTGGGGAGGAAATAGGAAGAGAGTGACCATTGAAATCGGGGGGGGGGGGGGATTCACCGGATGGCAGCCCCACTTCCAGTAAAGTTATGTGGGCCACGGGCAGTGTAGTGAAGGGTGACGTCAGCCCGCACTGTGCAGCCGCCCGAACTTAGCCTGGCACCCGCTGCACAGCAGAGGCAGCTTGTCAATTTTCAGATGCCGGCCGCCTCCACCGCCGGGTCAGTCATCCACAGTGGATGAGGCTGACTACCCGGCGGCGACTTCCCGACCGGTGGCGTTCGGCATTGTCAGACGCCAGGCCCCTCCCACCTTTAAAAGTGGGGGGAGCTTTGAATCAATGGGGCCCACCGGGGAATCTCCCGGTGCCCAGCCAGGCCAGTCCGAGCTTGGGGGTGGTACCGTGGTAGCCAGATCTGAGCTGCCGCTGGTGAAGAAAAGATAAGTGCAGCTTTCCATTGCTGCCGGCAGCGGTGTAGCTAGGTGCCATGGTGCCCGGAGCAAGGGTATGTTTCGCGCCCCCCTCCCAAAAAAAATTTGCACTGTAATGCCCATTACACATAAATCCACACACCATAATGCCCATTACACATAACGCCACCCACCGTAATGCCCATTACACATAATGCCACCCACCATAATGACCATTACACATAACGCCACCCACCATAATGCCCATTACACATAACGCCACCCACCATAATGCCCATTACACATAACGCCACCCACCATAATGCCCATTACACATAACACCACCCACCGTGATGCCCATTACACATAATGCCACCCACCGTAATGCCCATTATACATAATGCCACCCACCGTAATGCCCATTATACATAACGCCACCCACCATAATGCCCATTACACATAAAGCCACCCACCGTAATGCCCATTACACATAATGCCACCCACCATAATGACCATTACACATAACGCCACCCACCATAATGCCCATTACACATAACGCTACCCACCGTGATGCCCATTACACATAATGCCACCCAACGTAATGCCCATTACACATAACGCCACCCACCATAATGGCCATTACACATAAAGCCACCCACCGTGATGCCCATTACACATCATGCCACCCGCTGTAATGTCCAGTACTAATTATACCACACAACATAACGCCTACTACACACCGTAATGCCTATTACATATTATGCCACATAAGTCCTGCTTACCTACATGCTATGGGTTTCATGCTCGACAGCAAGGGTTTCAATGTTTCATGCTTGATGCCAGGGGTTCCATGCTCTAGGTTGAGTAGGAGGGCCCTGGCAGGGCAGCAGGGGGCAACATTGGCCAGGGGCACCAGAAGGGGGCAAAATTAGCCAGGGGGCAGCAGGGGCCAGGGGGGGGGGGCAACTTAGGGGAGCACAGCCACTGCCTGTCTCAGCTGCAGCCACAGGGAATAAGGGGGGGTCACACTCCTGGGCTGACTAAAGCCTGGAGTACATGAATGGTGCACGCTGGATTACTCCAGGTGCCTGTGCGCGCAAACACAGTGCTGCCTCTCACAGAGTTTTGACCCGGTCGCTGCCCCCCCCCCCCCCTTGTCAGCTCTGGCGGGTGTACTAGTTCTTGTCATCTGGGGCAGCGGCGGGTGCCGGTCTTTGAGGAGGTGCGCACGCTTATAAGAAAGGCGGCTGCCGGGCGAGTGGGCAGGAGACGGGCAGCACACAGGCAGGTCAGGGCAGGCACACTGACTGCATCATTCATTTGCGGTGCGCACCGTCACCCTGCACCCCTTCTGCGCCCGGAGTTTAAGCTCCACCGGCACCGCCCTCCCTACGCCCCTGGCTACCGGGCGGCTCTCCCTGTCCTGTCACCCCGCAGCTGAAAGCACACTGCCGCTCTCTCTGCTGCAGGATGACAGGACAGGGAGAGCGTACACAGCAACTGAGATCTCAGTGCGCCTCACTGCGCGGCCGCGTCAAATGGGAAAGACTGAACTGCAACTCCCAGAATCCCCCATCCAGGCATGAGGATTCTGGGAGTTGTAGTCTCATGGCTTAAAAATGCCGGTAATAGGCGCGCGCTCTGCGCTGGGCGATGGGGGATGTAGGATCTATGGGAGAGGAGAGCTGCCTACTAGGGACAAAGTTACTGTTCTGTGCATTTCTTAATCACCAGCCTCAGCACACTTCTCCATATGTAGTATGCAGAGCCCTTGCATCTTCGTCCGCCATCTTGATACACTCAAAAGAAGCCTCTGTAAGTACGCCCTCTACTGGCGGGCACTGCGCATGCGCAACAAGTTGGAGCTCCTATCTTTATAATGGGGGACGTTTCACTAAATTATAAAAAAACTGTACCTATCTGAAAATCCTCAACCCCAAAAGGCACTCCACTGGGACAATATCTACCTAATAAAACAAACCCCAAGTCTCAATTGTTCCCCTACCCCGAGTTATGCCTTCCCAAAAAAACCCTCATAGACTAACATGGGTGACAAAATGTCATTTCGCGAGTGTCAGAAAAAAACTGGCAGTTGGAAGTTTAGATCGCTCCCAATTGCTCATTTTTTTATATTTCGCCCTGAAATTTGGCACGCAGCACCGGTTGACGATTCTATGCGTACATGCCAAATTTCAGCTCAGTACGCCCAGTCACTTTTGAGGTGCAGTCCCTCAAACACCATGCCCCCATCCGAAAAGTTCCCTATGGGAAAAATCCGTTCGTTGGATTCAGCCTTAATATAAGGGCACTACCGTGCCCTTATAATATATATATAGCGAAGTGGAAAATTTGAAGTGAGAGTATGACCTAATAGGAAATACTATACTGCCGGGAATAGGGGGTTGGTCACTGGGAAGACGACACTGAATGCTGTACTGACACACTTACATGCAGACAGATGCTGAAAGTGACTGCCCGCTCTGCAGGTACCTGCTGTGTGAGAAGGCGGGGGGGGGGGTTGGCGGTCGGATGCTCGCTGTGTGGGAAGAGGGTATGTGTTGCCCAATCACCGCTGCAGTGCTGCCTACAGTGGTTGGGAAGAAGTAAAAGAAAAGGTGTCTTGCTTGAAGTGCCGGGGGGAGGTAGAGTGTCCACCACAGTCCTCTCTCCTCCTCCGAGTACAACTGCCTTCCCTGCCTCCTGCAACTGTGTCACTGTTATGAAGAGTTTCTTATATAGTGCAGCAGATTCCGTTGCGCTTTACAATAATAGACAGTGATAAAACAAACTGGGTAAAAACAGACAGACTTGGTGGTAGGAGGGCCCTGCTGCAAGCTTACAATCCATAGGGATATAGGAGGGAAACACAAGGACAGGCACCAGTAGTAGCATAGCAGTCTCACCAAATTGCAAGTCCAAAAGGGAAGCTATATAATACATAAGTGCTTCAGTGGGTTATGCGTGTAGAACTTAAATATGATAGGCTTGCCTGAAGAGGTGAGTTTTCAGGGAACGCTTCAAAAGTTTGGAGGCTAGTGGAGAGTCTTATTGTGCATGGAAGGGCATTCCATAGGGTGAGTGCAGCCCAATGAAAGTCCTGTAATAGTGAATGGGAAGCTAGTGGTCCATGCAGAAGAGAGACGTAAATATTGCTTAGAGCTGCTATATATATCATATATATATCACCTCTGAGGTGGAGTACCACCAGTGACCACTAGAGTCCATTCGATGGACCAAATTACTCGTTAACAGAATGTGAAAGCAAAATGATCTGTTTCCAACTTGCTGGATACAGGTTGAGTATCCCGTATCCAAAATGCTCGGGACCAGGAGAATTTTGGATAACGGATTATTCCGTATTTTGGAATATTTTAATATTTCAATGATGTATTTTGAAGTATCTTGCATGTATGCTGTATAAACACATAATATACACACAAATATATTTTATTACCACATAAAATACACACAAATATATTTTAATTGTTCAAAAAACAAGGTTTCAAAACGTGAAACAAAATGTGTGTACTATCTCAGCACTGAATTTGAATGCCAAGCAATCATTGTCTTGCACATATATAGTGCCAGTTACATATCATGTCCCCAGTGATGCTGTTACAAATGTCCCCAGTGAGTTTTTAGCAAAAAAAAATTTTTTTTTTACTTTCTGGAATGTCCGTATTTCGGAATAATTCGGATAACGGATACTCGGATACGGGATACTCGACCTGTATGAAGAGATGATGCTGTCAAGACAGAGATTGGAGGAAGGAGCCACCATTTTGATGGGCTTTTAACTAGTCAAGAGACCTTAATGCCTTTAATGTCTCCTTAACAATAAAAAATAGGTAATGCTCTAAGATACACAAAGTCCACCTTACTTTTGCCCAGGTAGCTATTCAGCATTACATAAGAGACCTTATGGATAAGAGGATGTAACAGATAATCAAATATATAAGTTGTAAAGCATTTTAACTATCCTGTAAATGGTGGGCTGACCCACACTAACATCCGTTCAGAATGGTGTCTGAGGGTCATACAAGCAGTGCAGTGGGAAACAAACAAAAAAATTTAAAACATGTAATTGGGTGTGAGAACTAGAAAGTGAGAGATTTTGGGAGAGTTTTCCCATTTTTTTTAAAGCGGCAATCATGTACACTGAAAAACCAAGTTGATTTTGTCATGTAATTGACTGCTGCTTTAAAAAAATGGGAAAACTCTCCCTTTCTGATTCTCACACCCAATTACATTTGGCACAATAAAGAAGATGGTCCAAATGTCATCTGGGCAGGACCTAAGAGCAGAGGACCTTGTATAGCTCATCTTTATTATTACTGCAGCAAAGCATATGCTTCTGAGCCAAGGCTAAATTAAATTAAATGAACAGGATAATACAAAGCATCTACACAGATAAAGCATAACATGGCTCGGAAAAGATAAGCACAGCACTTTTATAAAATGTGCTAATTTATACTTTTTTTTGCCTTATAGAGAACTCCTTTAACAGTGGGTTATATTGACTTCCCTTACAAACCATATGAGCATCCTCTACCCCACTCCAGCTGTTCCTTGTTATTTCTCAGATCTTCTTATTATCCTATGAGTTTAATTTGAAAATGCCGTTTATTTAAAAAAAGTAATAGTTACTGTGATCACACAACATTTGCCAGAAATAAGTTCAGCCTGTCTCTGGGGAGGTGTGAAGTGATTTTCATTACTCCCAGAGAGAGGTAAATTTTGGGGAGTCCATCCTGTTAACTGTTCAGCTATCAGAGTAATATAGAGGACATTATAGAGCAGACTATTTATATATTTATTTACAGTTTCCTATATAGAACAAGAAAAATGTGTGCACCCCTGGCGATAATTCACAAAATATGTAACTTCAGGTTTTTAAACATGTTTAATAATCTGGTATTATCTGCAGATCTTTTTTATATGTGTGGGCGTTCCCAATTCGTCTTCTTCATCTATTTACATTATGAACAGCAATCGATTGGGCAATTTCCAGATATGAAGATGCAATCTTTAGATGGAAAAATCTGCCGATCACTGAAATAAATCTGTAATGTGTGGGCAAAGTCAGATAGATTGTAAAATCCATTTATCTGGCCAAAAAATCCCAATATCTGGAAATCCATAAATTGTGATTGCTGATGTATGGGGCCCATTACACCATAGGTGCTGATTTATGATTTTGCTGGTGGGTGCTCAAGCCAAAAATATAGGGGAGTGGCTTCATGGGGAAGGGGCGTGGCCACCAAATAATACTAAAATTTATATTATGTAGTACAGTTGTCTCCAATATTCAAATTATGGTAGCAGTGCCAAGTACATAAATGCCCCCACAGTGCCAAATACATAAATACCCCCACAGTGCCAAGTACATAAATGCCCCCACAGTACAGGTACATAAATGCCCCCACAGTACCTGTGCCGGCAATGAGGGAGGGGGAGTGCGGTGGGACATGGGCGGAAGGGCCGCTGCTGAGCTACTCAGTCAGTGTGCGCTATGTGCAGAGCACGCACAGGCTGGCCTGCCTCACATCCACCTATTACTCTGCGGATGGAATACACTCTTCCCACCATCCCAGCATACTGTTTCCCAGGGGGCGGGTTCAGCGATGCGTGTGCTGCAGCCGCAAATTAGCAAGTTAATACAGCTGCCCAGCAGCGGGACTTGGGTCCGGTGGTGCTCATCGAATTCTGTGGGTGCTTTGGCCCTTGAGCACCCACAGAATCGGCACCTATGACTTACACAATACTTTTATAGTTGGTATCAAGGGTCCACATGAACTGAAACTTAAAGGACCATAGTGCAAATATTGTTTACACAATTGGATATATTTAAGTTTCACACAATTTACTCACATGGGAGCAGTTTTGAAAAGCGTGTAAAGCTTGTTATTGCCGCCGACCGGACCCTTCCTTGATGCTGGGAATAGATTGTCATGATCTGCTACATGTGCTGCTGGTCTGTTTGCTGCGACAGGATTTGGCTTGCACTACCCCCTCATGAGGAATTCATTACCCCACTGTGGGTTATACTGTATGCCTTTAATCTATGTGAACATGTGAGTGTGTTTAATAAATCTACTTTATGTTTTTATTTGCACTAGATTTTTGTGTGTTCAAGTCCTCGTAGAAATATGTAGAGACGCCACAAGGTCCAGAACTGATTCAGAACAAAAGACCATCATTTACACGCTTTTCAAAACTGCTCCCATGTGAGTGAATTGTGTGAAACTTAAATATATACAATTGTGTAAACAATATTTGAACTATGGTCCTTTTTGTTTTCTAAGTTTCGGTTCATGTGGACCCTTGATATCAACTATTAAAGTATTGTGTGTAAGGTACATATTTAGTGAATTATCGCCAGGGGTGCGCACTTCATATTTTTCTTATTCTGTATGTGAACTTTTTGGTGAAGGTTCTTTTGTGTTACCCAGGCTGAAATTCACTGTGTGCACTGTGGACATCAGTACCCTTTATTTTCACTAGTTTCTAATATAGGGCAGCAAATTTCATTGCACTTAACCATAGGAAACCGTGATGAAACAAACTGGGTAATATTGTAACAAACTGATATAGAGGAAGGAGGGCCCTGCTCACAAGCTTACAATCACTAGGAGGCTAAAAGCTGTGATGCTGTAAATACAATTAAGATTATGGAAGATATCCGGGTTCAGTGCACACTGCAGTGATGGTTATTATGAGTAATCTTAAAATATTATATATTTATCATTGCAAGGGCACATATTATGTACCAGCCAATCAGCCCCTAACTGTCATGTTACGGGTTGTTGGTTTACAATTTATCACTCGTCACTTTCTTATTTTACAGGCTTATTACACCTAGGATCTGATTCAGACCTACTCGCTGGGCTGCGAGTATTCGGAACCCAGTGAGCAGCTAAATGCCGCCCCATCAAGCTCCCTCCTCTCGCCCCAGTGCACAGCTGGGAATGCATTCGTAGCCATGCACAAAGGGGGAACATCACTCACCATCTAATGATTTTCCCCCTGCTTGCAGCGATGATTAAGCTTAGACTGAGTCATTGCTGTGAGGACAGTAGGGAGGAGGCAGCTGCTAACATCAGCGGCCCTCGTTCTAAAAGCCGGGGGAACGCCCCCAAACACCCGGCACCTGTCAATCACCTTGCGAACAGCCAGCGAAGTCTAGCCTTCATGTGGTCTGTTCGCAAGGGCACCGTGCGCATGTGCAGTCTTTCAGTAATTGTCAGGGCTGCGTATTTGCAGCCCTACGAATGAGTCTGAATTGGGCCCCTAGCCCTATATATTTTGTTATATTTCTCCATAACAATGACATTCAAAAATAACCTTTTTTTCACTAGTATTTAGTGAAAAAGGTCCTGCTGCTGATCAGAGCCAAGACTGGCTATCAGTGTACTGTACAGCTTCAATATCAGTGTACAGTACTTCCTGCAGGCATTTTCTCCAGGCACAAGCCACCTTGATACATACCGCACATTCCTGCTCTTTCCTTCCCGTCTCCCCCACAATACCCCCCACATCCACCAGTTATTGGCCGACTGCCATTGTGATAATGTCAGCAGTTTTCAGAAATGCCACAAATACATTCCATATCGCTCTTATATGTAACAAAGTGGAAGCTCCCATTTTTGGTTTTCAGTTATCCTAAAGTATGTGTGTTGTCTTGAAAGCCATCTGTGGCAGGTCACCCTGCTCTGCTATCACTGGAAGGTCTTTACTTCCCAAAATAGTGATTTATTGCTTTATTCACTATAAAAGCCCATTTTTACAAACACCAGAAGGATCAGGAACACAACACAGTGTAATATATCAGATGGATGCAGCCACCTGGAAGTACAAGCTGTTATGCAATAGATGCTCTTTTATTTTACACCGTAATGTCACTTGAAAATATGTCTAAAAGTATACAATAGAGGAAATGAAAGTGTCATACAAGCTAGACAGCATTTACATTGAAGCTACTTTTTATACGTTCAGTCTAAATTGCAGGAGCTGTTACAAGTGATGTTGCTATGGGCAACCAATCAGAATCTACTTATTTATTTAGCACCCTCTAGAAGATGGTAGACAGGATCTGATTGGTTGCCCATAGCAACATCACATGTGAAGTAGAATACACATTTTAGCAAATTCCCCCCTTAGGGGCAGATGTATTAAACCTTAACAAGAGATAAATGCAAGGGTGATAACAAGAGATAAACATCCAGCCAATCAGCTCCTACTGACTTTTTTTTCATACACAGCCTGTAACATGGCAGTTAGCAGGTGATTGGCTGGACGTTTATCTCTCTTTATCACCCTTGCATTTATGTCTTGTTAAGTCTCAATACATCTGCCCCTTAGTGTCATATGTATATACCTTGCATAACTGCACCGTTGGGAAATATATACATTTGACACACACATATAAATTAATTACTTATAATTTATATGTGACAGTTGTATTTTGATTACTGTAACAATATTATTCTGTCATAATCAGCTAGTGAAAGCTGCAAGTGCAGGAAGGAGAGGGACTGGCTGCCAACTGTCTCATATGTGATGGGACTGTCTTTTGCTCTTAGTCTCAGGGCTTTTTACCCAAATTTAGGTAAAGTTGGGGTCTTATGTCCCTCTTACATATCTCTTAACTTTGCATCCATCTAGGGAGGGACGCTAACAAAATTAAGGGGCGTGACCTAGCGGCAAGGGGACGTGGCATACAAATCGCATCATTCCGCAAAGCCACACCCCCATTTTCGCCGCTGAGGGGGCATGGCTAGCAGCTCTGTAAGCTGCTGGCCAGCCCCCAGACCCTCTGCTTGCTTGAATAGATGCTGTGCGGGACACTGCTGGCCCCAGGTGGGATGCAGGAACATCCCCAAAAACCGGGACATTCCTGCGGAAACCGGGACAGTTGGGAGGTATGCTCCTCAGACAGTTCTGCTGCGTGCACCTACAGATTTGCTGTTCTTGATTTGTTGTTCTAGAATGCATCTTTATTGCTTGAAAGTGTGGCCGATTTATAACCATTCGCATCTGAGATTGTGGATGTGATAATATATTGGTCCAATATTCAATGCGATCATTGATTGCACTGCATGGATGTACCAATTATCACATGCAGGAACAGAGCTTGCGAGAAAGCTCCGTCCTTGCACAGGTACTCCATAACATATAGCCTTATCAGCACATAAGACGTCATCCCCACTACTGCTGCCCCCCCTGTTCAACACAGGTAATAGCAATCCTACATTAATGAGAAAGTCCAAGAACAGAGCATTGTGTCCAGCCTGGAGAAGGTCATGTTGGGAAATATGCATCTGCATACACACATTAGCAAGTCCCGGGAAGGGGAGGTCATCCACAGGAATCTAGGCCATAACACACAAGATATAGCTGAACATGGAATGTGTGGTTGTCTTTCCTATAAAATAAAGTAACCTCCTGCATGTCTTCCTTGTGTGCACTCACAGCATGCATGTGAGCCCAAAAGTGCACCCCTCAGTGGCCCTTATTCAGATCTGATCGCAGTACAAATTTGGGTGGGGCAGTTGTAACATGTGCAGAGAGAGTTACATTTGTGTGAGTTACTTTGTTTCTGTGCAGGGTGAATACTGACTGCATTATTATTACACTGCAATTCAGATTTCAGTTTCAACACACCCCACCCATATTTAACTCTCTCTATACATGTTACATCTTCCTCACCTGCAGTCCACATGGGTTTGCCCATTTTCCAAACAAATTTGTACTGCGATCAGATCTGAATAAGGGCCAGTGTGTGAATTCTATTTGACCTCTTTCTGCCCGGTTAGCCAACTAATGGACATATAGGTATACCACATGTGTTGCTGCTGGCCTGTTTGTTACCTCTAATTTTTTTTAATAGATTACCTTTGCAAATAGGGGGTTAAAGACACACCTAAAAAACACACTACTTGAATAATAGCAGATATTTAAAACACAAATGACTCACCACAATGCACATTACATACGCCTATACACCAGCATTCACTTAGATGTGTGAAATCCCTTTTGCAGCTGCTCCGTGCTGTGCCAAAAAGGGAATTGCCCCCCCCCCCCCCCCAATATTTAAAAATGGAACCGTGCACCAAAACTGTATGGGTGTAGCTTCACAGGGAAGGGGAGTGGTCACATAATAGTACCAATCATACCAACAGGAGTAATGCCCCTTTCACACATAATGCCCATTTGTGCACACAATTCCCACAGGCAAGGACATAACTACCATAGGTGCAAGGGGTGCAGCTGCTATAGGGCCCAGAGCTAGAGGGGGCCCATCTTTACAGTCTAAGTTATATGTACTATATACATTTATTACCATCAGTTACTAACTGTGGGGCCCTTAGAAAGTTTTGCTATGGGGCCTACGAATGTCTAGCCGACAGGAAGAGCGCCCCCCTTCCCCCAGTGTCAGCCCTATTCTCCCCAAAAGTGTCAGCTCTGTCTCCCCTCCCCCATAACATTTTTTTGGGCTGCCAGTGCGCAATGCTGCTCCTGCTGCTCCTCTCCGTCCTCCCTCCTCCACACCACAGCCAGTGACAGCGTGTTCCCTCCACACTGTACTGTGTTCCCCAGCTGGCTGCTCTCATCCTCAGTCAGTCATGGCTCCCCAGTGTCAGCCCTGTCTCCCTACCCCCAGTGTCAGCCCTGTTCCCCTTCCCCCATTTGCACGTACCATTTTTTGGTATTTATGCTACAGCACATATGGCAGCATACCTCCTAACTGTCACGATTACAGCGGGACAGTCCCGATTTTCGGGTCCTGTCCCGCTGTCCCACCCGCGGCAGGCATTGTCCCGCTGCGGGGGGTGGCAGTTGGGAGACCCCCCAATCTAATAGAATAGACGCTGCAAGTGTCCCTATTTCCTCAGCGCAGAAGTTGGGAGGTATGCGGCAGTGGTTCTCAAACTGTTTTCAGTAGCATCCTGGGGTGCCTTGGGACCATTGCAGGGGTGCCTCGGGCTGGTGTTCCAGGACAAATTGACATATTAGCACAATTTATTTAATAAATATATATTTTTCTTAATATTGCAATAAAAAACTTTTGGCCTATGGGTGCAGTGGATATCATTCTAATACTATAGGGAGCCTTGATTCAGAAAAGGATGAAAACCACTGAAATATAGTATAATTGTAACTATTATAGCATATGTTGAACTAATTTTAAAATATTAAACACTTTTGGAATTGCATGTGTTCTCACGCAGGGCAGGAGATGCTAAAATGAAAATGTGGTAAACCCCCTGTTTTATGTTTTTTTACAGCATTTCCAAATGTACTAAGCCCTGGACAGCTGGCTCCAACATCAAGGGTAACACCAGCTATTGCTGGCTTTATCCTATAGAAGTCAACAGACTAAAATGTGGCGAACTTTAAAAAAAAGGAGGGCACTGAGAAATTTATTCCGAGAGTAAATAAAAGAAAAATTGTCAAAAGGAAGCTGATGTGGCTTAACAACAAAGTAAAATAAAATTAGAAATGGCTAAAAAAAGGAGGACATTCAAAGGGTTTAAACAAAATGGGACACCGGAATCATTTACCGCATATAAGGAATGTACAGTAGTAAGAAATGTAAAAATACAATCAAGATGGCTAAATTAGAGATAGAACGAATAATAGCTGCAGATAGAAAAAGCAGAAATAATTAATTTATTGCTTCGGTAATTACAAGGAAAGAATCTTCAGAGGTTCTCCCACAGACTGAATACTCAGCTCTTGATTGCTCCCAAACTGTTTGAGTGAGGAAATAGTCAAAAATAGATTACAAGACTTAAATAGTAACAAATCTCCCGACCCGGATGAAATACACCCTAGGATACTAAAAGAATTGAGTTCTGTCATAGCGCTACCATTATATCTGATATTCGAGGAATCAATAAACTCAGGGATGGTACCATGAGACTGGCGTATAGCTAATGTAGTACCAATATGGATGAAAGGTAGCAAACTAATGGGCCCTACACACAGAGAGATTTGTGCCAGAGATTCATAACGGGAGATTCAGCATGAGAGATTTCAAATCTCTCAGGAGTGTGAAAGCCCTATGGAGGCATTTTTCTGAGCGATTTACTACATGGCTCAGAAAATGCCCCTACATCGCTCCGTGTGTAGGCCCATAGCATTAGCGATTCGCAGCACCTCGTACGCTGGTTATTAATCGATCAGGGCCAGTGTTACAGGAAAACAATGCGCTGACAGGTCGCTCAGCGTATAGTGAGGGAAAACATCTGACACAACTCCGTATAGGTGATTAACGCTTCAATTCTTAGTTTAAGCATTTTCATCAGGATACAAGTTATACAAACATAAATCCTTACACCGTTGTACAGGGTGACACACACATGGGTAGTGGGCTACAGGGGGTGTCACATAACATTCCCACAGGGTTAGGAGGGTACAGAATGTAATACACGGGGGGGATGTATGGCAGGTATAAGGTGTCATAAATCACACACACACAGAGGAAGCATGTAGGGATGACAGGGTTTCACACACACACACAGGGGTAGTGGGCTACGGGGGGGGGGGGGGGGGGGGCATGCACAGGGACCGGGATATAGAGGGTCACACACACTGTGGGTCAGGGGGGTAGGGGTGAGAAGGTTTCACACAAGGATAGGGGTACAAGGGGTCTGACACTGGGATATGCTTCTGAGGAAGCCGCAGAGTGAGAGGCGGGGAAACGCGTAAAGGAGACCCTAAGGAGACTACATAGGTGCTGGTACCACTACACAACTATCCTAACTGCCCAACCCTGAGTGTGGAAGAATCCTGAAGGGCTGCTTTGCTTTAAAGGGAATTAGCAGCCAGGACACCACCACCTTAATTCTAAAGGACTCAGCTGAAAAGAGTGGCAAGTTATAGCTCAGTTGAGCTTTGTTCTGTTTTTGTCATACTAATGACTGTAACCTCTACTAACCTTATAAGCATGCATGCCAATTAACAAACCACCTGAAGTAGCTGTGAGAGAGCTAAACTTTGGGATACAAAACTAACTGTATTACTAATCTAAAGGTTACCAGGAGAAACACCATAAGTAAATAAGTGAGCCATACTAACCTCAACTAAGGAGCACGGTGCCAATTGCTAATATATAATTTTTAATAGTCTTTTTATTATATATATTTTTTTTCTTTTTTTTTGTGTAGTACTGGCCGGTACTTATATGTAATTGAATTGTCTATTGTATGTTTTTACATAAGCAAAACTAATTTTTATTGGTTAATAAATAACAACTATATATACACCTGGCTCAGCGCTATCTCTAATTTTTTCTTGTATTGGTGAGACCACACTTGGAAAAAATGTGTTCAGTTCTGGGCGCTGCACCTTAAAATGGACATGAATGAATTGGAACAGGTACAGAGAAGGGCGACTAAACAAGTAAAAGGTCTCGAATCACTAGAATACAAAGATAGACTAACCAGACTGAATATGTTTTCACACGGAGGTTCAGAGGAGATATAATTAGCATCAGTTCTTAAAGTGGTCCTGGAGAGGTATTGGAATCCCCCCCTCTCCCTATATGTCATGGCCAGGGTGGGTGCTAGGGTGTTCGATGCACCCCTTTAAATGTAGCTTTAAATTTATGGCATATCCCACAAACCCATGAAAACAATAATGCCACATAATACCACCCCTAATTCAAATGATGCCCCACAGTGCAAAGCAACCAAACACCAGAACAAAACGGAACAGTGCGCACCACAAGAATCAGGGCATGGCTTTGTGGGACAGGGGATTATGCACACGGTTATACATTATGCCATACACCGTAATGCCCATTACACAATAGGCCACACACGAGAATTCCCATTACATATTATGGCATATAAGTGCCACTTACCTACATACTCATTGCTAGGGTTTTCTTGGTCAATGACAGAAGTTTCCGGTCTGTTAGTTGGGCGCCCACTATAGTTAGTACGCTCATACCCCCACTATCTCTGTCGGCATGGAGTTGATTTTATATAGTGTGGCGAGCGCAGTGAGCCACCGAGCCCGAAGCGTGGCGTGCGTAGCGAGCCCCGCGAGGGAATGCGGAAAACTAAGCAAATAGCTTAGTGGGCGCCCAACTAACATATAAGTACCAAGTTTCCTGCACAGTGCCAGGGGTTTCCTGCACAGAGCCAGGGGTTTCATGCACAATGCAAGGGGTTTCATGCACAGTACCAGGGTGACAGGGGTTACATGAACGGTGACAGGGGTTACATGCACAGTGCTAGTGGTTACATGCACAGTGCCAGGGGTCTTTTCTGGCTGGCCACAGAGATAAGAGGAAGGATCTGGCTGCTCTGTGAATACCATTACCAGAAACTCACCAACGACACTGCTTGCATCGAGCAATTCCCCAGGAGAGGGTAGGTAGTTATAGGCGCTGAGTGCGAGGAGGCCGGGTGGGTGAGGGGTGTCAGTTTGGTATTTGTAGTTCATTGTATAATAACTACAGAACTACACTGCTTGCAGCCAGGGCCGGCGCCACCACTAGGCAGCTCTAGGCATTTGCCTAGGGCGCCGGCACCTGGAGGGCGGCAGTTCGCCCCTCACCCCCAGCGAACTGTGTAAAAAAATTGCTGCCCCGGCGTCCCTGCAGTGCTGGGGCGGTCAGGGGTGTCCGTGCCGTAGGGGTACCTGCGGCGCTGTCATGTGTATAAAGCTGGCTGCGGCCGGCGGGGTCCCTGTAGTGAATAGCAAATAACTAGCACTTCCCGCGCCGCCGCGCACATAGCGCTAGTTATTTGCTATTCACTACAGGGACCCCGCCGGCCGCAGCCAGCTTTGTACACATGACGGCGCCACAGGTACCCCTACGGCACGGACACCCCTGACCGCCCCAGCACTGCAGGGACGCCGGGGCAGCAATTTTTTTACACAGGTACCACCCCCCCTCCCTCCCTCCCCACGGCACCAGGGCGCCCCCACCCCGACTCGCCTGGGGCGCTCCGGTGCCTTGCACCGGCCCTGCTTGCAGCCAGCAGAGTGTGAGGAGGCCGGCAGAGTTTTTTGGTCATTATATATAAATATACACATATTGTGTGTTTGTTTATTACTTACCGTGCCATGATTATAATGCAACATTAAATGTGACTGCGCCAGCGCAGCCGCTTCCCACATCTCCTGCCACAGAGAGATGCTACTGCAGCCAGGCTCTCTCTGGTGTCCAGAAATTTCATACTCCTCTAGTAATGTGAGAGACAGTCCCTGAGTGCGGGAGCGTGTCTGCAGGCATGGTCGCGAGATGTCATGAGGCAACGTACGCTGCCAGGAACGCAATGCACTACTGGGAATGGGTGCACTGCTGGGCCAAAATTTCCATCTCTACGCATAGCAAGCTAGCCGGAGTGTCAGACAGCAGGGCAAGGTGAGTGGACGGAGGCGGAACCGTTCCACCTCCAAAATGGAACTGACAGAACCCAGTTCCGCCCTGTTTCGGCTCACTTTAACCACTGATTAGCATATTTATATACAGAATCGGGAATCATAAGGAACTGGGAGATGATTTGTTCACTAACAGGCCTATATTTAGGGCACGTAGACATGTAATGAGGCCAGGGCTGCTATCAGGAATTTTGTGACCCGGGACTCATTTCCAGTCTGGGCCCCGAGCCTCCCTCCTCACTTGACTTACTGTAACCCGGCTCCTGCTCTCCTATCTCCTCTTCCACTGAGCTGCAGCCCTGAGGTTCCAGAGTGCAGGCTTCTTCAACTCAGGATGCCGGCGGCCAATTAAAATGCAGCACCGGCTGGTGAGCCAATCAGAGCTCACGTAACGGCAGCCACTCTGATTGACTGCCAGTACGCAAGCTCTGATTGGCTCAAAAGCCGGTGCAGCATTTTAACTGGCCGCCAGTGTACTGGGTTGAATAAGCCTGCCCTCCAGGACCTGTTTTGTTCAGTGCACCGAGCACAGCTCAGTGGAAGCAGTCAGGGGTGATACAGTAGGCAAAATGAGCTGCCCGGGCCCTTCCAGAGGCCAGGGCCCGGGACAGCTGTACCCACCCTGTAAGGCCATGAATGAGGCTTGCAGAAAATAACTTCCGTACTGAATTAAAAAGGAGGATTCTTTACCATTAGAGTAGTAACATTCTGGAATGTATTGCCGGTAGGGGTGGTTACGGCACCTACTGTTAATGAATTTAAATCAAAACTGGATAAATTCTTGACCACTAAAGGAATCATATAAATGACTTACTCAAGTCAGTAGTTACAAGACAAATAATTTGAACTCCATGGACTAACGTTAATTACTTTGTTACTATATTATGATGAATAAAAAGGTTTTCTTGGCAATTTTCACACCTATTTTGACAAATTCACTTGGCACTCAAAGGGTTAAAGGACCAATGCCAAGTCCCAACTCTGTTTGTTTGAATTATGTAAGACTATAAGCGGCTAATTAATCTCACTTTCACCTTAAGCTCAAGCTATAGAAATGTAGAATAATGCACTGCATAGTACACACACCGTATCTGTTGCTACCACCACTGAAGGATAAATTACAGTAGTTCCCACAGTTTTGCCAAGAACATATTTCATTGTAGCACATTGCTATTCAACAGACTATTGCTACACCAGTATGCTGCAGTCAGAGGACAAACACAGCCAAACAACAGCTATTTTCTAATAAAAGGCTTCTCAGCCGGTGGCATGTGTATTCCCAGGGGTATTTCAGACTGATTCAAAAGGTAATCCTGTTCCATACCATTTAAAAGGGCCATTTCCCGTAATGCTGAAAGATATGGCTTTAAACAAAGGCATAGGAATTTGTTTTGGAGCATAAAAGACACATCCTGTTAGAGATTATACCTTACATTAGAATGATTAATAATAATGATATTATAAGACTGGCACGCCAATAATGAGAACAATAAATGAAAAGCATAAACAAAAATGAAAAAACAACCATGGTTCCAAAAGGTGAAGGGGGCCCAGCAATGACGGTCTACACTCCTGGAGCCCCCATATGGTTTTGCTGGGCATGCTCGGGAACAATACATGATTTATTTATTGATTTACAGGTCTCCCTTTCTCATGCAGTGGTTCCCAACCTTGGTCACCAAGGACCCCCAACAGTTCACATTTTCCAGGTCACTTAGCAGGTACACAGGTGCATTCATTATTCACTGACACATTTTAAAAGATCCACAGGTGATGTAAATGATTTTATATGTGGTTCGGTGAGGAGACCTAGAAAACATGCACTGTTGAAGGTATTTGAGGACCCCCGGCACACCTTGGCATGCCCGCATTCCCATGGGAACGCACCAGAGTATTAATGGAGATGCCCATGAAACACTGAGTGTTCCCATGGCCGTGCCCCGAGTCTGCTGCCCCATGCCTCTGACATGCATTGCTACATGCGAATGGCCCCGCTACATATCGCCACGGCCATTTGCACAGTGGACCTGAACATGTGCACAAAAGACCGTGTGCATGTGTAGTCCATCAACCATCGGAACGGGCCGAATTCACCCCTGTCTGAACAAACCAGCTCCCTCTGTCCATATCACTTTCTGTTAAGGAGTAACTGGTGGTACTTCACCTCAAATGAAGTACCTTGGTTCTTAAGGCCTTTTATATATAGTGATCACAGCCACATTTTACACAAAAATATAGATTTCGCTATCACTTGAGGGTGGATCTTCCTTTGAATCATAGGCTGCAGGAGCCCATGGTTTCAAGTGGTGCCCTTATAATAAACAAATACTATGGGGAAATTTACCAAGATGGGAGTTCTATTTCACATGGGTTGTTGCTATGGGCAATATAAGGTGCTTAATAAATAAGAAGTAGATTCTAATTGGTTTTCTATTACAACATCCCATATGAAATAGAACTCCCATCTTAGTAATGTCCCCAATGTGCCGAGGGAGAATCTCTAAATTTGGTTGTCTGAATCTGAAATTTGTTAGATTTAAATCTAATTTAAGTTGGCCAGACTTTTGTGCTGTTGTACTTCCCGAAGCGTGTATACTTATTCGGGCTTGGGGAAAAGGGCCTGATTAAGACCTATTTGCTCACAGCCTAGTGGACAGGTCAGTGGTCAAGTGGAGGGAGTCAGGAGCTGAATAAAAAGAACAAACATACAAATAAATAGGCAGCTGCTGATTGGCTGAGAGAGCTCTTTCAGCCAGTCAGTGGCTGCCCTTTAGTTTGTATGTTTTTTTTGTATTCTTCCTCCATCTGGCTCCCTCCACCCATCTCTTGGCTCCCTCTGCCCAGCTCTCGTGTCCCCCCTCGCCCGCCCGGCTATGGGCTACCTCTGCCTACAGCTCCCCGGGAGGTACATGCGATAAATTGCATGCGATTTTTTACAAAATGGAACATCAAGTGCCAAATCATATCGTGTCCTTAGGACAAGTCGGCCTTAACTATCTTCTGCTCTATCCAGGCCTTTAGACATCAGTCACCTATGTTCACTGTTTAGTTACCTATGTTCTCTACAAATCAAATAGCACTGATCCATTACATTAATAATCTAAAATAGAATACATAGGATGGATATATTATATTATAGCTGCTCATTTTAAAACACAGGGTCCCATCTTATTCCCATGAGACATGTTATCTCTACCCTTGCAAGGAATGAACACTATCTATCTCTCATTCCTTTTTTCCCCAAACATTTAACAGTGTAATGTGGGCTAGGTGAAATGAGGGAGATTGCTAGACTAATGAGGGAGATTGCTGTTATTTCAGGGAGTGTCCTGCAGAATGCAGGAGGGTAGGCAATTATGATTCAGGGTGGATCGCATATGCATGGTGGCATATGGTGCTGCAATCACAGTGCAGAACAGTGAATGCCTCTGCTTGGGTACACACCAGAATGATATGGCCTCATTCCCGTCAATTCGACCGATTGTATGTAAATTGGGCATGTTTTGACATGTTTGAGATCCGATTCCGATCCGATGCACATACCCGTTGGTCGTTTGGTCATATTCTGTGTCACTCGCCGGTGGAAGTGAGCGCCCTGCACTTCCGCATTCTCGGGTATTTCTCTATGCGCTCGCCGCCCCATAGATTAACATTGAGCAGAAGCGCGCATCATATTCTATATGCCCTGCTGCGGTACTCACTACAGGTTTTTTATTTGCCTCACAGGACTGGCAAAGAGGTAGTAAATGTCAGTTTTATAATGAGAAAACTGGCATATGTGATATGTATTTCTAATCTTGTATTGTATGTCGCAATTATTTTATAGTTTTATTAAAGTATTATTTAATTCTTTTTTTTATTTTTTATTTTACTTGCATGTTTGGTCAAGGTCTGTGGTAGAATTATGTGGCAGTGATATATGATGTGTCAATGATGAGTTTAGATATATATATAAACCCCATAGACTTACAAGTATGTCAACCTGCCCTGGCAGAGATTAGAAACCCGACCAGAGAAAGTAAGATGCACGCTTACTTCTCTGAGCTACGCAGCATCTGGAAGGTGCTAGTGCGGATGTCCACTTAGCACACAGCGGACGCATGCGCACTGGACACCGACCCCGGGGATTGCGGAGGGGTGAGGTACCACAAACACATTGTGGTAACACATTTGAAACAGAATATGGAGAAGTGTATATCACTAACGGCGCGAAAATGTGCCGTTAAACTACCGTTAACTACACATTTGCGACGAATGGTAGAGAATCCCACCCTGTGTCCCTCTGACTGGAGCTTGAGTAATACTGCCAATACACTAGGGCGATATTACATACAATCCTTTGATTTCGATCGCATCTGTGCGATAAACTGCCCCTCCCCCTCCCGAGAACCATTACCCCCCCCCCCCGAGTACCATTATGCCCCCTCCGCCGAGTACCATTACATTCCTAGCTGTGGCGGCCCTTGTTCCTGCACGCCTCCACTTTCTGCATGCATCTCCTCAGGAGCACACACTGCACAGTGCAGCCTGCAAAGCGCCGAGCCCATCTGTGTCTTAGGCTCGGTGCTCTGCAGGTTGCACTGTGTATTGTGCGTGCCTGGCTGGGGGGCCACTGGGTGGAGGAGGTGGTGTGCGGCCGTGGGGGGTGTCACCATGCCACTGTCGCTGTGGACAGCTGCCCAGGCCCCTCCAGAGGCCGGGGCCTGGGACAGCTGTACGCACAGCACCCCCCCTGTCGGCGGCTCTGGTACCAGGAAGAGAAGTTGCTGGTGTTCATGTATAGCATTGGGTGCCAGGGCTATATTAACTAGTGACTTCTATGTATATTATAATTCATTATTTTGACTTTGTGCATTATGTCGTGATAGGGAAAATATTTCTATGTAGAAACACAAAGCCCATATTTCTGTGCACATATGGAATTGTTGGAATTATTGATGAGGTATGAATGCATACCTCCCAACTGTCCCGCTTACCGCGGGAACGTCCCGATATTCGGGGACGTTCCCGCGTCCCGCCCGGGGCCGCCATTGTCCCGCGGTGGGGGGGACAGTTGGGAGCCCCCCAGCTTGCCGAAAATAGACGCTGTGCGCATGCGCACAGCGTCTATTCAGCGCCGACGAGCGTCAAAAACGGGGCGTGGCCGGAGTTCGCGTCACCCCGTGAGGCCATGCACCCTCTTCAAAAGTTGGGAGGTATGTGAATGGATGCAAATTGTGAAACATTTGTCCTCTGGCCATGCATTACTTGTGTTCCCTCCACCCCTCATGGTACAGTATGTACTAACAAAGGTCAGGCATGCCTATATATTAACTTGTGTTCAAGCTGAATGTACAATGTAAATGTAGCTTATAGCAACAGACCTTGGACACACACAACGTACATAATATTTCTGTAGGTCTAACCTAGTTTCATGTTTCAGGAAAATGCAGATTTTCTGGTTTGAAGTTACAGGTGGCCTAGTTAATTACTGCCTAGTTTTCCAGTAAAAAAAAACTAAAGTAGATTTAATTGAAACTGTCCTAGACATCTTTTTTGGTTAATCCATATTTCGGTAATTTAGTCTCAAGCTTTCTTCCTAGAAGATAATAAACAGATTTTCCTCCTGTCATAAACAATTACTTGAAATTATCATCATCTCTTTATTGTACCCTGTTCATATTCTCCGTTCACTCTCTTTGGCTCTCTTCTCTCTGAAATGTCACGAAAACCCTGCGTTTCTTCATCTCATTATAAAGCAGCATTCATTTTTTTACCTCTGTCTATTCCCACAAAATAATATTATACACTGTAATGTGGGAATCATATTAACAGCACAAATAATCATGATTCGGCTTAAAACCTAAATGTGAACACAAGTTCATGTAGTCAGGGTATAATTCATTTCTGAGTTGCACTAGACATGAGAAGCTCTAGTAACTGGGCCTAAGGCAGAGATGAAGGTGTGCCCATTTGCGTCACTTACATGTTTCACACTGCGCATGTTCTGTAACTGTGCACCTCCTAGAACTGGCAATGCAGCAATGTATACATTTCAATAATATGTACACTTAAAGCTGGAGAGGGTTTGAATGTGACATTTTAAAGTGGTACTGTAAAATTCAGTGAGGGCATGTTGACGGGTGTGGTATGATTCACCGACAGTCGGGATCCCGACCAGAGGCAGAACTCTGGGAGGCAATGGAGTCATCTGCCACCGGGCTCCTGCTTCCATGGGGGCACCTCCCTTCCCCTGCAAGTTTGAATCAGTTAATTGAAAGCCGTTGATATTGCTAATGTGGCTGACTCCCCCTTCTAACAGCATTTTTGCAAGAGTCCCACCCTGTATTAGATCCCATGACCTTACTGGAGACAGACCTTACTGATTTAGCTATTTGGGGGGGGGGGGGGCACCAATACTTATCTTGCTTCCGGGCAACTGGGATGAACTTACGCCACTGATCCCGACAGTCATTATCCCGACGTCGGGATCCCGACTGCCTGGTCTCAGACAGCGTGGCCAGTGCAACAAAGCCCCTTGCAGGCTCGCTGCGCTCGCCACGCTGCGGGCACGGTGGCTCGCTACACGAACCACCTATTCTATTCTCCCTCTATGGACCCCCATGAGGGAAAATAGCCGACGGCCGTCGGTGTTTTAACAGTCGGGATCCTGACGGCGGGTAAATGACTGTCGGGATCCCGGCTGTCGGGACCCGGTCCGGCACCCATGTTGACAGAACTGTGTGTTTACAAGTATACATGTGGTTGGCTAGGACTCAGTCAAGATGTATAGAATACCACTTTCAGAGAGAATAGTCCATAAATTCTTGGCTTTTACTTGGCATTTGAGTGCCAGGTTGTTTTGCAGGTCCCAGTCTGACCCCCCTTTCACACAGAAAAGCAAATTTGCGGTAAAACATTTATACCAAGTAATTTGCTGATTAACACAGGTATTTCTTCTGTGTAAAAGAGTCAACCTGGGTCGAAATTTGGGGTATTTGACCCTGGTAAATTTCACACAAGAAAAGAACTTGTGTTGAACTGCAAATTACCAAGTACAAATGTTTAATTTATTTTTATGTGTGTAACATACAGATGATATCCACCCTACTCTTCATCGGTTTTGTGTCCCCCGTAAGATAGTAGACTTTCCTCTCAAGATATTCACGGCCATTAAGAGCAGCCAAGGGCCCACTTGTTGTTGTTATGTGTGTGTGTGTATATAGAGGGGGGGAAGGGAGGTGTACAATCCGGGGAGATGGCTATGTTTCCAAAAATAGTTAGGAAAAATAGCAAGCATTGACGACACTTACTATTGGTTTCCCACATAGAAGATGTGCCCCCTTTCATTTGTTTGATTAGTTTTCCAAAGTGTAGCTCATTGGCTACAATGGGCCATCTTTATATGCTATGCTGAAAACCTACAGGGATCTTCAGCTGTTGTCAGGAATAGTGCTGCACACCCTCTGTCATACATCAGCCTGATACTAAATATTTGCTGCTATCCCCTAAAAAGAGGTAAGAAGTATAAGATGAGGGAGGAGCAGTTTGGGGACTTCAACAGGTAGAATAGGTGGGTGGGGGACTACTGTGCCCTGATTTGAAACAGTTTCAATATATGTGAGGCTTCCAATCTGGGTGTGGTATGAAATGCCGTAATTCCGAACTTCATCATGATCTGAATGTTTACATGATAATTTTCCTGTACACACCAGCAAATGCTTTACAACAATGATTTATTGAAGCTAAAGTAGATACAGCTGTACTCAATGTTATATAAACTGTCTGATAGAGTAAAGCTTGAGTGGAGTGGAGGGTCATACAGCTCTTCAGCCAGCAGTGGCGTAATTAGAAATGTTGCACCCCCTGCCAAAAGTTTCTGATGCCCCCCCAATACATATATAGGTACTGTTTACCTAGCACGGCGCCCATCGCGTTGATCGCATGTACATCGCATGCCATTATAGTGGCATGCGATGCCTGCGATGCGATGGGTGCGATTGTAGCAATTTTACATAGGGAACAATGTTAAATTACCTTCCAATCAACCAGATCAACCCAATGGACCCGATTTTACATAGGGAACAATGTTAAATTCCCTTCCAATCAATCAGATCAACCCAATGGCCCCCAATTTTACATAGGGAACAATGTTAAATTCCCTTCCAATCAACCAGATCAACCCAATGGACACGATTTTACATAGGGAACAATGTTAAATAGCCCCCCAGACAACAAATTTAATAGAATAACCACCCTGAAGTGTGAAATGCCCCCCCCCCCATTGTTAACGTCACCCCACGGTCAACGTCATCCCGAAGCGTGGCGAGCGCATACCCCCACTATCCACGTCGGCGTGGAGTTAAGAATAGAAAGTGTGGCGAGCGCAGCGAGCCACCGCGCCCGAAGCGTGGTGAGCGCAGCGAGCCCCGCGAGGGGACGCGGATACCTTCACAGGTATCCGCGTCCCCTCGCGGGCTTCACAGGTATCCGCGTCCCCTCGCGGGCTTCACAGGTATCCGCGTCCCCTCGCGGGGCTCGCTACGCTCGCCATGCTTCGGGCTCAGTGGCTCGCTGCGATCGCCACACTTTCTATTCTCAACTCCACGCAGACATGGATAGTGGGGGTATGAAAAGGTCGGAGGACGCGTACCGCCGCCCCTCGCGGGCTCGCTGCGCTTGCCACGCTTCGGGATGACGTTGACCGCGGGGTGACGTTAACAATGGGGGGGGCGGGGGGGCATTTCACACTTCAGGGTGATTATTCAATTCAATTTGTGGTCTGGGGGCTATTTAACATTGTTCCCTATGTAAAATCGTGTCCATTGGGTTGATCTGGTTGATTGGAGGGGCATTTAACATTGTTCCCTATTTAAAATCGGGTCCATTGGGTTGATCTGGTTGATTTGAAGGGAATTTAACATTGTTCCCTATGTAAAATTGGGCCCATTGGGTTGATCTGGTTGATTGGAAGGTAATTTAACATTACAAACACATAAGATGCATGTGATGCCTGCGATTTGCGGCAAGATACCCGCGATATAGATTGTGGGCGCCGTTCTAGGTAAACAGTACCCATATATATTTTTTTTTTTTGCCTACATGATTATGCTCATTGGCAGGAGTTCATTTCTCATTGCCAGGGGTTACATGCTTATTTTCAGGGGTTTCTTGTTCATTGCCAGGGGTTACAGCATACTTGCCTAATTTTGAAAACTAGTTTCAGGGAGATTGTAAATGCTCAAAATATGTGCTGTGCCACTGACAGGGTGTGTCATGCTCCGCACAGTGGGCGTGTCTAACCTAACCTTAGGGCGTACTTATCGCCACTAAGGGGTGTGTCCTGCAGTCGCAGAAGAAAGCTGTGGAACACTCTGGGCCTGGTTCAGGCGTGAATGTTGCTGACTGTAGCACTGCACTAAACATTTCTGCCTATATATGCATGTGTGCGTATGTGTGTGTGAGAGAGAGAAAAATAAGAGAGAGTGCTCTGAGTGTGTGAGAGAGGGAGAGTGAGAGGGTTAGAGGAGAGTGTGTGTCAGAGAAAGTGTGAGATAGAGGGAGAGTGTGACAGGGATAGGGGATAATCTGAAAGAGAGTAGACCAGTGACCTAGACAGCTGCTGTATGCAGAAAGATGGCTGCTCACCTTGGAGGGACCAGTCTCAACCTGCACATACCAATAACCAGGGAAGATCCAGATGTGTACTGCACCAATTTGGATTCTTCAGCTGATATTTCTATACCTATATAAAACAAAAAAGGGGGTACAGTTGGCAGAGCTGGCTTGAGGAGGGGAGCTCACGGGCACGGAACCCCCACTCTGAGAAGCCACCAACTGTTGCTGCAGGTTGAGGAACTGCTACAGGCACAGTGATACAGTAAAAGTGGCCATACAGATGGGGCAGGTCCCATCTTTGCAGGGGATGGCGTTGGCGATACCAGCCGCCATCCCCCGCCAGCGCCATCTCTATAGTGAGAAGGGGACGCGCGCGCACGAGAGGCACGCGCGTCCCCTTCCGACGGCGCTTCCAGTGCTTCCCCCGGCTGACCGCCAGCTTGTCGGCGGACACCCGGGGTCCCCGCCGCCTGCCCGCACCCCCCCCTAACCCTGTCCGTCTCCCTGAAGCGGAGACGGACAGGGTTCCCGTCGCCCCGTCGACAGAGATTGAGACGCGCGTGTGCGTGAGACGCAGTCAGATGGTGAGGCAGGCTGCTGGCGGATCGCCAGCGGTGACGTTCTGGCGATTCGCCAGCAAAGAAGAACCTGCCCTATCTGTACATCAGAAAGATCGGTCTTAAGACCGGTCACAATCAGTATTGTGTACAATTTCCCTTCAACTCCCCTGAATTCTTTGTTGTTTTTTGGACACACAATCTACATCCAATCGATCATGCAATCAGTCATACAATGCATCTGCTGCATGATTGTATAGATTGGAGATTCATTTAAATAGGGGGCTGGCCTACTGTGGGGTTGGGTGAGTGGGGGTCCCCTGTATTTTAGGGACCAGCACTGGGCTCTTGAGCTGGCACTGATTCCCAAAATACGGGGAGACAAAATGAGTGGGGGTCCCCTGTATTTTAGGGACCAGCCCCAAGCTCTTGAGCCGGCCCTGGTTCCCAAAATATGGGGGACAAAGTGGGTGGGGGTCCCCCGTATTTTAGGGAACAGCACCGGGCTCTTGAGCCGGCACTGGTTCCCAAAATACGGGGGACAAAATGAGTGGGGGTCCCCCATATTTTAGGGACCAGCACCAGGCTCCACTAGCAGGGGATGTAATGCCATAGCCAGGGGACACGCTTGATGGGGTCCCGTGGCCAAAACATTACCTCCCAACTAGTCAGCCCAGGCTGGGAGTTTTTGGGCAGGGGGGGCTCCCCAAATAAAGGGCTCCCCCCTCTCCAGGGCACCCCAGGCCTGGGCTAAAGCCTGGGGCTATCCCCCGCACCCTTGGGCGGTGGGTGTGGGGTTGATAGCTGTTTTAAAAAATATTGTCCTTTACAGTGGGACTACAGGTCCCAGCAAGCCTGCCCCACTGGTACCTATAGCCCCCCTGTAAAGGAAATATTAAAATAAAAACACAGGTTTTAAATGTTTTATTTAATAAAAACACAAACACAGGTTTTTATATATTTTATTAAACTGCATCTTGTCTTCACCCAGGGGGGCTCCTGTCCCCCGTCCCCCCCCCCAGGGATTCTGCGGCGTATTCACCTGGACTCGGTAGCCACCTAAGCTATTTTGCATGGCCACCGCCCCCAGGGCTTCTGCGGTGTCTTCACCTGGGGGCGGCGGCCCCCCTAAGCTCTTTTGCATGGCCAGGGCTTCCAGGAGTCTTCTGGAGCTCTTCTCTGCTCCACCTCCACCACTGGACTGCCTGCCCCTATCACGTGCTTGCTAATATAGCCAGCTTAAGGGGGCCACTGCTAGGGAACCCAGCTGCCGCCGCCAGGAGACCCAGACCCAGAGACCCCCAAGAGACCTGTATTCAGCCGCTGCCGCCAGGGGACACGGACACAGCCACCGCCGATGGGGTAAGTAGCCCCTCTGGGGACAGAACAGCAGAAGGGGAGGGAAGCCAGCGCTTCTCCCCCCCTCCCCATCGAACGACAGATTGCATGTGCTTAAGTGCACATGCAATCTGGTCCTAATCCCAACTGATCTGACGAGCAGCACGTCAGATCAGAGGAACAATCCCCCAACCAGCTGGAGCGTGCATTGCACGATTGTGTACACACAATCTGCATGCAATCAATCATACGACCATACAATCATACAGTCTCGTTCTGGTGTATGGCCACCTTCCAGGTGCGGCCACCGCTACCCTTGACTCTGCAGTGGCAGGCCTGTTTAGTTTCAGTAGGGGCAGTGGGGACTCTGTAACATCCAGATGACCTCTATTTGCGATGGCATTGGGGGAAACTGGTAGAATGATGTGGCTTTCTGTTAGCGGTAGACTCTGCATTTGCCAGAGAGCCAGTACACACAGTGCTATTACATTACACATATCCCCCCATATTACATTAAACACATCCCCCATATTACACCACATAAACACACCACTATGATACATTACACACATCCACCCCCATATTACATTCAACACTCACGTTATTATATTACATTGTACACATCCCCCCAGCCAGTTGAGTACAACACACATCAACGTATTACATTACACCAATGTTGAAAAACATCATTTGATCGATGTTTTCTTTCGATGTCCCATCCCTACTCCCGACCCCACTAGTTGCAGAAGCACGCATGCGCAGTCCAAAATTACTATTGGGGGTCCCAGAAACCGGAAGGACAGCAGGGATTTGCAGGGCAGCGGGAGGCTCATGCAAAAACCGGGATCCTCCTGCTGAATACGGGAGGGTAGGCAAGCCTGGGTTACATGCTCATTGTCAGGGTTTTCTTGTGTGGCATCCCAGCCTTGAGCTGAGCTGCAGGCACTGCAGGGGTTAATTTAGTATAAAGATTTGATAAATGTGCCCCTTAAAAGCTTTGTAGCCTTATCAGCAAGAGGGGCAGTTTATGGCCCAAACCAGGTCTTGCAGACCATGCCAAATATAAGAGGGTTTTATTAAGGAAGGAAGTTGGTGAACAAAGGAAAGGACATGCTGTCGTTCAGTGTGTGCTGAGGGGAGAATGGGTGACCTAGGCTAGTGTGTCCTGGAATGAGAAGCCATGTGAGTGCTGCTAGGAAGAGCAAGAGATATCCAGATTCAGTAAGAGGGCAACATCATGAAGCTGCAGTGGAAGAATACATAAGGGATCCCCACCTTCAAGGGTACCCTAGAAGCAGGGTGGGAGGTGTAAGTCCTGGGAGAAGTCAGTCTGGTGAGTGGTAGGAAACCACGTAAGGTGTGAAAGCCCCCCAGCAACGCATCTAGGAGAGATCCCAGTAGATAGACTGTAGAGAGATCCGGCAATGGACAGGTGGTGTATGCACCAAAATGAATCTCAGTTTGCGACTGCCGCACTACTGATTTCCCTAAATGTTTATCCTAAGCCGTGTACACACGGCAGCGATATGGGCTGATATCGCTGGCAATATGGTCGCTGGGATGGTGATGGGAGTGTGCGCTCCCATTTTCTGCCCCGTTATAATCGCTGGTCAAGCTGATTCCCTCTGGGGCTCCCCCGGCAGAGGTTCCCTTTCATCAGCGACCATCTCTGGTCGCTGATGAAAAGGAGACACTGAGCAATATATTGCTCAGCAATATATCTCCCCTGTGTGTACACAGCTTTACTGTTTCTATTGAAGCAAATTAAATTCACTGCTGAATTGCTGTAATCTGTAGTAAACTATATGATGGTTGTGCTAGAAAAGAAAAGAGCAAGGATTGATACAGTATGTGATACCCATGACAATAACCCTCTCTGAACTGTAAATAAACTGCTTGCTCTTGGTGATCAGATCAGATGAGTCTGGTGTAGGGATGGCCATCGATGATTCAAAATCATCGATGGTTCATGGCTGATGTCGAATACTTTTGCCATCGATGGGGGAGAACCAGATGGTTTCCCTCCCATCGATGGAACAGCAAAACGATGTTTTGCTGTTTTTTTTCTTCAAAGTGCCGGGATACACCATACCATATGGGCGTTCTCATGGAAATGAGGCAGTGACGCGGGGGTGGGGGGCGGGTGGCTGACATCACCGGATGTCAGCTGCCCGGCCGTATCCACGCCAGCGTGCATGCATATATACGAAACTGAAAAGTCACTTATATATGAGTCCACGCTAAACATCATTCGATGGTCGGTGACCATCGAAAGATGTGGGCGGTTACCCGAGGCCTGCAAATGGATGTTTATGCAAAACATCCATTCGCAGCTGTTCAGGCGAAGCCGCACTTTGAGGGGGCGGCAGGGGGGCGGTCGTTCGCCGGGCGGAGTTTGGTGGACTCGCAAGGCTGCGAATTCGCAGCCTTGCGAATCAACCTGAATAACCCCCAATATTCCCTACCACATGTACACACACAGACAGACATTGTAGGGTTAATTTTTTGGGAGCCAATTAACCTACCAGTATATTTTTGAATTGTGTGAGAAAACCGGAGTACCCGGAGGAAACCCACGCAAGTATGGGGAGAATATACAAACTCCGCACAGTTAGGGCCATGGTGGGAATCAAACCCATGACCTCAGTGCTGTGAGGCAGTAATGCTAACCATTACACCATCCGTACTGTACTTACATGTTTGTTGTCAGGGGTTTCTTCCTTCTTGCAAGGGGTTTCATGCTCATTGCCAGAGATTTAAGGCTCTCAGGTGCTCATGCTCCTGGAATCCACCACTTTCGTGTAGTGTTATACTGGCTGCACTTCCCAAAAAGACGCAAGGGGTCCAGTAGGACCTCTCACATCTGTCTCCTCCAAGGCAGCATTTTTGGAGGGTCATTATCAGCAGATTCCATGCAGCAGAGGGCCAGACTGCATGGAATCTGCAGAGACCCTGAGCCTCTGCAGCTCTGACTCCTCCATTGGCATTATTACACCACTGCCAACCAGTGTATGTAGGTACCAGGTAGCAGTGCAGGATGCTGGACCAGCATCTAATACAACAAATAATTGCAGGTCTAAGCTAAATGAAAGGCTACTGTCGATCCCTGTGGCACAGTAACACAGTCCCAAGATGACACTGCGGAAGCGTTATTCTCTGTACCAAGATGGGGCTACTGGCTCAGTAGTAGCCCCATCTTGGTACAGAGAATAATGCTTCCCTGGAGGAGTAGCAACACTGAAGGCCAGGTGCACTTAGCTTCAAAAGTGATAAAATGGAGAGTGATAAACAGCCAGCCAATCAGCTCCTACCTGCCATGACACAGACTGTGTTTGAAAAATGTCAGGCAGGATCTGATTGGTTGGATATCATTCTCCATTTGATCACTTTTGAAGCTTAGTGCATCTGGCCCTGAGTGTCCACAGTATTGTACTCCACTTTCAACAATATCAACATGGAAATAATGTTAAAGTTGCAAATGTCATTACCTGGCATGTTAACAAAGCATTTTATGTATTTGAAGCCTAACCCTAACTGCAGCCTATCCCTAACCACAGCTGAAACTAACCTAATCCTAACACTATATCACAATATCAACATCGGGACAATGGCGACAATATGCCCATGTATACATTTTCACTTTCAACATTTTGTTCAAACTGACATTCAGACCATACCAACATTCTGAATGTTGACATAATAACCACATACCTCTGGGCAGTATGCTGCAAAAGCATCACAAAAGCAATAAGGGGAAAAACAAAATAAATAATTACAAAATATGGGCTATTGTCTGCTGCAGTTCGGCAGAGGATACAGTGTGATCAGAGGTGGATTTTCTGAAAGGCAACCGAGATGCCTGCCTAGGGCCCAGCAGGTCCGAAGGGGCCCCATAAATATATCCTGGCCTTCCAAAACGTTCCCAGACAGACAGACATCAGACAGACCTGCCCACACTCCCAAAGTCCCTTTAATAGGATAAAATTATTGTGACACACACAAAATGGTTTCATCCACTGTATCTGGGCAGTCAGTTTACTTTACATGTGATACAGGTATTAACCCTACTTCCAAAAGACCTGGAGCCTGATTTAGATTTGTACGCAATGCCGATGATCTCGCAGCTGAGCATTTATTGGGAGACTGTGCACGCGCCAAGGTACTCTATCGATGCTGCCTGAAATCAGCAGCAAAACTATAGTGCTTTGTTTGAGGGAGGTGGGCCCCAAACTAGTTCCTTGCCTAGGGCCCCATGAGGTCTAAATAACTGTTAAAGCAGTTCTCAGACATAGAAGCCCAGGTGAAGAACAAGCTGTCAGAGGATAAGAGAGCGGCAGTGATTACTGGTGGCTCGCTTCCTAATGTTCAATTTACTATGCAGTGATGCTGGGAGAAATCTTTCCTACTGAGGTCCTGGTGGCAGTGGCGTAGCTACAGGGGTCGCAGCGGTCGCACCTGCGACCGGGCCCCTGAGCCAGGGGGCCCAACCCCCGCCACTGTAACCCCCGCCACTATAATAGGGCAGCCATAGGCGAGTCCGTCACAGCCACCGGCGAAGTGCGGGCTGTGACGGCTGTCTAGTATGCGGTCTGTGGTTGTGCAGCCTGCGCAGGCTGCAGTAAGAGACCAGAGCCGATATATGTGAGTAGACCTTTTCTCCCGTTGCTCCCCGCTACAGCCATCCTGTACACCTATCCTGTGATCGCTCACCTGTACCTGGCCGCCTGAGGTGGTGGGGGAAACCTCCTGGCACATCCCTGTCACGTCTACTACAAGACAAGACCACCCGCTGCTGTGATATTTGGCCTGACGCCGCACAGCTCCTGAGCGGAGGTCGGACGCCGGCGGCCATATTGCTGTTACTGCATATCGCTCCTGCCTCATGTGGATGCCGCACATCACAGCTCCTTGTAACTAGGCTCCCGCTCTGCCCTGTCCGGGACTCCACGCCGGCTACCTCCCGTTCTGCACTGGCCTGCCGCAGCCTGACAACCGGAGACACCACACCTCGGCCGCACATCGCTGTCAGCGGCTGCTTCCTCCTCCCCTCTCCAGCAGTGGCGCCGCACCTCAGCGGGGAAGTGACTCCCTCACAGTAACAACTCCTGCACTACAGCAGTGTGACCGGAGGCACGGCGGGGCTCGATCTGCACTGGGTTATTGCTGGGGTACTTTACAGCGGTGCAGCAGTGACAGACAGCTCAGAGGCTCCTGAGAGGGGGAATACACTGGCACTGACATCACTGATCCAGGACCCCTTCTCTGATAGTAGTACATACTGAGACGTCTACTCCGATCTGGCTGCCTGTGGTGGTGGTGGGGGAGCTCTCCGGGCACATCTCTGTTACCCCAGATCCTGACTGCGCCCGCCCGCTGTTTAAATATCTGGACTGATCACTGTGATCAAGGGGAGGCTACAGCCATTTTGGCTTGTGAGGTATTGCATATAAGGTGCAAGATTTTAATTTTGTTGTATGTAGGGGGGCCCCAAGCTGACCTTTCGCACCAGGGCCCATGAACCCTTAGCTACGCCCCTGCCTGGTGGAGTTAATATTTAGGATACATCGACCCCTAGCACATCGACCCCTAGCACATGATTTAAAATTGTAAAACGTCACAAAGCATATTTTTTTATTAAATGATGCCATCTGGTGTACATATGTAATGAGATTTATGTGTTATTGACTTTTGCTCATTGTTCTAATATTCTTGTTTCATATCTTGGTAGGTTTGTAGTGATTAAATATGATAGTAAATGTTTTGTTGTTCTTTCAGCAGAATTGTTTTGCCATCCACTTCATGGTAAAATAAATAATGTTTCAATAAAAAATTACAAATGAAGGAAAACATAATGCACTATGGGTCTGATTCACTACCACCTGGCTATGCCTGTTCAAGCACCTTCTATAACGGTAGAGACTAGATCCCCTTCAGTTTTGATTACAGGATGTGATGTTCAGTGAGGGCGGAAGTTGTTAGATGCATCACAACGTTTTTTATTTTATCTGTAATTCACGTAGGTGTAGGACATTTTGTTTTATTTTAGCTGCATTTTACCCTTGCGGGCTCGCTACGCTCGCATGCTTCGGGCACGGTGGCTCGGCACAGATTTATATTCCCCCTCCAGGTATACGTGGACCCAGGGCATGATGGGAAAATTGTCAAAACTGAAGGAGATATAGACACTACCCTTCTAGAACAGGCATGTCCAACTTGCGGCCCTGCAGCTCTTGTGAAACTACACATCCCAGCATGCCTTGCTATAGTTTTAGCATTCCCTAATAACAAAACCGTGGCAAGGTACTGCATAGTTGTCTACCCTCCTGCATTTAGCAGGAGACTCCCTGAAATAACAGCAATCTCCCTCTCTCCCTCATTAGTCTACTAATATCCCTCATTTCACCTAGCCCACATTACACTGTTACATTTTTTGGGGAAAAAGGAATGAGAGACAGATACATTTACATTGAATCAGCACCATTTCCCATCACTTTACCATGTATAGTAGCTCTTACTAACTGCTTTGGGGGTCATCTACATTTGGATATAAGTCCTTTTAAAAGATTCCTCTCAGATGTAGCAGTACACACCCACGCTTCTAGGTGCCACGTTCACAATCTCTTTTCACAGTCTCTCCATATATGGAACTAGACACGCCCTTTGGGTGGAGCATGACACACACCCTCACTTGGGTGCTGTGCAAAATTCTATTACCAGCTATAATCTCCCTGAAACTAGTTTTGAAAAGTAGGCAAATATGAGGTACTGTATCATACTTCTCAATTTAAAAAACAATTTTTCATGATTATAGTTGGTATTAGAATTTTGCCAAGTACCAGCATGTGGGGCAGGCTTACTGGGACTTGTAGTCCTACTGTAAAGGACAATATTACTGTTTAAACTAGCTATCAACCCTGCACCCACAGCCCAGGGAGTGCAGGGGATAGCCCTGGGTTCAGGCCAGGCCTGCGGTGCCCTGGAGAGGGGGGACCCCTTTATTTGGGGGGGTCCCTACCTCTGCCAAAACTCCAAGCCTGGGCTGACTAGTTAGGGTGGGCAATGCTTTGGCCATGGGACCCCATCTAGCTTATTCCCTGGCTATGGCATTTCATCCCCTGCTAGCTGAGCCTGATGCTGGTACCCAAATTACAGGGGACCCCTACTCATTTTGTCCCCCGTATTTTAGGAACCAGGACCGGTCCAAGAGCATGGTGCAGGGTCCTCTGCAGGTTTCTTGAATATAGGGGGACTACATTTTTTTTTCTCTGGTATTCGAGAAAACAGGACTGTCTGATCCCCTTTTTTAGGTCTTCAAAGGGTATTTGTATGTGAAGCCCAGGGCTGCAACTAGGGGATGGGTGGGGGGACACTAAGGGGGCATGTGACCTGGGCCTCAGATATCAGAGGGTGCTGAGGGGTCACAAAGGAGCAGAGGGAGAGTGTCGGCAGGTGCTGCACAGCTGTGGTGAGAAAAGCAATTGCAATGTATAGAGTCTGGACGGTGACGATGTGAGAGTGATCTCAGGTACCAAGAAAACATCTCTTTTCCTAACCTCACCTGGGCAGCTGTGTTGACTGAGCTGGTGGTGTGATGGGAGGCTGTGGCTGGATTCCCATCCCTTCCTCTACCTGCAGGGCACTAAGGGGTAGATGTATGAAGCAGCGATAAGGGAGGAGAAGTGATAAAGTGCCTGGTACTTTATCACTATCCAATCAGCTACTGACTGTCCCTTTTAAACCTAGCCTGTAACTTAACAGTCAGGAGCTGATTGGCCGGTGATAAAGTACCAGGCCCTTTATCACTTCTCCTCCCTTATCACTGCTTCAAACATCTACCCCACAGTGAGTAACAATCATTAAGCCCTTTATCCATTAAGTAATTGTATTGATACATAACTACTACCTTGCCCTAGGTGACAGAAATTCTAGATTTAGTTAATGGTGCCTTTAAATTCATGTTTCAGTGTACAGTGGCGGAACGTGTGGGTGGTGAGCCCAGGTGCAAAATATTATTTCGGCCCACTCCTCGACCCAGGGGCGTAAGTTCATCCCAGTTGCCTGGAGGCAAGTTGGAGTTTGGTGCTCTTTTATAAGTAACGCTCTCAGACGCTCTACAGGGACTGGAGCCTGCACTTAATGGTCATGATATTCAGCAATGTGCAGAATAAGCGTTCATTGGTGAGTCCCAGTCCAACAGATGTAGGCGCACCATCACTTGCTGCATTGCAGGCTGAGCAGAACCAGGTGGGAGCCATCCTGACCCCTATTGCAGGTGTTGGCAGGGATGATCAGAAAGAGGCAATTAACTCTGCACTGGGTTTGACGCAGATCTCAGTTGGAAGAGTAGTGGTCCAATTTTGATCCTACAGTGAACCATACAGGTACTGCAGTACATGCATGTGCCACTTCAGGACTTGGAGGAAACTTCATTAGCTCTGGGAGTCACCCCCCTGCCTCTACCCCCAACCCAAGTTTACAGTATGCAACATGGTGGGGGGCGTGGCCTGTACAGGTCCCCCGCCACGGCAGATTCCCTTTGGAGGGGAGGCGCATCGTGCATCTCTCTTTCCTCTCCCTCCCCTCTCTCAGCAGCAGCAGCGGTGATGGCAGCAGCAGGAGGCAGCTGCTGGAGGGGGAGAGAGCAGGCTGCAGCAGGAGACAACTTGAGCCATCCAAGCCAGCCAGCACTGCACGGTGAGTTGAGCTGTGCTGCCGCTGGCACTGTGGGGGGAATATCTGACACTGTGGGGGTGGGGCATTTCTGGCACTGTGGGGGGCATATCTGGCACTGTGGAGGGCATATCTGACACTGTGGGCATATGTGTGGCACTGGGGGGCATATGTATGGCACTGGGGGCATATCTGGCACGGTGTAGGCATATCTGGCACTGTGTGGGAATATGTGTGGCACTGGGGGCATATCTGGCACTGTGGGGGGCATATGTGTGACACTGTGGAGGCATATGTGTGGCACTATGGGGGCATATCTGGCACTGGGGTCATACTTAGCGCTGTGGGGGTATATATGTGTGGCACTGTGGGGGTAAATGATATCTGGCACTGTGGGGGCATATATGTGCACAAGCCCAAACAGAAATGTCATTGTGTTTTAAAGTTTTGTCATGTAGCCACTCCCCCTCATGTCATATGACCACGCCCCTAACCACGCGGCACAGTACCACTAAGACATTTTTTCTACTTGCACCACTGGGTATGCATAAGGCCCAGCAGACCAGTATGGCTCTGCTTATGCCCCATGATAATGTAAAGATAGGGCATAATTGTTATAGTAGTAAATGGTAAGATTATTATTATGGTACTTGATATTATCACGGCGCCCATGGCATCGCATGCCACTAATTAAGGTATGCGATGGCATGCGATGGGATCCGATTTCAGGCTTTTCCCAGGCGTGAGCATACAATTTTAATATCGCATCGCATGCCATTATAATAGCATGCGATGCGATCATGCCTGATTTGGGCTTATTCCAATGTTAAATGCCCCCCAGACCCGATTTTTAATTGTATACCCACCCTGATGGGTATTGACTATGCTAAATGCCCCCCCCCCCCCCATTGTTAACGCCACCCCACTATCAACGCCAACCTGAAGCGTGGCGAGCGCAGCGAGCCCGCGTGGGACGGCGGTTTGCGTCCTCCGACCTTTTCATACCCCCACTATCCACGTCGGCATGGAGTTGACTCTATATAGTGTGGCGAGCGCAGTGAGCCACCAAGCCCAAAGCGTATTGAGCGCAGCGAGCCCCGCAAGGGGCCGCGGAATATATGTGAAGTCATCTGCGTACCCTCGCAGGGCTCGCTGCGCTCGCCGCGCTTCGGGCTCGGTGGTTCGCTGCGCTCACCACACTATATAAAATCAACTTCACGCCGACGTGGATAGTGGGGGTTTGAAAAGGTCGGAGGACGCATACCACTGCCCCTCGCGGGCTCACTGCGCTCACCACGCTTCGGGTTGGCGTTGATAGTGGGGTGGCGTTAACAATGGGGGGGGGGCATTTAACATAGTCATTACCCATCAGGGTGGGTATACAATTAAAAATCGGGTCTGGGGGGGCATTTAACATAGGAATCAGGCATCTGGGTGCCTGTGCGATTGAAGATCGAGTCCAATCGCGTCGCATGACATCGCATGCGATCCGATGCGACTTTTTGGTTGTACAATGCCCTACGATGGAAAAGGTGGGCGCCGTGATAATACACAAGTATCATTATTATATTAATAAAGTGTCATAAACAGACATTCCTCACTTAACAATCTACCTGATTAGATACCACTCAGAGTTACAACCTGGCCTTCTTTTATCGTCCGCACTGCGACTGCTCAGACTTACAACCCTGCCCTTGCGCTGGCGGCAGGGCCGGTGCTACCCACTCAGCAGCTCCTGGCCATGCTGAGAAGGCGCTCTCTCCCTGCTCTGCTAAAGTTGCCTCAGCCCTCAATGTCCCTGCCTGCATGCCGCCCGCAGCGCCTGTCTAACAGCGGGCGGCAGTATGAAAAGCTGCTCCCTCACCCTGAGTGCACACACACACACACTGTCTGTCTTCCAAAGTCCTCCTCTTGCCCCCTCTTCCTCAACGGAAGGTCGTCGGGACTCTTGTGCTGTGGCAGGCAGCGCTGTAATAACAAAGAGCGGCGTTGTCTGTGCGGTGTGGCAGTGCTTAATCCCCCTCCCCCTGCCCAGTCTCTGTACAGCCTGCGCAGCCAGTGCTGTGCCTTGCGCTTGTCTAAACTTTATATTTTTTATATTTATTTTGATCATGGCTATTGGCTGCCGCAGCCTGTCAAATATTGTGACCAGCAGCCTGAAGAGCAGCTCCCCTCACTCACTGACACTGTGAATGCCTGGATGTCATGTCCGGGTCCGCCCCCTACCCATTGCTCCCTGCGCCTGTCAATCAAATGACGAACAGGACACCTCCCCTTCCTTCCCTCTTCTCAGTGCGCAGTGCAGCCCAGTCCTCAACACTCCGCCCCCTCTATCTCCTCCCCTCTTCTTCCATCTCCTCCTCTCCCCTCCTTTCCCCCTCAGTCACACAAGGGTAAATGGCGTCCTCAGCGTCCTGCCTACGCAGATAGAAGAGGAGGGACTGCACAAGATTTAAACAGCAAAGAATGTGAGTCTTTTATTATACATATTTATAACATATTTTTTAATAATTATATATATATTTTTATATTAATTTAGACACATTTTAAATAATGCCTACAACATTTTGCAGACACAGCACTGAGATGCGAGCGGTTTGCTACACAGGAAACATTTGCACAGTATCGGCAGCATCCTGGCTGCGCAGCCTACAGCCTGAAGCCAGATGCAGGCCAGCCATGTGTTGGGTTGTGTGCGATGTCACCCAGCCGTCGAAGCCCTCCACCTGACATGCCTGCATTGTCTCGACCACTCGCATGAAATGCTGAAGCGATGCCCCCACAACAGGCCATCAGCGGCGGGGAGGGTGGGTGGTGACGGAGGTTTGCATGAAATGCTAAAGTGATGCCCCCGCATAAGGCCATAGGCATCGGAGACGGTGGACAGTGCGCTCCCACAAATGAGCTTTAGCTTGCTGCAATGGCAATGTGAAAGGGTGCAACATTTATGGCTTGCAGGAGGGCGCCGGACACCCTAGCACCGGCCCTGGCTGGCGGTGCCGCAGAGGTAATCAGCTGGTCACAGGAGTAAGCTCCTGCGACCAGCGATTAGAATGGGGCTAAAAAAGGGAGCGCGCACCCGGCGATTTATCACTGGTGCGCACTCCAGTCGCTGGCAATATGGTCCCCAGCGACCATATTTCCAGCGATTTTAGCCCCTATCACCCCCGTGTGTACACAGCTTTAGACTTTTTTTTATTTAGAAGTGTACTGTACTTGTATTATGTATTTTTTATATACAGTATGTTCGTTTAACAACCAACTCGTTTAACAACCGAGTCATAGGAACGGAACTCGGTCGTTAAGTGGGGAATGTCTGTACACAAGAGAGAAAATTGTCTTGAATAAGTAAAACGCAATTAAACACAATCACCTTCATATCTGTCTTTTATACGCTTTTATATGTGAAACATATATGCTGCATACATATGTATATCTTTTCTGCAGCAGTCTAAATAGAAATGTCAATTGAGTAATGCAAATAGACAGCTGCCACTTGATATAATATTGCTAATGATTTAAGTACCATTAACTTGCGGGGTTAATAAGAAATCAGCTAGAGTGGCTAGAGCCGCTAGACAGTGATGCTGATAGTAATTAATATCACTGCACCAGCCCTGCAGTGCCTGCAAGAGATTTGCCTACTAAAAGACATATTTGGGGATAATTATGATGCAGTTACTTGAACATGTACTTTCTGTACTGAGATTACTGCTGCATGCATGTCCACAAGGAATGGGGTAATTGGATAGACAGCAACTTGGTCTACAAGCATTAGGTCGGCACCACTAGGTCGACATGCATGAAGGTCGACATTCAGGAAGGTCAACATGCAGGAAGGTCGACGTGGGTTGGGTCGACAGGGTCATTAGGTTGACACAAGCATTAGGTCAACATGGGTTTTTAAAAGAATAAAATAAATTCCTAAAATCGACATGGACACTGAAACGTAGCACCACCAGTGGCGGGCTGGCCCGGGGGCCAGTAGATTTATGCAGCTCTAGGGCCGCCCGTGTGTGGCTGGTAAGGACTGATCAACTGACAGCCGGGAAGGATCTCTCCTCGGCTTTCAGCTGTCGGCATGAGCCACCACAGACAGGGAAGCCTCTGATACAAACAGCGCCGCTGTTATTTCAAATGTGCCGCCGCCTACTGCAAGCTAATTGGAATTTTCAGTGTGGCAGCCAATTAGGCAGCAGCGGCTCATTGACTCACAGACTGCAAGCGCAGATTGCCTTACAGTAGACAGCGCAGCGGCGCATTTGAAATACCAGCGGTGCTGTTTGTTTCAGCGAATTCCCAGCATGGCGCCCTCCTGTCTGTGGCAGCTGCATGACCCAGCTCTGCACACAGTTCTTTAGAGGTAAGGGGGTAGCTACTGGGGCTGGTACTTTAACAGTTTTGGGTGAATTTTGATACACGTACACCTACATATTGGCAGGTATGCTTATAATAAATAAACTCTATAGCAAAATAGTTATATCAGCTTTCTTTGTTCTCCACCACCTGGGATTTATTACGCAATCTTGCAGAACACAGGAAAATACAAACTGGTACTCGCTGCTTTTGTTGAACCCTTTACATAAAGATGTTGATAACAACTGTAGCCAAAACCTTGTAATACTTATAATCATTTACCCTGTATTTGTCCTGTATTATCTTCAACTGTAAGTCACTGTTTTCCTGTTTTGATTATGTGTACGCTGTAATTGGGTGCTGCGGAACCCGTGTGGCGCCATATAAATAAAGGATAATAATATTGTAGGGGCTATTAATGAAATGTTGGGGCTAATAATATAATCCCAAGAATATTTTTTAAATGTGAAGCTGAGTGTACGTGGAGATGTGCGGCACCTAGAAATTCACATAAGGTTTTACACACTCCTAAGCCTGCCACCAGAATGTGAAATTAGCCAATGGAAGACTGGAGGTGGGCTTACAAAGTTATGTGTAAATACTTATGAGGAATCCTGTATGTGGCATGGCTCCAGATATACTCAGAACACCAGATCCCCAGTGAAACCAGCCATTCTACTATTGCTAAGGTTCTCAACCTTGCTCGGTCCTCGGGAAAAAACGCCTTCCATGTCTTTCTCCTTTTTCTATCACCCTTCTGTCTCCCATCTCTGTCATTGCTTTTTGGTGGCTCTTGAGTAGCTTTAGGCATGATCCTCAGGAGAATGTTCACACCCCATTGTGAATTTGTAAAAACAAGATGATTTCTAAGAATAAGAAGCCTAAAAGTTAGGATATGGTGGAACTTTTTAATAAAAAGCGTGATAGCCCCATGGAAAAATCTTCCAGATGGTATGGTGGCAACATCTAGAGTAAAATAACAGGCCCATATATATTACTAAGAGTTGGATCTGAAATATAGAAAGGAACAAAGAAATGTCTTGACTACTGTAGAACAGATTGGTGAGTATATTTGACCAAGTTATACGTTTCTGTGTAAATTATAGTCATTGATGCAAAATCTGATAAGCCCCCATCCCAAACTGCAGAAATTGTGCATGTGACCACAAATTTTCACAGCAACGGTGATGTAGGCATAACACCTAACTCAATTATGTCCCTCCCCAAAATCCTTGCACAAATAATTATTTCAGTCCACAGCAACCCCCATGTAGGCATAACTCTTTACCCTCATCCTTCCCTTCCCTAACACCCTGCACAAATAGTTCCTTCAGTCCACAGCAACCCCCATGTAGACCTTACATCCTTCCCTTCGCAAAAGTAATTCCTCCTGTCCACAGCAAGGTTGAAGAGACACAACATGAAACCAGGCCTCCTTTCTCTATAGGGCACACACCTTTTGATACTCCCCAAGGAGCAACCTGCCATTTGCAAGGTGAGCAACCCACAGTGACCTAGCAATAAGCCGGGTCACTGACATCAGAAAGGAGGTGGGGCGGAGCTGCGTTAGATCATCGGGGGTGGGGGAGGATGCAGTGCTTGGAGCCGACGCTGCCTCCTTCCTAGAAAGAGAATAGGACCCGGTTCACTCGGCACAGGTAACCCGTTCACACTGCACAGCAACTTGTGTCTGACCCTTCTTTTAAGGGTCTGAGTGTCAGGGTTCTAAACCCAGGTTTTTTCAAATGTACTTTTCACACAGCAGAGAGACCCAGGTTGAACCTGGGTTATTTATGCGATGTGTAAGGGGTTTAAATGACCTAGAGCAAGGGTGGCCAAACCAGTCCTCGAGATCAACCAACAGTGCATATTTCCCAGACCACCACCATTTTCACAGGTGTAGTCAGGAGCGGATTGGGAACTAAAAGTGGCCCTGGAAATTTTTTATAGACGTGGCCTCACCAAATCAAATGTAAGCGGAGCCAACACCAAAATAGGCAGGATTAATACATCACTACTGTACATCTGGGTGGAAGCCATTGGTTACAATATGCTTGACAGTCCAGTAACTCATTTAAGCTGCTGTGACAAACAACAAAACTACACATTTCAAATAATAACCCCCCCTCCACTAAGACTGAACACTGACCCCAAACCTTCATCATGAAGACAAACAACACATTACCATAACCTCCAGAATATACCAAATATCCCCATTCCCCACCCATCCCCAAGTGGAGCCCAGAAACACCCCAGAAATTGTGACACCCACTCCTGTCCCTGTAACAGATATCACAATGGATATAGATGTCTTAGATGAGTATGTGCAGCGTCGGGTACGTTGATCTGTGGCCGGCAAAGGCTGTTTGTGACAGGAGGGGTCAGGGCCACTGCTCTGGGAAGGCCAGATCATAAAAATAAGTGACTGGCTCATAAGTGGCCTCATAGGTAGGTCGACCTACCAGGAAACTTCCCTGTAAGGTCTATGGCCAATCCGCCTGTGGGTGTAGTCATTATGGGGCAGATTTATTAAGCTTGGAGAAAAAAATAAACTGGAGATAAAGCGGAGAAAAGGTAAAAGGAGATAAAGCACCAGCCAATCAACTCCCAACTGTCTTTTTCAAACACAGCTGATGCTTTATCTCCTTTTACCTTTTCTCCGCTTTATCTCCAGTTTATCTCTTCTCCAAGCTTAATAAATCTGCCCCTATATGTGTATTCACATTTTCAAACTATCCCAAATCACATGACAGTTGTTGACAGTTGATAGCCAATAAGATCCTGCTTTGAAATCAGAGTAAAGGAGCCCATACACGGTCCGTTGTGTATGGCTCCGTTCTGTACTATGCGATGCGCGCTCCCGCACATCACATAGTACGGTACAAAAAGTATGTGCTGCACATACTTTTTGTACTAGCTATACATCGGATCGGATCGCAGTGCATGCACACTGCATGCACTAGGGATGCGATCCGATCCGATGTGTGCTGTTTAAGCATACAACGGATCCGATTAACGGACCGTGTATGGGGGGCTTTAATCTGAGCCTGTACATCTCTATTTCAAACATGTGCTGCATTAATTTTTCAATGGCACATTCTACAGAGCCACAGGTGGTCTGGAAAACAGGTACCATTGGTAGATCTCAAGGACCGATTTGTCCACCGTTGACCGTCCTAGAGGGTTAAAAAAAAATTCTTTAAACAATATTAAAATCTGAACAACACCCTAAAATTCTTGACATTACATTACATTAATTGGCAAGAAATGAATGTAAACAACTGTCTGAAACAGAATGCTTAACATTCTTGTACATATTACAAGATTGGCAGCAAGAATGGTTCATTTGTATATTGCTCAATTTTGGCATGTATAATTTATTAAACAAATGGTACTGCTTGATTTGACATGACTTACATGTTAGATTGTATTTAAAAAAAAAGAACTTGTTAAATATATGGGTTTAATGAAAAGGTACTGTACCAAGCCCATGGGCCTCCTTCAGACCCTGATTCTGCGTTAGGACCTAGAGTCTGTAATGCCTAACAATGATCCAGCCTCACTTGTTGTACCTATGGTCCTGATTCAGACATGATCGCTCATCTGCAAAGAGCAGTTAGCCACCGCCCAGACAGAAAGTCAGTGGCGGATTAAGGCAGGAGCGGTCGTCCGGGGGCCCCCACAAATTAAGGGCCCCCACATACTGCTGTGTCCTCGGTCTCACCCCCCCCCCCCCCCACAGAGACAGCCGCTGCAGCTGCCACCGCCGGGAAGAGTGCATTATGCATACAGACTGTGCAGACAGTGCGCAGGACGAGGCAGCACTACAGCAGCTGCCAGCGCACCATCAGGCTGCCCCATCGCCGCATTCAAGGAGGGCGCAGGACTTCTGGAGGAGAATTTGCAGCAGGAGTGACAGTGGCCCGGGCATCTAGCAACGCCGACAGCCGCCACATCACAGGCCCTGCTGGTGCCTCCAGTTTTGTCCTCTCGTGACTCTTCTGACTGTAAGTTAACTACACCGTACATATTGGGGAGAAAGTGGGAGGTTAGCCAGCGACTGTATTCTGAAATGAAATATATATTTATCCCTCAGTCATTATTATTATTAACTAGCTGCTGTCACTCAGTCATCAGCAACTGGTTAATAATAATTTACCTTCAGAGAGTCAGTGACTGAGGGATAATTTATAAATATATATTTCATTTCAGAATACAGTGTATATATAATAATATATCTATGATATATTGTCATGCAGTGTTTGTTGGTTTAATATTTGTAATCACCCCACAAAAAAGAGAGTACTTCTTTTATTTTCCTTCCTACTGTCTGTGTAAGTACATAAACGGCTTCTGATTAATGTTTTTCTTTCAGTGAAAAACCGAATGTGTGCCTGCTTTTGGAATATATATATATATATATATATAGACGCCCTCTGACAAAGTTGTACTACGAAACGCGTTAGGGTGGGGCCTGTGACGTCTGCTCCAACTGCTGCCCAGCTCCCTCCTCCGTAGCTGTTCCCGTGTGGTTCCCGATACACTGACACCTGTTGACGGTGATCCCCAGTGGTGGTTCGTGGTTTTCAGCGGTGCCCCGGTGTTTGGTGGTAGGAGCTTTGCCTGGCATTCAAAATTTGAATATCTTGTGGTACCCAGCCCACAGCACTGCATGGTTCGGTACGAGTACATTGTTGCTTTTCCTGGACCGTGTTTTTATATGTTGTTATTAAATTGTCATTTATGCACTATGGAGCGCCCCTCTTGTCCTTCTTTTTGACATATATATGACGAAGTGTTCCACGAAACGCGTTAGGGCGTAGCTACGGTGACGCTCACTGTCTGCGTTGGTCCAGGAGTCCTCCCGCTGTCTGTTCCCGCGAAGGATATCGACACGCTGCCCTAACCCGTGAGGGAAGAAGCAGCGTGGGCTGTTCAAATCCTGTCGGTGCCCCGAACTGATGCTGGACTTGCCTGGCCTGGAAATATAAAAACCTTGTGGTATCCAGCCCACAACTGATGATTATATCGGTACGAGCAATACCTTTTGGCTTGATTTACCCTGCTGTGTGCTTTTTAAAAAATAAACTGTTTTATGCACTATGGAGCGCCCCTCTGTCTTTCTTATGTCTACAGATGTCTTCTAGTCCTGAGGATCCCGGGAATCTATTTTTGAGGGAGCTGCAGTCCGAATATATTGGGACTTTAGTGACAGGCTTTTCCATTACTGGACTGAGTGAACCTTTAGCGCTGTGTATTCACCACCTCTTGTATATATATATATATATATATATATATATATATATATATATATATATATATATATATATATATATACTTGCTTGATAGTAACTAGCAAATACAGCTTAATACCATTAATATATTATATTTACAAAAGTATGTATATGTGTGTGTATATATAATCATATATATACATACTTTTGTAAATAAAATATAAAATATATAAATGGTGGCTTTCACAGATTATGCAGTGTAATAAAACAAATGGCCCCAGGAACACACTTTCAATATTTTATTTTATATTAGAAGGCACCTGGGAAGCTGTATTTGCTATAGTTACTGTCAACCAAGCTATTTATATATAGATATATATATATCTATATATATATATCTATATATATCTATATATATATATATATATATATATATATATATATATATTCCTTTTTGTACTTATTTTAATAAAACAACTTAGAAATGTGATGGTGCTATTTCTCAAAGTCTATAGTGGTGTTTATTTTTTTTTTGGGGGGGGGGGGGCTTTTGATAGGGCCCCCCACAAGTCTGTTGTCCAGAGCCCCCACAGACCTTAATCCGGCCCTGCAGAAAGTAATCTGTGCAAATCTGTGAGTGAATTGAAAAAATGTCACTATCTCCTATCCTGTCACACATCCATGTGTAGATCACGAACCATCAAATGATTTTTCAAGTCAGTGCAAATGTGAGTAATGCGTAATGCTGGGCATTTGCTAGACCGACTTTCATCCAACCATCTAACTAGTTGGTTGGTTGGGTGAAAATCTGGTACTGTATGGAAGTAAATGACAATCAGCAATTTGCTAATAAACCCAGGAAAATGGACAAGGGTTGTGACATCATGCGGTGCATAGGAAATGCCGTGTCATAGTGAGTATGCGGCGCAGGGAGGAAGCCATCCACTGCGCTGCCCTCACACACTATGCTGACATTTGGTCCATCGGCGCTGGAGATGAGGGTCCGTGTAGTTGATGCAAGAAGAGCTTTGAACGCTGCAGTCTGCTGTAGCAGCCAGGAAGAAAAAAAATCCTGTGTACAGCACTAGACATCTGCAGATGCTGTGGGCCTATTTTTGAGGTTTATTTGCAACTAATTGTATGCTGATTTTTAAATAAATAAGTTAAAAAGTACTTTTTTATTATTTAAATTAGCATATTTTAACACTTTTCATGCATATTTTAAATATTTTTCATGCATATTTGCATGCATATTTCAAGCTTTTTATGTTGCATTAAATCCTGTCTCTACTCATTACATAAATAAATTAAAAATAAAATGTCTATTTATATACTGAAGAATTGTGGTTTCCCTATTTGTATTTTATAAATATATTAATACAGTTGTTGTATTACTATGAAAATACACCCTATCACATATTTACCAAAAGCAAAATAGTTTGATTATAAAATATTTACTTTTCATGTGATAATAGCATTCCAGCAGTACAACCCAGATTGCAGAGATTGCAAGTTACTCATTGTGAATAAAAATAAGACGGAGTTTGCGGTTGGTGTTTGAATATCAATTAACATTAATAATGGGCTAGGGAGATATATCCCAGCAGCGAAACATAGGGAGGAGTACATGTATTATATTACAGATCCAAGCTTTGATTGTGTTTTTATCTCTCACCAGGAGGTTAATCTTCCATTTAATTTCTAATTAACTGTCTGGTTAATGGCCCAGCAATATGCAAAGTTGGAAATCTCATTATCTTTCCATATCAGCAGCTCAGCATTTCCAGCCCCTCACCGCCTTTAATGCTAAAAAAAAAAAAAATGTAGTTTTACAAAGTGTCTAAAAAGTTTATTTCAAGTGCTTTATGTTAAAATGCAGTTTATAGATTTCACAGTAAAACTGATTTGGCACAAAAGACTGCAAAGAAATGGTCTGAGACAGTCGTGTTCTACACGGGGTGCACATATATTTATGAAATGGCCTGGTATATTGACAGAAAACTCCAATGTGATTGGACACATTAGACTACATGATGCATTATGCATCTGCAGTGCATCGCCGTCTTACTGACAGCAGTGCATCACTGCCTCACTGACAGCAGCACATCACTGCCTCACTGACAGCAGCACATCCCTGCCTCACTGACAGCAGTGCATTTCTGCCTCACTGGCAGCAGCGCATTTCTGCCTCACTGACAGCAGCACATCCCTGCCTCACTGACAGCAGTGCATTTCTGCCTCACTGACAGCAGCACATCTCTGCCTCGTTGACAGCAGAGCATTATTGCCTCACTGATAGCTGTGCATCCCTGCCTGACAGTAATGCAGCGAGCATATCAATGCCTCACTAACATAAGCACATATCTGCTGCACTGACAGCAGCAGAAGGACCCTGCACAAAGCAATGTATTGGGACCCGACCCATATTAACCAATCCTCGAACCAAGGGTGGGGTCGTGGCAGCTATCAGCATGGCTGTTGTTTGGGTCAGTGGTGGTAGAGGTGGCTGGTGCTATTATCTGTGGGTTTTATCATCCACGGCTGCATCGTGCAACCGAGGGGGTAGTTGCTATTGGCTGCATTGACTGTTCTGGCACTGCCCATTAAGCCTATAGGTAGAAATGATCCTGGGCAGCACATCACAAGATTTAGTTTACAATATATGTAGAGATGGAGAACTAAAGCTATGGGATCTGGATGATAGGACAATAGTCAATAGGTTGACACCATATGGCTGACATAGTCATAAAGGGTGACATGGTAAAATGGTTGACATGGCAAATAAGTCCCAGAGGCAATAGTGCTTCCTGCCTCCGGCTCCAAGCCCTAAAAGGGGGGGTGTGGTATGGGGCTTCGACAGTGGGGATCCCGACAGTCAGTATCCCGACGTCGGGATCCCGACTGCTGGTGCTCCGACAAGGGGGGCGAGCCCAAAGAAGCCCCTTGCGGGCTCGCTGCATTCGTAACGCTGCGGGCACGGTGGCTCGCTAAGCTCGCCACAGGTTATATCTCCCTCTATGGGGGTCGTGGGGAGAATAGCCCCTGTGAGTTGGGATCCCCCACGTCGGAGCACCGGCAGTCGGGATCTCAACGTCGAGATACTGACTGTCGGGATTCCCACTGTTGGAGCATCATCCGGCACCACTACAGGGGCACCTGCATATTTACATTGGGATTTGAGTGTGACCATCGTCTTCCAATGGTTCTGCATAATTAGCTCTGTCCCAGAAGCCCTGCAACACCTGCAATAGGGGAAGGGTGGCTCATTCCTGAGCTGCAGCAAACAACAGTGCACCCACTGCTGGTGCTGGACTATGAGATGTGACCAAGCAATGAACGCTGATTCACACTGCAGATGGCTGAATTTTGTCAGTCTGACTCTGACCCACCGCCCATTGTGACAATTTTTTAAGGGGAGGGGCACCAAATTTCAACTTGCCTCTGGCTGATAAACTTACACCTCTGAGTTGACATATAAAAAGGTTGACATGAGGTTTTTTTTCATTTATACTTTACCATCTGTATGGAATTGCGGTGTGCAGTCGCGTCTGCAGCCACATCCCTTACCGTTACGCTGGTGTGTCCTGCGGCGCAGACCCACACTTTGTCTTTCCTCTGGCTGCGACCCATGGCGTGATGTCCCCTGTGTCCCTCCGGCCCCTGCTTGGCATCCCACACAGATTCCACGCTGGTCCCTGGCTGCATGGGCGCTGCCATGACACCTGCACACTGTCCGCTGACCTGAACTCTGACCTGTACACCTGATAGTCCTGCTGCTCATTCTATCTCAGATCATTCTAGTCTTATCCAGCCTTCATCAGCAGAGGTCACCACTGGCTCTCAGGGCAGTTACCTCTTACTGGCTCCCAGGCCAGTCTCCCACCATTGGCTTCCAGGCCAACTACCCACAATTGTGTCAGTGACTAACACCATCTGTGTCCTGACCATCAACAATCAACACCAGCTCCCAAGCCATCAACAATCATCACGGCTCCTAAGCCATTGACAGTCATCACCGGCTCCCAGGCTGTCGTCAACTATCTTTGGCTCCCAGGCGCTCGACACTTATCTCCAGCTCCCAGGCCATCGACAACTATATCCGGATCCCAGGCCATTGACACTCATCTCTGGCTCCCAGGCCATCGACAACTATCTCTGGCTCCCAGGCCATCGACATTTATCATCGGCTCTCAGGCCGTTGACACTCCTCACAGGCTCCCAGGCCGTTGACACTCATCTCCAGCTCCCAGGCCGTAGACACTCATCTCCAGCTTCCAGGCCGACATCTCCAGCTTCCAGGCTGTTGACAACTATCTCCGGCTCCCAGACAACGAATACTCACCTCCGGTTTCCAGGCCATTGATACTTGCCTCCGGCTCCCAGGCCAATGTCTCCTGTCATCACTGACTTCCAGGCCAATGACCATTGATAACCTCAGTCCCTATACTGACACTTATTGAACTCTTTCTCAAGATCTCCAGTATGCACTCCCAAGAGTCCTCTGTCACCATTCAGCTAGTTCCAGAGGACCAAGGCAGGGGGCTGCGATCTGCTTTTAGAAAGTCCATAGCTCCTTTCAGGGCACCCTGGTGAAAACCACTGGCGAGTTAGACTCTGCTTGCCTGTTCCTGGTCTCCACCAACTCGCTGGTCCAGCTGTTCCTTGGTGTCCCAGTGCGTTTCCTCACACTACATTTAACAAAGCTGTTTTCTGTTTCCAGCGCCCTCCACTGGCCCACCCAGGTCAGAGCCGGGAACAGAGAAATCACTGATGCTGACACCATCCTCGTGGACTGCGATTGGGAATGGTAAAGTGTCACGAGTGCAGCAAGGTACCTTGCCTGAAGCATGGAGAGCAAAGTCATGCGAGTGTGCATGGTACACTAATTTGGGGTCCATATGCTAATATCACACCATAAAACGTAAAAAAACACAAAAACTTATGTTGACCCTTTTATGTGTTCACTATTTTCATGGCAACATTTTACCTTGACTCCTTGGAGCTCCTGGACAAAATATATCTTTTGTGAAAACTGAAAGGTTGGGTACATATTAGATGATATCTTCCATAAACGATATTGTTTAAGATTTTCCCTTGCACTGCCTAGAACTCCTGAACAAACTATATAGTTTGTTCAGATGTTCCAGGCAGGATGATCTCTGTAATGATATACTGTAGTTCAAAGGCCACATCCAGAAGCATGCTGTCTTTGATGAGATAGTCAGGAATTGACTGCATCTATAGACGACAAAGGGGGTCGATAACGACCCTCGTGAGAATGCATCCTTAGCAATATACTGCGTACACACAATATACGATATTGATATTGATATATCAATAACAATATCTTTATTATTATATATATTTATATATATATATTTATTATATTGCCTAATGTGTACACAGCTAAAGCCCCATACACACTGGGAGTTATTCTGATTCATCCGGAAAGGCACAATCACTCTCTAATGGACAAAACCATATGCACTTCAGGTGGGGCTAATGTAACGTGTAGAGAGAGTTAGATTTGGGTGTTTTATTGTTTCTGTGCAGGTTAAATGCTGGCTGCTTTATTTTTACACTGCAATAGAGATATCAGGTTGAAGTACACCCCCTATCCAAATCTAACTCTCTCTGCATATGTTACATCAGCCCCACCTGCAGTGCATATGGTTTTGCTCTTCTGCTCCACGGGAGGTTTCTGTCCTCCCTGAGCTCACCTTCTCGCGTGATGGGTGGCTGCAGCTCAGTACTGCCCTCCAGTGGCAGGCGCCCTAGGCAAATGCCTGAAGCTACCTAGTGTGGGCGCCGGCCCTGAGGGTCAGAGTTACCCACACTTGCACAGAAATCATTGGATGGTTAGTGAGTTGCGTATGGAATTGCAGAGTGCTGCTGATCTCCGATATGTTTGCAAATCATTTGCAGACTTGCACAGGGCGGGTGTTAACTCTGTCTGGGCGGTGACTATCTGAACACAGGCCTCTGCAAATTCCCCCAGCAGCGATTAGGTCTGAAACAGGCCTATAGAGCGTACACTCTAATTTAGATGTTATACATGAAAATATTGTTAACTTTGGTCATTATTGAGCATATTGTTTATATACTGATATATAGTGATATGGTGATATACGGTATAGTGGATGATATTGACAACGATACATAGTGAAAATCACACTTCAGTGCATAGTGTGCATCCTTAACAAACGTCATGTTGTCTGCACATGCAGCTCAATCTGACAATATTGTCAGCAACTGCAAGTATGGAGCCGGGGTGGGTGATGTCACTGACCAATATCGTTAATGATATCAGTCAGTGTGTATGCACTATATTGTTCTCCATGTTAACTGTATCGGTGGGGATCGCTAAAGTAGTGTACCACACACGGAGCAATTCTTTTTTTTTTCATGCCGATTCGGTTGGAATCGCATGGTGCAGTGTACACACTTGCTTTAGACTCTATAGGACAGATCTGTACTATATAGTCTTGCCTGCACAGTCTATTTTTATATTCGATGCCTCGGGGCCATGCATCAGGATCGAATGCGTCTGAAAACTGTTCAATTCTTATAATTCTTATATAAGCAAAATCGAATATAAAAATAGACCACATTAGTGTTTGCCCAGCTAAAGCCCCATACACAGTAGGCAATATAGTAAAAGATATCGCTCAGAAGGGTCCTTCTGAGTGATATCTTTTACTATAACGCCTAGTGCACAGGTTCACAAAATCAGTAGACACAAAATTATGAAAATAGTGACTGCGCCCAGACTACTGCAGCCTAGGGAAAAACCTTGAGATTCCCGAACCTCAAAAACATAAACAATACACAACAAATGGTATTCCCAAATGGCGCTGTAGTCTCCTCTCAAGAGATATGTGAATCTCTATCACCAAAGGGGATGGAATTGAATCTCCCTCCTTCTGTCCAGTCGTTCTTAAAGACAACCACAACTGACCTGGGTAAAATTCCCTATGTGCCCGTAATGGCTTCTTTAAGCTTCCACCACCTCTGCATGTACAAGGAACGTTCTCAAATCAGTAGATCATCAGGACCCCATGAAAAGCTAGATTAGCAGAACACTGTCGGAACATTACTAAGGGTGTTGAGTCCCATAATGTTTCTTTACACTTTAAAAAAATGCATGGTGGGGACACTAAACATATTGTGAATTTTTGTGGTATAAAGCTTGTATCTGAGCATTGGAGGGTTAATGATAGAGATAAAAAATTATCACAAGAGGAGATGAGAACTATCTACTCTCTTAATACCATTGAGCCAGCAGGTTTAAACGTGGGGTTTGAATTAAAATGTTTTTTGTAACCCCCCTTTTTATACCCATCTTTTATCATTTTCTCATTTTTCTTGTATTTAATGAGATCATTGTATCCATTTTTAGTAATTTGTTATTATTAATTAATGTAACACATACTAATATTTGTCTTTCTACTCTGTGTTGTATGTTATGGAACAATTGGAGAAATTCAATGCAAAACCAGAGAAAAAATGACCCAGCAAAACCTACAATATACATCAGTGAAACGCATGGCTCCGTTTCCAGGAAGCGATTTGCGTTCCATTCAGATTCAGCAGACGCAGCTAATAAAGTTTGGAGGACAGCGTGACAGCGCTAGTACAGAGGACACGCATGACACGCAACAGGAAGTCTGTTGCGTTCCAGCGTCACCGGAAGTGACGCGAAATGACGCGTTATGCGTGTCAGCAACTAGGAAGTACGGGGAACAGCGCGAAACTCTATCAAGCTGCATAAACAAAACAGCTGCTCTTACCTAACATGCGTAAAACCACAAATGGACTTATGCTGGATCACTCACCTGTATTTACTGTGTTACTACTGATATCTTGTGAGTTTTTCAATTTTTGCTGCTGGTCTATATTTTAATTTATTTACCAATGTTGTTGATGATTTTTAATGTGCTTTTTTATGATTGTTAAAGATGCATTGTATGTTGTGTATTTTCCATGTTTTTGGTAACACCCATCACATGGTTTGTAGGACAGGGTATATAAACCCTGCATGTGGTAGTATCCTCCACACCTTGAAAAAGGGCTTATTCACATAGCCCGAAACGCGTTGGTGGTTGGAGGAGGTAGAGAAATACCCTAGAGGTTAGTGGTAGGTGCTGGTTACCATCTTCAGCAACTGGGCGGCCTTCCATCCGGATTGGGAGGTAACCCAGACCACCACATACCTTGGGATTTCCTTCCCACTTTTTATTCATTTTTTATGTCTTTTTATTGTTGATGGAAATAAATGTTTTTGGACACTGCAAGAATTTCACGGAGTAAGCTGTCTTCTTGTGGGATCGTGGAGGCCAAAGAAACCTTTCCATGCACATAGGGCACCTGATTCTGGTGAGTTCACTTTTTCATGGGGTCCTGATGATCTACTGATTTGAGAACGTTCCTTGTACATGCAGAGGTGGTGGAAGCTTAAAGAAGCCATTACGGGCACATAGGGAATTTTACCCAGGTCAGTTGTGGTTGTCTTTAAGAACGACTGGACAGAAGGAGGGAGATTCAATTCCATCCCCTTTGGTGATAGAGATTCACATATCTCTTGAGAGGAGACTACAGCGCCATTTGGGAATACCATTTGTTGTGTAAGGTTCACAAAATCGTTTCTTAGGACCCCACACGATGCATGTTTTACAGGTCGCTTAAGTAAAATAATTAGCTCCACCTGTGAATCTTTTCAAATGTGTCCGTGAGTACTGAAGGTGCTTATACACGCTGCGATAATTGCATGCGTTTTGGACTACATTGCATCGCATGCGATTTGCGTGCAAAGCGATCCAAAGCTAGTTAAAAAAGTATGTGCAGCACATACTTTTTGAACTGTGCGATGGGATGTCCGCAGGACCACATTGCATTGCACACGGCAATCGCACAGTGTTTTGGCACCTTGGGTGCACCTGTCGGGTGACCTGGAAAAGGTGAACTGTTTGGGGTCCTGAGGACCGACTTTGAGAACCACTGGTCTAGTGTGTTCACAATGTGCACTCCTGCGCATCATTGAGGACCCCTCCCTCATCTGAACATGTACAGACAAGGGAGATCCTCATTAACCCCACCACCTTCGCTCCCTTCCATGCCAGCATTGGAAAATGCATACTTCCCAACGGGATGCGGTCAATTTGCCGGCGGTCGGGATCCCGGCGTTCAGAATCCCGACACTGGAATCCCGAAACTTTCTCCCTCCGTGGGTGTCCACGACACCCATAGAGGGAGAATAAAATAGCGTGCTGAGCGTAGCGAGGCACCGGGCCCGCAAGGGGGGGCGATCCACGTCCCCCCCATGTCGGGATTTCGGCGGTCGGGATTCCAGTGTCAGGATTCCGACCGCCGGGATCCCGACCGCCGGGATTACGTATCGGATCCTTCCCAACATGACCCTCTCCAGGAGGGACACAATGCTGTATTCTTGGACTTTTCTTTTAATTTATGTTTACAATCACCTGTGTTGAAACACCTTTCTTATCCATTAACCAAGTGGTAGCCAACTACGGTCCTCGAGAGCTACTAACAGCTCACATTTTCCAGACAACCTAGCTGCTGCACAAGTGCATTCATTACTCACTAAGAGCCAGATGTATCAAGCTTTAAAAAGTGATAAAGTGGAGAGTGATAAACAACTAGCCAACCATCTCCTACCTTTAATTTTTCAAACCCAGCCTGTAAAATGACAGGTATGAGCTGATTGGCTGGCTGTTTATCACTCTCCATTTTTCACTTTTTGAAGCTTGATACATCTGGCCCTAACACATTTTAAAAGATCCACAGGTGGAGCTAATTACTTCACTTGCGATTCTGGGCCTTATTTTGGTTCATTCTTTCTGACAAAATCCTTCTTAGATGGGCAAAACCATGTGCACTGCAGGTGGGGCAGATGTAACATGTGCAGAGAGAATTAGATTTGGGTGGGGTTTTACTTCAAAGTGAGATCTATATTGCAGTGTAAAAATAAAGCAGTCAGTATTTTCCCTGCACAGAAACAAAATTACTCACCCAAATCTAATTCTCTCTACACATGTTACATCTGCCCCCCCTGCAGTGCACATGGTTTTGTCCATCTAAGAAGGATTTTGTCAGAAAGAATGAACCAAAATAAGGCCCTCTGTGAGGAGATCTGGAAAACATTTAAGGTGCGTACACACGGGGGGGAGATATATTGCTAGCAATATATTGCTTGCAATATATTGCTGAGCAATATATTGCTCAGTGTCTCCTTTTCATCAGTGACCAGAGATGGTCGCTGATGAAAAGGAACCCCTGCTGGGGGAGCCGCAGAGGTAATTAGCTGGTCACAGGAGCAAGCTCCTGCGACCAGCGATTACAATGGGGCAGAAAACGGGAGCGCGCACCCGGCGTTTTATCGCTGGTGCGCACTCCAATCACTGGCAATATGGTCGCCTGCGACCATATTCCCAGCGATTATAGCCCCTATCGCCCCCGTGTGTACACAGCATTACTGTTGGTAGCTCTCGAGGAATGGAGTTGGCTACCCCAGCATTAACCTGTTAAAGACAGCTGATGGAAGTCATACATTTGGCGGGATTCTCTATCATCCTCCACCACACTTCGCCGACATTTGCATTGTTAATAATGGCATATGCCAGTGGTTCCCAAACTGTGCGCCGCGGCTCCCTGGGGTGCCGCAGCACTGTCACAGGGGTGCCGCGGCCGGTGGCCCTACTAAGACTGCCTGGCAGCCGCATGTCTCCTTTAGCTGCGGTGCAAGCGGGCCGGGCAGGGAGCTTAGTTACTTAGCCGGCGCCGGGGAGAGGGAGTACAGGCTGGGTGTGCAGGCAGCTAGCGGCATGGGGTGCGGGCAGGCGCCAATACTTAACAGAGGGAGCCTCGCTGCCAGGGGAGGTCACTGCTTCTCACCGCAGACACCGCTGCGGGCGCCCTCTGTCAGCTGTGCGACCTCCGGACAAGAAGGGGGAGAAGACTCTGCTTCCTGCTGCGGAAACCGCAGGAGAACATCACCGGCACCCTTCCTCCCGTGGCTGCAGTGAGTGCACGATTATGCAGGTGCAGCTGCTGAATTAACTGTGTGCTTAAAATCATATATATATATATATATATACCTAGCACTCCACTTATGAAATATAGGAAATACAATAAGTACAATAAGTATTCTTTATAACAACAAAGAATTACTATGGGTTCTGTCTCTCCCAATGTTTCAGTCCCCCGTCAGTGACCTTGCTCAGGGGGTGGGTAATCAGGGGAGATCAGACAAATAATATGTAATACTACAGTCAGCAAATCACATCAGCCAGGGAACTGGAGCCTACATTTTACATTTACTAGAGGAGGTGCACTAACTGCCACTCAAAACAATGCCATTAAGTCCTGGCCAGCGATGTTTGGCTTAACCCTCCCAACCATCCTTTTTTGCAAACAAGTTGATAAGTACATTTGGTACTTGTGTAATTTCACGGCGCCACGGTGCGTCTGAGTCCCCTTGCGGGGCTCGGTGGCTCGCTGCGCTCGCCACGCTCACCACGCTCACCGCGCAATGCTGGCGCCGTGAAACTACACAAGTACCGTACTTTTTTCCTGATCTTAATACTAATCACATTATTTTGACTCAACTACTTTCAAAAAAGGGACACTTCGGCAATTATTTTGGCCTAAGGGTGCCTTGAAAAAATCATGTAGACCCAAAGGGTGCCTCGACCTGAAAAAGTTTGGGAACCACTGGCATATGCATTAACATATGCCATTATTAACTTGTGGCCGGCGATGTGCAGCTGGTCTACTCTCCCTCCCTGGACCCTTACCCGACTGCCGGGACTCTGCTTCCACCTCCCTGCACCTGGAAAAGGTGCAGGGAGGAGGAGGTCACCGATCCAGGCAGCACAGCAGGAGGCTGTCCAGACACTGGTGAGGGGGCGGGGGCACGCGCGGTGGCAGGGGACGCGAAGGGAACCCCATAGGCTTCTGTGGGGTTACACCATCTAGAACTGGCGTTCTGAAGAGGTGAGTTTTCAGGGAACAGTTGAACTATCCACGTTGGCATGGAGTTAAGTTACTTTATTGTACATAGTTTGATGAGCGTAGAACCCGGAAGTAGCATGGCGCCAGCAGGGCCGCCGAGAGGCAGGGGGGGCGGGTACATTTTACCTGGGCACGGGCCTGCCAGGGGGGCCCGGGTCCCGACACACAAAAAAAAAAAAAAAAAAAAAAGGGGGGGGCGTGGCCACGGGTCCGCGATTAGGCCACGCCCCCGATTTTGCCTAAGCCCGGTCAGCGATGGCTCTCCTGCTCCTGCTCCAAGTTCCTGGTTCAAAAGGTAATGCCGCCCGCAATGCATGGCTATGGACAGGGGGAACAGACAAAAAGTGTGTGTGTGTGTAACAGGCTGTGTATGTATGTATATATGTGTGTGTAACAGGCTATGTGTGTGTGTGTGTGTGTGTGTGTGTGTGTGTGTGTGTGTAACAGGCTATGTATGTATGTCTATATGTGTGTGTAAAAGGCTATTTGTGTGTGTGTGTGTGTGTGTGTGTGTGTAACAGGCTATGTATGTATGTCTATATGTGTGTGTGTGTGTGTGTGTGTGTGTGTGTGTGTGTGTGTGTGTAAAAGGCTATGTGTGTGGGTGTGTGTGTGTGTGTGTGTGTGTAACAGGCTGTGTATGTATGTATGTATGTATGTATATATATATGTGTGTGTGTAACAGGCTATGTGTGTGTGTGTGTGTGTGTGTGTGTGTGTGTGTGTGTGTGTGTGTGTGTGTGACAGGCTATGTATGTATGTATGTATGTCTATATGTGTGTGTGTGTGTGTGTGTGTGTGTGTGTGTAACAGGCTATGTGTGTGTGTGTGTGTGTGTGTGTGTGTGTGTGTGTGTAACAGGCTTTGTATATATATGTGTGTGTAACAGGCTGTGTGTGTGTGTGTGTGTGTGTAACAGGCTATGTATGTATGTCTATATGTGTGTGTGTAACAGGCTATGTGTGTGTGTGTGTGTGTGTGTGTGTGTGTGTGTGTGTGTGTGTGTGTGTAACAGGCTTTGTATATATGTGTGTGTAACAGGCTATGTGTGTGGTTGTGTGTGTGTGTAACAGGCTTTGTATGTATGTATATATGTGTGTAACAGGCTATGTATGTATATGTGTGTGTAACAGGCTATGTATGTATATGTGTGTGTGTAACAGGCTATGTATGTATATGTGTGTGTGACAGGCTATGTACTGTATGTGTGAAGGAACAGGCTATGTGTGTGTGTTACAGGCTATGGCCCTCATTCAGGTTGGTTCGCTCCCCCGCACGGTCACACAGGGGAGCGATGTTGTGCATGTGCAGCCACTTTGTGTGAGCGGGTGCGGCAAACCGATTATTTGCCGCCCCGATCGCATGCAGCAGTGTTGACGGAAGCGTGGGGTGGTGGATATGGGTTGCGCCGATGGGAACTCCCATGACGTGGGTGCCGGGGGAGGGCAGCTGATGTCACCGGATGTCAGCTGCCCGCCCTCTTCTCGTACAGGAGCGCCACAGATCTAAGACAGCAGAGACTGACTTAGATCTGCGAGTGCTTGAGAAATGATTTGATGGTCGGCGACCGCACTGCCCTGCACACAAGCTGCAAATCGATGATTACTGTATGTAAAACATCCGTTCGCATGCGTGAAATCTGAGGTATTTAGATAACCCGCAAAGCTGCAAATTTTGCAGCTTTGTGGTCAATCAGAATGACCTCCAATGTGTGTGAAGGTAACAGGCTACATGGGGCCCATTTATGACGGATCATATATGGAATGCGATCTGGGTGGGACCATACTGCCCAGGATTACATGAGATTAAAGAGGTTTAATGGACACAATCCCCCCTCTCCCTCCAGGTGCACATACCGCTGGCCATCACAATGCAGCTGCTCTTGTAGCTTTGGGGGACACAGCAGATACCGGCAGCTCAGATCCGCAATACTGCAAGTAGTGGCATCTGCTGCTTCTTGCCAGCAGGTTGAAAGAACTGTTGCCGCTTTCCCTGCTGCATGTGTGAGCTTGGGATCCTTATACTCCAGAGGCGGCACTTCAAATGGGGATGATCGTGCCAGCCACAGATCTTGGAGAGAGGAGCCGTGGGCTGGCCACCCCTGCTGTATGGCATAGGGGTCTGGGCAGCGCAGGGGGGCAGAGGGTCCCTGTGACGGATGGGCAGACAGCAGTGGGGTCCTTGCGGAGGATGGGAGCTATTACCTAGTTCCCATCCTCCGCAGGGACCCTGCCGCTATCTGCCCATCTGTGGCCACGACCCCTTACTCCCATGGGCGCAACCCATATCCACCACCCCACGCTTCTGTCTACACTGCTGCATACGAACGGGGCGGCAAGTAATCGATTTTAATTTTGGCTCATTCTGTGTAGCATAATGTGTAAGGGGCAAGTATAACGGGTCTACTATTGTGTTGCATAAAGGGTATATGGTGTGGTACACACCCCTATATCCTTTAATGGCCACACCTCTTTTCTGTTGCTCGCCACTCCAGGGGGGCCCCGTGACGCTGTTGTACCGGGGCCCAGGATTTCTCTTGGCAGCCCTGGGCGCCAGCAAACAAGTACCGATTAAAGCTACCCATACACCTACAGATTTATCTTCAGATCTGGCTGGTTGAAACACAAACATGGTAATGGATGTGAGCAAATGACTGTTGACCATTTGCTTGGAAATGCTGTAAAACTGACAAACTGTCATTCAGATATTACTAGATTTTTGTTCCAAACAGACATATCTGAAGATAAATCTGTAGGTGTATGGGCACCTTAAATGTGTTTGCTGAATATCGGCGTCGACGGGGATCACGTAGTATGTATGGTAGACTCAGGATAGATAAGATAGATAGAGCTGTGCTGCCATCCAAAGTCCTTTCTGCAGTATTACAGTCCTTCATTAGCTTTGGCACAATAATTATGAATATTCCCTCACATTAGCCACAAGGAATACTGCGCAGACGGCAATGCACGCATCACTGGTGCCGCAGGTGCGGGCCAACAGCACGAATACACAGGCGGCACTGCTGCTGCGCAATCACATGTAGAGACAGGTCACATTCGGCATGCGTCAATTAAGTCCCCCTTCGGGAGGACTACATTTCCCGACATGCACAGCAGTACATCGCGGGAGTAGCTTGCGGGAAGTAGCGGGTACATATACCGGCGTTTCAGCCCAGAACGCTCTTTCCTGCTGGGATCATGATGGCTGAGGTATTGCTGGTGTGTGCCGGTCAATCCGCCGCAATCTGCCGTTGGTGCGGGCCGGAGCGTGCCGCCAGCTTTCCGCATGGGGGACTAGGTGAAGAGGGTAAGCCGCACGCTGATTTTTCTCCCCCGTTTTCTACCTGTGTGCGGGGAGAGGGACCCTCCTCCATACATCGCGTACATGGCGGGTTACACGGGTAGCGAGTGGCACAATGGCGGCAGCAGGTGGGATCTGTGGTTATATATCGGTCGTTGGCTGGTAATCGTGTATAATATCCTCACTGATACTCACAAGGGGTGGTCGGAGTATTCCTGCTGTGCTCACATGTAGTGCAGGAGACCCTAAAGAGGCATACACATGGGTCGATTTAGGCCCTATAGGGGCATACACACAGCGATTTTGTGCTGTTTTCTGAGTAATTGGATGCACTTATTTACAGTTTCTTATATAGCGCAGCATATTCCGTTGCCCTTTACACAGATATCTCCATGTATGTATGCTCCGAGAGATTAATTATATCCTACTAACTGAAGGTGTGTACACACGGCAGGATATGCCGTGAGATGCGAGTACCCATGCGATCAGATTGCATCAGGACTCCTCTCACAGCATGCTAGAGGGGCACAATGTACACTATATAGTGCAGATCTGCACTATATAGTGTTGCCTGCCCTCTCTATCTGGCTGCTGATTTGAGCTCACATGGGAGCGCGCATCGGGCTCGCAATTCCTAAAAACATGCGATTTGGCTTCTGATGTTCCCTATATCGGGATCATTGGAAGCCAAATCTTAGTGTGTACACACTGTCAGTGCATGCAGTCAAAATCTAGTCAAACTGCTTAGCAAGGGACTGCAAATCCCTGTGTGTACAGATTGAGAGATGCTGATCGCAATCTCATTCTGAACCACTACCCGTCCTTTTTTTGCTTAAGCAAAATCGCTTAGCACAAATCTCTGAATGTGTATGCTCCCCATGGGATATCTGGACAGTGCTGGCGATAGAATTGCCAGGCCCTGCCATCCGTCGGCTCATGCCCTGTTCTGTAGGAGTACCCCGCTGCTGTTGCCTGCGATCACCCTGCACCCCCTTTAACCCTGCCCGTCTCCTTGAAGCGGAGACGGGCAGGGTTTACAATGCCGGAACGCGCGTGTGAGGTGCTCCCGTGTCACAATCTGATGTGTAGTCCCACTTCACCAGCGGGGTCATTCTGGCAAGAGCTGAATGGAAGGGGCTCTGTCTGTACAGCAGAAAGAACCTGCTTACAATCATGATTGTGTCCAAATTTCGGTACTTGTTTCCTAGCACGGCGCCCGTCGGGGTTGATCGCATGCCTTAAGTTAAGGTACTTAAGGCATGCGATGGACCCGATTTTCTGTCAATTACCGGCTTTATTTGTCGGTGAAGACAAAATCGCGTTGATGTAACCGATGTGATTTTCCAATAGAGAACAATTCGTTTTAAAGTTAAAATCGCGTCGGCCGCATGCCATTATAATGGCATCCAATGCGATCGACGCGGTCACCCCGATTTTACATAGGGCACAATGGGAAAAGGGCCAATATGTCAATTTCTCATTGTATATGCCCCCTCATGGGTATTAGGTATGTTTAATGGCCCCCCATTGTTAACGCCACCCCACTATTGATGCCAACCCGAAGCGTGGCAAGCAGTGGTACGTGTCCTCTGACCTTTTCATATCCCCACTATCCACGTCTGGCGTGGAGTTGATTTTATATAGTTTGGCGAGCCACCGAAGCTTGGCAAGCCCTGCGAGGGGAAGTGTATACCTGTGAAGTAATGCGTGTCCCCTCGCGGGGCTTGCCACGCTTCGGGCTCGCTGCGCTCGCCACACTATATAAAATCAACTCCATGCTATGCGGATAGTGGGGGTATGAAAAGGTCGGAGGACACGTACCGCCGCCCCTCGTGGGCTCACCCAAGCTTCGGGTGGGGTGGTGCTAACAATGGAGGACCATTTCTAATGGGGGCTTTTTACACTGAAATCAATGTAAAATTGGGGTCTCGGAACATTTTACATTGATTCCTATTTAAAAATCAGGTGCATCACATGTGATTTGGTTGGCATGCAATGCGATCGACGTGATTTTTGCGGCCCCAATCAATACAATTTAAAATCGGTGGCGCCGTGCTAGGAAACAAGTACCCAAATTTCCCTTCAACTCCCCGGCAGCCCTTGGTGGTTTTTAAACATACAATGGTACACTCAATCCATCATACAATCCATATGCTGCTTGATTGTATTGATTAAAGCTTCATTTTAACAGGAGGCTGGCCTACTAGAGGCCAGCCTCTATTTTGCTGATGTCCTAAAGCAGACATATTCACATACCTCCGGTGTTCTCCTTAATTTTGGAACATCTGGCACAACAGCAGCAGTGGTAGACGCCTTCCTGCTTCTGTGTGGGTCATGTGACTTAAAGTTAGCGGAGTACTGCCTCTTTGCTGTCTGACAATCGACTTGTGGATTTTGCGGGTGCTAAAAGTGTATGCTGCACATACTTTTTGAACTAGCTTCATATCACATGCAGTGCAGTCCAAAATGCATCCAGTTATTGCACCATGTATGGGCACGTTCAGAACGTGATCCCCACTGTCTAACCATGGTCCTGGGGAGGGGAAGAAACCAATTGAAATTGCTTTTCTAGTTTAGCTACACTTTACAATTGTGTTATGTACAACATTTACTTAATTGTGTAAGCCTACAAAGCCAATGATGCTTTGTTATCCCTGTCTGAAACTAATGAGGGAAATCGTACAATCTGAGGCTTTCTGGCAAACTGTTCCGCAGTGAGGGAAGCATGGTTTAATTATGGTTGCACTTGCAGGTCTTTAACACCCTGGTGAAGAAGAAATTGGATGACCCACTTTTCTTGGAGGTATGTAATGACTCCTGGTGATAACATTTTCTAAAACTTTTTATACAAATATCAATCTGATATGCTCATTAACTAAATAGAGGATTTTAACTATAAAGAGCCCTTCAGACAAAAAAATTGGAAGGTTTTTTTTAACTGTTTTGCTCCTAAACGGCATCTGACAGGCCATAGTGCTTGATTGTGTATTTTGTGTCTTGAGATGTATTGGATCTGAGAAGCTATTGGTGGGTGTTTTTACTTGGGCTGCTCGTTTGCACAACTTTAGATCTGCTGTGACACAACACTACAGTGACCTGAATTGTTCCCCAACCCTGAATGGTCCTTAATTGCATTTGACTGCAACAGCCCTGTCTTATGTTAGCTGAAGCTCTAATATCCTCACATGCACTCAGTGGTCTGTACACTACAAAGCAACAATGATTAATGGTTATACTGCGTGATGATGTGATTTACCTGAACATAGCTGGAATTACCGGCAGACTGCAGGTGGTGAGAATGTTCTATCTGAGCGCTGATCGTGTTGTTTATTGTGCTATAGATATGTTCTGTAATGTACTAACTGATGTCTGTTATCTGTTACTTTTTCAGGCCTTCTAGTCCAGACAAGGAATGGGCTTGAAATAAACGAGATATGGTAATTGTATATTTCATTTACATGTCTAGTACTTCTTGCAGTCTTGAGCTTTTTTATTTCAACCCTACTGCCTGAGGTGTCTTTAATGTCTTATGGTGTGCACACTTGGTTCCATGGCTGCTGATATAGATACGATATCTGCAGCTGGTAGGTGTGAAAAGCAGCATGGAACTAATTACATAAGTCTATTTCTACTTTGGATTCCAGGGCTGCACATTGGGATCGGTTGCTGCGAAGCACTGATTTGAGCTAATTTGCTGTCTATTTTGAGTATATAGTCATACTTGATGGCTAAAATCGCAGTGTGTACACACATTTACATGCAGTGGTGGAATCTCACCTGGAAACTACTGCCTTCCATTGAACACTTCTAAACTAATGATGCCTGGAACTTTAAAACCATAGCTTTAGCATTATTCAGGCATGCAAAATATAAGTGCTGTGGTTTATAGACCTGTATAATGGCTTACCTGATTCTTAGCACTGACTTTAAATACAGGTGGTTTGTCATTAGAATGCTACTCTTGTAATGTATTTTCGGTACTTATGTATTATCTGGGCTGCCATGTTAAATGCACCCCTTTTTGTCATACCCCTACTATCCAACTACGCATGGAGTTGATTTTATATAGTGTGGCGAGCGCAGCGAGCCACCGTGCCCGAAGCGTGGCGAGCGCAGCGAGCCCCGCGAGGGGACGCGGTCTCATAAGAAAAACGGGAGCCCAGATATTACATAAGTACCGTATTTTCTGTTCATGCCAGAGTTAACTTAGGGGCTTTGTAATGCCATTCTCTACTGCAGGGGTGGGGATCCTTCGACACCCCATCTGTAGTGGAACTACACATTCCAGCATGCATTGTTAGTTTTGCTATGTGGTCATGCTACAACTGTTGCAGGGCATGCTGGGATGTGTAGCTCGACAACAGCTGGAGGGCCAAAGGTCCCCCATACCTGCTCACTGGCTAGAAACATCTAGCTGCAATATACCAGTTTGAGACATTGACTTGCGCAGTGATGAGAGTAACCTCAACACAGCTGGAATTACCGTCAGACTGCAGGTGGTGATCTGGTGTATCTGAGCGCGCTCTAGACCTTTTTTCCATCTCACTGGTCTTGTACTAGCGCAAAGCTCTAAATATGGCAGAATGGCTAGGTAGGGAATATATAGATATGTAAATGCATTTTGTGACTTTTTTATATATTTTTTCCTTAGGTCAACACTTCTCTTTACATGGTAAGGTTTTTTTTTTTGTTATTTTTTACCACAGTTGTCCTTTGCGCTACATAACCAGGACTATAAGGTTTTGTTTTCAGTGAAGTAAGAATCTCAAGGGTAAGATGTATCATTCTGCATGATACATCTTGCTGCATGCCTAGCATCACTAATTCCGTTTGCAGGACTACTTGCACATCATTTTACTCATGGCCGCTCTTAAGATAAACCCAGGTTATCTTCAAATTATGAAGGGCACCTTTTATTACCCATGTGTCCTCTTGCTCAGTATAGGGGTTATTTAAGTACTTGGACACAGTTGTTTCCTCAAACTTAAATTTTCAAAGGTTTGCCAACACTTTAGTGTCAATACATCCCACCCTAATATTTCAGCCAAAATGTGAATATAAAGAAATTCTAAAGTATGCTAGCTTTAGCAGTGGCTTATGCAGGGGGGAGTTTCAGAGTACCCAGGGACTGAGTCTGTCTGTCTCTACGGGATTCGTCATTTTGTTTTACAGCATGATGGTTGACATGGGTCTAGGTCAACATGTTGTTTTTTTTTTTCACTTTTTTGAGCCGACTTGCTGACAGGCGGTATTTCGTGTCCTACCATCCACTAGGGTGTGGTGGGAGAATAAGTGTGCCAGAAGCATAGCGAGCGATGTGGTACACTTCAAACTGAGTCCATGTTGACATTGTGGTGAAAAACCCCTTGTTGACCTAGACCCTTGTTGACCAACATGCTGTAGACCAAACTATCCCAACCCATCTCTACAATGACTGCTCCAGCTGCAGTTAAAATTGCCAGCAGGTCTGGCACAGGAGAGCGTGGACATGAACTATAGTGTGGTCTACATACACATGCTTCTCTCTGGAATCCCTTTGCTAATCCTGCATTGGCCCTGTGTAATATACTTCTAGTCTTACAGTACATGGCGTCTTATGATGAGATTCAGGATATAGGAAGTGCCGTCAGATGCGATAACTGACGAGAAACTTTTCCTGTTCTGACTGTCGCCACTCCCTCACCCCCTGTAGCGTGTTCTGTGCTTTATCCTTTAATAATACCTGCCTATTACAGGTATTGTGAATTGTGCCAGCTTGGTATCCTGTCCTGAAGCTCACAAAGGGAACAAGTAGATGGTGCCTAATCAGGTAAGCATGCTCCACAGTAAGCTGTGTTTGGAGTGCCTGTGATGTTTTGTTATCCCTGTCTGATATATCATTCATGAGGACACATTCAATAACTGAGGCCTCAAACACTGATATTCCACTCAATGTAAAGTTGTAATTGTATTGCTTGTGAAAGAGTAACTCTGGGTACACACTAATAGTTCCGGCAGATCGGGTAGTGTGGAGACCACTCTGCCCGATCAGTCTGTAGATATGACATGTCGGTGGGTGCATTTGCCTGTCCGCAGCTGTCAATCACCGGCTGCTGGACAGGTGGTCAGCGGATCACCCCTACACACTGTGCAATGCTGATATATTGCGTATTTCCTGTCTTACAGAGCCAGAGTGGTATCTGAACCACACCGTTCAGATATTGCTTATACACAATGGCCGATGGTGTATGCACCTTCAGTGGCTGTAGTAGAGAACTTTAACTAATTGTTAAATAAGGTAGTTTGTTTTTTAACAATGGAACAGTATATGTAGGATCTCTAAAGTGTATCTAAAATTATGTATTTAACATTGTGGTGGTTTTTTTTTTTTTTTTTGTTTTTAATAGATGAGCTGCCATTGTGCAGGACTGAACATGCCTGGAATGTGAAGATGTCATTACAAATCCACTTTTCCTGTGTTTGTTGATTGTCTCTGTGTCTCTGCTTCTCTTCTGAGCACCAGTCGGATGCTAATTATTTGCTTCAGCACTGTCAGCACTGTCAATGCTGTAATTGCTCCAGAGTGTTAAACATTGAAGTAAATTTAATTTAAGAAATTGGGAGGAAACATTAAAGTAATGTAACAAATTTTGGTCGTACATAAAGATTTGTGTATTGTGGTTGGTTGTTATTGGACTTCCAAAACTACCTGTTTAATATGATGCACTCATGAAATGCACAGAACCAGTTTCCCAGTAAAAAGGCATGTTATGGTGCCCATGCATGTACCTTTTGCACTAGATGTCATCACAAAACAGATGTGATATTGGATACAATAATTGTAACGTGTATGGGCATTAAGTCTAAAGGCCCCCATACATTAGGCCGACTTGTCCTTAGGACAAGTCGGACTCAATTCTCCTGTGAGCTGCCCGGCAGCTCCCTGGGAGGCTCACATACAATTTGTCACTTGATGTGCCAAATTTACATGTGATAAATCGCTTGCGATTTACCACATGTAACGGGGAGCTGTGGGTGGTGAGGGGGGGGGGGGGGGGGTGCTGGGAGCTGTGTAAGAAGCCACTGCCTTCAGCGGGAGCAGCGCAGGGGGCCAGACAGGGCAGGAGAAGACACTGCCGGGCAGCGGTGGGACTCGGGAGCAGCAGAACACTTAAAAAAAAAAAGCCCATACAAAAGCATAGGAAGCCATTGATTGGCTGAGAGAGGTCTCAGCCAATCAATGGCTTCCTATGCTTTTGTATGGGCTTTTTTTTTTTTTTAAAGTGTTCTGCTCCCAGTGCCACTCGCGCTGCCTGGCAGCATTTTCTCCTGCCTGGCTCTGCTACTCTGCACCGCTGACAGCAGCTTCTCCTGTGCCGGGCTTCCTGCGCCGCTCCCCTGATCCCTCCGCGCGGCTCTGGTAGGTCCCCCCGCCAGCTGCAGTCTCCGCAGCACATAAGATTTAGAAAATCGACTCCGGGGCTGCGCATCAGGTCAGAGGTCATGTCTCCATATGCGATTTGGGCCGATTATACGGCCCGATTCATCCGAATCGGGCAAAATCGTGCTCAAATTGCATAGTGTATGGGGGACCTTAACCCAGATCATTTGCAAGCATATATCAAACTGGTTATTCAACACCTAGACCCTATTTTCAAAATCTGTTTTTAAGTACCACACTTAAATGGCAATTAATGCAAATCAATACTAATTTAGCATTTACTATTTTAAATAGGGCAGGCCAAAGTGGCATAGGTTACAAAATTGATCTTTAAAATGCACCGGGTTTTCATAGCTGCAAATTATGCTAAACCATGTGAGGAGGGGAACTGAACTCTTGTGTCTGGACTAAAGCCCCGTGCACATGGGGCAATGAGTGCCCCATGATGCATGATGTGCTTAAGCAGAGATCACTCCGAACACATCGCTGGAACACATACGATGTACCTGTGATGTGCAGGTTGGCCAGCTGCCATGGAAGGAAAAAAAAATTGAGGGGTGCAGGTGGTGTTGCCCACAGGGGGAGAGGTACAAAATAAAGTTTATATATATTTTTTTTTTAATATAATTTGCACAAGATACCCCAGCAGCTTCCAGTGGTGCAAAAAGTTCCACCAAACATCTTTCAAAAGGGAGTGTTCTGGGCTAAAATAGCATCCATCACATTGCATGTGATGAAAAGCAAGTACAAAAAGTATGTGCAGCATGTACTATTCGTACTGTGTGATGAGGTGCTGCGGGAGCATGCACCTCAAAGCACACATCGCACTGCTGGGATTGGAGTGTGTATGGGCACCATTACACTAATAAGTGTATTGAGCAATCCATATGTAGCCTAATAGTAGCGTCTTATATGAAATTGTTATGGAGGGAATTTTGAACACGTCAAATTTGTAGCAGGGAAAGTCCAGATGTGAAGTGGCCAATATGACTTCATTGTGCCTTCAGTGTGTGGGATGACCTGGTGAATTACTTAATAACTGGGCCCCCAAGTCTGCCTGTTTTGTCAGCCAC